>NC_140595.1:633505221-634194721 GCF_964204655.1 Triturus cristatus | reverse complement strand
ACCGAGTGAGAAATATTATCAGAACACACTGGGGTATACTCAAGACAGGTACACTTGACCTCCCTTTACCGAGATTTACGTTTAAACGCATGAATAATCTAAAAGATGTGATCATACATACTAGACCCAGAAACCAACAGACTAATGCACAAAGAACGCTGTGGGATCTACCACCAATCAAGGGACATCACCCCTGTGGGTCATGTTCAGTTTGTCTCCTTACCAAGGTAACTAAAGAGATGACATTTAGGAATGGGTTCAAATGGGATTTTAGGAAACACACCAATTGTAACACGACGAAATGCATTTATGTGTTGATCTGCCCATGTGAACTCCTATATGTGGGGATAACCACGAGACCGGTTAAAATCCGGATCACTGAACATAGGAGTAATTTCAGATGCCACAAAACAAACACAAAGATGACGACACATTTCGATCACTTCAAACACCAACCCGACTCAGTGCGCTGGTGTGTATTGGAAGCACACCCTGGTATGGACAAAAAATCACTGTTCCGCATTGAACAGAGATGGGTATTGAGATTATCCACTGACAAGGAGGGTTTAAATGAAGACATTCCATGGTGTTTGTTGACCAGATGATCATTCACAATAGGTCTGGGTCACTAGAATTGCCAGTCGCTACAACCATGGAACTATGTTGTTCACGATGATACATACAGCTAACTAGTATAGATATTGGCATGTAATATCTGCATGAACACATAGTTCACCGTGATGGAACACCTTCATCTATTATTGAAACACACAGCCGGCGTCATATTGCCCCCCAAAAGAAGTTAATTCTACTTGGAGAAGGGCTATGCTATATTACTCGTTGAATTTACACACAATAGATGAGGAATCAGAGCAACACCTTTACTGACATGTGCTCCCGGATCATTTGTCCCCGTCCTGCAAACATGGCAAGTGACACTGGATTAACCACGAGGGATTAACCGACTACCTCATACATGTCCAAGACTGATATTCACTCTTTAATAATATGAGCAATGTACGGAGCGCAGCAATTCTAACATGGCGACCATAACTATATTAGATTTACGAGCTAACACTCTCAACACTATGACCGGTAGTCCCGCCCCCTCTCTAAATGACCATCCAATACGAACACAAGGGTTACATGCAGCGTGACTTCTCCAATATGACGAATATATGCAAAGTTGGGCTACATACTAGCGTCCTGAGTGCTGAGACCAGAAGTCCCGCCCCCTCTGCAGGTCGAATGGAGGTATAACCGAGTAAACCAAGGTGTACCATTACCTACCGGGACCGGCAGAGTTTGAGGGTTAGGTCATCAGTCACAGCGACAAGGTTCTGCACGTGAGTACCAAACGAGTTGCATTCTCATAGACGGTGGTACTCTATTCGTTTTTCCACAGATGCGGGAGTATTTGTGATGCAAATCGCAACAGAGGGGGTGCCGCGTGACACAGCATGTCAATTGACCGAGGTTTATACTGCTGCCCGACCGCCGATACTAATGCTCGCGGGATATCATCCTTTTCCATTTATCTGATCGTGGTTGGGGGAGGCAGATTCAGATCCACTTTGACAGCTGGGCATTGGAGCACCCTCAGTGGCGCTCGTACACGTTGTAAGGCAGGTGCAACTTCATCCTTCAGCAGTGTCCCGTGAGTGGTTGACGGAAGTTTCCTCGTTCCTACTGCACACCATACAGTGGATGCAAGTGTGGGTACTGGGATACTCTGCCTGACCGCCATGAGCCCCTGAGGATGACAACGCTCAGGTTTTACTAATGTCTACACAGGCTTCAGACGGCTGGTGGCTATACAAAAGAGTGCACCAACTCGGTCAACCACTAGTTTGATTAGCCTCACTGACTGGATTTTTAACGCTTATCTTATTTTTATCAACTGTCCACATCTCTCCATTGACTAGGACACTGCACTACTCAGTGTTAGCACCTGCCGTTACACGTTACCATAAAATGTAGACCCGATCTGGGTGAGTCCTTTTGTGTTTCTCTTGTGGTTGCTATTGTCACTATGTATATAGACGCCGAGAGCATGGTCACAGACACTTGAGTGTGATGCATGCTTTTTCGCACTCTTACAAAGATAGCGTGATTATTTTATAGTTACAGATACGGTACTGTACTGTTTCAGTAATCTTTATGATTCTTTCCTTTTTACAGGTAATGTTCAAGGTCTACAGGTATCACCTTTTAGGGTGCTGCAAGGATGGTCCCTAATTGTCATAATCTCTGGACCACCACCAAAAAGTGTAGATAGACCAGATATTGGCCCTGAAGAATTGCAGTTCAATAGACTTTTGTCAAGAAACATGTTGGCCTGATTTCATAGCGTAATACCTTGCAACCTTAAGAACAGGGGAACGCTCACTTTTATTTTAATCAGGATAATGGCCAGTTCCATTAAAATAGTTGTGAGTGGACCACTATTTCCTGTTTTAGCCTCACACTTCTCACATCTACACTCCCTAGGGCTCTCACTCGCACTACACCCAACGGCTAGGAAAAAAGATCTCCGCTAAAAGGCACCATCATGGCTGCCGATCGGGTATTGCAGCACCGACCCGACGAGGAGCAGACCCGATGATGAAGCAAAACACCTCATTGATTGGGTGTGTGAGGGTCACTTTCCGAAAGGAGGACTACTTTCTCCTGACCTGACTGGACATACACATTGCTCAAAACACACATCTACCTGTAGTGAATAGGAGGAACAGCATACTGTTCTGGTTTATATTGCGTTTGGGCATGTATGCTGGACATAGTTAAATATTAGCCCTCAGTCCTTCTTTTTGTAAGACAAGGAGGTGGGGCTGCCAGAAGGTCCATGGTTCGGAGGAACTTTCCTGGGTATGCACGATTGTGGTTGATGCCTCCCACTCCTTCGCACCCTCACCCTCCTACGGTTTCATGGGAGCCACCATCTTGGGGGATGCATCAGTAGCGAAAAAAAATAAACTGCTTGACAGGTGTCCTGGTTCTCTCTGCCCTGGCTTCAAGCGTAGTGGAGCACAGTTCACAGGATGAGGAGGAGTGGACCGGCAGCGGGAGAGGCTTATGCAGGAGCAGCTGTTTACATTCAATAAGGTGTGAGTTGCGAACTGCTGCCTTAGTTAACCTAGTCTCATTGCGTATTCCAAACCCAGTGCTGTCTCAGTCGCTGCTGTTCATGTCTGTGACTGCTTTAGGTGGTGCCTTTCAGTTTCAGTGCAGCCCTGTGGATGGTGCAGCTTCTGCCATGTAGCCTTTTAGTTCGGTGCAGGCTGCCTTGCTCATTGTCGCTGTGTATTACAACAGCATGACTTTCCTAGTACAGCTTCATTCCAGTGCTGCACCATTCAAGTGCATTTTCAGCATACCACCATGTACGGTTTGACCTTAGTGAAAGCATCCTGCCACTCGATCACCCAAGCGCAGTTAACAAGTAAGGAAGGAAACCAAATCCTCCCGTGTTTGACTAATTAAGAAAAGAAGGAGCCCCAAAAAAAAAAAAAGCTCTCGGCAGCAGCGCACGCCCATCCTCCTCGGCCGCGCACTGAAGTGCTATGAATAAACTCTGCACCGGCTCCAGGCAGCAGAGTAGAGCCAAAGTAATTTAGCCAGAAGTAAGTGTGGGCGAGTGGAGCAACTCCGCCAGCGGAACTCCGTAGTTTCCCCTTAGTTTTTATGCAACTCCGTGGAATTCCGTGTAGAACAACTCTGCGAGCTCCATTCAACCAATACAAAAGAAGAAAGAAACTGTAGGAGAAGGGGGGTTTGTGGAGGAGGGAGAGAGGGGGAAGGGTTAGGGAGGGGTTGGAGCTGGGTAACAGTAACGGAGAAGGGGCGACAGTCTGGGTCGAGGTATGAATGCCAGCCAAATCATAGCAACTCAGACACAGCCATACAACATCAGGAGCCAAACACCCATGAGGGTAACATCAAAATGAAAACAAGGCAATTGTACAACAAGTGTGGGGCGGCTGACAATACGAGTCTCACAAGGAGCGAAGGAGAGGAAACCAGTGAAGAACCATCCTCTAACCCATGGGCCACCTTTTGTGTCAGATGGGGGGTCCAGAGTCAGAAGAGGAGCATACGGGGGTTGAGGGAAGCGGGTCTATAGCGGCAATCTGGATAAAGAAGGCACTATATATCAGCAGCGTCAGGTTGGGGCGCTAGTGACATGGAATGGGAGAAGGAAATCTTAAACTACAATAGTCCAAAGATCTAAGTACCTAGAGAAAGGAGTTGCAGCAGACAGAGTATATTCTAAATTGATTTTAGGTACAAATCGTCCAGTCCCTGAATTGAGTCCACTGACGCATTCAACCAGCACCTTGAGACCCTTGCGGGTGGGTAGCGTGCTTCACAATTCCCTGATTGATTTATTGATCCAGTATGTAGGCAGAATGAATCCAGATAGGGGCCCCATATTTTATGATTTTTCTTGGACACCCTGTCACCTGGAAAACTGCCTTCTTAGTGACTGCAGAGTACTGCATGCCCCTTGTCCAATCAGATATCATTGGGGTCTGCTCTGACTTCCAGTTTTTGGTGATGTCAAGGACTGTTTATTTTAGGACAAAGCCCCTAAAACCAAATTGGTAAAATACATAATCACCCACTAGACATAAATAAGTACAACACTCAGACAAAAAATTTAAATTATGAAATCAGCTTGATATCTACGAAAAGGGCAAAGGGTAGGAACATTTAGGACAGGGCCACTTATAATGTTTTAAGCAGGATTGCTCATTGTCTCTATCCGCGATTTTCAAAGACCCATGTCTCCAAAAGTCTTGCAGAAACTTGTTAACAACAGACACTCCTAACTGTGAAGTATCATATTTTAGTAGTGCTACGGCTGCTCCAGTTTAGCACGTGCTTGTGGTTCCTAATAGGGGTTTGAGCTTGTGTGACTGAAGAGTGGCGAAGTGTCAACAACAAAAGAGAGAGTGCATCTTATCAATGGTGGTGGAACAGGCAGGGCAGTCTTATAAGATAGCTAACCTCAGCTGGCAGGGTTCGACTGGCCTGTAAGGCAACCTGTCAGTGCCTGATGGGCTGGTCTGACAAGTCAGTGTGTGGGCTGTTTTTGGCTGTTTGTGGGCCTGTTTTACGGTCTGTTCGTCCGGGTTTCACTATTAATTTCCCTGATATTAAAGCAGACATTGCCTGCAGCAATCTCAAATCCATTCAGTCTTTAATACCTTGCAAAACACTTACACAGCTTGTCTTTACAAGTTCAAAACTGACCCAATTTTCAGAGTGCCGGACAATGTTTTCTATCTGATTTAATAACAGAGGCCACTTGTATTGTGGAACGTAGGCCTGTTTTCTGTCCAGTCCGAACTTGCCAATCAGTGGCTCAAATGGTTTATCGGGAGAATTCTGTATGTTATTTTAAGGTAGAGAGATCTAGCAGATGTTGAAGGATTGAAGGGATTAAATATAGACATTGTTTGTAGGTGAGGACTGATTTCCTTTAAATGAAGCACCTGTGGGGTTCATGACCAATGATTCCCAAAATTGAGTTTTATAACTGCATTAAATCATGCGGGAATCTGTGACAGTGATACATTGAGGGAAGCCCCACTGTTCGTGCAGTCTCAAAGAGGACAGCTCTTGCTGGATGTGCCTGAACAAGTCCAGAAATCTGCAGTTGATCAGGGGCAGAACTGGGGTGGGTGGAATTCACAGAGTTTCACTCCCACATAGTTATCGAAAAACTCAGCAAGATACAGCAGAATTCTGCAATTGGTGGAATACGGACACGTTACACAACTTATGATGATTTTTAGCTCCGGGGGCTTGTCCTGTGTTGTAAAATCAGCAGGAACGGTATCACACAGCGCACCAGAGAGAGCTGGTTCTTTCTGCCACTCGAGTAGATTTTCTACTCAAGCTGCATCTTTCTCAACAGGAGCGGCAGCTTTCTCAATGCAAGTGGTAGCGACCTTCTGTGACCATCCGCATTGACAAATCTCGCTCGGATGGCAGTCTAGGGCTCGATTTTCTCACTCACCAACTTAACGCTGGTGAGCCGCACGTGAAGAAACTCCAAGCGGAGCCCCAAATGGGAAACTTTTGCGACCTCCACCAGAGGAGCAAGTTTACCGACCACCCCTAGACGGAACATCGTGAAGTGTCTCCCTAAAAATCTTCAGCTCATGGTTGTCCCACAGTCTCATTCAGTATAATAAGACTTGCAGTTGACTCAATGGCTATTAAGCCAAAGTCGAGAAGCATTGGGGTTTTCGGGTACTTAAGTGCCATTTCAGCTGTTGTTTAAGAAATGAAACCCCTCAGATTAATAAGTTAGAGAGACTGGTGAAACCTCACAGTTCTGCACCATATGCGCTTTGACCTTGGGCTTTAGATACCTCCAAGGCAGATTGGATCACTTAGGAGTCTGTAATGCAAGCAGTGTAGAGACTGCTCCCAGTTTGTTGGGCCATCAGGTTTCTTAAATTGAATCAGGTGCTGCTTCCATCTCTCGTCATGTGCAACGTATATTCCCAAGTATGGACAGTGCGTGACCTGTTCGTGGTGAGAAAAACTTTAAGTGAAGTTCTTCTTGATGGCTTTGTGGGGCCGAACATCAACTTAGTTTTAGAAGTGGAAAGAAATTCTCCTAAACACCTTAATGAGTTCTGAAGACCAGCAGGTTTTTTAAGACCAAGAGAGTGGCGTCAGCAAACAAAGGTGTTGTCAACTTTGTCCCTGCAAATGCTGGAGCATCACATATGCAGGATTTAACATACTCATCCACTCCATTGATGTAAAGTGAGAATAGTATGGGGGCTAGAGAGCAGTCCCCTTACCATCAAAAATGGGCATGTGGTTTCTCCAATAGAACCCTAATGTATCTTTGCAAAATTCCCTTTGTGGAGATTGATTAGTAGACATAAAATTCAAAAAGGTACACCCAGGTCATATAAAGAAGCCCAATTAGGAGCGAGGAATGTTGTCAAAGGCACATAGTACATTTACAAACACCATGTGCAGTGGCTGCTTTTTCAGTATCACAAACTTAGTCAACAGGAGATAGAACCAGAAAGCTTGGTCTGTAGGGCCTATTTTCGTCCTGAAAATTGGTGATGTGTCTTTTTGCCAGCACGCGGTCTATCCATATTAATGTGCCCTCCCACCTGGTCATTAAGCCCAAGGGACACATTTTGTTAGGATGTCTATCGGTTGGTTTGGCACACAGGTAAGCATCAAACCTATTCCCTACCAGTAATCATTATTCATTGGACACTCTCAGACCACATCAAACCACTCAGACATTTTGGCCGCACATCGTTAGCATGTAGGGAAATCTATAAGGTCCCTTTTTAAAAATCTGTTAGGAAAGTAGTAACATCTATTTAAGTATTTAATCTGAATGAGGCATAGCTGCACTGATTTAGAAACTTCGTATGGTACCAGCCCAGCCTCTTTCTACCTGTTCCTCGTCTTGCAGCGGACCAATATGTTGCTCCCATGCCTGCATTGCCACAATTAATCAATCCGGTGCATTAATAGTCAGGGACTGTGTGTCACAGCTGCAAATACCTAAAATACATTGTGTGCTGAAGTCCTTATTCATGAAAGAGCATCTTGAAAGACTTGAGGTTGGCAGGTCCACAAATGTCGCCCACCTGTGAAATACCAATGAGATCCCATTGGAGGAATCCTTCTAGTGTCAGCATCTCTGGGAGCATGGTGCCTTGCCACAAGGGGATCTCACAATGTTTGCCCGTATCCATTTCAATGTTCTATCCAGGCAGAGGACTGCTTTGAAAAGCTCCCAGGGGGAACTGGGGATTCAGTTTCTATACAGGTAATCCTATAGTGCTGCTTCCTCAAACAAAACCAGTTTGCCATGAATTTTCGAAGCAACTCTAACATTGAATATCCATTTGTCCTCACTCGTGCCCAAGGTTCTCGATAAAAAGCCTTGAAGCAGGGCAAATGTTCATTATAGACAGGATTTGCTGGAGGAATTGCCATCTTAATGAACTGAATGATTTATCAAAGCTGTGACAAATAAAATGCAAGTTCCTGACAACTCTTGGCTGTGTGCCAGTGCAATATGAACTTGATGTAAGCAATATCAGGTTTCACAGAGGGTGCATTGTGGTCTTTCTGGAGTTAAGAAGTTATTATGGCTGCCAGCCTATTTGCAAGATCTTTTACCAATGTTTGGACCACAGTATTGAGATTGGCCAATCGGTTGTGCACCATATCATGAGATAGTGGCTCCCCCAACAGTCTCTGGAGCACGTATCACTTTGGGCCACATTGTTGACTATTATCAGTTGATGTAGAGTTAACAATGACCCCTGTTTTTTAAAGAATCCCACTGAAAGGCCATTTGGACTGGAGTTCTGCAGGTTTGCTGGGCACTTAGAGCATCTAATATCTCTTCCACAGATAGAGGTGTATCCATGAGTCAGGGCATGGACTGACAATTCGTTGGATAATGCTTGCTCTTGTGCTCTCACAGGCTTGGGGTGCCTCCAATAAAGTTGTCGTAGTAATCAGAAAACATGGACACAATCCCTGCCACATCAAAGTCAACCTGAATCATTAACTATTTCAGCTATAGTTCATGTAGCTATACCTTGATGTGCCAGCGAATACATTTATAGCCTGCTTCACATACTTGGGTCTGCAACGCTAGTCAAGTCACTCTGGCCTCTATTACCGTGTTTTGGAGTTTGTGGGTTGAAATCTGCAGTTGTCGCAGTGTAGTTTCTAACCCCACTATCCTGTTTTGTAGATCGACTCTTGCGACCTCTCTCTGTCCGAGTCTTAGCCCCTCAAGTTTGCCTTCACCTTCCCTGTCATCACTGCCTTGTATGCTTTCTATAGTGTCTCTTGTGTTATCAACTGTGCTAGAATTCAGTTCAAAATAATTGCTTGCTTCCTCTCGGTAGAATGTCACTAAGTTGCTATCCAGCAACTACCATGTACTCATTCTACGAATTCAATTTTCCCTGCTGTTTATGTGGCCCTGAGATGGTTGCAGTGGTGAGTGGTCTTACACATCCGGTTGCAATACCCTTATCCACTTAACAAAGGTAGGTCTGTTGTCTGGAGTCGGAAGTAGTTTATCCAGGAGAAGGTGTGGTGTGCTCCAAAGTAGAATGTGCATGCTAAGTCTAGGGTGGCGTTTCCTCCACTCTTTGGAAAACCTTAATGAGTCAGCCCAGGTCAAAAGCAAAGAAATTCTAATCGGTGGCAATTGTCCTGCTCCACAAGTGTCTAAATAGCCGTCAAGGTTTTGACTGTGTATTTATTTAACTACCTCACTTGTTCCATTGTGTTGTACTATTCTTGCTTTCGCCACTTTGAAAGCACTCTGATACCCGTAAGGGTCATGTTCGAGCTTTATTAAACTTTTCAAATAAATAAATAAATAATGACATGAAATCCCCTCTGATTATCATTGTACCCGCCACCTGCTGATTTCTCCCAGGGGTTCTTTTGTAAAGGGAGGGGGGACTAAACATTGACCATTGTCCAGCTGTGACCCTCTCTTGAGCCTGAGACTGTGATGACTCTGCCCATCTTATCTGTGTGGGCCTGTGATATGGACATTGGGAAATTATTGTGTAATATTATGGCTAAACTTCATGAGCCCCTCAAAAACCATGTGTGACATGCTCTAGTAAGGCCTAGCCTTCCTATCAATTTGCATTTACTACTATGGAGGTGAGACGTCCGGGTGTAGCTTCAGGCGGCGTGTTTGTGGTTTTACACCCCAATACAAAATGTATTCTGTAGTAAATAGTTGGGTACAAGTTCTTTCAGTCGGGCATTGTGGAGTGTCTGTCGAATTTCCCCTGGGCTTTTTACGTGCCCACAGTGACAAAAACACATCCACACTCTCTATCTCTGTTTTGAAGGACTGAAAACATATTGATTAGATCTACCCTCCTTTCTCTTTCCACTGCCCCATAAGCCCCATCATGTTCTGCTTCTCATATAATGCATATAATGTGGTTGAACACGATATCCCAGATGATTGTAGGGAAATCCAAAGCCCACACCCCCCAATCTTATTGACCAAGCTACGCCCCTGGTAAGCCCTTCTATAGCACAAGTATCCCAGGGTTATATCTTTTGACAAGCTGCTGTAAGACACATGCTTTATCTTTTCATTGTGGTTTAGGAGGGCTCATCAAGGATGCCTGTCAACATTATACGGTCCCAGGGTTCAATGGCCTCCGAAATGACCATTTCTACCTTTGCCCTCAGTAATGTGTAGATGTTCTGTATTGCCTTGTCTTAATTAAATCTCCAAAACTCCCTCCCTTAAAACGCCCACCACCCCGCACTCTGCACTTCTACCCAAGAAGTATCTGTCGCCCATTACTGTGAGCCCTAAATGAAAGTCAAGTTTGGACAAACTTGGGAAACATGAATAAATGTAAGCATCTGGCCTTTCCAATCCTCTTCATCCTCTTGTCACCTCCTTGATCCGAAATAAACAGAAGTTTTCATATATTACCCCAGAACCAGCATTGTCGCTCACAAGTTCGAGCCTCCTTGCTCAGGGACACCGCCAGTTTGGTTCAATGTTAAAATGAGACACCCTTGTTTTTCTTGCTCACATGGTCGATGAACCTTCGATGTTAGATTCGCTTGTGAATCTTATGTTTATAAACTAGGATGCTTTTCAGTTCCTGCCACACCCGTGGTACATCTTATCTAAGGGACGTAAGGTCATCGTACCAAGTTGTTCCATGTAGATCTTAGCCTTGTTTCACTGCAGAATCATGCCATAATAATTTAATTGCACAGTTAACCATTCACTACCCCTGCTTGTGGCAAGTTCCACCACTCCTGACCTGGAAAACTACCTAATCCTGTGATTATCACAGACCATAATTACTATTCCTAGGTTCTATCCCGGCAGCCACGTGATATACTAAACGTTTACAAACACCAGTCCACGACAAGCACATAAAACTGTAAATGTGGAGCATCTACTTTCACAGGTCAAAAACCTCAATCTTCAGACCTGAACAATGTAGGATCCTGGGAGGGGTGTATGCATGTTCTACCCAGAGACTGCATGTACCTTCATATGGCAAGGACCGTATCCTTCTTCCCGGAACACTGCAGAAGCCACAGAGGTATCTGTGCATTCTCTGCCAAAGAACTATGCATCCCTTCATAGGGGGCGGATCTCATCCATTACACTTGAACATTGAGGTATGTATGCATTCTCTGCTGAGGGACAGTACGCACCTTCACTGGTCAAGTCCATCATCATTTACACCAGAACATTTTGTGGTTTAGAGGGGTTGAATGCATTCTCTGCCAATAGTTGTTTGCATTTTCTGTGGGGGACTTAACATGCCTTCACAGGATAAGGACCTCTTCCTTCAAACCTGAATGTTGCAGGATACATAGCGGGATGTATGTGTTCTCTACCAATGGACTGTACATACCTTCACAGGGCAAGAACCTCATCTTTCACACCAAAGCCTTTGAGATCCAGAAGGGAATGTATGCATCCTCTGCAAAGGACTTTACAGGCCTTCACAGGATAAGAACCTCATCCTTTACACCTGAATATTGCGGGATCCATTGAGAGATGTGTGCATTCTCCGCCCATGGAGTGTGCATGACTTCACTGGAAAAGGACTTCATATTTCATTCCAGACCATTGCCGGATTCATGGAGAGATGCATGCATTCTCTGCCCATGGAGTGCGATTGACTTCTCAGGGCAAGGGCCTCCTCCTTCACACACTACAACATTTCTGGATCCAGAGGGAGAGCTGTATGCATTTTCCTCAAGGGACAGTACATGCCTATAACCCACAGGATTGCAGAATTCTAAGTCGGATAACTGAACTACGTCCTGGTGGACTGGACATTATATGCTATCACAGGGTAAGGACTACATCTTTCACAGCAGAACCCTGCTGGACCTGCAGAGGATGCATGCCGGTGGACTGTACTTGTGTCTGCATGGTAGGAACCACAGAGCTGAAGCTCACACCATGTCAGTGTGGGGATCCATGTAAGATGCTTGAAGTCTCTACCAGACGATGGTGCAGCCCCATGTAGGGAACATCCAATGTCTTAACCCAGAAGGATGGGTTGTACTCTATCAAGGGAAAATCTCTATAGCTCTTTGGGTACAATGCTTCCCTACACTACAAGGATGTTTAAACCTCCACTAAGCGACTGCCTTGTCCACTAGTATGAAACCCCTCATTCATACTTGCCAGAGAGATGTTCCTTAACGTGCCACACCGTGTAGGGTGTGTGGTTGAAAGGCTGTCGTCTCAGTGTGGATCCTAAGTTGGAAGTGTTACCATGTGGTGCCTGATGACCACCAAGCTGTGGTTATCCTGTAATTGGATGCAGCGCATAGCAGTGAGATGAATAGAAAAGTGTGAGCGAGAGGCACGCAGTTTATGGTTTTCAGTAAGCTGGCAACTTTGACTAACTCTGCAGGTTACTTTAGAGTTCTTAGTATTATCATAGTCCACTAAGCAGGTTACTGTGGCCATGGTGACGTGGTATCAATCATAGGTCTAAATTAATGGCTTTGCCCGGGTTTCTCATCTAATAGAACAGAGCACCTTGCTGAAGAACAGGACAGCAGAAAATGGCAAAGTAAGATGTGCACTCTCAATGTCACCTTGAAAATTACCAAGCGATAAAGTGAGATTTTAAAGTGTATTTTGTCTTTGTCAAACTGTGTGTCCATTTGTGCAGCATATGCAGCTGTTTGTGGCGGGTGCGTACTGCCGACATCTTTTACCAGGATTGTATTATACCGCCTACGAGCTACATAAGGAACTTTCAGAACGAGATTAACCCACTGATCTATTGTCAACAAATGTTAATTATAACTAAGGCTCCCGGTTTTCCATTTTTACGGATTTTTACAGGTAAATTCAGACAGAAAACAATGTGTTTTCTGGCTGCATTTATTTTTAAAAGTGGATAAATACAGAAAATTGGGCTACTTTTAAGGAACTCTGTGCTGTCTTTCATGAATTATAGGCCAACAGCAGAGCAGATAGACAACATGGGAAATTAAAAAACACAGGATGCAATTTCATTAAATAAGGCCATGTGTCAACATACATTTGTGGTATAATGCTAATATTTACCAGTGGACGTTTTGTTATATAATATTTGGCATCTGAAAGAGCTGAAACAGACAGGCATCAAAGTATGGGTGCCCTTTTATCAGTTAAATAAAAATGTAAATGCACAGTTTTACAACTTCATTTATCCGCAAAACACAAATTAAATATGGATAAATACAGACGGAAATGTTTAAAAATAAATACCATAAAACCGGGAGCCCTAATTATAACGAAAAATAAGACTCCAATGCACATCACCTCACATGTGAGAGGGTCCTTTGCAATCAAAATGTTGTCTATGGAAATATTTTGTAAACACCGGTAAAGAATTGTCTCCTGTAATTCTTGTAGCTCCAAAATGTAAAAACACTGATTACCACTGATTTAGCAGAAGATGGCAAATACCCGCTTGAATTCATTTAAAAAAATGACACTAAAAGGAAGACAGTCTGGTTGTCCTGTAATCTTATAATTCTCAGCATAGTGCCTATAGTATCAGCATGGTGTCAATAATGTCAGCATAGTATCAATAATGCCAGCATAGTGTCATGTAAACACAATTAGCTGGGAGCCAAACATACCATGCTTAAAGTTTGGAATCAAAAAGAAAACGCCAGCCACAAATAAGAACAGCTGGGAATGAAAGTTTAACAGGAACATGACTTAAAGATGTAATAGTTTTCAAAGATTAAAGCAATTAAGATAACTTTCAATTATGCCCTCTGGTTTGCAAGCAGTTTCACAATCTTACAGTGCATTGAGCACTCACATTCTGTTGTAAAGAGTGAGAAAAGTCCAACTGCAGCAACAGCACACTTGAAAGCAGCCTCGCTGGGGCATTTCCATACTATGATCCCACACGGAATTCTTATAACACACATTTTAAACCTCTCGACTAATCTCTGACACATATTAAGCTAGATATAGTTGACGACACAGTGTTAAACACATGCTTACTTTCGGACTTGCATACTAATTAAGGTTGCTTTTTGAAAAATCATTTGCACCAAGCACAAAACGTCCTCAAGAGTTTTCAATAAAGATAAAACATTAATGAGATACCACACTTCCTGGAACAGATGCCTGTGGACTATGTTCAAATTGCACTGTGCATATTGAAAACAACTTGTTTAGTGGTGTGTACTAGTCCCAGCACACAGAGAAGCAGCTGGTTGAAAAACAACTGATTCAGAGAGGGAACAGAGCCTAAACCACAAAGGGGTGCCAAACCTGGGACCCCAAAGCAGATGCTTTAATCAGAGCCGGTCTGGAGCATGAAACATGGCACCTCCAAGCACTTCCAATATGAGACCCAAACTTGAAGTGAACGGACACCAGGCTAACCTCAGTGTTTATCTTGCAATAGTAAAGTCACTGTATACAACCCTAGATGACATTTGACCTCCGTTCCCCAAGCAGCCACTGATATCATCCTCTGTGCCCTTCCGCTGCTGCTAGGAACAGATGCCCTCAGCTGATTTCCTTGCCAACAAAGCTCCTTCTCTATGGATGGCTGTGACTCAGCTGTCCATCATGAGGCAGTTCTGCACATACAAGAAGCTTCCAAGGAGGCCTAGCAACAGCTGCCCCCTGTGTTCATGTATCAGAGAAGCCATGGACCTCTTCTGTATGACTGTACTACTGAGTATCGACACCAACAAAAATGTGGTACAAGAATACCGAGGGCAAAATATTACCAGGTAGGTGCATATAGGGGAGTATAGACTTACTATTCCTAATTCCACATCTACGCACCTTGAAGATTTATGTACCACATAGGTACATATATGCAATTAGGTATAGAAAATCTAGACTTACCTGTCAATATTTTATTTTCGATATTCTGGCCTTGATATTGTGTCTCAGAGATACTGCGGTTTTGAAATTTATGGGGCACACCTTGTAAATGTTTCAGTGATCATTCTGTGTGCACACTGCTACGCGCCTCTGTCCCTCGTGATTGATTGGTGTTTGTTAACCACAAGCCTGCACCTCTTACTTGTTATGAGATCGTTCAGTTTACCTTGACCCTAACAATATCCAGGAGAAGAACTTACCTGTGGCTATTTATTTTCAAGGAAATATGACTTAAAGAGGTACACCCCAATGGATTGGAAAAGGTGATTTATTTGAAATAATACCGACTCGTGGCTTGAGTGGCTAATGCAGTGTGATTAATGTGGCAGGCATGATGAGCATGGCTAAACTTGCTTTTTTATGTCTGAGTGATAGCACATTAATTCTACACACAGCTGGTTGTCTGGGAGTGGTATTAGATGTGCTTCTAGTTCATTGCACTTTACACTGGCACGTTCATTAGACCTTGTACACCCCATTTCCTTTTCTTTTCTCCTTCAACAGGTCTTCTCTTTTGCAAGAAACCCCATGACACTCCCACTCTGAGGTTCAAGCTATATTGGGAGTGAATATCTGCTCCTCTGGTGTCAAGAACCACTTTCCTCCTCTGGACATTACTGTGTGCTCAAGCTGAGGATTCAATAACCCCTCTGGATCCGTGCTCCATCTGAGCTACCAAATGGACGCACTTATGGAGGTATCTAGAGGTATCTGGAAACAGTCTACTAGGATCACCAAATAACACCCGAAGGCTCACTCTGTTTAAGGAGGGACTTTCGATGCTGTCTTTTTTACAGTTCGCAACCAGTATGAAAGATATAGCCGTTCTGTAAAACAAAACAAAATGGCGACTGAGCAGCCATGTCATTGTGACCCAGCCGGCATTGCATGTTTGCTAAAAGTGCTTCCCCTGTGTTGTGTTGTCAAAGGGATCACTTACAGTGAAAATTCAACAGCAGAGTAGCAGGGAGCTATAAGTATGGCAGGCCAGCCACTACACTCTAAATGTGCCGTTTAGGGTTCAATCTGAGGCAAAATAGTGCCCTGTGTCCAACAGGTTTGGGGTCTAAACAAAGCCAAATTGATTAATTTTCGAAAACAGTGGATAATCCCTCCTCTGCATCGTCAAACTATGCTGCAGGGTTTGCACTTAAAGTACTAGTGCAAAATGGCAGTTATTTTATCAATCTCAGAAGTGATAGAGCGTCATGATATTCTGAAAATTGTAGGGGTGCATCATAATCATGGATAGTCCACACCCGCATGTATTCTTGTGTTGTATTAAAAGATGATCATTAGAAACGTAGTGTAATAACCAAATGTGTAAGTGAAATGATAGAAAATTATTTTGTGCCATTCAAGAAAGTAAAATGGCATTTAAATGGAATTATGTAATCCTTGATGATCATTGCAAATGCTTAATGAAGTAGTTTATGTGTAATGTAATGCATTGGATTTAAACGTGCACTATATTAAAGTTTGCACACGTAGAAGTGATTTAATTGTGTTTGAAATGTAGTGCTTGCATTTTCCCTGATAAAGCTCTCATTTGGAGGCAGTCAGCGAAATTCATATGCGTGCAAGGTTGTTCTGTTCTCATGATTCTGTTGCAGGTGCAAGGACACCGCTCTCATTAGGTAGACTGATGCCTTTTGTTTTAGGAGTTAGGTATTGAGGAGGCCCGCTACACAGTATACTGGAATGTCGATAATTGGGAGCCGATACTCTTTCTCGCTGAAGAAGCCTGAGACCCAAGGACACACCAACCGTTGCTGGACAGATTACAAGTTTTGGTGGAAAATTACCTACGAGAGGCGCCTTTCCAGAGGAGGTGTTTCAGGGGTGTGTCCTACCAATTGTGCATCTTGTATTAGGGACAGTTTCCCGGGGGATGAGTTAGCAGAGAGGCATTAGAGACTCAGAAGGAAGGGATCGATTCTTAGAAGGGAGACTTAGAACAAATTCTGTAGCTTTGGCTACTAACCCTTACAACGTGAGTGTACTTCTTGGGAAGTCTTCACGAGCTGACACCTTTTCTTGATCTTGCCTGGGAGATGCTAAGTAGGGATGCCACTTTAGTGATAGTGTAGGGATAGATTATCGGATTTCTTTTGCAGCCACTAATGAAGACTAATTTAGATGTTGGAGCAGTTATTGCTTGTTTAATATTTTTGGAGTTGCTCATCCTTTTTATGCTGCATCGGATTAGACTGATACATTTACGAGAGTTTGAGCCATTGGCATTATAAATTACAACACCAATTGCTTAAACTCTCGCAAATGGGAGACCTATTGCATTGGAAATGCAATTTTTGGAAAAGCGTCCACGCGACGCTTTTACATTAATGTCAACCAGCCCCTTTCTTCAGAGGAGCCACATGTAAAGAAAGGGGCGCGGTCACCATTAAAGTGAAAGCGCGAGTATGGGGCGCTTTGTTTTTTAAAAAAGCATTTGTTTGTCAAGTTGACAAACAAATGCTTTTTTTGTAAAAGTGCCCCATGCCGCGTTTTCACCTGAATAACGGCCGCCCACCTTTCTTTAAAAGCGGCTCGTATAAAGAAAGGGGCGTGACTGCCATTAAAGTGAAAAGGCCGTACGGGGAGCTTGTAAACAAAGCGAACCAAAAAAAAGTGAAAAAATAGAAGAAAAAAAAAACATACAGCCGGGTTTGGCTCTCAAACAACAAACTAATGTCACGGCCACCACTGCATCAGCGTGGCATGCCGTGGTATGAAAAAAAAATAAAGTGTTGGGGGAAGAGCGTGTCCTGCCTGCAATACCAGGCAGGAGAAAAACATTTAACCAAATAGTGCTCGAAGGCAATCATTTAAGCCTACCGAGTAACAACACACTTAACACTGGGTGTCGCCATGGGAGGTAACAAAATAAGACAAGGACTACTAAGCCTATAGACCCATGAATATATGATGTTACAACGCATGCAATTACAACACATGCTTTTACAACGCAGTCTTTACATCGCAACTACCATAACATTGCATGATTTTACAACGCATGCCATTACAACACATTTTTTTAAACTACCATTACAACGCATTCCATTACAATGCATACCATTACAACGCATAATACTTTTAGGGCAACAGTGGGGTAAGTGTTGCATAGATGTAGGGGTAAAAATTACTATTCCCACTCCAATGTGTGCAACCGTAGGGAAAGTGTTGGATAGTGTAGGGGTAAAAATTACTATTCCCATGTACCCCAAAACCCATACCCACCCTAATACTAAAAAAACCTCCAATACTTATCTTATAATGCATTGTAATGGCATGCGTTGTAATGGTATGCGTTGTAATGGTATGCGTTGTTGTGACATGCGGTGTAATGGCATGCATTGTAATGGCATGCAATGTAAAGGCAGTTGTGTTATAACAGTTGCCTTGTAAAGGTAGGTTGTTGTAATGACTGCGTTGTAATGGATGTTTCCCAGACCAATGAACAGCCACAGTTTGCAGTGGACAATGATACAAGCCAATTAAAAATATGACTGGAGAGTGGGCGGAGCTTCAAGTCCCTACCTGAATACAGCATGTCTCGCAGAGCAGCGCATGCGCTGCCCAGGCTTCACCGAAAAAAGACATAGCAATGGTCCCTGTGAATGCAGGACCCATGTGTTATTTACTCATTCTCAATGTGAAACTCAGAATGGAATGATACACAGAAGGAATTAGCACCCAGAATTGGTTATTCTAACGCTGGTAATTCGAGCTCCCCCAAATGCGCTACTCCTAATAGGCCCTCCCTAGCTGGAAATGCAGTAGGTTTTAACCCGGACCTCGGGTATTATGCGGCAACAGAGGAGCAAATTATGAAGCAATGGGGGACCAAATCATGCAGCGATAAAAAGCAAATTATGTGTCATGATGCAGCACTTTTTGCGTCGATATTACTTCACTGTTTTGTCACCTGTACACAGGTTAACAAAGGTCTCACCTCTTTAATACCAGTTTGACACAAAATCACAATACTAAGCAACTGAAATCTGACCATTCAAACTCTGCAAATGGATTTCTACTGTGTGGCAATGCATTTCATGGGTTTGCAGGAACTTTTGATCCATTTGAGCTAGAATTTTTTGGGGTTAAAATCTGGAGAATATGGTGAAAGCGGCAAATCCTTAATTATGTGGACAATACTAAGGCGTAGAATAGCGTAATTCCATTGACCTTGGTTTTTATAGATACTGCAGTAGGTTTGGCTTTTTTTTTTAATAAGGAGGACCATTCGACTTCTTAGGGCCAGTTATGGAAAAATACATGGTCTTCTTTAACAGCGTGAAAGTTCCTTGGGATTGAAGGAAATACTGAGCTGGCAGATCCAAAAGGTGCTTACCAACTTCCTCCTAAAAGTAAAAAGTGGTTAGGCTGTTCATGTATTTAAAAATAAAGTATAGAATCTTAAGAGAAATTTATTTTTAATCGATATCCAGTGCGAATACCTCGTTTGCTGCCTTTTGGACATCTTGCAGCCTGCCAACTAGGGGGTCCCAATCACCGCATCCCAAAATGCATTACAATAGGCAGGTGCTTATGTGTGAGAGCCCTGCATCACTTTTGCACCATGTAAAGAGGAACATGCATGAGGCAGGGCTCTAATTTCGATTTAGCCATCCTGCGTAGCTTTGAGTGGCCTCATAAATCATGAGTAAGGCAGTCCAGTGCACATCGCTGCGTCACCTTACTTTGCACCCAGGAGGCGTGCCATGAGTGTTACGGTTAGTTTTCCCACACAACACCCATGGAATTTGACGCTGGCTCAGATTCACAAAGTGATGTAAACCTGGTGAAGCGCCAAATCTGTACCCCTCCTGAGGTAAGGCATAACAAGGAGAAATATGTTTATTTCTCCTAATTTATTCCTCCAGGTGCCTTGCTGTGCTGCTGTACACCAAAATCCCATAAATAAGCCCCTCCTTTTGCTGTTTGTACACACTGTGACAAATGCGATTCTCCTTGTCAGAGAAAGTGTATTGTCTGAGCTGCTTAAGACAGAAGAAGCTTAATTTAACTAGAAACACGATGTGTGCGTCAATGTTTAATTCCACATCCCAGATGCCGTAGGTAAGGCGATCAATCTCCCTACACATATAAAAAAATGCATAGGCAAACTGCATTTGTGGATGTAAAACTATAAGACACGCAGATAAACCTAAAAAAGAGCAGATCTGCGCTATTTTTTTAATCAAGCCACAGGATGAAGAGATGTGACAAAAAGTTGGAGAGAGAGGGACTATATTACTGAGAGTATCAGAAGGTCACAAATCATAAAATACAAAACTAACTTTAAGGTCCACACTACAGTGGTGTCAAAGGCTACTCATGTTCTGCTTCTCTTTTTCTTTCGTTTAGCGAGTAGACGATGTGCACAGGAGAGAAATGTATTGATTCAACATTATGCTCTATGCCAATCGTCTTGTTTTGTACAGCACATTATTTGCAAGAATTTTAGGAGTGCATTTAGTGCCTGTGAAATCATGGTGTGGTGTGAGGTCCTTAACACGAATGTGAGCTCCCTTCTCTGCCTTGTAGTGCAGTGTCATCATACTACCTAGTAAAGTCAAATTATCACACTTTCCACTGCATATCCTTTCACTGGTCACGGGAGCCCTGTTCTCTCACATTTCACTGTAGAAAATAACCTTTTCTTTATGGTCACCTAATATTTTTCACCTTTTGTTGGACCATTATTTTTGCTGGTGTTAGACCTGTATCCAACTTAACCCTGTTAACCAGTGGTAAAGCGCATGTGCTCCTCATTTCAACATGATGAAATTGGTATTGTCCTAATTGGTATATTTAACTTACATATACGTCCCTAGTTCATGGTACACTGCGTACCCAGGACCGGTAAGTTAAATGTCACTAGTGGACCACAGCACCTATAATACCATCCACTATGGAGGCAGTGCAAACATGACTATAGGCCTACCAATGCAATCCGACTGTAGCAGTGTAAGAACTGCAATTCGGTCTCTAACAATTGCTTTTGGCCTGGGGAGGTCTGTATAGTAAATATGTCTTTTCTTTGTGGTCGCCCTAAGTTTTTCACATTTTACTGGAACCTATATTTTCCCTGGTGTTAGACCTCTGTGCACTTTAACCCTGCTTCCCAGTGGTAAATTGCCAGTGCTCCTACTTTCAACATCATGAAACTGGTATTTTCCTAATTGATATATTTAACTTACATACAAGTGCCCAAAATGTACCTAGATACTATAGGTAAATGTCACTAGTGGATGGCAGAACATATTGTGCCAGCCACAACAGTGGCAGTGCACACATGGTTTCAGGGCACCCTGTGTGGCCTGGCGACAGCAGTGTAAGAACTGTGAACCAACCTGTTAAAATAAACACTTCTAAGAGGTCAAAACCTCCCTTTTCAATATTAATAATTTACTCCTGTGTAGGCCTTGTTGCCCACAAGGCAGGGTGCATGTTATTTACAAGTAGAATATGTTGAAATTGAATATAAAAATGTCCTTCCAGTGACTAGCACCCAAAAGCTGTTATTCACTGTGGCAGGCCTAGCTGTCCTAAGCAGAAAACAAGAGTACAGTTTAGAATCCTAATACTCCACCCTGGGAACGGGACTAGCTAGAAGAAACTCAAACAATTATGTTTTATAGTTATTAAAAATCCAATCAATGGCAAAGTTGGACTTTTAAGAAATATTTAGAAAAAGTAACTTCTAGAAAGTCACCTTTTCCCTGCCTGAAGTTCGTGGAGGGTACATTTTCTTTGGCTCTAGCTCTTCGGCCAGCCAGTAATTAGAATTTGAATAGGTGTGAAAAAGCAATGAAACACTTTTGTGGAGCAAACAATAGGCTAATTTGAATGGCCAAAGATGACTCCTCTGAACCCGACAGAATATGCAGGGTGGGGCTATGAGCATCCTTTTTGACATTACAGTGTCAAATCCTGCTTCGATGTCAAATGCATCTTGACACGCCAACTGGGTTACATATAACACTTTAGGGCGCACTTAAAAGGAAGGGAAACAGGATGCCAATGCACTTTTTGTCTATCCACAGTCTGTTTGCTAAAAAACTCTACTTTTGTTCTACCAGACTTCTGTCTCTGGGTTTTACATATAAGCCAGGGGGGCACACTTGAAAGAAAGAGACAAATTATGCCAATTCTGGTGTATCCAGTGTCTGGTTGCTGGAACACCTTACTTTTGTTCTACAGTGTCTGTCCCAAACTGCATTTTAGTGTCAGATATAGAAGGGGAGGATACTGGGATTACCACAGTACCCTACCCCAGAACTCAGATGCAAGGTTTATTGTGGCAGACGACTTTCACAATCTTGAAAATGCCCAAAATGGATAGGATTGACCCTGGGAACTTTTATTCAATTGGTTTTGAAGTGCCCAGATGCCATTCTAACCAACTAGCTTGTGCCAGGCATACATGTTGGAACTCAGGGAACCCCTGCAGAACACTCCTGGACCTGAGGAAGGAAAGAACAAAAGAGGACTGGACCTCTTGTCTGTTACCTGAGAGGAGCCCTACAGAGTTGGACCTGCTCCCTCGTGTACCCAGGCCAAAGAAGTGGACTGCAAAGGTCATAAGGCCGATCTCTTGTTAAAGCTATAGGGGCACAAGTTACAAGAGGTCTTTTCTGCAAGTAATCAGCTGATTATTGGCAACTAGACCTCGACTGGACACTTCTATTTGATATTTGCCTGGTACCTTGTGAGTTTTAGTGCCCCCCCTGCAGGTCCTTGGGGCTTTGAATGTGTAATCCTGTGGTTTATTGGGGCTTATAGAAGTAAAGTCAGAAGGTAAAATCTTTTAACACACTGAACCTGGTTGGTGTATGCGACTAACCCTCTATCGCAGTCAGGGTCTAATTGCACCTAGGTTTGGAGCTATTGTGGCCATTGACAATCATTGGCACTTTATGTTTCTTGGCGCTATTCCTATTTAAAAATGTTAAGTTCCCCTTACTGGATTTCTGTCATTTTTGGTGTCATTTAGTTTATAATTTTATTTCTATTGTTTCTATTTTTCTAATTATGTTTGGGATTTTTATTGTTTTGCGTTTCAACTTTATTGCTGTTTTGGCATTGCATAAATACTTTACACATTGCTCTAAGTTAATCTGTGTGTTCTGTGCCATTGCCCCCAGAGGTTGAACGCAGCTTAATGTAGTTACTTTGAGGCTTCACCCTGGCAATGGTTGTGATTATTCCTTGAGGTGGGCAGTCACCCAGCCCAAATAATAATCTAATTTCTTACACCTATTAGTCCCATTTACTCATACCGTCAACCAGTATCCATCTATTTACTGCCGTCTGGTGCTGACATCTCACACTGCCCAACAGTGACCTCTTCGCACCCTGCCAACCTGTGCCAGCACTGACCATGCCAACAAGTGCTGCCTCTCACATTGCCCATAATCCATGCTCCTGACACTGCCAGGCACTGCAAGCTCCACCCACTGTTCTCCAGTGTCAGTAGTGGAGATCATTGTGAGCACCTATCTCTTCACATTGGTCATCAGTGTCTGCCCCGTTTCTGCCAAGCAATGCCAGATTCTCACTCTATCCAATAGTGTTTGTTACAACGACTGCCCATCACTGCCAGCTGCTCATGTTGACACCAAATTGAGCCTCTCACCCTGCCTACCAGTGCGAGCTCCACATCTGGCTACAAGTGCCAATGTCTTACACTGCCCACCGGCTCATGCTCTTCACACGTTTACAAATATGAGCTTGTTGCAGCTCATCAGAGGCAGCTCCCCTCACAGTCAACCAGTGCCATCTCCTGACACCGCCGACCAATGTGAGCTACCACTAACCGCCCTTCACGATCAGATCTGCACACTGTCCACCAGTGGTTCCTCACACTGTCCCAGTTCCTCTTCTTCACACTCTCTATGAGATTTTCTTCTCTTGCTGGTCCCACTCAGAGCCAGCTCCTCACAGTGGTAATCAGGGGCCCAGCTCTTGGTCTGTACGGATGGGGGGGGGGGGGGGTGTAAACTTCAGATTTTTCTGACAATCACGCTGGCATATAATGTTAATCATTATTTGAGAATCAACACATAAGGGGGGCCTAACGGCCTGTGGAAAGAGAAAGGAGTGTGTGTTGTTAGGGGTACTTAAAACATGGTTATTTTACAAAATAATGTGTTTTAAGACCTTCAAAACAGAGACGAGTTTGTGTATCTGTTTTTGCCAGGGTGAGGATTTAAAAATCCCAGGTGAAATCCGACAGAAACCTTACCATACCCGACTAAAAGCTCCTGTATCCAACTATTTATTAAAATATTAATTTTTTACGGGGTGTCTAACACCCCAAACACCCCCTGAACCTACTTCCCTGTTGGGCAGAGCCATAAACTTCCCACCCATCATCTCCCTACCCCCAGGGCAAACGCCCCACACCTCTCGCTTGTTATGTGACTTATTGTGCCCCACAGCACTTGATCACACTGTCCAACAGTGCCTGCTTCAGGCACTGCCCAGATTACGGTTTATATTTGGACCAGCATTCTAATATTATGGACAGGTTAGGAGCTGATGCATCCACTGACCATGGCACTGACTGAAAACTGTTTATGATGCCAAACTACGGCATCGCAACCACAAACGTTTAACTATAGAAAGGCACAATCATTTGTACTGCCCTTGGTACAGAAGAGACAGCTTTGTGGAGTATGTTATAATTTGGCTTTCATCATATGCTATCACCTTACCGCCTCTTTCCTTGCATTTGCCATTTCCCTTTTACCCTGCTCCCCTGCCCTTCCTGTGACTTGGTATTTACCAACATTCTATTGACAGTTGGAATGTCAGTTGAGACTGGGTGTGAGAGACCTGTCTGACCAGCTTATGTGGCACCGCGGCTGTCGCTGTGAATAAAGTACTCTTTATTCTAAATACGGCGTTCCAGTACTGTATAATACTTTGGCCAAACATACTTGGGTTTTAACCAGTCATAGTAATATTTGCCATTTACTTCCCGGTGACTCTCACAATACTTGAGCTCTGGACTTGAACCTCCTCAATCCAGCGACAGCTTTGCCCGCATGAAAATCTCTGTGCTTCACTGACGTCACTCAGCGGCTCTTAGTCCTTTCGCACCCCCAGCGGTGTGCTTGAGCCCTGCTGTGAGGGGCATGATGACAGCCGCAGGGACTGAAAGCAAGCAGGGCCACACACGTTTGCATAGCAAGGAGGCCGCGGGGCCGTTTGCAATATAGGAACATGCACCCAGTCAGTAAAAGACATGCATAACTGGGGTGTAGTGGGCTTCTTTACAACTCTGGGCTCCGGTACCACTTTGCACCTGCAGCACCATTTTCAGATATGCCTCTGGCTCCAAACAGCCTTTTGTTTCCACGCTTCCCTCTTCCAATACCCCCTATGCCTGAAGTAAGAGGACTGTGAGGAGAGAAGGCTGAGACCAGTCAGCCCTTTGTTTTCTTCAGGGGTCAAATGCAGCCTGACGTCACTTCAATTGACGGCAACGCGTATTTCTTAATTGGCCAATCACATGCTCCAGGGATGAAATGCAGCCTCACGTCACTTCAATTGACGACAGCGTTGAAGTGACGTCAGGCTGCATTTCATCCCTGGAGCATGTGACTGACTCATACCAACCCCACCAGCTTTTTCGGAGGCCACTGCACAGACTGTTCGGTATTTGGTTAATGTCCAAAGCGTCCATCCTGGCTCAGTCCTGCAACTGTATCTAAAACCCTCTTCGCCTCCCAGCAAAACCACAAGCCCTGATGCAACCAGGCCAATGCCACAAAGCGCCATTGAAAGCCAGCTTAGAATTCTAAAGCATCCCGTGCAGGCCTGGTGTACACGCTGCCCTCGAGCGCTGGGCCGTCCTGTAGAGACCTTATAGACAGCAATACTGAAATCTATTTTAATGAGGCGCTGAGCCGGCCTGGGAGAGTGTTATTTTGTTCTGCGGCCTATTGTTGTTGGAGCCCAGCGAGGTGAATAATCATCGGACCTCAATGGGGCATTATGAGAAATAGCTGAGGCTGGCTCTTTCCTCTGTGAGCCTTGGCGCCACGGATCAAAGGCAGGCCTTGGACTTGCAGCGGGAGAGCTTGCTCGCACAGAGGTTAGGCTCAGGGGGTTGGGGGTCTCTGCCTAGAAAGGGGCTTTGTGTACTGAACGAGGTCATGCCGACCCGTGCTGTCTGCCATTTTGTGTTGCAAACTCCACTCCACAGGCGGAGTTCACGGCTCCTCAACCGCCACGCGCAGGCCCGGACTGCTGTAGCGGGCAGCAGGCATTTCCCCGGGACGCTGGAGCGGTGGGAGCCAATTTTGCAGCGGTGGGGGACGTTTTTGTTACTGGGGGCCAGTTTTGCAGCGGTGCTGTTATATCGGCCCTAGTAAAAAAAAAAAAGCAGCGGGTGGCTGGTTGCCAAAATTGCCAGGGCTGCTTTTGGTTCCCAGTCGGGCCCTGGCCACGTGACGGAGTTTACCACCACCCACCCCTTAATTGACTGACCTACATGCATATCGAAGGGAACGCATCAAGTTTCGTTTTTTAATAAAAATATTTTGCAGTTCAAGAGAAGATCTTCATAATACGAATCCAGTCCCAGGGGTTGACGTCTACCTTTTATGTAGCACTTAAATATATCCTACTATATCTATTTTGTACATAAAGGAACTAGGACCAGGACTAGAAAGCAAACTCCCTGAGACCACACAACGTGTTCGCGCGGAGAAAACGTGACTGGATGTCTAGAGCCTTTGCTGACAACATACACCAGCTCCATCCATTATCTACTGGTGACTTCCACCCAAAATGTACAAACATGTTCTGTGCACCAGCGATAGAAAAATACCCCCAATTTGGTTTCTTTGAATGGAAAACAACATCCACCTTAGACAAGCATTAGACGGAAATGATGAAATCAGGAGCAATAGCAGGACAGATGCACGAGTCAAGCGATAAAATCAGGATGTTGGACCTGGTCCTTTTTCGGGGTTCTCCCCAAACTTTTAGCCTTCCTCCTGTATTTATTCTGACCTGTTTTTGTTGGCTTTAGGACTTTGGGTACCTTCCCATTGCTGATCAGTGCTAAAGCGCATGTGCTCTCTCCTTTAAACTTGGTATGATTGATTCACACCTGTTTGGCATATTTAATTTACCTGTAAGTCCCTTGCACAGTGGTATCCTAGATACCCAGGGCATAAATGAAATGCTACTAGTGGGCCTGCAGCGCTGCTTATGCCAACAACAGAAGTAGCCTTTCAAACCAGTCTCAGGCCTCTGCCACTGTCGAGCCTGCGTGTGCAGTTTACTGCCACAGTAACTTGGCATCTAAAGTTACTTGCCAAGCCTGAAACTCCCATTTTACTACATATATGTAAACCCTAAGGTAGGCCCTTGGTAGCCCTATGGGCAGGGTGCTGTGTAGGTAAAAGGTAGGACATGTGCCTTTGTTGTGTTGCATA
This sequence comes from Triturus cristatus, assembly GCF_964204655.1. Lineage (NCBI taxonomy): Eukaryota > Metazoa > Chordata > Amphibia > Caudata > Salamandridae > Triturus > Triturus cristatus. Next base: position 634,167,295 of record NC_140595.1, on the reverse strand, counting down.
CCCTGGTAGTGACAAACAGCCTATTTGGTTTCTCACTGCTGTGAGGCCTGCTCCTCTCATAGGTTTGCATTGGGAATTCCCTGATAGGTGTTCAGTGGCAATGTCTGACATGAAAGGAGTAGTGTTGCCATGTTTGGTATATTTGGAATGGTGGTGATAAATCCTGCTGATTGGTGAAAGTGGATTTTTCATTGCTATTTTAGAAATGCCAAATTTAGAAAGTGGGCATTTATGTGTGCTCATTACTCTTTGTGCTTTGCAGCCTGACTCCAATCAAAGTCTGGTTTAGACTGGAAGGGGCCTGTCTGTGCATTCACTCTAGACAGACACACAAAGGGAGTTGAGATGTGCCCTGCATGTCCTGATGGCCCATCACCCAGCCTTCCTGGGGTAGAGTGGTGGAAGGAGTTGTCACTGACACCTGAATAGGGATGTGCCTGTCCTCCCTGCATTCCTGTCTGTGTGCCCCAGTGATCTCCCAGGGCTTGGTGGTCTGCCATGTGCTATTTGAAAACCCAGCATCTGGTGAGCGCTCTACTTTGTGGGCAGATCTACTGTGTGGTGAGCGCTGCATGTTTGCCCCAGTTGTTCTCCCAGGAAGTCCAGCGCGGGGTGGGTGCTGGTTGTGCTCCTGGTCTCTACAAGGATAGTGCCTGGGGAGTGCTTCACCTCCCTCTCTGGCCCCCCTTTGTTGAGCGCTCTGTCTGCAAGTGACGAGAGACAGCACGCTGAGTCACCTGTTTACCGATTCTACAGACCAGCGCTCTGCTTGGAGGCAGAGAGACTGCGATCAGCTGTGCCATAACTTGTCCTGGGTTTGGGGGTGCCAAGTATCGGCTGCCGCTGGGGAGGAAACGCCATTCTGCAGTGTGTCGACTAAAAACAATAGAAAAGCAGCACGGATCCTGTGTCCGATCGCCGCGTACCAGGATCAGCTGTTACTTGCCAAGACCGCTCAGTGCGGCTTGGTAACTTGCCAGAGGGTAATGAGCCAATCCCAGCGCAGCTCAACATGTATCAGAGGAAAAGTCGTCTGTGTGGAGTTGCGAGCCGAAGGGCTGAGAAGGATCACCGTAACCCCGTTGGTCCTTTACTGGGCAAAGGCAACTGACACAGCCTCGGAGGAGTTGTGTGGTTGTCCCGCACTTCCTTCTTGGGCAGCTGCCTGTCCCTGACTGGCACCCAGGGGACCAAGGTAGGTCTCCCCGCTGGAAGTCCGCATTGTGTGGGCTCCCCCCATCCCCATGGGCCTACCTGGGTGGCTCTGAATCTTGTTGTTCTGAGGGCACTTGTTCGATGGGATAGATCCTCGACGGAGGCCCCGGTGACCTGTTGTCATGGGGAAGCCCTTTAAATTACTGCATTATCACTAGTAGGCGCACAGATGCCTTAGCACACCACTCTGTACTATCAGAACATTTAGTCAGTGAGCCCAGAGTAAGTACCATATCCTGCTAATGGAGGGGTAGGTGTCCTGGGATCCGAGTGCTCGTACTGTACAGATGTGTTTAGCCCGATACTCTAGGCGTTAGGTGCTACTAGTGATGTATTGTAATTCATGTTTTCTCTCTATCATCTAACTGCTGCGTTTTCATGCCCTGATATGTGTCCTTTTATGCCTGGCATTGACAGGATAACTATGGTTATTTCAGGACCTGCATAATATGTACAGTGATGGTGTTTTTTTATGACATGTGCAACATAAACGTTTTTAGCTTATTGCACTAACTGTGATGGTATGACAAATGCCTGGTTGGCAAAGTGATTATTGGTGTATGAGATTTTGGCCTCTGCATTATATACAATATATGAGATATTTTTTATATACTACTGTGTGAGGTCTATTTTGTGGTGTATTTATTCTGTCACTGGTGTGTGTGTGTTTGTGTTTAGCAAACGCTTTACACATTGCCTCTGGGATAAGCCTGACTGGACCCTGTACTATTTTGAAAGGGACTGCATGGTAGCAGCCTTGAAAGAGAACCAGGACGGTGGTGATTCTAAGGGAGACCCTGAGGGGGACCCTTTAAAGGGCAGTGGCCATAAAGAGTATGAGGAGGAGGGAGAAAATGACCGGGCAGGGACGTCAGTAGAGAGTGAGCCCCAGCTGGCGTTGGAAAGGCTCAAAATGGAGCATGCCAAGAAGCAAGTTAATGGGAGGATGGTGGAGGCAGAAAGGGCCTTCGCCAAAGAGAAACTAGCTCTTGTGGAAAGGTTGGCCTATGAGCAGATAGAGTCCACTGGTAGCAGCAATATTGTGTCCAGTGTAGAAACTTCCATTCACTGAACCAAGAGCGTGGTACCTAGCTCCCAGGAGGAAGGTGTCACCCCTAAAGAGTATAGGTTTAGGTTCAGGGAGAGTAGGCAATCGTCTCACCAGTCTTGAGGAGAGTTTGTGGAGGATTGTTGCAAAGCACTGGAGGGATGGGTGAAAGGGAGAACAGCACATTTTTTGAAGGGCTGTTCAATCTGATTGTCAGAGTGCACATGTTCTATCACAAGTGTCCCACCAGTTCTGTTGTCTGGGAGCACCACCTCTGAGTGAAGGGTGCGGAATGCCATATGGAGGGGTGAGAGGGGAGGCAGCCCCAATGGGTGAACCAGTGGGTCAGCTCTGAGGTTACAGCCCCCATAGGAATGACTCTGGTGACACCACTTTTGGTCTTGGGGGGGGGGGGGCTTTGTGCACTATCAGATGGGTAGAGATTGGGAGATCAGTACCAGGCAGATTCTCACACAACACATGAAGAATGTGTTACACGTAGAGGAGGTAGGTGTACTCCCCAGGAAGTCCTGGCTTGCAGGCACATGCTCAGCCGCAGGGTGCAGTCCCTGGGTGGGAGGCAGAATTCAGGGTGTCACCCCTGAACTGGTGGGAGGGGCCTACTGTGTTACCTTGTGGGGGTACTACTCTGAGTGGGAGGGCGCAGAACTCTGGAAGAGGGGGAGTAAGGACTCACCCCATTTCAACTCGAGGGTGCTGGCCCTGGGTTGGGAGACCAGTTGCAGGGTGGAACCCCTGAGCTGGTGGGAGAAGTGTGCAGGATGGCTGGCACCAGAGTCCTGACAGTTCTGGATTCTGGGGGTACCACTCCTAGGAGGAGGGTGTGGAACCCCAAAAGGCATGGTAGGAGAACCTTGCCCCTGACCCCTGTCCAGCCTAAGAATGCAGACCTTGGGCTGGGGGATCAGTGGCAGGGTAGAACCCCTGCATTTGTGGGAGGTAGAGTGGAGCAAGGATGCTATGCACCTGGGACTAATGCCCCCCACTCAGAGAGATTTCAGAGACCAGAAACCCCTGGATGGCCTGAGGCCTGGTTCTGGCCACTGACAGCTAAAACAGGATTCAAGGGATAAAAGACAAGTGATAAAATCAGGAGGAGGCATGACTCCTCCTTCCTCCCTTCTTATGGCAGTCTGGGCACTATGGGAACACAGGGGTGGCGATTAAATGGGTATAGCGCCTCGCTGAAGGACTGAAGATCACAAGCACCTTGAAAAACAAGGCATTCATCTTTGAATATGCTTCTGTTATTGAGCACTATGCACCTTGAACGCCATTTAGGGGTTGCCAGGGGACTCTAATGCAAACCCTGGAATGCCCCTTGTGACCCCTAGCACTGCATTTGAGACCTCTAGTGTCAGCACTGGCAAAATCAGTGGCAGGAACAGAAGCAGCTCATTCTTATGTACCTCGGTTGGGGTTTTAGTCACCTAGTTTCTTGTCAATGTTTTACTATACTAATAGTGAATAATATTACATTATTCGCTATTACTTTACTGAAAAATGGAGTACAATTAGCTGGAAGGTGAATGTCCCTGACAGGTGAGGTAAGTAAAAAAAATGCTTTTAAATGTATGTATGTTGTGTGCGTGCTTGCAGTTTTGAGTGTGTTTATGCAAGAGAGAGTGTTTGTATGTGTGAATGTGTGTGTAGGCAGTGTGTATGTGTGAGTGTGTGTTATGTATGAATGCGTGTGTATGTATAAGCATATATATGTTGGAGTGAAAGTGAAGGTCAAGGGGCATGTGAAGTCCCTTCCTCTACCCGAGACATTTTGGTGAATTGACATTCATGTATGCACCTCCCTACAATAAAGAAATGCATGATGCAGGTTTCATGTGAGTATAGGGAGAGGAGATAGAGGTGGAAGTAATACCCAAAGCACAGTACACAGAAAGGACATTTCCGACTATTTCCGAACACCTGGCTGCAAATGGAACAGCTGTGCAGCCTTGTACAAAGCCCAGTCTTTCTCACTGTATCTCAGTAATACTAGAGTAGTACCACTTATGCCGATAATAATATTATATTCTCTATATCTAGCCGTAGCGCCTACACATCAGCATGTAGCGCCCGACACTAAATTTAACAGTTAAAAATTTATTTTCTTGTAATTGATCCATTTCTCCCCACGAGCACTAAGGACACTTTATTTACTTGGTATTCCTGGTCGTGAAATGATTACACACTGTGAGCTCTTTATAGCAAATTCTGAACAAATTAAATTATCTATTGAAGCCCAGCAGCAGATACTGTTAATAGCATACACGGTTGTATTATTTTAATCAATCTGAGATGGTTGAAAGGCTGAGACCAAGGGGCCCAACCAGACCCAAACTTCGGGACGGTGGGAGGGGGGGGACTAACACTTAAAAAATTAGGGGTGGAGCCATTTTCAGAGTTGAATCAAAAGTACTTGTGGGGGCTCCCTTCACTTTTCCAGTACAATACCATGATACCATGATATGGGGTGTCATTGTTCTCAAAGAAATGCAGCCAATATCTCAACATAAGACAACTTAACAATGCTTAGGGGTCTCCCTTAAAGAAATCTTAGTAGCATTATTATTATTGTGTGACATATTAAGCCATTAGACCTGGTAAGGTGTGGAATTTCGGGTCCTACTCTGCTGAGCCGTCAGAGGAAGTATTCCATTGATGCAGCAAACGGAGGGTCCGTCGACTGAATACTTAAGGTGCGCCTGTTTTTAAATAAGGCAGGCCGACCAAGGGTTTGGTGGGAGGGTACTCTGTCACATTTACGACAGAGTACCCGAACCACTAAACTCTAAATCAGGCCCCTGCTACATGAATCAACTTTCTTGCAGTCAAGGAGAAGAATTCCTCTTGCCCGAGGTTTGTAACACACAGAGGTGCCGATTACGATCCGGTAAAAACCGGGTACGAACCGTCGGTCGGAGAGTTTTCTCCGTCCGACTCGTACCCGGTTGGAAAACTTTACAAACATGGAATTACGATTCGCACGGAAACACCATTTCCGTACGAATCGTAAAAAACACCGACCGACGAAAATATACATACGAATGTGATCCGGGAATACTGCGACGTGACGTCGGGACGCTTTCAGGCAGCGTTTCACGACCCAGGAAGTACGATTCGAACCAACAGCAGTCCGGACGGCGATATTTTCACGGCACCCAAAAAGTGCCGGAAAAGCGAAGTACGGTGCGAAACGACCAGAGTAGGTGGCCCAGTACACGCCGTACCCCCCCCAGCCCCCGTATGTACGCGCCGACCCCCCCCAGCCCCCGTATGTACGCGCCGACCCCCCCCAGCCCCCGTATGTACGTGCTGACCCCCCCAGCCCCCGTATGTACGCGCCGACCCCCCCCAGCCCCCGTATGTACGCGCCGACCCCCCATCTATGTATACACCCGTGTACGTGTCGTACCCCCCCGTGTATGTACACCCGTGTACGTGTCGTACCCCCCGTGTATGTACACCCGTGTACGTTCGAGTCGTACCCCCCCGTGTATGTACTCCCGTGTACGTTCGAGTCGTACCCCCACCCGTGTATGTACACCCGCGTACGTGTCGTACCCCCGTGTACGACACATACACGGGTGTACATACACGGGGGTACGACACATACACGGGTGTACATACACGGGGGGTACGACACGTACACGGGTGTACATACACGGGTGGGGGTACGACTCGAACGTACACGGGTGTACATACACGGGGGGTACGACACGTACACGGGTGTACATACATGGGTGGGGGTACGACACATACACGGGTGTACATACACGGGGGTACGACACGTACACTGGTGTACATACACGGGTGGGGGTACGACTCGAACGTACACGGGTGTACATACACGGGGGGTACGACACGTACACGGGTGTACATACACGGGGTATGACACGTACACGGGTGTACATACACGGGTGGGGGTACGACTCGAACGTACACGGGTGTACATACACGGGGGGGGTACGACACGTACACGGGTGTACATACACGGGGGGTACGACACGTACACGGGTGTACATACACAGGTGGGGGTACGACTCGAATGTACACGGGTGTACATACACGGGGGGGTACGACACGTACATGGGTGTACATACACGGGGGTACCACACGTACACGGGTGTACATACACGGGGGGTACGACACGTACACGGGTGTACATACACGGGTGGGGGTACGACTCGAACGTACACGGGTGTACATACACGGGGGGTACGACACGTAGACGGGTGTACATACACAGGTGGGGGTACGACACGTACACGGGTGTACATACACGGGGGTATGACACGTACACGGGTGTACATACACGGGTGGGGGTACGACTCGAACGTACACGGGTGTACATACACGGGGGGGTACGACACGTACACGGGTGTACATACACGGGTGGGGGTACGACTCGAACGTACACGGGTGTATTCATACACGGGGGGTTCGACACGTACATACGGGGGCTGGGGGGGGGTCGGCGCGTACATACGGGGGCTGGGGGGGTCGGCGCATACATACGGGGGCTGGGGAGGGGTCGGCGCATACATACGGGGGCTGGGGGGGTCGGCGCGTATGCGGGCACATGTCTCCATGGTTGCTATGGGTGTTCGGTGCGGACGGTGTTTTTTCCATACGGTTGTAACATCGGACGCACGGGATGGATCGTAATTCCGTGGTCGGACTTCACTTTTCACATTTGTACGGTGAATCGTCCGTGGACGTGTCGGCCACATTTTCCGACCCGAGGACGTGTGGGGAATAATTCCCAATGCGATTCGTATGGACTTTTTCCCATGCGAATCGTAATTGGCAGTTTGTACGGCACTTGTACGATTCGTACAGTAAAAAGACCGGATACGAGTCGTACGGGGAATTTTTTTACCGGATCGTAATCGGCACCAGAATGTTGAACCTGTATTTCCATCATTCTAAATGGTACCCCTGAGTTCCAGTTGCCATCAAATATCTTTCTATGAGGTGTTTAGGCACTCTGAAGACCTGAAATGGAACCCAAATTTGCAAAGATGTTGACATCGCAGACATTCCGGAAACCCAGGAACTAAGCTTGAAGTGTGATGACCCAAGGTGCCACAATAACACAAAATCAATGCCAAAACTTGCATCACAGCCATAACATTGATATCTGTAGAATATTAAATGGTAATACCTTCTATAAAAAACTATTTGGCAGCATCACTATTACTCAGCTTCAATTTATGTCAGTGGAAGTTTTGCAGGTGGTATTATAAGTGTGCTGCAATTGAATTCTTGTGTGAGGTTGGGTGGATTCATGCATTCCGTGCAGGGAGCCATGATTGTCCCTTAAGTAAAATGTTTGAATTCCAGCAGGCCCGACCAGACTTTTATCCTTCTGAGATCGATAAAATGAATACCACTGAGGTAGCTAATGCTCCAGCGCGAGACCAGGAAATGGGGAACAACATAGACCGATATCCTCCCTGCGTCACAGACCCGTCGTCACGCACACTCATTCATACATGCATTCATTGGTGGGGCCCAGAACACCAACACTCACACAATCAATTCAAGAGTCTACACACAGGAGGGATGAGTGATTCAAGCGCCGGACATGTGGGAAAAACACCTTATAACCTATAGGGAAGGAAAAGTCATTTACAAATATACATTAATGCCCTTTCGCCTACAGATCCTTAATCTTAAAACATCAAGGCACTCCTCCCACTTCAGTCAATGGACCAATTTAGTTGGATTGGTTGATGGTGATTTTAGAACCAGCTAAAATAAATTTTAAGACCTCAAATCTATTTCTTAAATGAAACTCACAACTCATGAATTCTCGTTAATCAATAATTATTTATCTAAATTTCATAAGGATTTTAGTACGCATTTGTTTCGTCAAAATTTAGAAAGTTTTATATCAAAATTTCAGTAAATCGCAGAACTTCATATTACCTAATCTTACTATTTGGAGTCCTCTAATTCATTGGCTCTGCATAGTCTTTGTCATAGATCATCCGAAAGCAAGCCAAAGCTCAAAGTTCTTTGCTCAGCACGTTACAGTCCCAAAGATCAGCAAAGGACCAGAGATGTGCAGGCATCTGTCATCGCTCGTAGATTTAGGAAAAGTTTGCAGTCATCAGATGATCAGGCAGCATCCGGAACGTAGCGCAAAATAGAAAGCAAAATGGCGATGCGACAAATAGAAGAAAAGTTCGTGAGTCTCCTCTCTATTCTATTACCCTCTTTTTATAATGCAAAAGAAGCAAAGATGATACAATTTAATATTTTAGGACAGTCGTGATTGGCTGGTTGAGATCGTCCGATGTCAGTTTTAAAGTTTTAGTTCAGTTCGAGGGGTGAGGTCATATGTTAATCCAAAATCAGCTTGTTCCGGATTATTGTAAGGTTGATTGTTCTCTGTTTTGGCAGTTATCCCATGCTACATCCTTGACCAGGGACATTCAGTACAAGGGTTATTACGAGGTTTGGGAGATTTCTTTGCGCCTGCGCAGCTCACTCCGCGCCTCGTGGAACAGTGGCCACTTCGTCGCGTGGTGTCAGCGGCCATCTTGGATTTAGGCACAAATGCTAATTTAAGTGAAACAAACACAAAAGAGTAATTAATATAACAAAAAAATAAATCTTATGTTAACCCCTTACTAATCCCTTTATGTGCTTGTATTTATCTAGCATATAGCAACATTGAAAGCCATTATATTCACCTTTCCGGTCCTCCTCTTGGGCAACACACAAAAGCAACATATATCATGCAGTTTCTAATTACCACATACACTACTGTTAATATGCGTACAGATTTTAGTCATAAAGGTTATTTTAGCCATGCAAATCCCACGTGTAATTTGAATATTAATAATGTTGATTAATAAACATGCAAACTCGTTTAATAATATTATAGTTAATAGATTATCCAATTAGTATTTTCATGCAGAATAGGGGAGGTATACAAAATGTTGTACTACCCGCTCAATCAATACCCCCTTTGGTGATTTTATCACCACACCATAAAATTTTGTATCAATTTGTCATAAAGGCGAAATGAATTCTTTAGTTTAGTTCACATTTCTGTTTCCCCAATTTCTTCTCTTCTTGCTGTTTTAAACATATCTTTCATTTCTTCTAATTCTACTTCTTCATATTCCCTCCCTTTCTCTTATTTTGTCTTCTTTTCAAATTTTCTCTTTTTAACTTTTTCTGTATTTTCTTTCTTTTATAACATAAACATCCTAGTCTTAAAATTAATACTAGAAAAATCACACATGTTAATGGAAATAAGAATCCTACCTATAAAAGAACCACCTAAATTAAATAAGAAATCTTTAATGGAAGAAAGTTTCTTTCTAATCTTTTCCCAAACACTTTCAACCTCCAGTTTTGCAATTTCCTCATGCAATTCAGTTATATTTTTGATGTAGATCTTCAGATCTTTACTTTCGTCCGGAATGTAAGTGCAACAATGTTGAACTTTCAGCATTCCACAGACTCTACCCTCTTTTGCCAATATTATATCAAGGGCAAGTCGATTTTGCATTACCAAGGCACGCATGGCAACCATTTCAGTATTTACCAATAAGAATCCTCCAGCGGTGCTTGTTGACAAGCGATCCACTACTGTTGATAATTTTCAAATTTTGCGTGCATTCAGAGATATTCCCACTGCTGGTATCAATGCTCCAAAAATGTCTCCTACAATTTCTGACCAAGATTCTCTTTTTCTACGCGTTAGTAGACTTCCTAACTTATGTACACCATCTTCTCCTCTTCCCATGTGGAATATCTTTGGAAAAACCAAACCTACATAACATGTGCCATACCAATGATCTGGCAACCGATAATATGCCTTGTTCTGGCAGATAAAATGTAATCCAGGAAAAACTGGATCATTTCCGCCTTTAAATCCCCATCCACCCATGATTCGATATGTATCATGGCAATCACTGTTACCTACAAAGTAATTATCATATGCAGTTTGATTCCTTCTAATACACAATTTTCCTTTTTGAGGCGAATCTAAAGCCATTGTTGGACTAGCTTCTTCTCTCAAATGCTTCTCCTTTTCAACATCCCATACTGTCTTTTCCTCTCTTTCCTCAGGTATTTTCTTTTGCAGTTTTAATCTCCTTTCTTCAACCATATCCAAGAACACTTTCTCCTCCTTCTTTAAACTACAAGTTAGATTATTCCTAAATATAGATTCTAATGTTAATTCTTTGGTTTCTAAGAAAAATTCACCTAATACCTTTGCAGGTTTTACTTTATTCAATTTGTTAATTACAGGCACTTGTGAAAATATGTTATCTACATCTGAAAAATAATATTCTAATTTCCCTATTTTATAAAACAAACTTGCTATTACACTACATGTTATTCCATACGTTACTGGGAGGTGATGGTAAGTCACTCCCTCCGATACAGATGCAGGTAACTGCATACAGACATAACAATCCCTCACATCCATGGTTTTTACATATTCATACAATAGTTTCGAAAATACATTGTTAGGGAAATCATTTATAGACCTGTCTTTATGAAGATAGTTTCTATCTATCTTTGTCAGTTATGCCTTTTGAATCTTTTCTATATTAATTTTATTTTCACTATATCCTTCTATTGTTTCTAGTGTAACTTTAAATGAGATCATCAACGCTAATACACTCCATAAAAGCATCAGTAATCCTGTACAACAACAACACATTTTAAACCACCTTCTAAGAAACGTACATTTAGCTTTTCTATTTTCTGTGTTTGCCATTTTCGTAAAATGATCTGTGTCTTTTGACTTAGCCTCTTCTACTTCACAACTAGTTTTGTCTAACCCAAGGCTCTAAGCACCTACTTGGTTCTATCAGTTATGTCTTTCTCCGTATTTTATAGTTTTTCCATTAACAGCATTTTTTTTTGTCTTATTCAGTTTGGCATTTGATCGTCTTTCACTTTTCTCTCATAATCTTGATACAGAACTCCCTGAATATCCGTTTCTTCCCCAATATCGGACAAGATATCTCTCAGGATTTCCGATTCTTCGTCTTCCTCAACCACTTCTAGTACAGTCACCTCTGGGTTTTCTTGGCTGTCTGCCTCTTCTTTAAATTCAGGCAGGGCCACATACGACCATTCCGGCGACTTATACTTCTGGTTAGGTTTTCTCGTTCTTTTGTTTTCCTCCACTGCAGTTATTTCCTCATTTTTCGATTTTTCTTGACTAGATACTTCATTCACTTGTTCTGCTCTTGGTGAATTCAGTCGGTATCCCAGTCTCTTTATTTTGTTTGGCCAAATTTCATCTTTTGCTGATCTTTTCGAATGATTTCCTTTATTATTCTTTTTAGCTCTCCATGCTCTTTTTCTTAAGACTCAACCTTCTGGTACTTCTTCATCACTATCCTCTGATTCTGTTACAACTTGCTTTTTGCTTTCAGCTGTTTTCTTTTCCACCACTTTAATTTTCCCTACTTCTGTCCCTCCTCGTGGTTCTTGCACACAATCTTCTTGCTGACTAACTATCCCTTCTTCTAACTGGGTGTTCGAATTCCCTACAACTCCTCGGGGGTCTTCCGCAAGAATCTTTCCCTCACTTTCTGTATCTGGGACCTGTCCATCTACTTTTGTTATTTCAGGTGTAATTTCTCTCTGTTTTCCATCAAAAACTTCCTTATCAACGTTTTCTTTGATTATCTCTTCACTGCTTTTCTCTTTTCTCCAATGTATCTGTGAGAAGTTGGCCTGGTATATGATGCTCACTAGTTAAAGTGATCACCTTGTACCATGCCAAGCAACCCTTATGGTGTGGTTGTAAGTCAACCTTTTCGGACTAGCTGCCCTAGTGGTAGCGTAGGCTAAGCAGTCTTTGAGGCTAAACTCGTGAAGCGTGTTAAGCCAGCTGTTTTACCAAATGCAACCCCCTTTTATACCAATGAAAGGACACCACACAGATATATATTCAAAATATATATGTATTTATTTCTCAAAGTAACCCCTAGTCTCTTTATGAGCACAGGAGCACAAATCGTCAAACAAGATTACAGTAGAATACACAGAAGTTGCACTTTATATGGATAGGCCCTGGTGGCCGCTCGAACCATATACTAAAATAGTGGTATAAGTACCACGAACAGAAAAGGGAAAAGGCCTAGGGCCTCTAGAATCACTGGGCCTACAAGGAGCTAACTTCAGTTAGTGACCAGGAGGTCCACGGGTGGCGTGTGCAGAGCAAATAGTCACACGCGTGCTCCCATAGGTTTCAATGGGTGCGTAAAAAGTACAAAGTTACTGCAAAGAGGATCTTCCGGATGGACTAGGAACTCAAGATTTGGAACACAGGCACTAGAGATGTAATACTACACTTGGGCACAGGAGTGCCAGCTTTACCTCACCCACAGGAAGCGGGTGCATAGGCCTCGAAGTGCGTCGGGTTTCTTCTATCTGTTCCATGGAGCCTGAAGACAAAGATGCTGCAGGCGGTCGGTCCGGGAGAGATGCGGTGGATCCAAGAGTGGATCGGAGATGTTGAAGACCTGTAAGCAGAGGGGACAGTGTTCACAGTCACTAGCCAGTGACCAGCGTGGCACCAGGTGGGTACCAGGCAATGTCGGGTGCAAACAGGAAGAAAGGTGTAGCTTGTCTCTGCAGCCACGTGGTCCCTGGAGGTCGACGACGTCCAGGAGTCGGTTCACGAGCTGTCCCACGCAGGCTCTCGCTGTCGGCGACTTGATCGAAGCAAACAAGCCTTGGCAAAAGCAATTGTTGTAGGAGATGAAATAAGCTGATGGTTCTGACCAGCAAGGTCAGAGGGACTGCTCCTTTGGAGGGGAGCAAGGGCCAGTCTGGAGCAACCAGACCAGCGGTGTATTTCGTAAAGTTCGTCGCCAAGATGGCTACTAGCCAGCGGGCCAGCAACCGGTTAGGCGCGTCGAGTGGCAAAATGCAGAAGGGCCCCACGCAGATCGTGGAGATGCTGGGGGGGCTCACCTTTAGTGCAGATGCTGCTCGAGGGTTGGGCTTCTCAGATCCCAAAGCACAACTTGGAGGGAGCCTCGGTTCTTGCGCTTGCAGCTTGTCGTCGTCGTTCCAAGATGGCTGGCTCCACGTGTCTCGGTGCCTCCACAGGTCTCCTCTTTTCAGGGACTGTGGATCGGGCGGTGAGAGGTCTGGAGGTCCAGGTCTTGTCAGTCTCTGGGCTTGGGCTCCGGCGGGAGGCGGCGGCAAAGCAGACGTTAATTCGCTGGATGGTGCTTGCGTTAGCAAGGTGGTCACTCCCTGACCACAGGGGAGATTTCCTTCAGTCTTCTGTGCAGCAGAATGTCGAAGTTCCCGTCTTCTTCTTAGTTTCAAGTTGATTCCAGGATGTCTGAAGTCTTAGGACACAGCTCCTACCTTTAAGCGGATTCTAGGGGCCGGACTACCTGCTAGGTCCCTCCCTATGGGTGGGACCAGGAAGGGGGGTGGTTACACCCCCAATCCTTTGTCCAGCTCGCCCCAGGCCCGGGACTGGTGTGCCCCAGGACCGGTTTGAACTGGCATATGCACCGAGGCTCCTTGTGAGCCACAGGCATGTCTGGTTTCTTTCAAGCCCTACCTGACCAATACACAAAATCCTGTCTGGGGTGGTGCATGCACCTCCCCTGGCAGGAAACCCTTTGTCCACACCTCCCAAGCTGAAAGGACTCCCAGCAGCAGGAGGGCAGACTTGTGTCTGTGGTGGCAGCATCCATTTTGTGGAGCTGAGGCTATGTCTGATTTTACCCGGGTTTCAGGTACTGTACATGTCGTGTCCCTCTAGAAGGGTGGAATGCTAACCCCGTCGCCAGAATTGGCGAGGGGTTAGTATTCCAATTCGTATGACACCTTACTCGACATGTTTTGATAAAGCCAAACCAAAGATAGCATTTAACCGCGAGGTTCATAATGCACTTAAGAGTATATGGTATGACGATATCTGGAAACAGTAGAAGGAAGTTGTTCCGACCACTGCAGACAGGCTCAGCTCATGCCAGAGCACCATCTCACATGGAACCAAGCACTCTGCCTTCAGGATTGTTAAGGCCTGCCATAGGAGTGACTTATAGGTTACCAGGTGTCCCATTTAAGGTTAGGTATAGGTATACTACACCTAAGTAAGAGGTGATTACACCAACTTACCCCAGCTGAGTGATCAGCCAGTTGTGTCAAATTGTTAGGCCAAGCCTGGGGTGGCATAATACATGCTTCAGCCCCTGGCAGGCCTTGGGTACACAAATGCCCTGGGTACCTAGTGTACACTGGTACAGGGGCTGACAGGGTGATCCACTTCCAATTGGTTATGCACCTAGGGTGCATAGTTTAAATTTAGTAGAGAGAACAGCAGGCTGGGGGTCTGATTGGCAGGCCCACAGCCTCAATATGTCAAAAACCAGTGAAGCAAAAAGCAAACATTTGGGGTGACCATAGGATAGCAGACCCTACTCTCCTACACAACCCCCCCCCCAAACGCTGGGACATTAAACTAGCCTTGACCAGTCTCGTCTTCATGTCCTAAGTGGAAGTACCTGGAGAGACCATCTGCATTCCCATGGTCAGTACCTGGCCGGTGCTCCACTGTAAAGTCCATCCCCTGTAGGGAAATGGACCACCTAAGCAGTTTGGGTTTTTCACCCTTCATCTGATTTAGCCACAAGAGGGGCTTATGGTCGGTCTGAATCTTGAAGTGAGTGCCAAACAAGTATGGCCTCAGCTTCTTCAGGGCCCACACCACAGCAAAGGCCTCCCTCTCAATAGCTGACCAATTCTTCTCTCTGGGGGTCAACCTTCTGCCAATAAAAGCAATGGGTTGGTCTTGACCATCTATATTAAGTTGTGACAGCACAGCTCCCACACCCAACTCAGAAGCATCTGTTTGGACAATAAACTCTTTGGAGTAGTCAGGACTTTTCAGGATAGGTGCAGAGCACATGGCCTCCTTCAGGTCATCAAATGCCTTTTGACAGCTTACTGTCCACTGAACCTTTTTGGGCATCTTCTTGGATGTCAGATCATTAAGAGGAGTCACAATGGACCCATAGTTCTTAACAAACTTCCTGTAGTACCCAGTCAAGCCCAAGAAAGCTCGAACTTGAGTCTGGGTGGTTGGAGGAGACCAGTCCTTGATGGATTGTATCTTACTCTCCAGTGGTTGAACTTGGCCTCCACCTACAAGGTGGCCCAAATATACAACCTTACTCTGCCCTATCTGGCACTTAGTAGCCTTGATAGTGAGGCCTGCCCTTTGCAGAGCCTCAAGAGCCTTCTTCAGGTGGATCAGGTGATCCTCCCAGGTGGAGCTAAGGACAGCAATGTCATCAAGATATGCTGCGCAAAAGTCATCCAACCCAGTAAGGACTTGGTTCACCAGCCTTTGGAAGGTGGCAGGTGCATTCTTCAGACCAAAGGGCATCACCACAAACTGGTAGTGCCCACCTGGGGTTGAGAATGCTGTTTTGGCCTTAGACTCCTCAGCTAATCTGATTTGCCAATAGCCAGCTGTTAAGTCAAATGTGCTCAAAAACTTTGCAGAAGCTAGTTTGTCTATGAGCTCATCTGCCCTTGGAATAGGGTGTGCATCTGTCCTGGTGACAGCATTGAGTCCTCTGTAATCCACACAGAACCTCATCTCTCTCTTGCCATCTTTGGTGTGAGGTTTGGGGACCAGAACCACTGGGCTAGCCCAGGGGCTCTCTGAGGGTTCAATGACACCTAATTCCAGCATTTTATGTACCTCAGCCTTTATACAGTCCCTGACGTGGTCAGGTTGTCTGTAAAGCTTGTTCTTTACAGGCAGACTGTCACCAGTGTCCACCACATGGGTACACCAGTCAGTTTGACTAGGTATCAAGGAAAACATATGTGAAAATGATTGTAGAACCTGTCTACATTCAGTCTGCTGATGGGCAGTGAGGTTGCCTCCAAGGGTCACTCCTTCAACTGAGCCATCTTCAGGGTTCTGAGACAACAGGTCTGGGAGAGGGTCACTCTCTTCCTCCTGTCCCTCATCTGTAGCCATGAGCAAGCCCATGTCTGCCCTGTCAACATATGCTTTAAGCCTGTTAACATGGAGTACCCTGTGGGGACTCCTGGGAGTTCCTAGGTCCACCAAGTAGGTGACCTCTCCCTTCTTTTCCAGGATTGTATGGGGTCCAGACCATTTGTCTTGGAGTGCTGCTGGGGCCACTGGCTCCAACACCCATACCTTCTGTCCTGGCTGAAACTCAACCAAGACAGCCTTTTGGTCATGCCAAGCTTTCTGTAAGGCCTGGCTTGCCTCAAGGTTTTTGGATGCCTTCTCCATATACTCAGCCATCCTGGAGCGGAGACCAAGTACATAGTCCACTATGTCTTGCTTAGGCTTTTTGAGAGGTAACTCCCATCCTTCCTTCACCAAACACAGTGGGCCTCTTACAGGGTACCCAAACAACAATTCAAAGGGGCTGTAGCCAACCCCCTTTTGTGGGACCTCTCTGTAAGCAAACAGAAGGCAGGGTAGAAGGATGTCCCATCTTCGCCTGAGCTTTTCAGGTAATCCTTTGATCATACCCTTTAGGGTCTTGTTGAATCTTTCAACAAGCCCATTGCATTGTGGGTGATAAGGGGTGGTGAACTTGTAGTTGACACCACATTCCTTCCACATAGCTGTCAAGTATCCTGACATAAAGTTGGTACCTCTGTCAGATACTACCTCCTTAGGAAACCCCACTCTGGAGAATACTCCCAGCAGGGCCCTGGCCACAACAGGTGCTGTAGTGGTCCTAAGGGGAATTGCCTCTGGATACCTGGTGGCATGATCCACTACCACCAGTATAAATCTGTGCCCAGATGCAGTGGGAGGATCCATGGGACCCACTATATCTATTCCCACTCTTTCAAAGGGGACCCCCACCACAGGTAGTGGTATCAGGGGGGCCTTTGTTGTGCCACCTGATTTGCCACTGGCTTGGCAGGTCACACAGGAGCGACAAAACTCCTTTGTATCTTCATTCATATGAGGCCAGTGAAAGTGAGGGACAAGCCTGTCCCAAGTCTTATTCTGGCCTAAGTGTCCTGCTAAAGGAATATCATGGGCCAAGGTAAGAAGGAAGCCCCTAAATTGCAGAGGTATAACCAACCTCCTGGTAGCACCAGGCTTGGGGTCTCTAGCCTCTGAATAAAGGAGCCCTTCATCCCAATACACTTTATGGGTACCTTGAGCATTCCCAGCAGCCTCAGCAGCAGCCAGCTGTCTGAGGGGTTCAAGAGAGGGACAGGATAACTGAGCCTGCCTCAAGTCAGCCCTTGAAGGTCCCCCTGTCCCCAGAAACTCAACCTGATCAGGTTCAAGCTCTTCAGGGACAGTTCCTTCAGGGTCCTCTAGATCAGCTTCCTGGGAAGGCTGATCATCACTCTGAGGCAGGGGGGAAGGCACAGCCTTGACCCTCCTGTTCTTCTTCTTGGTAGGTGCTTGGTCCATTGTTCCAGGATCCAAGACCTGAGGTTCAGTGAGGCACTTTTTGGCCTGTGACCTGGTCACAGCAAGGACATGTGATGATATACCTAACATCTCTGCATGAGTCCTGTACTCCACTTCTGACCATAGAGAACTCTCTAGGTCATTGCCCAACAAACATTCTACTGGGAGGTCTGCACTAACCACAACCCTTTTGAGGCCAGTTATCCCTCCCCATGAGAAGTTAACAACTGCCACACTATGTGAAGTAGTGGCATTGCTGGCATTGGTCACCAGGTAGTTCTCACCTGGTATGTACTGTCCAGGGTCCACAAAGCCTGGTGTCACCATCGTGACACTGGCACATGTGTCCCTGTAGGCTTGAGCCACTTTTTCGTTAATTAAAGGACTCTGTCTGTACTTGCCCAGGTTACTGGGGCTCACAGTCAGGGACAAATCAATGTCCCCATCACAGATCAAGACTGCCTGTGTCAGGGTTCTGTCTAAGTCAGAATCTCCTTCAGTTCCCATAGTGATTCCCACTACACCCTTTGTCTGGGGACCAACACTGCTAACAGTAGTACTGGGAGCAGGTGCCTTAGGGGCAACAGTGTTGGGGGCTCCACCCTTCTTACAATCACTAGTCCAGTGAGTTGTATTCTTGCAGTGATTGCACCAGGGTTTCTTTTGACCTTCTTTCTTCTTTCCCTTGGATTGTTGTTGGGACCCACCCTCCTTAGCAGTAGTTTGGGGCCCTGTTGAAGACTTCTGGTCTTTAGATTTCTGATCTCCACCCTTTTGGTCTGTTTTCTTCTGATCACCCCCTTGGCCCTGGTTCTGGTTCTTTTGCTTAACCCTGGTTCTGACCCATTTGTCTGCCTTCTTTCCCAATTCTTGGGGAGAGGTCAGATCAGAGTCAACCAAGTGTTGATGCAGTTGCTGGTTTTGACAGTTATTTAAAATCTGTTCTCTCATCATCAAATTATACAATCCTGTAAAATAAGATACCTTACTTCCCAGCAACCAACCCTCCAAAGCCTTAGTGGCACATTCAACATATTCAGACCAGTCCTGAGTCTGTGTCTTTTGGGTGTCTCTGAACATTAACCTGTACTGTTCAGTGGTTAAGCCTAACCCATCAACTAGAACACTCTTCAGGACTCTGTAATTTCTGACATCCTCTTCTCTAACAGTGAGGAGTCTGTCTCTGCCTCTTCCTTCAAAGGAGAGCCAGAGGATTGCTGCCCACCGGTCTTCAGGAACCTGCTGTACTTTGCAGGCTCTCTCAAGAGCAGTTATCCATTTGTGGATGTCATCCCCACTTTTGTACGGGGGCACAACCTTAGACAGGTTCCTATTATCAAAGACCCTATCTTTGTCCTTAGGGACAATGCTGCCACCAGTGGGTATAGACCCACTCTCTCTAGGTTGCCTAGCTTTGTTCAGTTTTTCTTCCATCAGGGCTACTTCTAGCTCCTGTTTCCTGATCCTCAGCTGGGCTTCCTGCATTCTGGCCTCATGTTCCCTCCTCTGAGGGGTGGTCATCCTTTTCCTGGAGTGACCTTGAGAGCCTCTAGAGGCATGAGAAGCATTGGAGTCACCTGAGCGATTCCTTTGCCTCCCAAGCCCCTGGTTAAGTCCACTGGGGAGATCCAATGGGATGGTCCCATTGTCAGTCCCCAATAGCCTTAGTTTAGCTGGGCCAAGTATAACACTTGGCACTGGGCTAGTTCTCCCTTCATCATCACTACTCTCTGTATCCTCCCCACTTTCCTCCTCTGTAGTATGGTTCTCATCTAAGGGATGGCTATTGGAAAGGGGTACTTCTGTAGCATCTTCAGAAGGGGGGCCTCCTGTTCCTGACCCTAAGGGGGCTAACTGGGAAGCTTTCTTGAGCTCTCTCTGATTTTCATCATTTTGCAAGAGTTCTCTGAGCTCAGCAGAGGTAGGGTTCTTGGGCTGTTTAAGGCCTCTAAGAGTTGCCAAATGCATGAGCTCATTCTGATTAAGGGTAGCAAAGATGGATGGTGCCCTCTGGGGGTCACTCTCAACAGAGATGGGTACAGTGGACCCCTCTGCCCCAGCCATTGCTCTTAAGTGTGGGTGGATGTGTTGCAATCTACCTACACTTGGGTTTACCTACTAAACCTATCTAGTAGTTGTAGTCAGGGTGTGCTACTCCCTTTGCTCTACAACAACTAAGTTCAGTAGAACTTATGTATATCTAATCTTGTTTTATATGTACCTATAGGTACCTATGTGATCTTTCAATTGGTAACCAAGAGATTACAATGGTAAAACACAGCAAGCTCAAATCCCACCGCTGCTCACCAATGTGAGAAGTTGGCCTGGTATATGATGCTCACTAGTTAAAGTGATCACCTTGTACCATGCCAAGCAACCCTTATGGTGTGGTTGTAAGTCAACCTTTTCGGACTAGCTGCCCTAGTGGTAGCGTAGGCTAAGCAGTCTTTGAGGCTAAACTCGTGAAGTGTGTTAAGCCAGCTGTTTTACCAAATGCAACCCCCTTTTATACCAATGAAAGGACACCACACAGATATATATTCAAAATATATATGTATTTATTTCTCAAAGTAAACCCTAGTCTCTTTATGAGCACAGGAGCACAAATCGTCAAACAAGATTACAGTAGAATACACAGAAGTTGCACTTTATATGGATAGGCCCTGGTGGCCGCTCGAACCATATACTAAAATAGTGGTATAAGTACCACGAACAGAAAAGGGAAAAGGCCTAGGGCCTCTAGAATCGCTGGGCCTACAAGGAGCTAACTTCAGTTAGTGACCAGGAGGTCCACGGGTGGCGTGTGCAGAGCAAATAGTCACACGCGTGCTCCCATAGGTTTCAATGGGTGCGTAAAAAGTACAAAGTTACTGCAAAGAGGATCTTCCGGATGGACTAGGAACTCAAGATTTGGAACACAGGCACTAGAGATGTAATACTACACTTGGGCACAGGAGTGCCAGCTTTACCTCACCCACAGGAAGCGGGTGCATAGGCCTCGAAGTGCGTCGGGTTTCTTCTATCTGTTCCGTGGAGCCTGAAGACAAAGATGCTGCAGGCGGTCGGTCCGGGAGAGATGCGGTGGATCCAAGAGTGGATCGGAGATGTTGAAGACCTGTAAGCAGAGGGGACAGTGTTCACAGTCACTAGCCAGTGACCAGCGTGGCACCAGGTGGGTACCAGGCAATGTCGGGTGCAAACAGGAAGAAAGGTGTAGCTTGTCTCTGCAGCCACGTGGTCCCTGGAGGTCGACGACGTCCAGGAGTCGGTTCACGAGCTGTCCCACGCAGGCTCTCACTGTCGGCAGTGTCGGCGACTTGATCGAAGCAAACAAGCCTTGGCAAAAGCAATTGTTGTAGGAGATGAAATAAGCTGATGGTTCTGACCAGCAAGGTCAGACGGACTGCTCCTGTGGAGGGGAGCAAGGGCCAATCTGGAGCAACCAGACCAGCGGTGTATTTTGTAAAGTTCGTCGCCAAGATGGCTACTAGCCAGCGGGCCAGCAACCGGTTAGGCGCATCGAGTGGCAAAATGCAGAAGGGCCCCACGCAGATCGTGGAGATGCTGGGGGGCTCACCTTTGGTGCAGATGCTGCTCGAGGGTTGGGCTTCTCAGATCCCAAAGCACAACTTGGAGGGAGCCTCGGTTGTTGCGCTTGCAGCTTGTCGTCGTTGTTCCAAGATGGCTGGCTCCACGTGTCTCGGTGCCTCCACGGGTCTCCTCTTTTCAGGGACTGTGGATCGGGCGGTGAGAGGTCTGGAGGTTCAGGTCTTGTCAGTCTCTGGGCTCGGGCTCCGGCGGGAGGCGGCGGAAAAGCAGACGTTGATTCGCTGGATGGTGCTTGCGTTAGCAAGGTGGTCACTCCCTGACCACAGGGGAGATTTCCTTCAGTCTTCTGTGCAGCAGAATGTCGAAGTTCCCGTCTTCTTCTTAGTTTCAAGTTGATTCCAGGATGTCTGAAGTCTTAGGACACAGCTCCTACCTTTAAGCGGATTCTAGGGGCCGGACTACCTGCTAGGTCCCTCCCTATGGGTGGGACCAGGAAGGGGGGTGGTTACACCCCCAATCCTTTGTCCAGCTCGCCCCAGGCCCGGGACTGGTATGCCCCAGGACCGGTTTGAACTGGCATATGCACCGAGGCTCCTTGTGAGCCACAGGCATGTCTGGTTTCTTTCAAGCCCTACCTGACCAATACACAAAATCCTGTCTGGGGTGGTGCATGCACCTCCCCTGGAAGGAAACCCTTTGTCCACACCTCCCAAGCTGGAAGGACTCCCAGCAGCAGGAGGGCAGACTTGTGTCTGTGGTGGCAGCATCCATTTTGTGGAGCTGAGGCTATGTCTGATTTTACCCGGGTTTCAGGTACTGTACATGTCGTGTCCCTCTAGAAGGGTGGAATGCTAACCCCGTCGCCAGAATTGGCGAGGGGTTAGTATTCCAATTCGTATGACACCTTACTCGACATGTTTTGATAAAGCCAAACCAAAGATAGCATTTAACCGCGAGGTTCATAATGCACTTAAGAGTATATGGTATGACGATATCTGGAAACAGTAGAAGGAAGTTGTTCCGACCACTGCAGACAGGCTCAGCTCATGCCAGAGCACCATCTCACATGGAACCAAGCACTCTGCCTTCAGGATTGTTAAGGCCTGCCATAGGAGTGACTTATAGGTTACCAGGTGTCCCATTTAAGGTTAGGTATAGGTATACTACACCTAAGTAAGAGGTGATTACACCAACTTACCCCAGCTGAGTGATCAGCCAGTTGTGTCAAATTGTTAGGCCAAGCCTGGGGTGGCATAATACATGCTTCAGCCCCTGGCAGGCCTTGGGTACACAAATGCCCTGGGTACCTAGTGTACACTGGTACAGGGGCTGACAGGGTGATCCACTTCCAATTGGTTATGCACCTAGGGTGCATAGTTTAAATTTAGTAGAGAGAACAGCAGGCTGGGGGTCTGATTGGCAGGCCCACAGCCTCAATATGTCAAAAACCAGTGAAGCAAAAAGCAAAAATTTGGGGTGACCATAGGATAGCAGACCCTACTCTCCTACAGTCTCTGTGCTTGTTCAGTCTCTGAGTCTGAGCTGGTGTCAGAAATCTGTAATTTTCTTCTCAAGGGAATATTTTCTGGGGCGATAGTCAAATCTGGTTCTGATTCCCCCCTTTCAGGATTTTCTCTTGTTCTTGTTTCCTCAGCATCCGATTCAGAACTAGTCTCTGATTCTTCAAAATATTCTCCTTCCTTGTTATCCACTGAATTTGGGATTCTCAATGTGTGACTAGCATGTATCCAGTTCTTTATTCCAGCACACTTTACAGCTGTTGTTGTGGTCAAATTCACTTTTCGTTGTTTTCCCCAATGTGGGACCAGACAGTTCCTTCTTCTGTGTACTTTAATTATCACCCAGTCTCCTGGGCTCAGATCATGAGCTTGCTTCTTTTCAAGGGTGGTGGCATCCGATCCAACCTGATGAAGCACAGAACGAACTGCGTCGGCCAGCCCCTTACAGTAATCCAACACCAAGTCATCAGTTATAGGCAACAGCTTGTTGACTGGTATGAAAACATGTCACATTGCTCTTCCCATGACAATTTCATGGGGACTCAGACCTGTGTTCCTATTTGGAATAGATCTAATAGTCATGAATACTAGAGGCAAGATATCAGGCCATTTCAAACCTGTGGTTAAACACATTTTTCCCAATCGGTTTTTAATGGTGCCATTCATTTGTTCCACCACACCAGTAGCCTCTGGGCGATAGGCACAATGTAGTTTCTGTCGTACATTCAATGCTTCACAAATCAATTTCATGATCTCATTATGGAAATGTTTTCCTCTATCTGATTCAATTGTGACTGGGAACCCAAATCTAGGGATGAATTCCCTCAAAAGCAATTTTGCTACTGTGATTCCATCACTTCTTCTTGTGGGATATGCTTCTACCCATCTAGAAAACAAGCAGACCATCACTAGAACATACCTCAACCTGTTACAAGGAGGCATTTCAATTAAATCAATCTGCATTCTGGTGAAAGGCCCTCCTTCTCAACCTATCGTTCCTAAACTTACCACGGTTTTCCTTCCAGGATTGAACTGCTGACATATAAGGCATCTTTGATAAAGGCTCTCAGCTACAAGTCTGAATTTTGCATTATACCATGTTTGCTTAAATGACCTAACCATTGCGTCTCTCCCTATGTGTGCTTGTCCATGATACATCCGTGCCATGGCAGACACCATGCTATCAGGCATGACTGGTCTTCCATCTCGATAGATCCACACATGATCTGTTTCTCTTGGTGCACATCCTGCTTTTACCCATTGTCTCCTTTCCTCATCTCCTGCTTCTTCCTGCAATTGCCTCACTTCTTCCCAGGTACTCACAATGTTAGTAAACAGTAGGAGACAAGAATTCATTTCCCTTTCTTTCGCCCTGTTGATTGAATTCTGATTACGAGCACAATATTGAGCCACATCGTTGGCATACTTAATACCAACTGCGACATAGTCTCCTGTCTGAACATGAGCAGCACACTTCACAACGGCCAATTGCTTACGCAGCTGTATCGCCTCAAGCAACTTCCCAACCACTTCAGCATTCTTTATAGGAGTTCCACTTGAAGTCAGAAATCCTCTCTGCAGCCATATCTGACCAAAATCATGCACAACACCAAAGCCATACTGACTATCAGTTATCACAGTCACTCTCACATTCTTTCCCAACTTGCATGCTCTAGTTAAGGCTACAAGTTCAGCAACCTGGGCTGATTTCACTCCCTTCAGGTAAGATGCTTCCATTACTGCTGCAACTGTGCATACTGCATATGCTGCACTTAGAATTCCTTCATCTGTTCTCAAGCATGACCCGTCCACAAACATCACAAAGTCACTTTCTGACAATGGTTCATCTTTTATATCAGGACGTGGTTTGGTACAGAAATCAAGTACATCCAAACAGTCATGATCCACTTCGTCTCTAACTTCTACATTCTCAGCATCAGGCAGTAACGTTGAAGGATTTACATTCAGGCATCTCGTAAGGCTCACATTTGTTGCACCTAATATGACTTTTTCATATTTAGTCAGCCGACTATGTGTCATGAACTGAGTTAAAAGGATTGCCACATCATGAGGTACTAACACTCGCACAGGGTATCCCATCACAATTCCTTCGCTCTGTTCCAGACTCTTACAAGTAGCAGCTACTGCTTTCAAACAACCTTGCAATGCTACAGCTACAGGGTCTAGCATAGCTGAAAAATATGCAATCGGTCTTCTCAATTTTCCATGTTTCTGTATTAGTACAGAAAGTGCACATCCATTCCTTTCACTGCAGTACAACTCAAACTCCTTATCATAATCAGGCATTCCTAATGCGGGTGCTTCACACAAACTGTCTCTCAATTGTTTAAAAGCTGCTAGTTCTTCCCTATTTAAGTCAATGGGGTCTTTTACATCACTTCTTGTCAGGCGTACTAAAGGTTGGGCAATCAGGGAAAAGTTACTTATCCACTGACGACAATATCCAACCATTCCAAGAAACATTCTCACTTCCCTTTGCGAAATTGGGGCCTTCATACCTTTTATTATCTTGATTCGGTCTGTAGCTATTTTCCTCAGTCCTTTTTCAATTTTGTGCCCTAAATACTGTACTTCTTTCTGACAAAATTGTAGTTTCGATGGGGATACCTTAAGTCCTCCATCTGCCAAATGGTTTAGCAATGCTTTACACAAGCTTCTCGAGTTTTTGACGCCACAAGCAAGTCATCAATATATTGAAATAGCACTGAATTCTCGGGCATTTCTAGGTCTTCTAAGGACTTTTTCAATATCTGATTAAATATCGGGGGGCTTTCTGTATACCCCTGTGGGATTCGGCACCATGCCAAAATTCGTTCACCAAAACAGAACACAAAAATTTGTTGGCTATCATGATGCAATGGGATGGAAAAGAAAGCGTGACACAAATCAATCACTGTATAACAATCTGCATCATGTGAAATCTGATACAAAATTACAGATGGATTTGGTACAATAGGACAACATGAAACAACGATTTTGTTTATCTTTCTCAAATCTTGTACTATTCTGAACTTTCCATTTGGCTTTTTCAGTCCCATAATTGGTGAATTACATGGACTACTCATTATTTCTCTCAAAATACCTTGTTTAACCATTTTCTCAATTATAGGAGTAACTCCTTCAATTATCTCAGGTGTCAATTTATATTGAGGAACATTTGGGTAACTTGTTCCTTCCTTCACTGTTATTTTTACGGGATCCACGTTTTTCATTAATCCTACATCTTCTCCTGTGAAATCCCAGACTTCTGCTTTTACTGTCTTTTTCAATTCTTGTGGTAGTTCGTCAGGGTTGAATACAGCAAAGGCTTCAGGAATCTCAGCTTCCAGATTAGCCATTGTCATTTTATACAGTACGTCTTCATCAGGGGTCTCAAATGCTATACCATCAGGGGTACAAAATATAGTGCAATTCATCTTGCACAGTAAGTCTCTTCCTAACAAATTTACAGGACTTGAATCGCACACAACAAAGTGGTGCATTTCGGAAAATTTCCCTATATTGACTTTTACTAGTTCTGTGAGATACGTTTTAATCTGTCTGTTGGATACTCCAACCCCTTGGATTGTTTCATCCGAGAGAGGAAGATTCTTAACATCAGCTGACCTAACAGTTGATCGAGTAGCACCAGTATCTACTAGGAAAGTAATATTTTCATCATTTACCTTTCCGTCCACAAAAGGGCCTGTCTGGTCTACTTCTAGAGTTGTGCCAAGTACGCACTCTTCTTCCTCCCTTCGGCACCGCCAATAACCTTCTTCTGACTCACTCTCATCGCGTTTTAGCCAATACTGCGAAACAGCTTGGTTACCTGTTCTTCGTTGTAGAATCCTGTCTCATTGCTGTATTTCTGTGAATTTAAGCTCTGTGGAAAAGGCGGTTTTGGCGCCTGATTCTGTTGGGCAACAACCTGCTGTTGTCGCTGTGGTGGACAACTCACCTCTTTCTGCACCTGCAGATTCAATGATGCATTATCATTATTAGTATTCGGGGGAAATTTACACTCAGATTTCCAGTGCCCTAGTCTTCTGCAATTATGACATGGCCATTTCTTTTTGGCTTCTTCTATATTAAATTGTCCCTTTCCTTTTCCATTATTACATTTTTGTTTCATACCTGTACCATTGGCCTGTTCAATCAATTGAGCTTCCTGTCTTTCTGCTACCTTGACCTGTGCCCACATGGCTTTCTCGTTCAATTTACACTGCTTGGCTTCAATTTCATCACTAAAATACTTTGCATGTCTCAGTACTTCATTTATTTTCTTATTTTGCCAATCTACTGTATGCTGTTTAATCATTTCGCTTATCTCTGGACGCAGCCCATATACAAATCGGTTTACAAAGTGACTTAAATCCTTTTCACTCAAGTTTTCATCACCGCTAAACTGCTTAAAGACGAGGATCAACCTTTCATAATAAGCATGTACCGATTCCTTAGCTTCCTGATGAGTTCTGTCGATTTTTACCCAATCAGTCTCTTTAGGAGGTACCTTGTTTTTCAGGAAAACAATTACTTGTTCATATTTTTTCATGACTTCCGGGTCAGGGACTCCCGTTTTTGGGTCTCTAGGGTATTCTTGTGTGGGCCAATGTATCATTAGTTTACATTCTCTCCATAGATCTGCTGGTACTATTATGTCAAATAGACTATTTAGATCAATCCATAAAACTTTTGATAACTTTACAAACCTATCCACTTGCCTATACCAATCGACTGGCTTTTCGCATAGTCGAGGAAAATCATTGGTAAATGACAAAATATCTTGTTTAGTCCAAGGGACATGTACATATCCCCCTCCTGGAATTTTTATCATGGGACATTCTGTTACTACCTTTTCCTTTTCTCTTACGGGGAAAGCTGCAAACGTTTTGGCTGAGGCATCATCTCGTTTTCTAAACCATCTACTTTTCCATTTATCTACATCTCCCCATTTTCATAACAAAATGATTATGTCTTTGATCTGGGTCGTTCTTCCTGTGGGATTCAGATTTTCAATATCCTTTTCAGAAAAATCTACTCTATATGGCTTTTGTAAGGCTTTTACTCTTTCGAAGTCTATACCCATTTCGTTTGCTACTTCTTCTAGTCTTTCGTGCAGACTCTTTGCTCTCCATGTTATGCTTTTGCATAAAAATAGTAATTCTTCAGTCTGATAATTTTTTTGCCTTTCTGTGGGGATAGTCCCTACTATTAATTCCTCCAAAACCATCCTTACCTTAGCCACATCTATAGATTGGGATTCTTTATCTTTTTGTTGCAAACTCCTTAGCTATTCACTTAATTCTTCTGAAGTTGGACCTACACTATCTTTTTCAGTATTTTGTTGTACTAATCTCTCTGGTGTTCCTGTGACTGATTCTGTTGACATTATTATCCTATCCATTACACTTTGATTTACTGTCAAATTTTTAGGTGTACTCTGTTCTAATATACTTGTTGTTTGTCTCCATGGGTTTTTGTCTATATTCTTTTCTGGCTTCTCTGTTTGTTTATTACTGTTATAAGGAATCGTCAGACAATGCTCACTATCCTTCTGTTGATCAAAAATAGGCATTACAAGACCTATGGTTACTGGAACAGTTATGGCTTCTAAATTTTTAGTTAATTCCCTAATCTTCTCAGTTAATTCTAAAGTGGTTTTTGCTAGTTCGGTTGAATTTTCATTACCCATTTTATCATGTTGCGTTTGCTCTAATTCTTTAAAAGGATTGTTCCTTCCTGTCTCTGGTAATACTGATTCAAATTTTATATTCTGTGAATTCTCTCTCATTGGGGCACTTGGTGTCAATATGGTGGAATCTGACTGATAAGGGGGTGGATTTTTATAAAACATGTCGTCAAGAACATCATCCTCTGATTCATGCACACCATATCTTTTTGACTCAACATTATTTCTCTTTTCCACACATTTTCTACTGCTAACTTCTTCAGTATGTCTCACAGGGAACAAACCATCAGCCATATTTGCACTTCACCATCTCCTCATTCTATCATCATGATTCTCCTGTCCATATGATCTACCAAACATGTACTTATATCTTCCGCAACTTCTCTGTCTCTCTCTGTCATGCATCTCATCTTCCCATTCTGTCAATGCTTCAAACTGTGTTCATCTAGGTCTCGGTTCTATATTCATCATTCTTTCTCTCAAATTTCTTAAAACCGCTAAATTAAATGAACCATGTTCTGGAAAGGCCAAAACTCCATCATCTTTTGTATACTTCGCCCAATTGTCCAACCAAATACAAGTATGCTATCCATATTTCCCAACCATAAAGGATGCAGGTGTTTTCGGTGGAGGAAGCAACTGTCCCTCTCTAGTCTTAATTGGTTTGTCGTTTTTAAATAAACTCTTGATCTTTCCAAACCAGGTCTTTTTCTCTTTTTCTGGTGGATCGTAACACATCATTTTGTCGTTTGTTTTTTCGCTAGATTTTCCCTATGACTATTCTGTTATTTTAACCAATCGTAGCGCGACTCACACTAACGCACCGATCCGGAGCGACTATGTCACTTCTACAATTCTCCAATCTCAGCGCAACTCACACTAACGCACCAATCAGCAGCGTTTACGTCACCCTGCAATTCTCCAATCTCAGCGCAACTTACACTAACGCACCAATCAGCAGTGTCTACGTTTTTTACTGACTAGCCAATCCCAGCACGGTTTTTCTGACGTCAGCTTTTCTCGCTACTCCTGCTTCTGCTGACCCCTCCTTTACAAAATTTATCGGCAAACTTTTCTTACGTTCTTTCTGACTCACAAATCTGTTAGTAACTACATAGATATGCCACCATTATCTGTTTCGCTAACAAAGTATAGTTAATTACCTTTCTTACACGAATTCCGTCTTTCCCGAGAGCAGCGCTTACCACTGCCCTACTACGGAATCGTTACTTCCGTTGATAAAGTAGCACATCCCTCTACCTTACCCATCTAACAAGCATCAGCTAACCGTTTCTCCAGAATGAAGACACCTAGTTGGAGACGCTCTGCTGCTGAGAAATAAAACCAGAGTTTCACAATTAACCTGAATGCTATTTCATTCACGCACTTTCATACGGAAAATGTAGTTCATTCACACAGAATTCTGTCTTTCCCGAGAACAGCGAACAGTCTGCCCTACTACAGAATTATTACACTCGTTAATAAAGTAGCACTTCCCTCTACTTTATCCTTCTAGCAAGCTTAGGGAACACCTATTACCTTTCCAGTGATAAGCGTAATCAGAGTGCCTTCTGGACTCCTGTTACCTAAGGACAAAATTTCACAGGTGACCTTCGCTACCATATATTTCTCTCATACAGAAAATGTCCCCAATGGCAACACACGACGATGTTACCGAATCGAACCCAGACAATGCGTTGTGCAACTTCAATCGTCACACGTTTTCCCCGTATACCTACAAGGCAACAACAATTCCGTCTTTCCCAACAGCAGCGCTTACCTCTGCTCTACTATGGAACCGTTACAAACTTCCGACTTCCTATATCCCAGAAGCCGTCAAACAACATAGAACTCGACGTGACTCAACATAGACTGTTAATACATAAACCAATACTTATCCACAATCAATAATCAATAAGCAATTTACAAGCAAAAAATCATCAAACCAATACAATAATAACCATCATTCTGCTACCAGAAAAACTGCTCCAGCGCGAGACCAGGAAATGGGGAACAACATACACCGATATCCTCCCTGCGTCACAGACCCGTCGTCACGCACACTCATTCATACATGCATTCATTGGTGGGGCCCATAACACCAACACTCACACAATCAATTCAAGAGTCTGCACACAGGAGGGATTAGTGATTCAAGCACCGGACATGTGGGAAAAACACCTTATAACCTATAGGGAAGTAAAAGTCATTTACAAATATACATTAATGCCCTTTCGCCTACAGATCCTTAATCTTAAAACATCAAGGCACTCCTCCCACTTCAGTCAATGGACCAAATTAGTTGGATTGGTTGATGGTGATTTTAGGACCAGCTAAAACACATTTTAAGACCTCAAATCTATTTCTTAAATGAAACTCACAACTCATGAATTCTCTTTAATCAATAATTATTTATCTAAATTTCATAAGGATTTTAGTACGCATTTGTTTCGTCAAAATTTAGAAAGTTTTATATCAAAATTTCAGTAAATCGCAGAACTTCATATTTACCTAATCTTACTATTTGGAGTCCTCTAATTCATTGGCTCTGCATAGTCTTTGCCATAGATCGTCCGAAAGCAAGCCAAAGCTCAAAATTCTTTGCTCAGTACGTTACAGTCCCAAAGATCAGCAAAGGACCAGAGACGTGCAGGCATCTGTCATCGCTCGTAGATTTAGGAAAAGTTCGCAGTCATCAGATGATCAGGCAGCATCCGGAACGTAGCGCAAAATAGAAAGCAAAATGGCGATGCGACAAAAAGAAGAAAAGTGCGTGAGTCTCCTCTCTCTTCTATTACCCTCTTTTTATAATGCAAAAGAAGCAAAGATGATACAATTTAATATTTTAGGACAGTCGTGATTGGCTGGTTGAGATCGTCAGATGGCAGTTTTAAAGTTTTAGTTCAGTTCGAGGGATGAGTTCATATGTTAATCCAAAGTCAGCTTGTTCCGGATTATTGTAAGGTTGATTGTTCTCTGTTTTGTCAGTTATCCCATGCTACATCCTTGACCAGGGACATTCAGAACAAGGGTTATTACGAGGTTTGGGAGATTTCTTTGCGCCTGCGCAGCTCACTCCGCGCCTCGTGGAACAGTGGCCACTTCGTCGTGTGGTGTCAGCGGCCATCTTGGATTTAGGCCCAAATGCTAACTTAAGCGAAACAAACACAAAAGAGTAATTAATATAAAGAAATAATAAATCTAATGTTAACCCCTTACTTATCCCTTTATGTGCTTGTATTTATTGAGCATATAGCAACATTTAAAGCCATTATATTCACCTTTTCGATCCTCCTCTTGGGCAACACACAAAAGCAACATATATCATGCAGTATTCTAATTACCACATATACTACTGTTAATATGCGTACAGATTTTAGTCATAAAGGTTATTTTAGTCATGCAAATGCAAATCCCACGTGGAATTTGGATATTAATAATGTTGATTAATAAACATGCAAACTTGTTTAATAATATTATAGTTAATAGATTATCCAATTAGTATTTCCATGCAGAATAGGGGAGGTATACAAAATGTTGTACTACCCGCTCCATCACTAACAACAAACATCTTTTATTCACATTTTATTTCATGAGGTGTAAGAGCCATGTAATAAGACTTACAAAATGTACAGTACTATCCTAACAGAAGAAAGAACGAGGAATGCATAACACTGGCTAATGACAAAAGTGGTAGGGTTAAATTAGAAATAGAACTGAAAAAAAAGAGTGTGAGCAACCATGAGTATTTATAGTGTACGGAAAAGAGTGAGTTGCAGGTGTACTAGTTTCTGTTGTCTTGAAGCAAGCAGGAACAGGAACGTGATAGGAGTTGATAAACACAGCAGTCCTAATCCAAACTCATTCGAATTTCAGATGCAGAGTACTGGCTCTTCTGAAGAGAAACCAAGTACTGCAAGGTAATAAATACCTGCTTCTGCCATTTTCTATTTCAAGAAGTGCCATACCTGTTGGTTGAACTCTTGGTCATCTTTTTAATTATCATCCTTTCATGTAACTGGTCATCTTCTACTTCTCTATTCTCACCTCCTTCTTTACTCTCAACCCACTCTGCTAATTCTCTCCTTTTCCATCTTGTATGCCTTTCTCTGTGTACATTCTCTTTCCATCTTTCTTTTACTCACATAGGGCCAGATGTAGGGCCATGACAACTTGCGACTCGCACATTTTTCCCGATTGCAATTTACGAGTCGCAAATTGCCATGTACAACAGTATCTGAGACACTGTTTGCGATTACCAATGGGGTAGCACATTTCATGCCTCATCAATATTCATAAGGCAATCGCAATGTGTGACCTCATTGGGAATGGCTGGCCCTCCCAGGGATGGTGGCCTGCTGGGCTCAACAGACTTCCATGGATGGGACTGCTTTTAAATAGAGCAGTTTTTTTTTAATGCAGCCCGTTTTCCTAAAGGAAAACGGGATGCATTCAAAAAATAAAAATGAAACTTTTCAGTTTCATTTTTTAAGGGCAGGCAGTGGTCCCAGGGACCACTTCCTGCTCTTAAAAAATGTTTTTAGAGCCAGTCACAAAGAGGAAGGGGACCCCTTCCCATTTGCGAGTGGTTTACCACCATTCTGAGAAGGGTGGTA
The DNA here is from genome assembly GCF_964204655.1 of Triturus cristatus. Taxonomy (NCBI): domain Eukaryota; kingdom Metazoa; phylum Chordata; class Amphibia; order Caudata; family Salamandridae; genus Triturus; species Triturus cristatus. The sequence goes on along the minus strand of NC_140595.1, from coordinate 634,134,183 downwards.
AACTGCGACTGTTTTACGACTGCAATTGCGGTCGCAAAACAGACATACATGGCATTTGGGTCGCTATTTGGAAGGGAACGCCCCTTCCTAATGGCATGTTACCGAACACTAGTTTGCGAGTCGCAAATTTTTGCGACTCGCAAGTTAGGCTTTCTACATGGCCAACAGGAGTTTTGCTGGCGCAAACGGGTCTAAAACCCATTTGCGCATGCAAAAACCCGTTGTACATCTGGCCCTCTGTGTAGCACTCTACTCTTTATATTCTTCCCTTTTTTCTATCTTTTGCCTCCTTATCTGGGTATGTCCTTATCTCCTTTTCCATTATCCTCATCCTTTCCTTGTCTATATCTTAGAGGTCAGAAAAGGGTATGCAGTTCCTATGGAGGAGGACCAAGAGGTCACACAGGGAGAAGGGAGGGGCAGGACGGGGTGCTCGAGGTAAAGGAAGGAAGTCGGGGGGGGGGAGAGCTCCTATAAGGAGCAAGGGCCCTCAAACACCCCTCCGGGGCCCCCCAGGGCCGACATTAGAGAAACCTAAGCTACAACATACAACAGTATTCTGAAAAATATGAGGTGGGCTGTAGGTGATATTCAGAGTGTTTGAAGGCTCATGTGAAGGTTCCTGTAGAAGACATCCTGGTGCTTTTGCTTTAAGCATCACTCATTTGGGCTTCTGTAAACAATCCAGAATTGTTATGGCCCAGTTGGGTTGCAGTTCCACACTAGCATGGCTGAGTAAGAAAATGTATTCAAGATTTCCTGTATAATTCAGTTTGGCAAGATCCTACTTTGTCTTTTCAGGTATCAGCTGCATTGCAGCTGCATTGTTCCCATCTTAGACATGTAAGTATAGTGCCCTTGCACTCTCATGATTTTGTAGGATCTTCATCATCTCAAATGGTCAAGTAGCACGCCTGCACCCTGTCCACTACGTGTATGAACGCGCCAGAGCATCGCCAGTCTCACTTGAGTTACTCTTGCATGAAAACCATTGCTTTGCATCCATGCATGAACTTTGCGAAACAGAAATCCGTCATGTTCACAGTGTATGTTGAACAAAAACAAACATTTAAAAAACTGTTCTAGAAATCTTACTATGACACGCTTTTACTTTGGCAATCTGGACAAAAGATCTTGTCTGCAGTTGTTACTTTGCTGGTTATTTTGGCCATGGATGGAGACAAGTGGTCACGGTCTCTCCACATACTAGCAGAACATGCTCAAGTACGTTTTCACTCAGGGTAATCACTGGGCTCTTTTGCACCCACCCTCAGTAAAACAAATGTGCATACAATAGTGTGGATTTTATATTGGAACTGACACATTTGCAGTCCTGTGTCTTTGAAGCCAGGAGCACCGGAGGATTTTCTCAATGGTGGAGGATGCCTTCAGTACTGGGGGCATGGACTCTGATGTGGGCAGTCCTCAGTGAAAGCAGAGCAGGAGACAGGGGCTTGAAGTTGAAATCAATATTATCTATGCAACCATGCAACTCATTTAGATGCTGTATGCAGTTATAGACTCAGCATGACCTCACTTACTTACCTCTCAGATTTTTGCAGGTCAGGAGATGGAACAGAGAATGTTGTCAAAGCAGGAGACAAATGGGGGCAGGCTTTGGTTTTCCTACAGTGCTAGTAAGGTCAGGAACAAAATGGGCTCCTCAAACAGTGAGGTGGGGGGTGACAAGGCTTCCCCTGGGCCCTGAGCGATACAGACAGATGTAGGTGTTTTCCCTGTACAGCACCTTGGTAATGTGTTTTGCAGCAGTGCAAACTTCACAACTACACCTTCAACAGGGCCTCATGCAGCTAGGCGGTTCAGCTCACTCAGGGCAGGCTCCATCTCTTTGCGATGAAGTCCATCAATCCCCTTCAACAACAGACAGGGTTCTTCTCCCTTAGAGGCTTCCAACAGGATTCTAGTTCCATACTCGGTGCACAGTCTGGCAGAGGGTGTTAGTCAGTGGAGCCTCTAGCCCTGAATCACAGTTCCTCTCAAGTGTACATATTCTTCCACACATATCCTTATCATATGTAAAGAGGCATACTATCATTTTATTATGCTGCAGCCCCTCTACACCCACTGAAGGAGACAGGCAGAAAAGCTTGTGTCTTCAGTAGGAATCATGCTGCCACTACCACAAATCTCACAAAGCCCAGACAGACAATACTTTCCCAACTTTAGAACACTGCCCTGGGGTCCAAGTCTATGCAACATGGAGGTGCATCAGTGATCTTGATGAAATGTTGGGCTCACTGGGGAAAGCAAAACAAAACGATAACAAGAAAAACAAGGAGGGCGGCACACTCTTCAGAGTCAAACAAGGGGCCTGTTGTCCCAACATAGACTTTCTGTCTTTAGAGACTATAACAAAACACGAATATTTATCAATGCTGTTCTCACCAAAAGACTAGAATGTAGCCTCTTCTGTTCCCGGTTTGGCCCCTGAGGCCCATGTATGAGTGGTGTGAACCAATTTCCTATGGTTGCCACACTTTATTTTTATATGCACTTCATACATCTACGTTAAAGTGGTGTCTCTCGATTTTCCTGGGACAGCAGAAGCTCCTGAGTGGACCCAACAGATATCTGATTTCTTAGGGCTGCTTCACCTGCACCCCGCTGTGTGCCACTGAAGCTCAAATAAGAAATGTGACCCTTGAATTTCCTGGGTCACAATCTCCAGTCCGGAGTGGATCCCATATGAGTGGGACGCTTGATCTTCTTGCTCAAGTGCTCCATGTAAGAATGGTGTCTGCTAATTTTCAATGGGACATGCCCTTCTTAGCCTAAGCTATAAACCTACACCTATTCACCAAGCACAAAAGGGCAGTTCACCACGATTGTTTTTGTTCCAATGGAACAGAAATGCACTGACTAAAGTGGTGCAGTCAGTGCATTTTTGTTCATTTTTAGACAAGCCCTGAAAATATTTGCTTTGGAAATCGTATTTCTTTAACATATGGAAACTTGGGCATTATTAAAACGTCAGACAAATCCACTCACAGAAATACTCTGACACTCACCACGCCCACGATTAAACATACATATATCCATAGAAACACTTGGATGCACTCATTCAGAAATTCACACATTCCAGTATTGAAACTTACCTTATCTGACATGCTCAGATCTGTAGTTCCTACTTAGCTGGTCCTGAAAATCATGAATTTGCGCCTCCTGCTTGGAAGACATGGAAGCTGACACCACTGCTTCCGCTTTTTAGGTCTCGCCTGACCCAGCGCATGCGCTGGTCTGGCGAGACTTTTTGAGAGGGCTCCAAAAGGTGCTACCAGGCCAGCCTAGAGCTACAGTGCAGGTGCGCGGGCGCGCGTGCGCCGTGCTTGACCGCGATTACTTTCACTTTCGCGGCCGCTCAGCCGCTTGGCATAGCCAATAGGTCTCGCTTTTGGGACCTTATAAGTATTTAGTTATGCAACTGTTGCATGGCTAAACACTTATAAGGTCCCAAAAGCGAGACCGATTGGCTATGCCAATGCTTGTTTAATTCAAATGCTCAAGCCTCTGCCTGATCAGAAGCCCGGATAGGGTTGGAGGTCGACCCTGCTTCTCTAACCTAGCTTCTGATAGGGCATATGAGCATCTGATAGACAAGCTCCACCAAAGTACAATTAGCTGACATGCTGCACAACCTGAGGTTTGCGAAATATGTCTGCTATGCCATATGAGTGTGTGGGGTCGGGCTGTAAGAGTCAAAGCCCTCACTAATGCACACCAACGTGCACTATGAAGCTCCCTCTGGTGCCAACATGATATTGCAGCTTTTTACATAAAAACAAACACTCGGTAAGATGGTTTGTTTTCATGTAAAAACTGGAACACATGTAGCAAGTATTGAAAGAGGTGGGGGCACCGCCCTGGCGCCCCCTATTGCGAGTCACTGCTGGTGTGGACAGACCTTCGATATAGCTCACAGTGCAGAATAACTAACGCTTTGTGTCAGGTTTGCGTTGCTTTTGGAAAACAAACCCGATGCAAAATTTTAAAGTGGGATTTACTCTCCAACCCAAATTTGGAATTGCGTTGGATAGTATCCCAAAGTAACGCAAAGTTGCATGCACTGCCTTGTGTTACTTTGCATCAAGGCGGTGTTCCATGGGTGGTACATGGGCGTTTCTGTGCAGTCACCCACTGGTTTTCACACAAATCCATGCTACAAAGATTGGTACTAAGGGATCTGCGCCAAAATCCTGACTCCTCGAGGCAGACTCAACGAGGAGAAATTTTTTCATTTCTCCTCGTTTTTCCTACTTTCCATGTCCGCTGCATTGTACTGCACACATACAAAATGGGAAAGACGAAAAGCATAGCTTTTGTACAGGCAGGGGTCATTTCTATGCAAAACCTATGGTTTAGAGAACGCAGACACCCTTGCACTATGGTGCAAGGTTTTGGCGCTGGCTCATGGCGGTCTAAAGTGTGCCTGCACAGGTAGAGATGAGAACAGTGACGCATCTTAGTAGATATGGCGCTCTTCTGCTCTCCCCTTTCACGCGATGCAGCACAGCAACTTTAGATGTTGAACTGCGTTGTATGTCTTCGTGATAAACCTGGCCCAACGTCTTCAGAGAGGTTGTAAGGGTGGGTGGAGATATGGGAGTGGAGATACCTCAAATATATCCTGGCTCCTCAAAGTAGTCTTCGAGGGGGTGGTGATTCAGGAAATAAAGGTGCCTGTGGGGCTCCCTCAGTCTTCATCCTTATCTTCTAGAGACATCAGTGAAGGATCATACCTTGGTGTAGAGAAAGTAGGTCTGGCCAGGTGCCATGTAGAGTTCCCCACACCTCCTTCAAGAGAGAATTCTTACAGACATTTTTACGAATGTACTTATTTAGAAAGTTTTATATAAGCATGAATAGTACACACCCGATAGATAAGTATGAACAGAAGTGCAACACTTTGTAAAATATAAGTGATAAGGGAATACAGAGTCAGCTTGCTGTGCCTCTTGCAGCAACAACTACGACAATGCAACAAGCACTGGCAAAGCCAAAAGGTCTTGCCTTTTGGCTTCGCCAATGCAGATCTATTGGCATCGACAATGCCTTTTTGCCAGTGTGGTACAGCATCAGCCACAAAAGTGACTTATTCACATGTGTACCTCATGATAGTGGGATGGCCAAGCGTTACCAGGCATGCATCATGACGCAGTGACCATTTTGGCTTGTTTTTAATAATTTATGGTGGTGTATTCCCATATTGCAGCAGTAAAAGAAAAAATGTACGCGAAAGCGCTCCAGCAAATTGCAGTTGCGGGGCCCTCAAAAAAGGAAAAAGCAAGAGCATGAGGTGGGGATATGAGTGTGGAAGCAGCAAACAAGCGAAAAGGCAAAAGAAAAAAAAACTACACTCACACACAGTGTTGAAACAAAAGAACATATAGTTCGCTGAATATTAGCAGTGAAAAGGAATCAATTTAAATAAAATAAAGGATAGTAAAAAAGTGATTCTCCAGGAGAGGAACAAATACAAGAAGCAGAAGGACAGCGATCAAATAAGAAGCAAGCAAATGAGCCTGACAAAAAAATACAACAACTGGCAAGGAATGGGCTGTCCTAAAGCTCATTGTAACTGTTGGTATTGTAAACAATAGGTCTTTGCCACCAGACAGTTAAAGCTCTCTATAGGCAAGATTTAAAAAGGATATAGGTTACAAACACCAACGTTTAATTTTACGATATGTAGTGCCTCCATTACAGGTATTTTCAAGCAGCCTTTTATGAGAGAGGAAACAAAGAGAAATACAGGGCAGGTAACAAAGGTGATTCAGCAGAGAGATATTTCTTGATTAAGCGAGGCTTTAGGGATCATTTGAATAAGTTAAAAGAATTGAGCCGTGTTGTGGAAACTGGTAGGGAGCTCCATATCTTGGGTGTGTGCCTTGAGAAGTAAGGGGCAGAGGATGAGCCTTTCCTAAAGCGTTTGTTTTGCAGGTGAAGGTTTAAATCAGTGATGTCCATCTGGGTCCCCTGATAGCGTCTGTTTCTGTGCTAGATGTTTACGAATATTTAGATGTAGCGCCTTGTAGATGTCACTTTCATCTTTGTAATAATATTGTGCCTCGACTAGGAGCCATCTTATCGAGGAAAGGTCCGTTGATATCTAGTCATATTTGAGAGAATTTGGAACAAGCCTGTAGTGGTTAATTTGTAAAAAACATAAGTGCCGGGGCTCTCGTCAGGAGGCAGCTTCCACCAGCACACTACTCCTGTAATGCTGCCTAAAACAGAGTGAGCTAGTAAGTAGGAAGTGAGGAGAGAATGTGGCTTAATGTCCAGATCTGCGGGATCCGGAGCTGGGGAACCAGGTTCAAGTATCGGTATTGGCTCAACATCCTTTGATTCAGGGCAAATCACTTAATCTCTGTGCCTGCCAAAAATGAGTGTGAAACTATAGCGCCGGTGTTGATGATTAAGTGCCGGTGCTGAGCGCCGGAAAGCACCGGCACAAATTAAGCACTGCAAGCCTGGTTACACCATGTAGGACAGCCTTCACAGGAGCAGTTCTGTTTTTGGAAGTTCAATGAAGTCATCATAAGTTGTAGGAACGATCTGCAGTTGAGAAGTGTGGGAAGAAAGAGGTGTCCTTGATAATGTTCTTCATTTGGGATACAAGGTTGAGTTTCCTGACAACAATGAGCAAGAGATTTTGCCAAGTCCAGGATTATTTCTTCTGAACCTGCAGATCGGATCACATTAATCAATTTGTTACTTAGCGAGATTATGAATAGCACAGTTTTTAGTTTGTTTACCTTTAGGTGTCAACCTTCTTATCCTTCTTTCAATGTTGGGCAGGCAGCATGATAAGAATTGTGTGGCCAGTAGTAGCAAACAGTCTAAGGCAGTGTTAAGCTTTTTATTGCTGCACCCCACCAATGTAAAAAACATAATCATCAACCCCCACAGAATTTGTCACAATTATTCTATTAAATTGGCAATGTTTAAATATGTCCAAACTTATTTGAACATTGCAGTTAAGTTTTGTTAGCCCTTTAAAAAATGTAATCCAATGCATGGTTTCCAAACATATTATTCCGGGTCAGGCGGGCCTTACTGAAGTGTCAAATAATCCACTGAGTGATTATCAGAAGAGGGGGTGGTGGTCACTTTGACATATACTTCCAGCCAGGATATAAATGACAAAATATGTAAGTGATGGCCCATTACAGAGCGGTTTACTGCTACTCATTTTTCTCCACTTAGTCCAAAACCCTGTTATCAGCATGATGCTTCTTTTGGCCAGAGCCTGGTGCCCCCCCTGGGATCACTTAAGGCCCCCCCCAGTTTGAAGACCCCTTGTCTAAGGTATTGCGCCCTGGGAATTTCACAGGTCACAGGGTTCGGTTTTGCCAGAGACTACCCAAATTTAGCACACTGATGTCCGCCTGCAACAAGGGATTTAAACCATTTAGTACTGTGCCGTTTATTTCAAGCCTCTCTTTGGGGTATACAGGAGGATTTTATGATTCACAGTTTTGAAGGCTGAGGAAAGGTCTAAAAGACTCATAAGGCAACTATCATTGTCAGCAAAGATGTTTAACACAACGTTCTATAATTTTGAGAGAAACTGTAGTAGTGTCATTGGGCAAAAATTCTCAAGGAGTTTAAGTCAGCATTTTTTTTAAATTAGAAGTTTAATTTCCAATTTTCAGTAGGTCAGGCACTTAACCAGGGCTTTAAGTGGGATGAAAAAACTGGGGGCTCTCTCAAGGGGGCGTGGCCAATGTAATTAAGGGCGTGGCTTAAAAGCACCTAAGCTAAAAATCTGTGCTTTTCATAGTGTGCCTCCCGACTGGTATTTTGCTATTTCTGTCATTGCATCCAGATATATGATACAACAAGTAACATCATACCTACAACAAGTCAGGAATGGTTGTTAGGTGCATAGGATAAATAAGCAGCAACTGTGGTTTGTATATAATATTGAAAAATCTTCCACTTAAAGCCCTGGTGACACCACGACAATGTTGCTGCTCCCGAGTTCCGAAAAGAGAATAGAAATCCAGAGAGAAAATGACTCTCTTTAAAGGATTTCCCTTCCCCTATTGTGCTTGAAAAAAACGGACCTCCTGTGCCAGGTCAGAAAACAGAGCCCGATAGAGACCCGTTTCAACGCCTCCTTAAAACAAGTATTGGCATAGCCAATAGGTCTCGTCTTTGGGACCTTATAAGTGTTTAGTTATCCAGCACAATATCCTTGGTGCAACAACATCTGTTGCATGGCTAAACACTTATAAGGTCCCAAAGGCGAGACATATTGGCTATGCCAATGTTTGTTTGTTTTAGGCGGTGTCAGCAGGATCAATTTTTGTTAGGGGGCTTATGCGATGGAGGAGCAGAGCCTGTGAGGTGGGCTATTGTCAGGGAGCAGGTGGGTGGACTAGACGAAGGTAGCAGTAGAGCGAGTGGTAATGTCAGTGGGGAATGAATAGTTGGCCAGGCGTGGGTATGTGAAGAGAAGGTTATAAGGAGGGGGCACTTGGAATTTTATTAGGGGGTTGGGCACTGCCTGCACTCTCCAATGGTCTATGGCACCTGCCATGGGTTCTCGGATGCCTCTTGTCCCTGAAAAGATTTAGATTTCGTTCCTCTGTGCATCTTTCTGAATAAATGGGTAGCTCAATCTCATCTATACTCTGATAGTAGGAAGGGAAATCGTTTGCTTATACAGAGCAATCAAATGAAGTTGGGTAATCCTCTCTTCGTAGGGCGTAGGCCCTTGCCTGTTTAGGACTAAACGTCTGTCTCCCAAACTCTGTAACACTTAGGTCACTGCTTCACCTTCATCTGTCCCTTCACTAATGTTGACAGAATGATCAGATTCGAAAATAAATGATTTATGATGCTGCATAAAAACTTTTAGGAGTAATGCATCAGTTTTACTTTTCCTTCAAAACCCCTAAATTGCAAGGGGCTACATTCTAAAATGCACTCCCCTGTATAAATATGAATGCCTTATGTTACTGCCGATAGTGTGTGGCACTGAAAGCCTCACGTAGAAGCGTTCCAAAACTGTAGGCAAACTCCAGAAAATTACTTTTTATCTTTACGCCCACTGCTGTCAGTAGGAACAAGTATTTATGGGAAAACAACCCCGGCACTGTGAAGCTCTGTGCACTCAACCCCCACGCACTTTATCCTAACCCATGTCGCACCTCCCCCCATGTGATTGAATATAAGCCTAAAGCCCAGGTCACATTGTGTCAGGAAAGCAGGGCATTGTGAAACATAAGTGAACGCACACAGAAAATAAAATCGAAAAGCGGCTGCCGTTGCTCAAGGGCAACGTCTCGAGAGTGGTGTTTGCGAATCAAATGAAAGAGAAAGTGCACACGGCATGCAGAAAGTGTTAAGTGTGTTAGCATGTGGTGAAAAGCAATCAATGCTTAGGTTGGGGCTCCTGCTCCTAGATTAACAAAAGATGGTGATGCAGATAATGATCAAAGTCCTTCCTGCCGGACTGTTAAACGGATTGCTTGAGGGAATGTTTCCCACAAGGAAACAAATCATGGCAGCTGTCTGCTGTTTCCCACTCCCGGGACTAAGCAAACTACTTTGAAACGCACTATTTTTTTAGGTCTCGCCTTGCTATCGCCTCCATGCAATCGTGCCTCCATGCAATCCATTTGGCATCGCACTTCAAAGGGTCTGCTCCCCCGCCTGGAATGTGCTCCCCCGCCAAGCGCGTGTGCCACGCTCCGCCGGGCTTGTCTTGTTATTCATTGGTACAGCTTAAGGTAGTGCTGAGTTTTTGTTAGGCAATTTGTCTGAGGAAATGCTAGTTTGTTTTCAAGAAGAGATTGTGGTGGGTGATCCCTCTTAACTTGAGCACCCTGACACTGGTTGGTCTGTACTTCATTTTGGTAACAGTGGGATGTGTGGTTTTCCTATGTGCTTCATTTTCCACATAAAAATCATTAATTGTCGCTTCACCACCCCTCTCACCCTTCTCTCTCCACCTCACCATCCTCGCTCACTTTGCCTCACCCTCCTCTCTCTACTGCACCCTGCCAGTTCCCTTCTGTAGCTTTCTCTCTCTGTCCCAACCTCATCCTTCGCTCACCTCACCCTCCTCTCTGCCTTACTCTAATCTCACTCCCTAACAGTGCACCCTCTCTCTCCACATCACCCTTCTGTCTCCACCTGATCTTTTCCTCGCCACATCACTCTCCTATCTCCGTATTTAGCTCCTATCTCTCCGCCTTCCCACTCTCTTCCATTTTCTACCTCACCCTTTCATCCTATCTCTCCTACCTGTCACCCTCCACTCTCTCTACTTCACCATCTCCTCTCTCTACTTCACCATCTCCTCTCTCCACTTCACCCTCCTCTCACCACACCTCACCCTTGACTCTCTCCACATTACACCCTTCTGTCAGCTTCACCTTCACTTTTGATGCATTTGGTGTAATGATTTTGTGTCTGTAGCTAAAGCTCAAACTGCTTCCGTACAAGTGGTTATGCTTGTCGGAATGCACAGGGGTCTGTGGGTAATCATACCTTTTACTCCTGTTGCCCTGTACCTGTTCTTCACTGGCATTTCTCAACATTTTGAACAGTGGCAGAGCTACAGATTGACCTGGGGCCCATATGTATTTTCAAAATATAGTAAGGGGCTGTGCAACTTTTTAAAGTTGTGGATAGTGTTTAATTATGCACATTTTCCCCCAAAAAGTGTAACAAAAATTAGACGTGTAATCAAAGTTGGCAACCTGAGCAGACTCGACGACAATCAAATGTGGGCCTGTTTCTACCTGCACATGCCCGCATAAAACTGCAGAACTGATTCAAACCGACTTCGCTCCCATAACACTTCCTTGTAGCCAGATAATTCCGGATGAAATTAGTCGCTCTTAAACAGGTATCTAGAGTGTCGAATTTTTCCACAGATACATGGGCTGCCTTACATTATCTTATATTTAAGCACGCAGAATCGGGACCAAGAAACGTTTCTGATAATGTCTTGGGAGATGCTACACATGCCTTGCTGAAATCCTCATGGTTTCTGAGCATTTTCGGAATCAGGTGAAGGGGGCAGCTTTCGTCATAGTGCAAAACTCACTGCATTCTCCAGGCCCGCTCGTCCCCATGTGGGCATGATGCAAATCCACCCGTTTAACAGACAAAAGGGACGGGGTTTTCCTTGTTTTGGAGAAAATGTAGTCCTTGTGAAATGTGAACACAGGAAACCAAAGTCATCCATGCAAGAGCAAACTTTTTTGTATTGGCACATAGCTGACAAGTGGCCCTGTGGTTTGTGTAACACCCTGTGTCAGTCCTGGCATTCAGCTAACAGCACTTTTGCTGACATTTGTAAGCTAATGAGTATGATGGTGAAACTGAAACAAGTACAACAAACATTTGCAATGCAATAGGTCTCGCGTTACTGAAAGTTTGAGGTATTGGTGTTGCAAATAATAATGGAACTCCAATAGCTCAAACTTTCAGTAATGCGAGACCTATTGCATTGCAAATGCTTGTTTATATATAGAACTTTCGTTGTAGTTGTGCGCTTTTGAGCACTCGTGTGACTTTTTATCCCTGTGTCACTAGTGCACACGTATCATTTAATTAAGTAACAGCGCTTAGACACATTACGAATGTGGTATGAAGTGTTATATAAAAGACGAGTTATTGATATTATAATTTGAAACTCAGCCTTTGCTCTCACGTTGTAAAGACCCGGCAGTATCAAATCAGAGCCACATTTCAAATCTGTTCTTCGCATTTCCCAAAAAAACACAGAATAATCAACAAGGCTCTATATATAACCCCTGTACAGATCTTGGCGCTCAAAAATTCATTAAACTGTTCCTCGTTCCACTTTTATACCTTTCGTCTTCACAGTAATAGTATTAATGGCATATTTTTACAAACTCCAGAATACTGCAGACCTTGGGATGTCAACGCGCTGTAATAACCTAACAATGTCAATTTATCAACCTCAGAAGGATAAAAGGCAGATTCGGCGCTCACGCGATTCAACACGTCCCCACCAGATGTCAGCAACGAGTGTTAAAGCCACTAAGCAAACTACTTTGAAACGCAATATTTTTTTTATATATAGAACTTTCGTTGTAGTTGTGCGCTTATGAGCACTCGTGTGACTTTTCATTCCCGTGTCACTAGTGCACACGACCCTGCCCTCTGCAGATTTTCTGAAAGAGCACTTGGTGGGTGAGTGGGCGTTTGAAGTGCCGAAGGGTCCGTGCGGGAGTGAGGTGGGAGGGCACTGCGGGCATCGCTGGAGGTGGGAGGGCACTGCGGGCATCGGTAGAGGTGGGAGGGCACTGCGGGCATCGCTAAAGGTGGAAGGGCATCGCTAGAGGTGGGAGGGAGGTGGAGGGGCACTGTGGGCATCGCTAAAGGTGGGAGGGCATCGCTAGAGGTGGGAGGGAGGTGGGGGGCACTGAGGGCATCGCTGGAGGTGGGAGGGCACTGCGGGCATCACTGGAGGTGGGATGGCACTGCAGGCATCGCTAGAGGTGGGATGGCACTGCGGGCATCACTGGAGGTGGGATGGCACTGCGGGCATCGCTGGAGGTGGGAGGGCACTGCGGGCATTGCTGGAGGTGGGAGGGCACTGCAGACATTGCTGGAGGTGGGAGGGCACTGTGGGCATCGCTAGAGGTGGGAGGGCATCGCTGGAGGTGGGAGGGAGGTGGGGGGCACTGCGGGCATTGCTGGAGGTGGGAGGGCACTGCGGGCATCGCTAGAGGTGGGAGGGAGGCGGGGGGCACTGCGGGCATCGCTGGAGGTGGGAGGGAGGTGGGTGGGAGGGCATCACTGCACTTTGAGGGTCGGGCTTCTTCGAGCCGGGCAGGGCTCCTAGGCCACGAAGGCACAGAGGCCTGCGCAGAAGGCAGGCCTGGATCGGGATGAAGCCATCCTGTGCCAGGGAGAGCCAGCGGGTTTAATTAGCTCGGGGGCTGCCCCAGTGCCATCACCTCGAGCCCCGTGCACAGAACTTGCTCAGTTGCTCATCTCTTTCCTAATCTCCGCCTAAGCTCTTGGAAGAGCGGGAGCATGTCCCCTCGGCGTGGCTAGTCATGAGAACGCCAAAGACGCTAAGCTGCCGATGCGAGGCGCTGCCAAGGAAATAGCTGTTCCTTCATGTCACGGGGCGGGGAGGACTGTTGATTCGGCAGACGGGGGGTCCCAAGCGCCCCTTAAATCCCTTTTCAAGAAGACTGCACAAACTACTAATGGGCCTGGAAGAGGCTTTCTGTGACTGACAAATAGGGTGAAAGAATGAAGCGGCAGCAGCGGCAGCAGCGGCAGTAGCGGCAGCAGCGGCAGCAGCGGTGCGCGGCCCAAGCATCACAGGGAAGGCTGGCATATGGTGAGCACTTTTGCTGCCGCTTTGATGTGCTCAGTGGCCGCGCGGCTCACTGAGAACATCAAAGCGGCCGCGAAAGTGATCAGCAGGCTGACAAATAGTGCGCGCGCCTGGCGCACATGCACTGTATTTGGCGGCCTGAAAAGCACTAGTTTGCACTTCCAAATCCCGCTATCTAAAGCTCTCGCCAGAGCAGCGCTAAAGCGCTGGCTCAAGCGAGACCTAAAAACTGCAGGTGCTCAGCACTGGTGAGACCCGGCCCACTTAAAGCCCTGCACATAACCGTATTCTAATTATGAGCTTAGCGAGCTCATTACATTTCTCTACCCTTAATTCAAACTTGGCCCTTGTATTACAAGACTCAACATTAGAAAGAGGTTTCTTGGTCTGTTTTTGGTCCCTTTCCCTTTCACCTGGTTGCTGAAGTGGTTGGATTTGGCCAGGATGACATTTTTCTTGTGAGGGGTTCTTTTAGCTTTTAGGCAGTGCTTAATTTGAGACGGCGATTTCCGGTGCTCATCACCGACACTTAATTGTGAACACCGGCATTTAAGACAGTTTGCCACATGGTGGCGCTGTTTGAAGTTCTTTATTGAATCAACACACATTAAAAATGACTAATACCTGAAGGTCAAGCAATTAGTATAGCTTTGGGGACTTGGAATAGCCTGAATTGTCATACCTAGAGGAATGTGATGCTTGGTAATTGTACTGATACTGTCATTGGGAGCCCCGGCACGGGCATTGGGTGGTGCAAGCTGCAGTGGCCGACAAGGGCTGTGGAACTTATTTTTTTACAAATTAAGGACAGAGCGTATGTATAGTGAAAGCGAAGGAGGCTTTCCGGTATTTCCTTTGAATGCCTCGTACTTTTCTTATTTCATCCTTAAGATTAACCGAGGACCAGTTTGCAGATTTTTTCCAACTCTTTTTTTTCCAGGAAGGTTGGACACAGGTCAATAGAGGCCAATGGGTAAGCTTCTGTAAGGAAACAGGATGGCTTCCAGAAACTTCTGCAATGAAATGGATTTGTGTGGAGAAGGAAGAGCTGGACAGAGAAGCCTAGATTTGCTCATCCCCGATTTGCCAATCTCCATCAAGGGGCCTTGAAAGACAACTCACTTCGGGTAGATAGCTCCTGCAGTGTTCCCACATACTGGAGGCTCTCCTTTGGAAGCTTCTAGAATGAAATTACTTTGTGCAGAGAATGCAAATCGAAAAGGGTGTGGTGGCACCACATCCTTTAATTGGACTCCACCTTCAGAAGGTAATTCTAGAAGTTCTCACAGGCAGTGCTTAATTTGTAGAAGAATTGGTGCTGAAGCCCAAAGTTTTGCTCAGAGGCCCATGGCTGGTGCACTGAATGTTGGCCTGCTGAATCTCCAATGTTCCTAGTCTTGATTCCACCCCAGGCCTCTTTAATCCACCAGACACTCACTGCTCCTCAGTCTCACTCTTGCATGTCCCTGCTTTCTTCTTTTGTTACGGTTCTTCAATCTTTCTCTTCCTCCTTCTTTCCCTTTGTGGGTTTTTCCCGCACTTGCCCTGGGTCAAAATTGGATGAGGAAAGAATAAGTCCTGGTGGGCCCTACCTACAACCACCGGTTCAAAATAAGCACAGGTAGGGCCAGCTTCAGGAAACTACCAGGGCTGGGCCTGGGCTCTCAGGTCCCCCCAACCCCCCACATCCTTCAAAGGAGTCTTCAAAGAGAATCTATTTCAGGAAGTTAATTCCTACAGTGCTGAGGCAGGGTCAAGGGAAGTCCTCTGTAAACTTGTCTACAAAAACAGGTCTGTGTAGAGAAGGCAGGGCCGTGGAAGGAGAGCTCAGCTCTCCCAACCCCCTTCGAACAGACTCTGCTTCAGGAAGGTAGTTCCCGCAGTGCTGAAAAAGGGCCAGGACTGGCTTCTAGAAGCAGACCAGGGAAGGAAGGAAGGCCCCAGCAGAGGGGCCCAGGTGTCCCCATTTCCTTCAAGGGGTGTTTAAAGGGCACCTACTTCCGGGAGGTAGATCCGACAGTGCTCACACATTGTCACTGCTTATTTTGGGAAACTTTCCAAAGGAAACAGTTTTGTATAAGGGAGGAAGGCAGGAGGCAGCGGGCCTTCCATGATCCCAATCTCCTTCAAAGAGGCCCTGTTTCAGGAAGGGAGCTCCTGCAGGGCTGGCACTAGCACAGGGCCTGCTCCTGGAACCCTCTGAGACGGGAACAGCTGTGTGCTGAGAGGTCAGTTTCAGGCAGGGGCACTCCAATGTCACCCACATCCTTCAAAGAAGTCTCCAAAGATACCCCACTTCCGGAAGGTAGTTCCCACAGTGGTGACACGAGATTAGGACTGCCCTCTGAAGCTGCTTGAAAGAAATGCCTTTGTAGAGAGAAAGCAGGTCCGGGGAAGAAGACCTCCATATGTCCCACCCCATCTCTTAAGGGGTCTTCAAAGGGACCCCGCTACAGGAAGGAAGCACGGACCCCGAGTGCGTTTATTTGCTTTCGCTGCCTGCCTTGCTTCAACACGAACCGACAATTGGAAAACAATGCAGTAGGAATTTCAAATTCTCGCCAGAAATACAGCGAGTTTTCCTGCCTTAATGTCCTTTCGGAGTTCATGGCAGAGAGTTTGTACTGCTAAACAGCTCAAGGGAAAGCTGGGGCCTCGCAGCAGTGAAACCAGCAGCCATATTACCGTTTCCTGAAGCAACGCTCAAAGTTAATAACAAAAAGTCCACCATGTCTGTTAGTTTTTTAAACAAAGCATGTACTGTTCTATGAAGTTCAGTCTTATAGCTGATACAGACTTCACAATTCCCTGAAAGAGTTCGATTGTTTATTATTTAATCTTCGAACTGTACAGTAAGCATTTTTGATTCCTGCTTTTATTCTGAATTATATGCGCAACCAAGTCCTTTTAATCACCTGTGCACGTGTGCATTAATTTCAATTCCGTGCAATTTCTATCTTTCTCCTTCTTTCTAATTCTCTCACTCACTCTCTCTCTCACTCTCTCACTCACTCTCTCACTTTCTTACTCACTCTCTTACTCTGTCACTCACTCTCTCACTAACTCTGTTACTCATTCTCTCACACTTTCTCTCACACACTCTCTCACACACACACACTCTCTCTCTCACACTCTCTCTCAGACCCTCTCTCACACCCTCTCTCGCTCTCTCTCCCATTCTCCCACTCTCTTTCCCACACTCTCTCTCACACTCTCACACACTCTCTCTCCCAAACTCTCTTTCACACTCTCACTCTCTCTCACACTCTCCCTACACTCTCTCACACACACTCTCACACTCTCTCTCGGACCCTCTCTCACACCCTCTCTCGCTCTCTCTCCCACTCTCTCTCCCACACTCTCTCTCACACTCTCACGCACTCTCTCTTTCAAACTCTCTCACACACACTTTCTCTCTCACTCTCTCTGTCTCACTCTCTCACTCTCACTCTCACTCACACTCACCCCAGTCTCTCACACACACTCTCTCACACACACTCTCACACACACTCTCACACACACTCTCTCTCTCTCTCACGCCATCACACCCAAGACCTGCTCTGTTGTCTACAGTCAGTCGGCTCTGGCACCCCACCGTACCTGCAACCAAGATTAAGACTTCCAGTAAATCATGGAAACCCTGCAGTTTGGGGCATGGCGGGCTGAAGCCAGAGAGTGCAGCAAGGGGGTGATGAGCAGACTGTGATGGGCGTTGGACACTTCAGGCCATACCACAGAAAGTGCCCATGCGGTGCCACAAACTTGTGAGCATCCCGGATGCACTTTGGTATCATGGATGGAGCCACCGATGGTAGTGCACCCCTTCTATAACAATGTTTACGCTATTTTCCTCATCTGCAAGGGGGTGTGCCCCTATAGAAATAAGGAAACACTTAGCCGTTCGACCTGTGCTGCGTTACAGAGATGGGCGCAGAGGCAAAGAAACTGTCAGGAGGGCACTGACTGTGTAGCAAATAGTTCTACGCAGTCATTACACCCATGATGGTTCCCCCAGAATCACCACAAGCATCACTCTCTTCAAACAGAGGATGGACAACCTCCACTAAAGACAACGGGCCTTATTATGACTTTGGTGGAGCGGGAGCAGGCCGCCACCCCAGCGCCCGGCTCCTGCACCTCCAAAGCCATAATTAGACCTCATGCCAGATTCCGACTGGAATCCAGGTTGGGCGGTCCTGTGGTGCCTATTTAAAGACTCATAGGAGAGCCGTAACAGGCACCGCAATGTGAATGCCATTGCAGGTTCTTGCAGGGCATGGACTGCCAAGTCCATGCCCTGCAGGAACTGGGGATGCATGCAAACTGGGGGCACCCCATGGGCCCGCTTGCATGCATCTCCTGGCGCAGAGGTAACACCAGGCCCTTGTTTCCTCTCTGCCACACTTTCCATGTCAGGGTCACCTCCATGAAAACCGTGGCAGAGAGGAAACTTGTAATATGCTGCGGCCCCACCAAGCATATTGTAGCCTCAAGACCACTGCAACATCGGCAGGGATCTCTGATTCCTGGCTGTTGCTGTGGTGCCATAGCGGGCCAATTGCCCACATTGTAATAGGGCTGTCGGAACACCGTTATGGCTACGACTGCCATAGTCATAATAAGGCCGAAAGTCACAATTTTAAACCATGGCTCACTTTTTCACTAATACACTCTCCTTGGCAAAGGGGCAAGCTTTGTGAGTTTTTTGCCTACGCTGAGTATGGTGCATTTTTTGTGTGATCGCGCACACCACCCAGGTCTGCACTGGGAGCAAACTGAGCCAGTATGCCCAATCCCTAAACCAGACTCAGGCCTCCTTCTGCTCCGCGCTGTGGGGCTGGAACACCGTCCTACTCCATATCCAGTATCGTTTATATCTTCTCCGCTTCCAGAAGAAGCTGAAGACCCATTTGTTCAAACTAGTCCAGGTAGCGTTGTGACCACCTGGTAACTGCACTTCCCCCAAGGATAATACCCCACCCCTGCTCTTTGTACCATAATCCTCTCCATGTGCTATTTATTAGGCAATCCTGTATCCCCACAATTCCCTCATTCCCACTACTCCCCGTCTTTCCAGTTTCCACTTGCTCCACTGCTCTGCCATTCTGCTGGAAACCACTCATTTGGTGCTCAGTTGCTTTGTTCCAATGTTTGCACCATACGTCACATATATAGATACAAGCAACATTAAAAGTACTGGAATCCAGAGAAAAAACACAGGACAGGATAAGAAAGCCATTCACATGTGTCACAGGACGGCTTAAGATCCCTGGCCTCAGCGACTCATTCTACCTGCAGGGAACGCACGGCCGCCATGTCTGGCTGCTTTGGCGCCGGACAGCACCAGGATTCTGGGTCTAGCTCAGTCAATAGTGAATAGGGTTGTGGTTTGCAGACGGGCGGGGGGCGGACTGGAAAGAGTAGAGTAGAGGGTACAAATCCAAATTGCTAACCCTGGTGTTTTGAGTTTGCACTGCAACCTGCCTAGGGTTGCTGATATACTGACCATTGCGTGTCGGCGATCTTAGCAACCCATGCTAAACGAAGTGTGGGTTGACTTACAGCTGTTTAATCCAGTGAGTGGGCTCAGATCAGCGTCCGATTGCTCGCGAGGGCACTCGGCAATGCCCAAGGGGCCGGTGTCCGAGCTCCAGCTGTGGGCTGCTTTTTTGAGCAGCCTGGGGGGCCGATTTGGGGATTTCTGCATTGTTCGATGCAGCCATCGGCCCAGTAGGTTCCTGATTGGCCTTTCTGGAGGTAGATGGGCATCTATTTCCTTCCTTTTACCAACGGGCAGAGGTGTCACTCCCTTTCTCTCGCTGGGCCGGCCCATTAGTATATGCATATTGAGCGAGGGCAGGGGGCCTGAGCAAAAGTGGCTTCACTTGTTTTCAGGTCTGTTTCACCAGTGTAAACTAATCCATGCATTTATAAAAAATTTATAAAATTTTGCCGAAGCAGTGTTTTGCGGAAAGGCAATATGCAAATGTGGGCCACTTTTTTTTTAGTGTGCCCAGGTCGATTTTTAATCCCAATCTAACCCTAGCTCATATCTTGGTTTCCGTAATACTCAATTTGTCATCCCTCACAGAGATGGCTTATCATTTGAGCCACGATGGAACCAATGATCTTGTGACGTGTTTTTGAACGCTGGCACGTTGATTTTAGGAACTGCACTAGTGGTGGCCATGATATTATTCTTAGTACCATGATCTCTTCTAGGTGGGGAGAGTTGGGTGTTTCTTATCTTCTTTGGGTGGGGTAGGGGAGTAGGATGGTTTCCACACCCATCTCCTTAGCAGAATCCCAGCACACCCCCATGCCCACCTGAGCAGATCTGAGAAGAATTTTGGTGCACATGGGCAGCCTGTGAGGTGCCTGGGGCACGTATACAGACTGTGAGGAGTTCGGGTATATGGGCTGGCTTTGAGGAGCTTGAGACACAAGGGCAGACTGCTAGGAGCTGGAGGCAAGATGGTGGGTAACTTGCGTACATGGACAGATCGTGAGGAACGTAGGCACATGGACAGGCTTTGAGTAGCTTTGGCACATGGGCAGACTGTGAGGAACCTGGGTACATGGGCAGACCGTGAGGAATGTAGGCACATGGACAGGCTTTGAGTAGCTTGGGCACATGGGCAGACTGTGAGGAACCCGGGTAGATGGGCAGATCATGAGGAACGTAAGTACATGGACAGGCTTTGAGTAGCTTGGGCACATGGGCAGACTGTGAGGAACCCGGGTAGACGGGCAGACTGTGAGGAACTAGGGTATATGGGCAGATCGTGAGGAACGTAAGTACATGGACAGGCTTTGAGTAGCTTGAGCACATGGGCAGACTGTCAGGAACCCGGGTACATGGGCAGATTGTGAGGAACGTAGGCACATGGACAGGCTTTGAGTAGCTTGAGCACATGGGTATTCTGTGAGGAACCCAGGTACATGGGCAGATCGTGAGCAACATAGGCACATGGACAGGCTGTGAGGAACTCTGTATATGGGCATATCGTGAGGAACATAAGCACATGGGCAGACTGTGAGAATGTAGGCACATGAGCAGATTGTGAGGAACTTGAGGACGTGGGCAGACTGTGAGGAACTCAGGTACATGGACAGACTGTGAGGAACTCGGGTACATGGGCAGTCTGTGAGAAACTCGGGTATATGAGCAGACTGTAAGGAACTAGGTACATGGGCAGACTGAGGAAATCGGTTATATGGACAGACTGTGAGTAACTCGGTTATATGGGCAGACTGTGAGGAACTCGGGTTCATGGGCAGACTGTGAGGAACTCAGGTGCATGGGCAGACTGTGAGGAACTCGGGTATGTGGGCAGATCGTGAGGAACATAGACACATGGACAGACTCAGAGGAACTCAGGCGCATGGGCAGACTGTGAGGAACTCAGTATATGGACTGATCGTGAGGTACATAAGCACATGGGCAGACAGTGTGGAATGTAGGCACATGGGCAGATTGTAAGGAACTTGGGGACATGGGCAGACTGTGAGGAACTCGGGTACATGGACAGACTGTGAGGAACTCAGGTACATGGGCAGTCTGTGAGGAACTCGGGTACATGGCAGACTGAGGAAATCGGTTATATGGACAGACTGTGAGTAACTCGGGCATATGGGCAGACCGTGAGGAACTCGGGTTCATGGGCAGATTGTGAGGAACTCAGGTACATGGGCAGACTGTGAGGAACTCAGGTACATGGGCAGACTGTGAGGTACTTGGGTACATAGACTTTGAGGAAGCTAGGGCACATGGGCAGATTGTGAGGAGCGCATGATACATGAGCAGATTGTGAGGAATGCAGG
Source organism: Triturus cristatus (assembly GCF_964204655.1). NCBI lineage: Eukaryota > Metazoa > Chordata > Amphibia > Caudata > Salamandridae > Triturus > Triturus cristatus. Next base: position 634,112,996 of record NC_140595.1, on the reverse strand, counting down.
GTACATGGGCAGACTGGGAGGAGCTCGGGTACGTGGGCAGGCTTTGAGGGTCAGGGAGGTTGACAAATATTAGACAAAAATGCAAAGAGTGATGAGCAAGAAGTGCTGAGTTGTATCTGAAGAACACAAACTTTTCCTGCACCTAAAGAGAACGCAATATAGTTACTCCGAGTTGCTGGACCAGAGTATATTACAAAGTGGAGTCCACTTATTCCTGATGAATGACTTTTGGAGCTAATTCCTTGAGAGCAGAAACATGTCAACTTTTTAACTCTGCGCCTCCTAGGAACCTCATTACCCACTCTTGATCTCCAGTAGTTTTTAACCTTGTGAGAGAGAGTTCCCAACTAATAAATCTGCATCTCCCATTACACAATCTTAATTTTGACTGAACCTCAAATGTTGTTATATTGTGACAAGACTTTGCAAGTTCAACACACTACTGAAGCGCGCCAGACACCAGTGTTCAAGGCTTGGAGCAGAGTCGATGATGAAGCATGCCACATAAAGTGGGTGAGAGTCCAGAGTCCTTGAAGAGGGGGGCTCGCCTTAGCAACTAGGGGATTGGAAAAACGAGCACAGTTTATAACCCAAATGCGGTGGAATCAAACTTGATTGTCCATCAGACCGGTCTGAGCTACTTTCAGGAACGGCTCTCCTGGTCCACTCCTAGAAGGCATCTTGGATCCAGCTCAGCCCGACCGGTAACTATCCCTAGAATAAACAATGCTAGATGGGGAGGAAGGGTGCTCTCCTTCTGAGAGGGAAACTCTGGAACTCATTGCCTCCAACCCTACGTTCCCAGCCCACCCTGCTGCAGTTAGGAAGCAGTTGAAAACCTGGCTCTTACTGAATCCTTCATCTACGCTCAGGGCTTCTTTTCCTGCGTGGCTGTCTGTTTCTGTCTTCCAATCTCAGCGCTGAGACACCCTCGGGTAATTGTGCACTGTCTAAAATAATCTTATCATCATCATCGAAGGTGCTCTCTGTATTTTTATATTTTTCAGACTGTGGGTGCATAGGTGCACGTGGGCAGTCTGTGGGGAGCCTGGCTCACTGGGCATACTGTGGTAGGTCTGGGCCACGTCAGCAGCCTACGAGGAGTTTGCAGCACATGATTGGTTGAGCAACTCGTAGCAAAAGGGATAGCTGGTAAGGGGCTTGGGGTGCATGGACTGACTGACAGCCTGACAAGCTCCCCGCCAGGCCCGGTTTGAAAATGGCCCTTTTCCTACACTGGTCTTTTAGGAGAACTAGACTTGGAGAAACGCTTTTACCCTTACAAAAAGAAGGAAAGCGCTACATAAAAATCATTTGCAAAATAATTCAATTGAATTTCTTTCCCAGCGGAAACCGGCTAGTACCTACAAATACTGGGGGTGAGAAAATAGGACTTTTGTGCTGATTTCAATGTTTTTTAGGAGCTGCAGGGCCCCTAGATGCACACAGACAGTTGCCCTGACACTGTCTCGTGGTCAGCTATTTGCACTCGGTGAACCCCCTATTATCCGGCGTTTACTTTGTAAATCCCTCGAAGGGATTTGCCCAAGTGTGGAATGTTAAGTTCCCACTGCTGGCAAATATTCCAGTTTGGTCTCATGGCATGTCACAAGCGTGTGAGGGCAGCCAGAGGTCACGAACCCTTGGTTTGTCGTGAAGTCAACATTCCATATCCTAGGGTGGAGCAAAGTTTCACAGACTGGAGATGAAAAAATATATATTGTTAAAGCGGCAAGAAGACGTGCTTTGTGTGGTGCGTGCTATGTAAATAGTAACTTTTATGATTGAACTAGTCTTTTTTGGTTCCCAAATCTGTTTAGCCGACTGTAAAGCTCCGCCCTCGTGACCCACTCACTGCAAACAGTGTCCGCGAGCAGCACTGACTGCAAGCACAGAGTACCTGTGAGCACCACTAACTGCACCACTGTGCATGTGAGCACTGCTCTCGTGCACCACTCACTGCAAACAGTGTCCGCGAGCAACACTGACTGCAAGCACAGAGTACCTGTGAGCACCACTAACTGCACCACTGTGCATGTGAGCGCCGCCCTCGTGCACTACTCACTGCAAACAAACAGTGTCTGCGAGCAACACTGACTGCAAGCACAGAGTACCTGTGAGCACCACTAACTGCACCACCGTGCATGTGAGCGCCACCCTCGTGCACTACTCACTGCAAACAGTGTCCGCGAGCAACACTGACTGCAAGCACAGAGTACCTGTGAGCACCACTAACTGCACCACCGTGCATGTGAGCGCCGCCCTCGTGCACCACTCACTGTAAACAGTGTCCGCGAGCAACACTGACTGCAAGCACAGAGTACCGGTGAGCACCACTAACTGCAAACACAGTGCATGTGAGCACTGCTTTCGTGCACCACTCACTGCAAACAAACAGTGTCTGCGAGCAACACTGACTGCAAGCACAGAGTACCTGTGAGCACCACTAACTGCACCACCATGCATGTGAGCGCCGAACTCGTGCACCACTCACTGCAAACAGTGTCCGCGAGCAACACTGACTGCAAGCACAGAGTACCTGTGAGCACCACTAACTGCACCACCGTGCATGTGAGCGCTGCCCTCGTGCACCACTCACTGCAAAGAGTGTCCGCGAGCAACACTGACTGCAAGCACAGAGCACCGGTGAGCACTACTAACTGCACCACTGTGCATGTGAGCACTGCTCTCGTGCACCACTCACTGCAAACAAACAGTGTCTGCGAGCAACACTGACTGCAAGCACAGAGTACCTGTGAGCACCACTAACTGCACCACCGTGCATGTGAGCGCCACCCTCGTGCACCACTCACTGCAAACAGTGTCCACGAGCAACACTGACTGCAAGCACAGAGTACCTGTGAGCACCACTAACTGCACCACCGTGCATGTGAGCGCCACCCTCATGCACCACTCACTGCAAACAGTGTCCGCGATCAACACTGACTGCAAGCACAGAGTACCGGTGAGCACTACTAACTGCAAACACAGTGCAGGCAATGGCACTTTGAGTGCCTGTGGGCAGCACCAGCTGTATGTACATTGCCTGTGCTGTCCCTGACCTGCGCGCACTACTACCCGCAGTACAAGCAAGAAGCATCACCTGCATCTGAAGTCCCTGCACGGCCCCCACTTCGTCTGCAAGGACCACCAACTGCATCTGCAGTGCCTGCAACTAACTGTACACACACAGCATGCAAGAGCACCACCAACTGCATCTAGTGCCTGTGGGCCAGGGAGCACCATCACCTGTAGTACTTCTAAGAACAGCGAACAGCATCTGCAGTGCCTGTGAATGCAAGCTAATGTACCCGTGGCGCCTATGTGTACCATTAACTGCACTTGCAATGCACGAGGGCAGCATTATCAACTCCACATACACAGTCTGCAAGTACCAACCTTTTGAATACTTGCGTGCAGCATCAGTTACACATGCAGTCACTGCAGGCTAGATCAACTTAACCTGCAGAGTCTGTTGACAGCCCCAGCGACACCATCAATCACCACAATTGCCACCACCTGTATTACTTGACAGTATCACCAACTGCACCTGCAATCACTGCAGCCTTAATCATCAGCACCTGCAGCAGTACACAGAAGCAACGCTAACTGCTGATGTCGTACGGCTTGTACCTCACCGGTAAAACTGTGTGTTTGTAGGACAACATAAACGTCAGGAATGTGTCAGACTGATTCTGTGCTGCTAGCCCACAGTGCACCATCCGCGCACCAAACCTTGCAGGTTGACAAACGTGTGTGCAACCTCAGAACATGACAACCCTGACTCCCCAAGGAAATCCTGGTAACAGATCTAGAACTTTTTGTATGGACTCCCACGCATAACCAAAGAAATACACAAGAAATACTCAGCAAGGCGGTTCAATATTTATTGAAGCATGGTGATTCTTGTGTGAAATACGTGTGCTGTGATAATTAGTGGAATGAAACAGATTTGCGTAATTAGCATTATAAGAACAGTTGGATGAAAAATGCCACCATCGTGCTAAGACAGTAAATATATGCGGGCCTATACGTGCTGTGTATAGTGCACTCCTACCTAGCGCTTCCCTAACCTAGTCTTGCCTAGGGTGAATGATCTGCCAAATTCCTGCCAGGTGGACTAACTCCCCCTTACCTGGAGGTAAGTGTCATCAGCATGTCTGCCTTGGTATAGAGCTGGACAACCCTTGTGTCGGTAAACAGGAATCAGCTGAGCTGGTATTCCTCCATGCAGTGACCTCGCAGCGTCAGCTGAGTGTTCCTCCTAAACAAGGAAGTGGTTCTGTTAAGATAATAAGCAACACCCATGTGGCCATGTCACAACCCTTGTCAGGCCACAATTGTTTATTCTAGTTGGATAGTGTTGTCACCTACTGGTCAGTAACGATATTTGCGCAGTGAAGATTATCCCTTATACTGAATGTTCAAGGTGTCGCGATTGTGTGCCTACGAAGTAGAAATTTTAGCAATGCCGATTCAGAGAATGTTATCCTGCATTGTCACGCATGCAAATGTATGTCCAAAGTCATTGTGTGTAAAAGAGAAGGCAACTTAAGAAACATGAGCATGTAGATGGTGGTGTTCCTTACCAGGCATATCCTGACCATGTGACACTGAGGGAGTCATGATCTCAGAACTGAAGGTGAGCCAGGTCAGTCATGAGTAGCTCCTCGCTGCCTGAAGATCACTACCCATATAACTGCTTCACCAAGGTTCTGAGGCAGTGGCAGGGACAGGTTTTGTTTGACCGAAATGTTCCTTAGATGGCACTGTGGCCAGTCGTGGCTGTCGAACCATCTAAACAGTGGGGAGAGGGGCGTGACAAAGAGCAGCGCCAAACAGTAACCACTACTGTAAGTGTAAAAGTGTTTGGAAAAAGATCTGGTACAGACAACACACAGCAAGAAAGCGAAACCAGAGAGCCATACTTTTGAAAAATAATAGTACATTTTATTTCACAATTTGTACCAGAGTTGGTTGCAAAGCCATCGGTTCTGGAGGGGCACTCATAGGGCCAATACTTGAATTGTGTGCAAAGCAAGACTGAATCTCACCAGGGGTATTTGGGTTTCAACCTCTCCTGAATTATTGAAAAGCTGTACATTTTCCAGCAGGATTTCACCAACAATGGCCACAAACCAACAAGTGTTAAAGACATTTCAGAAACTATCTGGGTATACAGTTTTTCATGACCTGTTCTTTAACGCCTAAATGTCACTTCCAGTTTCCCTAATTCCTCTTTCAAGTTGATTCAATCTTAATCATTGACTGACAATCTGCATGGAAAGTACAGGATGAAAACAACTAAAAGTTCCCACAGAACTACCAATCTTTGCCGTAGAGAGCAGAGGCAGACAGCTTTTAATCACTCATGCAGCAGTGTTACTCTACCAATCCTACTGCCAGGATTCGAAAAGCGCAGTCCCAATGCCATGGGCAGCATAATCAGCGAAGACAGTGAATGCCCCAGTCATGAAATTAAAGCCATCACAGAAGTGCCCTCTGCTAGCATAGAAAAATATCATCAGTAAATTTCCCTCATTCTGCACAAACTGCAATTATTTTGGCCTCGTATATCAGCTTGTGAATGTAAGATTTTCATTTTCTATTACATAAACCAAATGTTGCTAAAGAAGCATGTAATTTTCATGAAGAAATTCACATTTTCCTGAAATACTAGCTCTTTGTTTACGAAATACCAGATTTTATGTATTTTATTTTATTTTATTCCAACTAGGCAGTATTTAAACATGCAAATATAACAAAATCCCATGACAACATACCATCCGATGTATACATTCTGGAAGGCAGCACCATCAAATCAACTTTACAACAGGCTCAGTAATAGCGCAGAGTGGGACATCTACAAGGTATACACAAGGAGATGATGGACGGAGCGCTGAAACTTTTCAGACACTCACCCCGAAGTCACAGATCTGGGTAGATTCCATCATCATTCTTTAGCTCACTTCGCCACCTCAGTTCAGACCCAGCTATATGCAAATCAGTCTTGACCCTGTGCCTCATGGGAACAGTCCAGCCTGAACTGCCAAGCCAGGTCTTCCCTGAACCAGAAACAAGCATCCTGGGACCGGTTTCTGGGTAACACCCTTCATCAGCCAGGCTAGCTTGAATCCAGTGGGAAAGTGAGCAAGGGACCCACGTCTGGGCATACCCTCCCAACTTAGGGCGAACAAAGCAAACACAAGGAGATGATGGACGGAGCGCTGAAACTTTTCAGACACTCACCCCCAGTCACAGATCTGGGTTGAATCCATCATCATTCTTCTTTCTTCTTCTACAAGGTATACCAACAAAAACTATTTATGAATATTGAAGATCACGTATTACAGTACAGGCCAATCAGTACATAATACCCATCCCAGTACAAGACATCACAATACCCAAACCTGGCGTGGCATAAGCGGTTCCAGAAATAATGCTTATGGCCGTGTCCTATGCCAACACCTCATGTCCACGCTATGGAGCAGCAGGTACGATCTAAGGGGTCCCAAGATATCCTTAGAACCGAGATGCTACCGGAAGTAAGTCTGCATGGAGTTCCATTTGCTCGTTACAATATACCAGCCCACGTAACCAGCGTTTGAATTTCGGAGCTACCTGTTTCTTTGCCAACAAAAGGCCCAGAGTAGAAAATGTTGTACGTGATGTATCCAGATCTCTCACCCAGCTCAGCAGCACAGTGACAGGGTCACAAGATATAACACACTCCCCCATGGTGGACAAAGCTGACAGCACCTAATTCCAGTAGCTGTGCACTGAGAGTCACACCAGATGCAGAAACTCAGCCTCTGGTGAACTGCATCTGGCACAATGTGCACCATCTCTGAGACCAACCCTGTGAAGGGCTATCCGAGTGTCCTAGGCTCTCTGGAATAATTTATAGTTGGTAACGCAGAGCCTGCTACTCTCAGAGACCATGCTAGTTGTAGTAAATTACTTCTCTACTATTCTCCACTGAATAGCTCTGTAGAATGTACCATGACATCATGGAATGCCTGGGTGTCTCTCTGTGCTTACAGTGTCAGTTGGTCAACTCAGGCTGAGCTGCTAGGAGCCTGCTCCTGGTGGGGCTACATATGTACTTCCTATCTTCTCCTACTCACCTATCCTAGAAGCAAGCTACAATAAAGGATTATCTACTTATATAGCTGGACTGTGTATCATCCTTTTACAACATTTTGGCGACGAGGATGGGATGCCTGGGTGTCACTCTGTGCTTACAGTGTCAGTTGGTCAACTCAGGCTGAGCTGCTAGGAGCCTGCTCCTGGTGGGGCTACATATGTAACTTCCTATCTTCTCCTACTCACCTATCCTAGAAGCAAGCTACAATAAAGGATTATCTACTTATACAGCTGGACTGTGTATCATCCTTTTACAACACTAGTCTGAGCACACACAAATATCCATGGTTCATTAGTGATCTGGGCTCCCCCTCCCAGTGTGATGTCTGGACTTGCATAGTCTTTCCTTCCTCTTTCTTTCTTTTTTTTTTTTTTTTAATGCACATTTATATAGCGCGAACTTGACCCGAAGGTATTGGAGCGCTTTACATGAGCACCGGTTACGTTACACAAAGACACACTCAGGCACGGGGAGATTAAGTGATTTGCCCAGAATCACAGGATGTGGACGCGACCCCGAGGCTCGAACCTTGGTTTCCATCACCAACGTCGGCAATCTAGCCGGGGGACCTAATCCTCTCCCTGTGAGGAGAGGTCCGATACTGTTCATAAGATGCAGCAGTAGTGGCATCCTACAGCCGTTCCAAAGGTGCGAATGGTGACGGCTCCGCCACAAATTTTGGGAGAGATTGTCTGTAGCTACTTCACAACCCATAGTAAAGAAACACATCCAGAGGGGTTCGGGGGAATCCCCCTTATATTCCTCCAACGTGAGGAAAGAGCCATTCCAATAAAGATCACCCCACTTCACCAATCCCCACGTGTGTAGCTGTGCTAAAGCTCTAGTCTTATGGGTGACTGGTATCAAGGGTGATGTCTCAAGGGAAGGTGTGGTGAGTAAAAGTAGCCCAGACCCACCCTTCTACTCAATCCATCCCATGCTTTAATCCTACACTCAACAGTATACATAGCACACTGGTTTCTACGTGGTGGCCTCCTTAAGAAGAAAGAGCGTGGGACGGAAGCCATACCATCAATATCGACTGTCAAATGCGGTAGTTAGGGCAAGGGCCTGTACCAATACATGACAAAGTGCGTACACGCACACAGATAATTTAGCTCAAAATCAGGAGCTTCAACCCCCCTCGGTGAAAGGGCAGCGCAAGAGTTTTCCAACTAACATTAAGCCGTTTACCGGCCTACACCAGACTAATTATCTAGGCCCTGGGCACACTGGTGAAGGATTTTTTGAGTGGCAGTGGTATTTTCAGGAAGAGATGGAGCAGCTTTGGAAGGTTAACCATTTTCATAAGCTCTATAAGACCAGCCACAGAGATGGAAAGGGAGATCTAAAGTGTTATCTACTCCATGATTTGAACAATGGTAGTACCGTAGTCTCCCTTATGACCAGAGTTTTTATCCCTGTGCACTCATATCCACAAATATTTGCGAGAGCCTGTACATTAGCGTAAGGGAAACTCAGCAACAAAGCATGGAGTGCTTTCCATCAGAGGTGGAATGTGGGATTGACTCCTATTGGTATGAAAGTCTGAAAGTGATCCAAATCTAAGATATTCACACATGACAGCATTAGGACAGAGATGAGGTTCCCGAATATAAAGGGCCATGTTCTCTGCATACAGGGAAATTAAACTAGGTCAACTTGTGTATTGTAATGTGTGCCAAAGCATAGCAGCTAGAGGCTCCATGGTCAACTCAAAGAGGATAGGCGAGAGGGAACATCCCTGCCTTGTAACCAGGGATATCACCAAAGAATTAGAGTATGCATTAACGTGCACCTCAGCTGTGGGAGGTGAATGTAGTAGTTTTACCCAGCTTAAGAAATTGTGCAGTATGCCCATCCTACCCAAAAGTGTGAAAAGGTTGTCCCAATCAATGGAGTCAAATTCCTTGGAAGTATCTAAGAATATTGCAGCGGCGTTGAGGTCTGGAACGATGTTCTGCAGGAGGGCAAGTAAGGTACACAGGTTATGAGACATTGAGCGGCCAGATACAAATCTGGACTGACCCAGCCGCACAAGATCGGACAGCAGCAGGGTCAACTTGTTGACTATAAGTTTAGCTAATATTTTCGCATCACAATTCAACAGCGACAAGGGTCGATATAAATCACATTTGAGCTCCGGGTTTCAAAAGAGTAACAATCACTGTTTCCCACAGGGATGGGTAAGAATCCTTCACTCTCATACCTCTTCAAATACTATGAGAAAGGTAGGCTCCACAATATCAGCATGCATATTGTTCTTAAAACTCAGCAGGCAACCCAGGTGCCTTATCTGTGTGAAGTTCCCCAAGCACTACCACCAATTCATCTACAGTGAAAGGATTTTTCCACGAAAAGGCGGCAAGCATCATTCAGCAACCTCAGGCCTGAATCAGCCAAATATTCTATGATACGGGACAAGATCCTCCACCCAGTGGTCGTATACAATTCCTTAAAGTAATAAGCCAAGAACACAGAGACAGTCTGCGCAGATGTCTGGTCAAGGAGCTCTCTATCATTCTCACCCTCCACAATAGTATGAGCTACAGAGGGAAGCCTAATCAAGGCGGCCAGAGACTTGCTGGACCTTTCTCCTTCACCATATGCTCTGGCATATTTGTCTCTGTGTTTCCACTTTCTGTCTGGTGCAAAATTGTACTCGGTGAGGTTAGACCGAATCCGCTCCAGACTAGGTGTGTCTTCCCCATGAATAAGGGCTCACTTGAGCTCCTTTATTCTGCCTCTAGGCATGTCAAGGGATTTTGGAGTGTTTTCAGCACCCTGTTCTGCTTGGCCATACATTTACCCCTAATAGTAACTTTGAAGGTTCCCCATACCATGCCTTTGGAATCTACAGCACCTTCACTGAATTCAGGGTCAGAGACATTCAGCCACATAAATTACCGATGGTAAGCCTTGACTAACCTAGCTGCCCCCACAATATCGCATAACATCCCTGATTGTCGCAGAGTGAGTGGACCTACGTGAATTGGGTTCCATTCTTAATTATGATAGCAACCCCAAGAGCATAGGAAGAGTAGGATGAAGTCAGGCAATAAGAAGACCTTCACTCGGCAAAGTTGCTATCATTGTGACATGGAATCTCTTGCAGGATTGCTATACTATTATGATGTCTATCAAGAGATACACAGACCTGCTTGGTTTTCTAGGCATTGTTAAGTCCCATAATGTTCCATGTCAAACATTTGTGTGAATTATCCCCCACTACTTGACATAAGCAGTACATTTCACACTGATCCAAGCCATCCATAATCAGAAACCACCATCTACTTATTCTGCCATGCAATTACAGTATACATTGTCAATGGTGATGTGTCAAATGTTATAGCGAAACAATCCCCTCTTAACACCCCATACCGATGGCCCAAACCCACCCTCCCAATGCGCCTTATCCAACTGGGATACTGACAAACTAAACAGAAAAGTCACACAAGTAACACTTGTCTAGTGTTGAGGGTGTTAGGAGCTCAACTTTTCATGCAGCAGGGTGTAAATGAACTGAAGAGAAGCTGAGCCCTTCCCCCTACAGCAAGTGTTATATCAGCAATATAAAAATAAACATACAGGAAAAACAATGGAATCTCAGGCAGAATAACTCAGCCATCACCCAATTTCACATTAACAGTCTGTACACGAGGACCCCGAGGCAGGAAAAACGTGCCTAACAACATCTTCCTTAAGCAAAGCCATCCACCTCCTATGTTTACTCTGATTTTTAATGTGATGCGCGTGACTGCATGGAAGTCTGTGCGTCACACCGCCGCCAGGAGCCTCCAGTCAGCTTCCGAAGATACTCCAGGGCCTGTAGATTGACTGAAAGATGGGTTGTTTTCCCTGATGAGTTATATGAGGACAAGCCAGGGACAGCATCGCATATTGAATATTGGCTTGCAGAACATTTTGCTTCCCAGGCAAACATTTATGTTTCCCCTTCTGAACAGCAAGCATGAAGTCAGGAAAGAGAGATACTTTATTGCCATCAAAGTTGAGAGTCCTATGATGGGTCGATTCTGCTCAGGGTTGCGCTGCGCAACAGAGGAGATGCAGCAGTTCCATTGGATCCACAGATGCTGGCAAAGCACCTTAAGTCCGCTTCCAAGGGTCCAGGACTGGGGTGGCACCACTTGGCATGGTAGACCCCCAGGTGGCAGAGTCCAAGTGCAAGGTTGTTGGATCCTTCTTTCCCTGAGGCTGGAGTCAGGAGGCCAGCCAACTAGCCTTAGGAGTCACTCTGGGGTTCTGGGTTCAAGAGATGTAGGTCCAGTCCTTCTCACCCAGGTAGGAGGTCAGCACGACAAAGCAGCAGCACAGTAGTCCAGCAGAGTGCAGTTTAGAAGAGTGGCAATCCTACTTCAGCATAGCAGCCCTTCTACCTGGCAGTTTTTCCACAGGTCCAGAAGTGTACTGAAAAGCTGGTGTCTGATGTCCAGTATTTACTCCCAGTTGTGCCCTCGAAGTGAGGGAGAAGCTTCTAGAGGTTTTCCTTTGATGTCCACAGACATCACGCCTTCCCTGTCCTGGCTCCAGACTAACTTCAGTGGGTATGCAGCCTTTTGTGTGGAGGAAGGACCCTAGTCTATCCAGGTGACATTAGGATTGTACCCAGCACTACCATCCCATCCTACCAGTAATGGCCCACAAAGGCACACTTAAGCTCCCTATTGTGTGTTGCTGTCTAGGAGGAATTTACAAAGCCCAACTGTCAGCTATATCCAGTCATGTGAACACTGAAGTCAATCAAGCTAGCATGGCTGATAAGGGATGAAACCCTGATACCGGTCCTAGGATGCTTGCTTTCAGCCCCATGAAGGACCTGGCCTAGCAGTTTGTCAAGGTCAAGACTGATCTGCACATGACTGGGTTTAAATTGGAATGACATGGGGAGCAAAATAAAATGATGGATTTAGGCCCAGATCTCCTTACTGGGGTGAATGTTTGACATTGTTCAACATCCAGCCCATCAATTGCTCTTTATGAATTTGTCACCCGAGTGGGATGGGTATGCCCAGACGTGGCTCTCGTGTTCTCCATGGCACTGGAGTCAAGCTAGCCTGGCTGATGAGGGGTGAATCCCAGAAACCGGTCCCAGGATGCTTGCTTCCAGTCCAGGGAGGATCTGGCCAGGCAGTTTGGGCTGGACTGTTTCCATGGGGAATGGGGTCAAGACTTTTTTGCATATAGCTGGGTTTAAACTGGAATGGCATGGGGAGCAAAAATATGATGGATTTCGGCCCAGATCTTTGTACTGAGGTGAATGTTTGACATTGTTCATCATTCTGTTCATCAATTGTTCTTTTTGCAGAGACAGGCTACAGTCACTAAATGGCTAAAGCAGGAAAATGCCAACTTTCTAAAAGTAATGAAAAAAAAGCAGCTAGGTATGCACTCGTTTAAACAAAATTGTCAATTCTTATAAATTAAACAAAATATCAAATAACGATACTCTTCTGTGTGTGCACCAGGTAAGTGACACTGCCAGTCACCTCACTTGAACAAAATGATTGAGAATTCTAGAACAATGTCTAGAAATACCCAGTGCACTGGGTATTTCTAGACATTGTTCTAGAATTCTCAATCATAACTTTCTAAAAGTGGCATTTTAAGAATTGTAATTTAAAATCTGACTTCACCATAAGCTAGGATTTTAAATTAGGATGCCAGAGATACCAAACTTGAACTGTTTACCTATTTCCATTTGGAAATTACAATTATAAAATACAATAAGGTAACTCCAATATCATTCCATGGGAGAGGTAGGCCTTGCAGTAGTGAGAATGAATGTAAGAGATTTTCACTACCAGGAAATTAGAAACTTAAAAGCACATGTCCTACTTTTTAAATGCACTGCACCCTGCCCTTGGGGCTGTCCAGGGCTTCCCATAAGAGTGACATATGTATTAAAAAGGGAGGTTTGACCTGTCAAAAAGTTTATTTTGCAGGTCGAAATGGCAGTCTAAACTGCCCACTCAGGCTCCAATGGCAGGCCTGAGACATGTTTAAAGGGCTACTTAAGGGGGTGACACAATCTGTGTTGCAGGCCCTCTAGTAGCATTTAATTTATATTTACAGGCCCTCAGTACATGTAGTACCTCTTTACTAGGGACTTATAAGTAAATTAAATATGCCAATTGGTGATGAGCCAATGTTACCATGTTTGGAGGAGGGAGCACATGCACATTAGCACTGGTTAACAGTGGTAAAGTGAGCAGAGTCCTAAGGCCAGCAAAAATGAGAAAGGCAAAAAGTTTTGGGGAAAACCACCCTAAGGCTGACAGGTCTAACACTTCCCAGTTCCAAGATGACAGAATCCCTCTCTTTGGCTATACACTCACAGGGAAACTGGTTTAGCAACTGTTTACCCATCTCTGTCCCCAACGCCAACCTGTCTACCAGAACAAAAGAGCAGCCCTACTCGTATGTTTCCACCATTTGCCCTTCAAAAGCAGCTTCCCCATTGAAGCTCGCCTTTTGTGCTCACATCCTTTTTAGGTCTTGCGTGCGTTGCAGCGCAAAGTGCTGCTCCGCCTCCGCATGAGATTTTGTAGGGGAGGATTTTCAGAAAAGGGATTTTAACCCCGCCCCTCATTTCCATTGGCTGGCGTCACCGTTTATGGTAAACGGTGGCCTGCCATTGGAAATGAGCTTTCTGGGGTGCCTCCTTTTGGCATTTTGTTCCGGCCCACCTGGACTGGCTCGCCTGCTTCACGGCATTTCACATAACCTAGCCTAGCCTAATACAACATAACATACCATAACATAACAAAACATAGCCTAGCCTAACATAACATAACAGCATAACATAACAAAACATAGCCTAACATAACATAACATACCATAACAAAACATAGCCTAGCATTGCATACCATTGCATAACGTAACTTAACAAAACATAACATAACATCACAATACAGCCTAGCCTAACCAAACATAACATAACAAATTATAACATAGCATAACAAAACATAACATAGTATAGCATAACATAAGATAGTATAGCATAACACAACATAACATAGTATAACAAAACATAGTATGTATAACATAACAAAACATAACAAACTATAACATAACAAATCAAAACAAAAACATAACATAACAAAACAAAACACAGCACAACACAGCACAACACAACACAACACAGCCTAGCCTAACACAACATAACATAGCCTAGCCTAACACAACATAACATAATAAATCATAGCATAGCATAACAAAACAAAACATAGCATAGCATAACAAAACATAGCATAACACAACAAAACAAAACATAGCATAACATAAGAAAACACAACAAAACATAGCATAGCATAACAAAGCATAGCATAGCATAACAAAACATAGCATAGCATAACAATACATAGCATAGCATAACACAACAAAGCATACCATAACATAGCAAAACAAAGCATAGCATGGCAAAACACAACAAAACATAGCATAACAAAACTAGCATAGCATAACAGAACAAAACATAGCATAGCACAGCAAAACACAAAGCATAGCATAGTATAACAAAACGGAGCATAGCATAGCAGAACAAAACAGCATAGCATAACAAAACACAACAAAACATAGCAAAACATAGCATAGCATAACAAACATAGCATAGCATAACAAAACACAACAAAACATAACATATCATAACAAAGCATAGCATAGCATACCAAAACAAAACACAGCATAGCAGAACAAAATATAACATAACAAAACACAACAAAACATAGCATAGCATAAGAAAACATAGCATAGCAAAACACAACAAAACATAGCATAGCATCACAAAACATAGCATAACAAAACTTAGCATAGCACAGCATAACAAAACAAAACATAGCATAACAAATCATAGCATAAAAACACAACAAAACATAGCATAACAAAACATAGCATAGCATAGCAAAACAAAACATAGCATAGCATAGCAAAACACAACATAACATAGCATAGCATAACAAAACACAACAAACCAGAGCATAGCACAGCAGAACAAAACACAGCATAGCATAGCAAAACACAACATAACATAGCATAGCATAACAAAACACAACAAAACATAGCATAACAAAGCATAGCATAGCAAAACACAACATAACATAGCAGAGCATAACAAAACACAACAAACCAGAGCATAGCACAGCAGAACAAAACACAACAAAACATAGCATAACAAAGCATAGCATAGCAAAACAAAACACAACAAAACATAGCATAACAAAACAAAGCAAAGCATAGCATAGCAAAACAAAACACAGCATAGCATAGAAAAACATAGCATATCAAAACACAAAAAAACATAGCATAGCATAACAAAACAAACCATAGCATAGCATAACAAAACACATCAAAACATAGCATAGCATCACAAAACATAGCATAGCATAACAAAACAAGCATAGCATAGCATAACAAAACATAGCGTAGCATAACAAAACATAGCATAGCATAACAAAACATAACATAGCATAACAAAACAAAACATAGCATACCATAACAAAACAAAACATAGCATAACAAAACACAACACAAAATAGCATAACAATACATAGCATAGCATAACAAAACAAAACATAGCATAGCATAGCAAAACACAACAAAACATAGCATAGCATAACAAAACACAACAAATCATAGCATAGCATAACAACACACAACAAAGCATACCATAACATAGCAAAACAAAGCATAGCGTGGCAAAACACAACAAAACATAGCATAACAAAACTAGCATAGCATAACAGAACAAAACATAGCATAGCACAGCAAAACACAAAGCATAGCATAACAAAACAGAGCATAGCATAGCAGAACAAAACAGCATAGCATAACAAAACACAACAAAACATAGCATAGCATAACAAAGCATAGCATAGCAAAACAAAACATAGCATAGCATAACAAAACATAGCATAGCATAACAAAACACAACAAGACATAGCATAGCATAACAAAACAAAACAGCATAGTATAACAAAACAAAACATAACATAGCATAACAAAACAAAGCATAGCATAGCACAACAAAACACAGCATAACAAAAAAAGCATAGCATAGCAAAAGACAACAAAACATAGCATAGCATAACAAAACACAACAAAACATAGCATAGCATAACAAAACATAGCATACCATAACAAAACAACACATAGCATGGCATGTTATGTTATGTTATGTTAAGTGTGATTTGTAAAGCGCACTGACACCGAGCATAGCATAGCAAAACACAACAAAACATAGCATAGCATAACAAAACAAAGCATAGCATGGCAAAACACAACAAAACATACCATAGCATAACAAAACATGGCATAGCATAGTATAACAAAACATAGCATAGCATAACAAAACATAGCATAACAAAGCACAGAATACCATAACAAAACACAACAAAACATAGCATAACAACACATAGCATAGCATAACAAAACAAAGTATAGCATAGCATAACAAAGCACAGCATGGCAAACCAAAACATAGCATAGCATAACAAAACACAACAAAACATAGCATAGCATAACAAAACAAAGCATAGCATAACAAAACACAACAAAACATAGCATAGCATAACAAAACAAAGCATAGCATGGCAAAACACAACAAAACATACCATAGCATAACAAAACAGCATAGCATAACAAAACACTACAAAATATAGCACAGCATAACAAAACAAAACATAGCATAGCATAGCATAACAAAGCATAGCATAGCATAACAAAACAAAACATAGCATAGCATAACAAAACATAGCATAGCATAACAAAACACAACAAAACATAGCATAGCATAACAAAACAGCATAACAAAACATAGCAGAGCATAACAAAGCATAGCATAGCATAACAAAACACAACAAAACTGCATAACAAAACATAGCATAGCATAACACAACAAAACATAGCATAACACAACACAACAAAACACAGCATAACAAAACACAACAAAACATAGCATAGCATAACAACACATAGCATAGCATAACAAAATAAAGCATAGCATAACAAAAACATAGCATAGCATAACAAAACAAAACATAGCATAGCATAAAAAACACAACAAAACATAGCATTGCATAGCATAACATAACATATGAAAACATAGCATTAAGTTTGATAAACTCATAGTAGCGGGTTAGCTAGCTTTAACGGGCAGTGACTGCAAGGAACTCCGCCAACCCAGAAGAAGTCACTCAGTCACCTTTGCTCTTGTATTGCAGTGGCTTTGTTTGTTAAACAGTGCCCATATTTATACTGTTAGCACTTTACTTGTGCAAATTTCAGGGCTCACAAAACTTTGATGAGTCGAAATTCACAACTGAGGCTGTTAAGTTCGCGCTATGTATAACCCCAAGGATAAATAAAAAACATTGCCATTTACAATGTGAATAGCTCCAACAAATACAAGACCTATTGCAAAGTACAACACATTGCAATTTACAATGCCAATAGCTCCAGCTCCAACAAATGCGAGACCTATTGCATTTCCAATGCTTGTTGTCTTTCCTGCCCCAGAGAAATAACAGCTCTTCCAATGGAAGACCCTTTGTGTCTCTTCCTGAGCATCCTTCACACCTCCCCCAGGAGGGCAGAAGGCTGTCTTGTGGCCAGCAACTGTAAACGGTCAGTGGAAAACCTTTTGGCAATACAATGATAACTTTCTATAATTGCACTTTACTTAGAAGTTACATCAAATTAGACTTGGGCATCAAGTCAGGTTTAATACAACAATTCTTTTGATACCTTGAGGTAGCAACTTTAGTAGTCCCATTCAGAATTTAGCACAGCTGAGTAGTCAGTGTGTGTAACCCTATACTCCCAAATGGGATATTAGTCATTCTACAATACACCAATTTGTTTCGTTTTAGTGTAAGAACAAATAAAACACCTTTCATTTTTTAATATATAGCACCCTGCATTAGGGCTCGATAAGCCTGCCTTAGGTGTGACTTATGAATATTAAAAAGTATGGTCTGGACTTTGTCATGAGCTTAAATGTGAAACTCAAGTTAGCAGTTAGAGAACTACTGCCTGGACAGCCAGCAATGGCAGGCTGGGAGACTTGTTTTGCTGTGTCACACTCATGACAAAAAATATTGGCTAAAAAAAGAAATATGTATTCAGTCTCAAAAATTGCACTTTGGCATAGTAGTCCCTGGCACTGAAGGAAGCTACTTTGTGTGCGGATGTGCTCCTTGTGAAAGAGTAAAATGCTGTCCCTCACCATTAAGTTAGACAATGATTGAAGTGTGCTGACCTACTGCACCATATTGTATTTTGTAGTGGGTGGAAGAAAAATGTGACTGAGACAACAACAGACTAACAGTTCAATAGGGCTAATAGGGCTAATAGAGTATGAGTTATATATAAAAAAAAATGTAAATCACACACTCTTACCAAACGTCCGGCTTCGAAAACAGCTGAGCAGAATTACACCTAACTAGACACCAGCTGAAGCGTATAAAACAATTTTTGTACTAATAGAGCTGTCTTGACAATTGGAAACATGTATTTTTGGTTTACTCTAGCATTTTTGCAACACTGCACACATTTGACAGATGCTAAGCATATTTAACTTTTTCTTGGAATTTTTAAATGTGTGAAAATTTCTTAAGGGGCCATCTTTTGACAAATCAATATGACATTTGACAGTCATTTTGAATGTTTTGTTTTCTGTGAGTTTTGTGCAGATCCAACAAAAGAGGACCAATGTTATGGGGGGATGGCAAAACGTTTTAGGAATCTTCATGAAATTTGGGAAGCTGTTGGCACGCAAGAGAGGATCCTCTATTTGAGCGGAGGAGCATCGCCCCACAAGACCCAGAGCTGCAGAATACAAGCATTAAAAATGCAATAGGTCTCGCCTTTCATTAAGTGAAAGCCATTTGCTTTGCTAATGGTATTGTATAGCAAAGCAAATGGCTTTAACTTAATAAAATGCGAGACATGATCGGATTTTCAAAAAGTGCACGTGGTAAATTTAGTTGGTTTTTTTTTGCAGTACTGTGTTATATAATGCGAACTTGGGGTATAGTTGTATCACAGACGGACACTTTCTTTCATCATTCATTGTTAGGAATGGGGAAATTATGTGATTTACCTAAAATCAAAAGATGTTTGAGTCTGCCACCAAGACTCAAACCTGCTTTCCCTGCTTCAAAGTCGACCATCAAGCCAAACTGCCGGGAGGAATGGAGAATTGGGGAGCTGGAAGAGGGAGCCTCAGACGCACACACTCCTGGGGAAGGGGGGCTCCTTACACCAAACATTGCTTAGATGGGCCCTAACAAGTTGCTTCAGGTAAAACGTAAGAGGAAAGTTAACCAACATTGCTTCGAGTGAGGTTGTAAGAGGGAAGCCTTTTACACGGTCTACGTGTTGGGAGTATCACGCCCAATCACTGCTTTAAATTGTGAAGAAGAAGGTACCCGTGCTCGCTTCAAGATGACCGAAAGGGCACACGTGTTGTAAAATACCACACACGTAAACTGCCTTGTGGGGTAGAAAAAAGAGAACCCCCTCATCCTGCTTGATAGGCTGATGAAAACCCCCCTCGCACATGAACTTAAGAGCGAGTATGAAGGGTGTCGCCGCTAAACCACTACCCCCGAAAAAAAATGTAAGTGCAGATCCCCACGTCAACATCACATCGAGAGTGAAAAAGATGCGTTTGTTTGGTTGGATCACAAATTTAGAGAAGGAATTCTTCATGGATGTATCCACCCAACTGTACCCATGTAAAGTGTGATCGGCCATAATGATAAACAGTGAGGCGTGGCGCACCATGAGTGTTTCATCCTTATAGTGCAGTATAGATTATCCGGAGGCAGAATGGAAGTCCCAGACCGTGCAGAGCGTAGAGTGTACGCCCCAAACGTGAAGGTCTTTCTATGACCAGTGTGTGGTCACAGTATATTAACAGCAGAAGGCATTACAGTGAGGCGCATTTGTGGAGCTGAGTGTTCTCTATACGGTAGAATTTTGAGGTTGTAAACTAAGGTGCTTTGGGAGAGCTCTGAGGGAACGTATTATACGTATTAACAAAGTTTCTGAAGTGAAGCGCCCGAGAAGAGCTTTTTATGCCCTACGTGATGCTTATAGTGAAACGAGGCATTATTTATGTGACGTGCATTGACAAAGCAGTGTTAGGATGACCACTTTTTTTTATTTGTTTTGTATTTTTTGCGTTTTTATATAGCCCAAACTCGACCCGAAGGTATTGAAGCGCTTTACATGAGCACCAGTTACGTTACACATTATATAAATAGTAGAAAACACTAGTGAACATTGCAAGAGAGAGCCACACTCCATGTGAGGAATATTGGTATAACTGTAGCAATACGCAGTGGAGTGAGGTGCATTGGCGGAGCTGCCTGCGATCCCGGTTTTGCAGCAGCAAAATTTACTATAGTCTGTTGCATTGTCCGAGACGGGGAAGGTCGCAGGCGGTGTCGGGTAGTGGAGGAGAGGTGTTATGATGGCTGGAGTGTTGGGAGACAGCTGCCTGCCTCTCTCGAGCCCATCCTGGACGTTGCTGCCCTGCACAGGGGTGGTGGTCGGGCCTATAACTCCCCCATCACACGTGTTTACAGTCTGCGCAGAGGGGGCACTGGGATTCTCAGGCTCACCCTGCTCCTAGCAGTGAGCCGAGCGGGATCATGGGGCAGAGTTCTCACACCCCCGGCCCCGGTGCGCTGCCCGGGGACTGTGGGAAACAACCGCTCGCAAGGCAGAGGGCTTTACATGAGCACCAGTTACGTTACACATTATAGAAATTGTATAAAACACTAGTGAACAGGTGCATTGGCGGAGCTGCTTGCGATCCCGGTTTTGCAGCAGCAAAATGTACTATTGTCGGTTGCGTTGTCCGAAACGGGGGAGGTCGCGGGGGCATGTCGGGTAGTGGAGGAGAAGTGTTATGATGGCTGGAGTGTTGGGAGACAGCTACCTGCCTCTCTCGAGTCTATCCTGGACGTCGCTGCCCTGCACAGGGGTGGTGGTCGGGCCTATAACACCCTCGTCACACATGTTTACAGTCTGCACAGAGGGGGCGCTGGGATTCTCAGGCTCGCCCTGCTCCTAGCAGTGAGCCCAGCGGGATCCTGGGGCAGAGTTCTCACCCCCCCCCCCCCCCCCCCCGGCCCCGATGGGCTGCAACCTGCCCGAGATGTGGAGTGAATGGTGCCTCCTTCTTGCATTTGGCTTTGCTATGTCCAAGAGAACGAGCTTTCTGGAGGACGACAGGGACGACGTTGAGGGCGGTGGTGGGCATTGCACTGGAGGACGTTGAGGGCAGTGGTGGGCATTGCACTGGAGGACGCCCCGATACAGTGTCTCCTGGGTACAAAAAAGCAACCCAGAGGAAACAAAAAATACAGTGGAAATCGCACTGGTTCTTGCCAAAAGACGAACAGCTACAGGATGGTTGGGCGATAGAGCCGCGTCAACGGCATCATGGTATAGGTACACTGTAGAATGGGCGCTAGCAGAGAAGGCACATATAAGATGCAGTAGGAGAGATAAGATAATGCTAGAAGACCTGGAGACCTGAGCGTTACTGTTGGCAGCGTTTCAGGAAACAGAGGAGAAGGTACAGCACTCGGGGACACAAACACAGGGCACTGCTGATGACACGCAACACACTGATGCGGGGATGGAAGAAGGAGAGATGAGAGGGGTGGAACCCATGACCCCAGAGGGGTAGTGGTGATACTGAAGTAAAAGTAGGGGCATTGGAAGGTTGAGAGGTCTCTGGTATAGCCATGGTTAATGGAAACAAATGTACCATATGTAAATCTCGGTTAGGGGAGGGGTAAGACTGAACTGGCAACAAGTCATGGATTATTGTACAAGTGAACATTGAGATATTGTTGTTTTCTTACTTATGGTCTACAACTGTATGTAATAGTGAAAATGGTAAATAAAAATAATTTTTTAAAAATATCTTAAGATTTTTTTGCTGGCTGATTCAGAACAAACAAAGAATGAAATTACACAAACATGGTATGAAAACAGCACTTTACCAAGGATGTGTCTTTGCTTTGTTTGCTATAAACCTCTTCATTCGTTTTTGAGAAAGTATAATTTTAAAAAAGGGTGTGGGTTTGAAAGGGTTATGTTATAGAACTATCTGTACTCCTTATGTAGGCCATTTCAGGCATGCAAACCCAAAGCTGGGTTTATGGACCCCAAGCGCTCTCCTCGGCTGGCCACTACAGAGAAAAATCTGTTAAGGCCCCTATTACAGGACTTCGGGGCTCGGTCCTCAACTCCTGAAAAATAAAGAGCAAAAGAGGGGGAAGAAGTAGCAGCCCTGAGCCTTTCTTAAGTCAAAATAAAAACAAAATGATTTGCTGCACCAATTGGGGACCCTGGGGCTGAGTTTGGGAATCTCATTGAATGTCCAGCATATGCCCATCAGTGAGCTAGGGTTTGAACACTGTAAGGCATGGTTAGCAAACCCTTAAAACATAAAAAAAAAAAAAAGGAAAATACAAGGACTGGCATAAGGCAGACTCTACGGCTAAGCACTCGGTCAACGGCTGGACTGCCATACCTGGTTGGGTGTAGGGGTGGAACGCATGCCAAGCCCTGATGACTGCACATGGCTGAAGCCATGTGCAGTAGAGGGAGGCCTCCCACAGCAGTTGGTGTGGAGTTATTGGACAAAGGCCTGGCCTTGCAGACCATGCTTTCTGTGCATGGTTGAAGAACATGTGCAGTGGGTTCTGGGTGCCACAGTGGGTGGGTACAAGGCCTGACCAAATAAAACACCACTTGATCAATAATAAGCAATGAAAATGGCAGTGTGCCCACGAAGGGCTTAAAGTGGGAGGAACAAACTGGGGGCCTCTCAAAGGGGCATGACCAATGTAATTAAGGTTGTGGCTTAAAAGCACCTAAGCTGAAAAACTATGCTTAGCTTTGTGAGCCTCCCGACTGGTATTTTGCTTCTTCTCTCATTACATCCAGATATTTAATACACCAAGTAATATTACACTTCCAACAAGTACTATTGGCTTTGTCAATGGGTTGTTAGTTGCATAACATAAATAAGCAACAACCATGTCTTCGTAGTATAGCATATTGACAATGCTTCAGTTCTGAAATGATGAGACTGTGAAAGAACTACAACGAGTCTCTTTGAAGTTATATCAAAGGCAGTGAAGGGTTGTGCTACTGCAGAGCTAAGATTTATATGTTTTCATCCTTGAGTGAGGGAGAGCCCGGTAGAGACCCGTCCCAGCACCTTCTTTTTAGAACTGCTGGTGCTGAGCACCGGCAGAACCCGCCCCAATTTTAGCCCTGTGCCCACATCTGCTTACTAAACTTCAGCACAGAATTCGCCCGTGACTCACGAAAGACCCAATGGATTCCAGACTTGTATGAACCGGGTCAGCTATCCAAAGCCACCATGTATCATTTCATGCATAAATCGGGTGCTAACAACAAGCGGCCCCACTCGTAAATGTTAACAAACGGACACGGTGCGCCCCAGTGTCCTTACATCCCCGTGTCACCTTCGCGTGCCCCAGTCAGTCCACCCTCCTGGGAAAACAAACCAAAGCCTTTGAGCATGCCCTGCACGCGAGGGCAAAGAAATCCTCCCCCCCTGAGGCTTAAACAAACTGAACGCCCAACAAACTGCACGCATAGACCCACAAAATAATACAAGTGCAAATAAACACTGCAGCATAATAAAACTGGTCACATAAAAAATGCATAAAACATGAACAAAAAGTGCCATAAATCTGGAATCCCAACAACACTTGAATGCGCGCAGACTCAGAATCATAAAACAACGCATAACTATACATCAACTATTTACAAAACGAGGATAATGAAAATCAAAATCATTTACAATTCAAGTACTGTAAATATGCCGAATGGTGTTCTCAGTATGTCAACTCATGAACGAAACGAGCCTTCAGTGCCGCAGACACAGTTTTAACCACAATTTTAACGTTCCTCCGCACTGTCAGTTGATTCTAGAAGTAGCTACGATCTGTCCGGCGGATGGAAAAGTGAAGGACTTTGCGACCAAGCGCTAGGCCCAAGGCAAACGGCCACACCTGGTTGGGTGTAGGGCTTGACCCATGCCAAGCCCTGATGCGACGAAAGGGGTCTCGGCATATCTTAAATTTCAAAACCATGACACCTTTTGGTTTGAACCAGTCAGAGGAACTTTGCATACACCTGTAAAAACTGTCTGCTACCCTCAAGTAATGCAGTCAAGAAAGATGTTTTCTATTAACTATGCTTTTAATTATTTGTACACAAAGTCCAAGTTATGGCATGCCAAATTTGGGGATCACCCATCGGAGGGTAGAAAGTGAGTGAAGCGCAAGAGACTACGGAAGCACCGGCAGTGCGATGTCTCCATAAATGCCCACTGGAAGGGCTTTTGAAAAATGACAAAATAACCTACACTTATTAAAAAAACACATATGATTCTCTTGGCAGCCACTGCTCTTAAAGTACCAGGGGTACATGAAATACAGCGGGACAGGGAAGATTAACATGAAAAATAAATGTTAGCACACACACAGTTTGTTGTTAAATATACAATTAAGCATAGTTTAGGAATGATAATGAATGTAATATATATTCCTGAATGCATTAGCTGTAAATAAAAATGTAGATATACTAACTGTTAAAAAAACAGGACTACAGCTCCCAAGAAGCATTGGGAAAATCCTGGTAGAAAGCAGGAAATGATGTCACAGCTTTTCCTGTAAAGGGTTTCTTTTAAAAATGTAATTAATCATGTGACAAACCAACCGTGATCAAGGTATATGGATATGCCGAAACGCGTGGGTTGATCTGTGTTTTTTGTGGCTGAAAAATGAAAAAGATTTACAAATAAATCAAGACTTTTTGAAAAGAAGACTGCTGGAGTGCGACCAATTACTTCCTCGGAGGTTTTGTTTATATATATATTCAATGAAAAAACCATAGGTTTCACACATGTTATAGTTAGCTGGAAATTTTACTGATAAAAAACCAATGAAATTCCCCCGTTATAGTTACTGTAGGCAACTATAACTCACGCGACCGTAATCCTCTGCTGATGCTAATACTGTATTTAGACACTTATTTGCCCATGTCTTCTTCCATTAAATTTTAGCTATACATATATTACAAATATTTTTTTTTCATAAAGACACATATGTCATCAGCAGAGGATTACGGTCGCGTGAGTTATAGTTGCCTACAGTAACTATAACGGGGGAATTTCATTGTTTTTTTATCAGTAAAATTTCCAGCTAACTATAACATGTGTGAAACCTATGGTTTTTTCATTGAATTAGCAAGGTTTTTTAAATGCTAATTCCTAACTATAACGTGTGTGAAACCTATGGTTTTTTCAGTGAATTTGTACGTTTTTTTAAATGCTAAGTTACTTTACGCCATTCGTGGCGTGCACGCCCACTTAACGCAGTTCGTTCCGTGCGCGCACGGTGCGCTTCGCGCACCGTGCGCGCACAGTGAGCACGCGGTGCGCTTCGCACACCGCGCGCCCACTTTACGCAGTTAGTGCCGTACACGCAAGGTGGGCACGCAGTGCGCTACGCGCACCGCGTGCCCACGTTACGCACCGTGCGCACATGGAGGACATATTATGCGCTTCCTTGTGATAGGTAATCTGTTAAATTTAATTTGTAAGTGATGACAATAATATGCCATGCACAGAGAGTGTTTTTTTTTTTTTATTAAAATTTTTAGCGTAAGCGCACCGTACGCGTACGGTAAGCGTAATCGGCGAAATTTTCAAAAAATAAAAATTTACCGTTTTTGGCCTTGGGGGATCTTTGAGGACTCAACTAACATGGCTATGTGCATGGGCGCTGTCTAAACAGCCCCTTTATATGTTTTTTGCCTTTGTTTACAGCCCCCCCCTCAGAGTGCGAGAGAGAAAATGGCGGCCGCCGCTTCCTGGTTTCGGCCGATTCGAATGTTTACTAAGATCTAACAGCCAATCAGAATCGCGCTCGCGCACGCCACCGTACGCGTACGGTAAGCTTACGGTAAGCGTACCGTAAGCTGGCTCAGATATATATATTGATTTAAAGGCTATTTTCTCAGAATCTACTGAACAGATTTACACCAAACCTACAAAAGGCACTTCATTGACCTGAGGACTACCTCTCTGCCAAATTTCTAGTAATTCTGTTCAGCCGTTCGGGCTGTAGCCCTGTCTAAAGGTCCTATGGAAAAATGCATGGGAAAAACGTGTTTTGGGACCCCCCTTTTATCTCAGCCCCCGCTTGACGAATCCCCCCGAGACTTTCAGGGTAGGAGCGGAGCGTAGCGCCCCACCTATTTTGAGAAATTCGCGAGGATTCGTCGACCGGCGCCAAAGTTATTCAAAATAGAATGTTGCAGATTTCCTATGGAAACAGGGTCCTAACTATAACTACCTACTGGCGACCGCCAGTAGGTAATATATATATATGCGACCAATCCTGTACAATGTATCCAAATGACAGGCGCTGACACCGTGGAGATATGACACCGTGGTTTATTCTTTCAAACGAAAGCCTTGACGCGTTTCAGCGGCAGATCGCCTTGCTCACATTGTATATACATATTTATATTTATGCGTGCTTATGCATGTACATATTTTGCCGTTTCTGTTGAAGATTCCTACTTATGCCTACGGACACAGCCTTATCGGGGTTGTTTGTTACCCTGCCTGACTGAGGTGGTTTGCCCACTAGTACTATTAGTGGATGTCTACATGATTTAGCCAGAGACAAGCTCATCCGAGTTCTATTCGTCCCCGATAATTGTGGACGGATATTATCACGCCTGAAATTTGTAAATATAGAATATACATCATTTCGACATATTTGGATTATTGGATCTTTTATATCGAATATGACCGTCGTTATTTCGATGACATCTTGACTTGACACTATATTCCATCGGATGGGGGATTGTTTCTTATTGGAAAATTTCGCGCTTTTTATACAGACGTTTGAAGATTGGTTGACTCCACATTTCTCATCTGCCCTGAAGAAGTCCCATAAGGGGACGAAACGCGTCAGCTGTTCCATGTGCCAAACACTGAAAAATGAAAAAAGAAAAATGAATCAATAAAAGAGATAAAGAAATACAAAACACTACTGTTGGAATTTCTTTTTAAGATTCTGGATGTACTCATCGCTGTTTGTTATACTTCTCTGATACAAGTTTTTTTGAGTGTTGCACCTGCGCTTTGTTTTCAATTGTTCTCAAGCTCCCTAGGGAGCTAGTATTGTGATGGTGGGTACGACTCAGAGTGCACACTATTCCCATAGATAATAGATGGGTCATTACTAAGAGGAATATTATATTAGGTTAGGTGCTTTATAGAGAAGGCTCCACCGTCAGGCCTTTGTTTCTATATTTTATGTATGCCTGTGTGTGCATGATGCATCTGTGTCTTTGTTTCAGTGTGGCACAGATTGCCTACAGGCAGCTTCGGATCCAGTGGCTTAAGCACACACCACAGAGTGAGTGCAGAACGCAGCTTGCAGGCGCCTTGGCAATAAGATACAATCAAAACATATTAACCAGCTATAAACTTAACACGAAGAGTGTGGCTTACAGTAGGTCTGCCCAGAAAGAAGCACATTACAGAAAGAGTGTGATGTTAACACACTATATGCCTACGCCTGGCAGCACATAGCGCAGCATACAATATCTATCAATGGGTCTACTGGCTCAGTCAAGGGTTGTATTTTTAATAGCATTCATTTTTGCAAGCTGAAGGACTGAAAACTGTTTTCTAAATATACAGAAGAAAATTAGATGATTTTGATAAATGACCCGGCCTACACCCCCCTACATCTCCCACATAGCAGGAAGGATGCACTGTGAATACTTATCAAAAACATACATCCTCCCAAACAGAAAAAGTTACTGGGCCAACTGGAAAGTAAAATATAAATGAATAAATAGGCACTGCATAAATACTGAAGGCATTTTGGACAAACCGGGGTTAAATATTTCAGAAAGCAACAATTCGATGAAAAAGGCTAGTACAGTAGATGAAGATGCGAGAGCCCTCAGCCCCAGGTTGGATTCCTGCAAAATGCAGCTTGCGCACCAGGGAACAGATGCAAGGGCCATGCAGCGTACTCGTAAACTATCTTCTAGATTTATATAGTGCAAAAATATAGGTGCTTTCATCATTTGTTATTAAAACGCATGGATATAGTAGCAAGGTGAGCGTGGGGGTGGTCTGCCCGGGGCGACATGCGTTTTGGGGGCGGCGGCCACCCCCACAGCTCTTACCTGCGGCCGTCGCGGGGGAATCGCAAAGCTCCCCCTCCGCTCTTACATTTGGCTGCAGCAGGCGGCAAACTCAGGGGCCGCCACAGGCGGCGAAAGGCCTAGCTACACCACTGTATTGAAGTCAGGACCCATGCCCTTAGGTTTGCAGAAAATTGCTTTATCAAAAGAACAATGAACGGTCAACGGTTTTCAGCTTTTTGTTAAACATTAAGAATATTGCAGAGCAAGAGAGAGAAAAGCAGAAAAGTGCAAAGTGCAAGCTCTATGGAGTGAGCAGCAAGCAGATGGAGTGGGGGGGAGGAAACATTACCTCAATCATATCAGGAGCAGCAGAAGGGCATGGATTAACTTTAATCAACTGTGCTTGGTCCCTGCTTGACAAAATTAACCGGAAATGACATTTCGCATGAACTGGCCAGTAAAGCTGGTAAAGAAGAGTGTTGGAAGCCGGAGTTCCCGTCCCGCACTACTGTCACCAAATGCGAAACCCGGGACTCCTCCCTCAACGTTAGGCCAAGTAAGGACACTGTTTGAGATAGCCCTGCTCACCCCCTTAGTAGCTTGGCACGAGCAGCCAGGCCTATCTCCAAGGCATGAGTGTACAGTATGTGCAACCACACCCAAAGCAACCCCCTGGTGACACCACAAGTGGACTCCACACGAGTTTGAAAAAACGAGTATACATTTTATATAAAAAGATATACGATCAGACCACACGATACAAAGGCCAACATATAATAAAAGGGTAATATTCGTTCCAGCTGGCTGGTAGGTTCAAATCCCAACCACCACTTTCCAAATGCTATGCTGGTCGTAATGCTAGAATCACATACGTTGCAATGGACAAACAATAGTGCACTGCGTAATGATACAATCCTGTGCTTCGCAAAGGAGAAATAATACAATGCTTAACGATACACCCGGTACCTTGCAATGGGAGAAATAATGCAATGCGTACCACTACAATCAAGTATTGCACAATGAAGGAATAAGACAGTGCGTCCTGCCCCAATCACGTACTTTGCAATGAAGAAATAATGCAATGCGCACCGCTACAATCATGTACTTTGCAATTAAGGAATAATGCAATGCGTAGCTACAATCATGTACTTTTCAAGGGAGAAATAATGCAATGCGGGCCACTACAATCCTGTACTTTGCAAGGGGGAAATAATGCAATGCGTAGCGCTACAATTGTGTACTTCGTTATGCAGAAATAATGTTAGCCGTCATAAGACAGTCCGGCAGTTTGTTAGCAGCATTATTGGCAATGTGTATTACTTCTATAACAGTTGCCCCCCACACGTATCAACAATGACATAAGGTACAGCTTCTCACTCTGGCTCCAGTACGGCCACTTCTTTGGGTAGTACGGGCCCCAATCTGAACCGAAGCAAAGGTCGCCAGAAAGAATGAGAGGCCGAAAGAGTGTCCCTCCGAGCCTGTACCCCGCCCAGGTAGTGATCTATGTTGCCTGGGGGCGCGACCCCACTCTCCTCTCCTCCTTCAGCGAACTGGGCCTACCGTGTAGAACTTTCTCAATGGGCCTCAGCGGCTCGGCCTAGCAGCTCACCTCCTCCGGGGCTGCCGGTCTGGGCCTTGACTTTTAGGAAGGTCTCAGGCGGCCTCAGGGCACACGTACCTCACGCCCCTGAGATGACGTTACTACGGGTGCACGTCCACCACAGCACCCTCCAGGTCTCCTCTGGCACAAAGCCACACACACATCACTGATAGGACATCACGTCGACTCCGGATGCACTGCATTTGCCCTTGACTTTCTTGCCCCTGGATAGAGGGCTTACCTGATAGCTGACGCTCCCGCTGTCATCTTTAGTCCCCCTCCCGCCGCCGCTTTTGCTCATCTTGCGGCTGCCCAGAGAAGGGAGACTACACTTCCCAGCCTGCCCTGCTTCCACCAGGAATTCGACACAGCTGACACCGCGCCCGGAGGCGCCTTAAATTTCAGGCAGCCCCCGCGTAGCCCGGGCAAATGGCGGGCCCTCTGTGGCCCTCAGAGGCCAGAGGAGGCTGGGCTGGGCCTCCCCCCCTTCGTCGTGTAACCCACGCCGAGGATGGACTGTTTATACAAGACTCTAGTAAGCAGATCCATTTAAAGCTCCTCATTTGGCCTGTTTGATAATTGCTAAATTTATAATTACAGCTCTGTTTCAGACAGCACTAAAGGCAAAGTGTGATTTGACTATCTCACGCATTATGACCTTGCCCATCTCTAAAGAAAAATCCTTAGTGGGAGGAGGAGTTAATCGAGGAACGTTAGACAATTATGTCATTAGGGATACCACAGGAATTGACAGGGATATTGCATTTGCTGCGCGACGGGCCGAGAAACGCCGTTCTGTTGAGTTTATCAAGAACAAACGTTCATCTCTGGGCCCGTTACAGCTAGCCATGTCACAGCATTCAAGCTCGCCTCGCGAAAGCAAGGGTCTTGATGCTTCTCTTTGTGACAACATACCGTTACTCCTCCGAGATAGAACCCCCCCACTCGAGTCAAATAATGACTTGACCATAAATCTTTCTGCTTCTTTTAGTAACATAATACCAGAGGCAGACGTTCTGCCAGATACACTGTTACCAACTGTAGAGATTGTCCAAAAATCTAATACAATTCCGAAAACTCCTCGAGTACAAGGCCCACCATCGAAAAAAAGGAGAAAGAGGGGGAGTGGACCAAAGAGAAATAAGATCAATTTAACTAATTTTGGTAACTCTAAGAGCTCTTCGCCCAATGCACCCACACTACCCACATTGGCTACGCCACCACACTTCCCAATAATAGAAACATCGGACACTGACCTAATGGGAAGTATTGAAAAACTGATTAGATCTCTCACATTGCCTTTAGTAGAGAGACTAAAAAGAATAGCCCAACAGTTGGAGAACTTAGAACAGGCAATTGGGGAAATTAAAGAGGGAACTAAGGATTTACCAAAGCCCCCATTAGTGCCCTTAACTATTGCATTAGCCCCAAACACTATTGTCCAAAAGGGAGCAAAATCCATGAGACAAGTCAAATCAAAAACCCTGAATCCAATGTCCCCCCAAAAATCTCGGCAAAATGAAAAACTTGGAGAAAAAGTGGCTGAGGTAGGTGGGAAACCTAATCTTTTAGGAAGTGCCCAAAAACCTAATGGCTATGAAGATTCTGCAAGGACATCCTTGCCTAAAAGGCATAATGTGGAACTGCCTCCGGAAGCAGCTCCGCTTGTGGTGGTCCTAACGGGAGTCCCAGTCCTTGAGGAGGGGAAGAGAGAAGATCAAAGCCAGCTAAAAAACAAAGTCATATTTTGGCTTAGGCAGAACCGGCCACTTCCTCCAAATGTAAATGGGGAAATTCTATACGTTAGGCGTCTTCCCTGGCTAGGACACAGAATAAAAGACATTACGGGGGATATTATTATAATAAATTTCAGAGATAAAAGGGCAGTTAGACATGTTTTAAACCGGTTTCCTTTAAATGGCAGCAATGCAATCACACCATGTGAATTGCCCTACTTTTACCCTAGAGCATTGATGACCTCTGAAACTAATTCGAGGCCCCCATTTCGAAATCAGGATGATTGCATTAGACCTTTACTCCAACATCAGGGCGTTCACCCAAGGCCCCCTTTTAAACATCAAGATGATTGCTTTGGGTATCCATCTCAACATCTGGACGATTCTTTTAGGCCTCTATTCTTACATCAGAAGGATCGTTATAGACCCTTATATCAATATCAGAATGATGTTTTTAGGCCCCTACCTCAAAATCAGAATTACTGTTCTGGGCCCCCATCTCAGTTTCAGGTTGATCGTTTCAGCCCCTCACTTCAATATCTAAATGGTCACTTTAGGCCTCCATCTCAACATCAGGATGGTTGTTTTAGGTCCCTATTTCAGTATCAGGATGATCATTTCTTACCTCTTTACAACCGCTATGCGGCATTATCAGGTTTGGAGGGAGTGGACTGACTTGATTTTTGGGATACAATAAAGGATGCTGCTGACAGTCCACAAAAGGTGCCTTCCACAAGCATAGAATTAAATACTAACTATACTCCTCATGTCTCTCATCCAAGATGTAAACGGTCTCAGGTCACATCCACTGACCTGTTGGGCAAGTCTATAGGTCTGAATCAGGCCGAATCTATCCCGGTTTCTGAACAGGATTTAAATCCTAATCCCGTTACCGGATTCGTATTAGATATGCAGGGACGTATAGGGGAGGAGAAAAAACCCCGTATTGCAGTTCTATTTTGGAACATAGCAGGCCAACGATCTAAGGTCACAAATAACGAATGGAGGGACTTTAGCCCCAAATTTGATATTATAGCGCTTCAAGAGACCTGGGCTATTGACGCGATACATATGGAGGGATTTAAAACCTATTTTACACCTGCCCAACCCTCCATTTCAGGCAGAGCGAAAGGTGGTCTAACAATCTATGTTTCAAACCTCCTTAATACAACGGAAGTAGTCCCTATAAATCTGGATCCTAATTTTCAGATCCTTAGGCTGAGTTTAAACAACAGGGACAGCTTCCTTATAGTGAACTTCTATAATAATC
Source organism: Triturus cristatus (assembly GCF_964204655.1). Lineage (NCBI taxonomy): Eukaryota > Metazoa > Chordata > Amphibia > Caudata > Salamandridae > Triturus > Triturus cristatus. Next base: position 634,079,979 of record NC_140595.1, on the reverse strand, counting down.
TTCCTGATGTTGAGGCAATGAATCTGGTATCCTTGATCCGGTCTATATTAATAACCAAAACGAGGAAGACAACTAATGAAGAGGTAATTATTTGGGGGGGGGGGGATTTCAACCTGGGACCATGCCTTATTGGTAATAATAATAATATCTGTGGTATCCTGGATGAATTTGAAAACCCCATTCCACACTTTAAACATTCCACCCTAGGTAATTATTTAAATGAAACCTTATTCGAGTTAGACCTGGTCCAGGCAAATACCCTGAATAATAAGAATTTAATACTGGTCCCTACTTTTCACGGGAGAGGATACCAAACAACTATAGACCACATCCTGGTCTCAAATGGCGAGAGGACTATAGACGCAGGATTCACTAGACACACAATTGTGCTAAGCGATCATTACCCTCTCAGCATTTCTCTGTCATTGTCCTATAAACCGAACAGTGGCCTGGGTTCCATTTTATCACAAAATAATCTGGCATTAAGCAGATTAAATGGATATGCGCTCAAATGGGGGAAAGTAGACCCTATGGAAATAACAAAGTTAGTGATAGCGAGGGCCTACCCCTCCATTATGAAATGCCTTACTCCAGATACTACACATACAGAAGTCATTGCTAACTTTGAATTGATCGTTAAATCGATCAATGAGGCTCTGTGGGTAGAAATAAAACATAAGTCAAAAAAGAGGAAGGGTTGGTTCAATCATGAGTGCACGGTTGCTTACTCTAACTTAAAAACTGCACTGAGAAAACTGGTGAGGATCCCACATGAGATAACATCATTAAGGAAAGCCTATAACTCTGCATTAAAAAACAGGAAAAAAGAACTAAAAAACCAACTCTGGGACCAATTGCATGAAACCTGCTCCCACAAAAACTCGGCTGCTTTTTGGCAAGTGGTCAAGTCTCCCTTTTTAACTGACAATACTAATCATGCAAAGTTAGATTTAGCAATAGAAGAAAAGGAATGGGTTCTCCATTTCTCCAAGATTTTTTCAGTCGGTCCTGAGTCTGTTAAACCTCAGGACCCAAAACCTCAGAATTTTAATTCTCGGAACGTCCTAGATAGTGCCTATCCCATCGACCTACAGTTCTCATTGAAACAAACCGCCCAGGCTCTGAGTGCAAGTAAAAATGGGAAGGCACCGGGCCCAGATGGTGTCCCTATCGATTTGTTTAAAGCTCCAATGGACCTCTGGACCCCCCTTCTAACTAGAGTCCTGAACGCAACTTGTAACATAGGCTTACTGGTATCATGGTCAAAATCCGTACTAATTCCCATTTTTAAAAATGGTGACCGAGACTCAGTAACCTGCTATCGTCCAATCTCTCTCTTAGACTCACTTGGAAAGGTGGCAGGTCGAGTCATTTTAGAGCAACTGCAAGATTGGGCGGACGATGGCAGGATTAATTCAGATCTACAGTACGGGTTTCGCAAGGGTCTGGGGACCATCGAACAGGCCTTAAACCTTTCACTTCTGATAGATAAGTATGTTTACATCAAAGGAGGAGACCTGTACATGGTCTATGTGGATTTATCGTCCGCATTTGATTGCGTCTCCCACTCCAAACTTTGGACATTACTGGTTGATATGGGGGCTCCATTGAATTTGGTCAAGTTCATGAGGGAACTCTATTCAAATGCCACTGCAAGAGTGCGTTATGGGGTGGGGGGGAGTTGACGGAAGAGTTCCCAGTAGAAAAAGGGGTTAGGCAAGGGTGTGTCCTGGCCCCTTTCCTCTTTACACTATATACTAATGGGCTGGAAAGAGAGATGATGAAGGGGTGCCAGGATCTCCCAATGGTGAACAATCGTCCAATACCTGCACTCCTTTATGCAGACGATACCGTCATTTTAGCTCGTACCCCCCGTGAACTTCAAAAGAATTTGGACAGATATTCCACATTTATGGCAGGCCTTGACCTGAAGATAAATATCAGTAAAACCTTTGTCATGAGGGCAAGTTCTGGCCACAAAAGCACAAGTAAAATGAGGGGTACCTATCTGAATCAAGAAAAAATAGCAACTACACAAAAATACTCCTATCTAGGCATAACAATAGATCACAAACTATCCTGGAAACCGGCTGTAGAAACGAGAAAACTTCTTTTCTTAAGAACAACTACAGCCCTTGTCAATTTTACCAGGAAGTTGGGAAATAGAGCTCCCCCCCGAAATTATTGCGATCTATAAAGCTAAATGCTTATCTGTGGCTTTGTACGCGGAAGGTCTCTGGGGCTATGTGGGTACGGATAGCATTCAGAGAGTTGAAAATTATTTTCTGAGGTTTCTTCTTGCAGTTCCTGGGAGTGCAGGTACCTTTGCTTGTCACACAGAGCTGGGTCTTGTACATGTGACGGACCTAGCCAAAGTTGAACCGTTATTATTATGGTGCAGGATTTGGACTTCGGATAAAGCAACGCTTACCCAGTCTATTCTATCCGACTGTCTAACCATGGACAATGCTTGTAGGTCCAGGTGGTTGTGGTACATTGCGAGCTTTTTTCACGACCTGGGTTGGGATAAATATTATCATAATCCCTCCTCAATACGTGAGGTCGCGAGGAAGGCCCTAAAAAAGAAAGGTCTCGCCCATCTTGAGGAGCTGAGACTGATGAGTGAAGCCGCCAAACCTTCTGTTACCCACAGTTTAATGATACAATTGGTACCTACAATACAGCCGTACCTCACTTTTAATACCACGAGTTACGAGCGTTATCTACTGGTAAGATTTAGGATGAACTTCTTCCATCGAATGGTTGCATTCCCAGCACGAAATAACTGGGCTAAACTACTTTCTTGCTGTCCCTGTGATGACACTTCTTTACAATCGACTTTGCACACCATTCTTTTTTGTAAATTCTATATTGAACCCAGGAAAAAATGGCTTATTCCGTTCCTGAGGCGTATTGGCTACAGACAATGTCGCCCAGCTTTACATTTTTTACAGATGCTGGAGGGAGAGCAGTTGGTATTTATAGTAGTTAGCTTTCTTAAATGTATTGTTCGCCATCGTAGGAATTTAGATTAATATTGCACGGAGATCAGCTTTGAAATTTACTAACATAAATATGTAATGTCATTATTAATTTTAATGGATTTATTCTGTTGGTTGTGAATCGTCCTAATTAAAGACTAAATAATTGTTATGTATATGCCCTTTTCTGTTTCCTTATAAAAGATGAGGCGGGGCATACATTTTTTAACTTGTAAATATCATGGTTTTTATTGTACTTATGTATTTAGGTCCGGTATTTTTATTGTATGTTTTTATGTATGATCATTTTATTGTATGCTTTTATGATTTGCAACCAAAATCGAAATAAAGCAAGAATTGATTGATTGACTCCGGATGCACATTCACCAGGCACTCCTTCGTGCGATCTTAGTTGGCACCAAGACACGCACACCACGCTGCAGAGACTCACTTTCTTCCGGTGCACATGATGATCAGCCGATCACCTCCACAGTCCCAGGATGCACCAAAGCACGCTCACTGCTTCACTGAGACTTACTCCAACTCCGGTGCCCCGATATCCAGGCGCTCTTCACCAACACCTTCGGCCGCACCCCGACACACTCACCGTGTCCGAGCCTCACTTCTCCTCCGGTGCACTCAATGACCAGGCGCTCTTCACCACGACAAACACCCTGCGCGTCCGAGACACACTCCACTTCTGATGCACACGTTGATCAGGCGCTCCTCACCAATGCCTCCTGTGCACCACAACACGCACCCTGCGCATCCGAGACTCCTTTCACCTCCGATGCACACGCTGACCAGGCGTTCTTCACCAACGCCTGCGGTGCACCATGACACGCACCCTGCGCGTCCGAGCCTCACTTCACCTCCGATGCACACGCTGACCAGTCACTCGTCACCAACACCTGCTGTGCACCACGACAAGCACCCAGCACATCCGAGACTCGCTTCACCTTTGATGCACACGTTGACCAGGTACTCCTCACCAACGTCTCCTGTGCATCACGACATGCACCCAGCGCGTCCGAGTCTCACCTCTCCACTGTGTCTCCAAGATCACAGGGCACACCTTCTGAGGGTCTCAAGCTGCCACAACACGCGCCCACTGCATCGCTTTAAACTTCTACGGAAACTTTTATGTTCCTGTGTTTCCAAATAGGGAGCCAGCTCACCTTGGGCCCTTGGGGTAACAAGACACGGCACAAAGCACAGTCTTCTTCAAGCAGGGGTACCCAGCGCACGAAGCACAGTCCCAACAGCCTCTTCCTTGGTTAGAACAGCAAACTGCAGACCAGCCCCAGATCACAAAGCAAGGGTCAGTCCTTCCCCAGCAGTCTCTTCAGTTGTTCCTTCCTTAGCAGAGGACAACAAAATGGGTCCAAGCCTTTTCAGTCTCAATCCATTTCTATTCCAACGTTCAGGGGTCTCAGCTCTCATAGTTATATCCCTAAATGTCTTTGAAGTTTGTTGTGCTCAGGGGTCCCTGAACCCTGCCTAAATCAGTTCTGGGTGTCTCCCTCCCAGTATCACCTTTTTTCCTTTGATACTGGGGGTCTGGATCCTTAATCATTTAGCAGGAGACAGGTCAATTGTTTTATAGCAGCAACCTAGGCCTCTTCACCTCCCGGGGCTTCTCCTCGCCTACTCTCCAGATGCCGGTCAGCTTGGTGCCATCTCAACCCCTCCCTGGGTCAAGACCTCCCCCAGCTCCTCTCACCTCTCAGATCCAGACAATCAATCCACATTCAGCAGAGACACACAGAAATGCTTAAAGCACAAAACTCAGCAACTTTGTAAAAGAGTGGTTTCTGAACACACAGTGACAAAACCACTTTCATAGAAAGGTGGGTTATGACACTGTGAGTTCATACATACTAAACTTCACGTCTCCATTTAAAACCTATGGGAAACTGGGCTAACAAACACAATACTCAGCCTCCCCCATTCTGTCCTGTGGGCAGGATGGCCTTCACCCGTGAAGAACGAAATGGAGTGTTTTTCACTGTGAGGACATAGCACACATCTCAGTATATGTCCTGCCTTTTACAACATGCCAACTTAGCAAACTGCGCGCAGGCCCTACACTGCAGGCCTGAGTTCCCTTCTCCGTGCACCTATGTATTACTAGCCCTGGCACACACAGTGCACATCACTAGAGACTTTACTAGTAAGGCAAACATACCAATCATGGCCATTCAATTACCATTACACTTTACACAGGGAACACTTGTAATTTGACACTGATCAGCAGTGGCAAAGTACCCAAAGCATCTGAATTGGCAACTCTATGAAAGGAAAACGGTCTGGGGGAAAGCTAAAAGTTTTAGGGAACTTTAGCAAAAAAGGCCAAGTCCTACAAACAGTAATGTGAAGACAGCAAATGGTAAACAATGAGTGGGTTCCAAGACCTTTTCTGTGTACAATAGTGTCTCGCAAGCAAGACGCAGGCCCTAGTGAATACACTCGCAGGCTCTACCCTAACAAGAGGCCAGAAAAGTAGTGCATAGAGGCAGAAAAGAAGGATAAAGCAGGCAGGAAATACTGTGCAAGGAGGGGTCCAGCATGGTCGGCACGGAGAGGAAGACTTATTTAAAGCCCCTTGACCTGCCCAGGAGTCCCACATATTAAAGCCTAGACCAAAATATGCAGCCACATGAGCCGAAGTTCCTTCCTAACTCTGAATTACCCTGTTGTCTAGTCTCATTTAAGACTCCCTTGAGATGGTTCTCTGCAGGCTGCTACAGCTCCCCTGTTCAGATATAATGTAGGCCCAGTAGAGAGTCAATGCTAATTCACATTTTGTGATGCAACGTGACCTGTCTCAGTCCATCCACCTAGGCAGGCAGCAGAGTCCTGCCGGGGCTCATGAACTTATATGCCCTCATTAAGTAACAGGAAATAGGGAGGTTATGAATATGAATAACATAGCAGGGGATATATTTGTTTTTCCAACTAACGACACGTCCATTGATGTGGCCATATCACGTGGGGTCAATTTTATCCATTAGAAAGCTAAATTAAAGCCATTTTTTACTTTAAATTTGTGAATCACCCGTTTGAATCGGGTATGTTGACATGCATGGAGAAATGCATGTAAAGGGGCGGCATTCTGCAAGGCCCAGGTCGGATGGGGAGAGGATGTGGCCTAACAGCTAGGGCGGTCAACCTCAAATCTGGGGAACCGGGTTAGAGTCTCAGCAACGATGCACACCATCCTGTGATTCTTGGCAAATCATTTAATCTCCCGTGTCTGACAAAAATTAATGTGTCCTCATATAACCAACTGTTGCTTGTGTAAAGCGCTCTGATACCTTCGGGTCAAGTTCACGCTATATAAAACTCCAGAAAAGAAGGGGGAAAGGAAGGATGCAGTTGCTATATGGTGAGGGAGAACACGTGAGGGAACATTGTTCTAGCACAGCAACAGTGGGTTGGAGACGGGCAAGCATGCAGGGGCATAGACATTAGTGGTGCAGCCATTGCAGTGGCACATGGGCCCAGGGGCGGAGAGGGTATATCCTGCCCTGCAATGTGTGGGTCTAAGACAAGAAAGCGCAGTCAAACATGCGGACTTGCTACATTTTTTCAGCAAACAACAATTAAATTTCCGACATAAGTTCACAAATTAAAAATCCCGCTTTTCATCTTAACCACATTTAAAATAAATGTTTATTTAGAAAACTGACACCGCAAAGCGAGGCAGTCGGGAGGGCACAGCTGCTGACTTGACCCCCACCTTAGAATAAAACAGCTATTACAAGCTTCACATCCATATGTTTGTTGTTGTAAGACTTTTTTCCTGCTCTACGTTGCTTCATGTGCCAGAATTAAAGGCTCGCTCCTCACTAACCTAGTCAGTGATTGGCACGGGGGGGCAGATTTACAAGCCCCTTGCGGCAACTTTATGCTGCCGTTGCTCAGCGGCGCCGTAAACAATGCACCACGTTGTGACATATTTACAAAGTGACGCATCTAGGGAGATGCATCACGTTGTAAAGCCCTGCGCTACATTATACCTGCGTCAGGTATATTGTATGCAGATTGGGCCTTCCGACGTAAGAAAGCCTCGTAAAAGTGACGCAGTGAAATTTGCAAGATTTCACCGAGTCACTTTTACGACACCACTGCGTCAAAACCTTGCGCCTGCTTGATGCAGGCGTAAGGAGTGACACAGCATGATAGGAATAGGCATTCCTGACCATCGCTGTAGTTGTGTTGTGCTTGCGACACAACTCCAGCAATGCGCTGTTCTTAGGCCAAAAGATGCGTCACGCATCTGTCTATCCTTGCGCCACGGTGCGCCGCATTGTAAATGCAACGCATCCATGGTGGTGCAAGGGTTTTTTAACGTGTCACAAATTAACTGGCGCATCTCTGCTAATATGCAGAGAAGCACCGGTTCTTGTAAATCTGCCCTAGAGTATCTTAAAACAACGTCTGATACTCCCGAACCTGCCTGCGTGTACAACCTAGCCTGTGTCTGACACACCTATGACCTCCTTTCCAGCAGTTTCTTCCTTATGCGATGCTCCTCTTCACTTAAATGTCAGAGCAGGACTTCCCCCATGAGGCTGCGGCTTCACGCGCACCTGCACGCGGCCTGGGATGAAAGGAGCGCGCACAGGAGGAGAAATGCCATAAAAAAGTGATGCAAGGGACAGAGAAAGTGAAATGACAGAAGGAGAAGATGAGGTGCAGAGTGATAGGACAAAACTGTAGCGTGAGTAGGGTTGTCACCTGGCCGGTTTTCTACCGGCTTCACTGGAATTTTAGTTTCCTGCTCTGGTACAAAAACAAGCAGACTTCAAACAGCAGATATAAATAGAAAGCACTTCTAAATATGTTCCAGAGCTGCTTTAATGATCCAGGACTAATAAGTAAAGTAAACAAAGACAGGAATGTCACGTTATAGACCAATGCGTACGATTTTGTTTACAGTCCTATTTTGTATCACGCCTTGGCCTTTGTTGGCTCTTAACCCCTTGGCTGTGGCAGGAATTCCGCCGCAGCGCTGGGGGGGGTTTGGGGGCAGTGCGGTGGCGCTGTGCTCATGACGGAGCCACTCCGTCATGAGTCACGGTTGAGCTGTGCTCATGACGGAGTGGTTCCGTCACGACTCCGCCCACTGCGCTAATCGCCCGCACAGGCGGGGAATTAGCGCCACGTGGGAAGAGCGGCCGCCAACGGCCGCGGCATGACGGAACCACTCCGTCATGAGCACATGGCACCCGTGGCTCATGACGGAGTGGTTCCGTCATGAGCAGGGAAGGGGTTAAAACAACATATTGCCCGTGTTTTTCTCCTGCAAAGGTGGCAACCCTAAGCTTATGGGTGATAGCCTGAAGAAGAAAGATATAACAGAGTGGTAGGGTATGAGGACATGATTGACAGTCAGAAGAGAAGGTGGGGGCGAAGAGAGGAGTGAGAGCGAAAGTATGCAGAATCATTTGATGAGAAAAGCAAACAGAGTGACATATACAGGGTTAAGGAGAGAGCAGAGTTGTGGTGTGAAAGACCAAGGAGAGAGTTGTGGTGGACGAATAATGTGAAGGGACGTAAAATCGGAAATAGGTTAAGATCAGTGCAGAACAGAGGCAAATGGAAGACGTGTATGAGCATAAGACAGAATTAGGACATGTTGAAAGTGAAAGGAGTAGTGTTTAAGGGCATTGAGTCTCAAGCCAGATGTTCATGAGTAGAAGAGAGAAGGTGTGTGTGTGAGGGTGACTGTACTTTTTATGGAGCTCATGCATTTAATAATAAATTGATATTCTGGGTATAAGTGTAAGCTTTCTGGCAGGCGTTCCACTATCATGACTACAGTAGGTGCCCGCTGGTGACTGAGCCGAGCATTCATTACTTAATTTGTGCCGGAGCTTTCCGGTGCTCAACACCGGCACTTAATTGCCAGCACCGGCGCTTATGACTGTCTACCACATGCCAATTTGGGTACGAGTACAACAACTTCTGTTTATTATTTCCATTTCAACTTCCAATTATTAGTATTTGCCTCCAAAGCCATTCTTATAGCTTTGGGGGCCTGTAATAGTATGAATGGTCACACTTTTAAGAGTGTGATGATTAGTAGTGTGTTGGTGATGTCATTGGCAGTGCTGCCAGGGGCAACGGATGGTGTAAGCTCTAGTGTCCTCCTGTTGAGAGCCCCGGCACTCTGTTTTTTACAAATTAAGCACTGCGAGCATTGCTTCTCTTTTGTGCGCTGCCCCTCTGGCAGGGTCCATGCTAGGGCGGCTTGTGTGGTTAAGGGATGGCGACGTGTGTATCACGAAGGGCCAGTGTGTATTGGGTGTGGGAGGACGTGTGTGTTCACTGCAGGGGTCAGAGCACAGTAGGCCGCGGGTCCATAATGTTGTGCTGAGCTGAGCTTCGGGAGCCCTTTGGGGTTAGTGTCACAGTAATGTTGAGTGTGTTGTAACAGTATACTGCAGGGCTGTCTGTACCTGTCATGTTATTTGCACGGTTCCTATATCGTTGTGTTTTTGTCCATAAGATTATCAATGTTTAGACAATAAAACCTCATAATTTTTCATTGTATGGGGTATAGATGGGGTATAGATGAGATACTTGAGCTATTGGAGATTAACTACTGACCCTATAGGGTCCATCTTATTTACTCTTGCACCCTCTCCAATAACCTTATAGAGGCTTAAACCATGTCGATAGTGATAAAGTGACAGGTTATATGTGAAGTGGGTTAACGTTATTTGTGCATATTTCGGTTCAAGAGCATGCACTCAGTTTAGAACAATATAAATGAATACTTATTGTTTGTAGTGATGTGAACACCTAAATCATGCTTTTGCAAGCCATTAGTTCTGCCGATAATGTGCTAAGACCCTTCCCATTAGTACACCTCTGAGTCGCAGGGAATGGAACCAGTAGGAGTTAACAGAAATTGCTAACATTACACTGTCATACAGTTCACTTCAAGCACTCTAATGGAGGGGAGAAAATAGTCGCCTGTCTCTGTGCACCAAGCTCCTCTCACCGCCTGTCCCTGCTCACCAAGCTCCTCTCACCGCCTGTCTCTGCATACCCAGCTCCTCTCACCGCCTGTCCCTGCTCACCAAGCTCCTCTCACCGCCTGTCTCTGCGTACCCAGCTCCTTTCACTGAATGTGCGCACCAAGTTCCTCTCACTTCTGTCCCTGTGCACCAAGCTCCTCTCACTGCCTGTCCCTGCGCATCAAGCTCCTCTCACTTTGGTCCCTGCGAACCAAGTTCCTCTCACTGCCTGTCCCTGCTCACCAAGCTCCTCTCACTGCCTGTCCCTGCGCACCATCCTGCTCTCACTGCCTGTCCCTGCGCACCAAGCTCCTCTCACTGCCTGTCCCTGCGCACCATCCTGCTCTCACTGCCTGTCCCTGCGCACCAAGCTCCTTTCGCTTCTGTCCGTGCACACAAAGCTCTTCTCTCTGCCTGTTAACATAGACTAGACTTCTATCACTGACTGTCCGTGCAGACCAGTCCCTCTCACTGCCTGTCCATGTGCAGCAAGCTCTTCTTACTGCCTGCACTGTACATATCACACCTATCTCTGCAGTAATAATGATCTCACACCTATAGCGGAAGTAATGGTAACATCACACCTATAGCTGCAGTGACAGTAATCTCACACCTGTAACTGCAGTCATAGTAACAATACATGGGTATATGTAATATCCACTCACTCCTTATTCCAAAATGAGTGGGTATTAACATTTTAAATGCATTAGATTAATGTGATTAAAAAAAATCACATTAATAAAAGCCAGTACCATTTACAATACAACACTCACACTAGTACAAATGCAATGCAATAGATTTCGTAGTTTCAACAAAGTGAGCTATTTCCATATTGCATTACACCATTTGATTAATGATTCATGAAGGGAATAAAAAAACAATGACATTTACAATGCCAATAGCTCAAAATAATGTAATTGCGAGACCTATTGCATTGTAAATGCTTGTTCTGCTTACATTGGGGCCCCTGGCACCCATGGTATGCCAATGTAAGACTGGTGGAGCTTCTCTCACATACCCAGGCAGTGAGGAGCCCCACCTGAGCCCACCTCCTGGGAACCCTTCTCCAAGGGCTTAAAGGATAGTGGACTTCGAGGGGGCTGGCTGATGGGCGGCAAGCCTGCCTTCTCTGCACGGCTGATGTGCCACATCTGGTATAACCAGGGCATGATCCTCAGAGGGGGTGTGTGGGGGTCGAACAGCCCTGAGTAGTTTTTCTTTTGGGTCAACGTCAAGAGTACTATATTTGGTTTCTTGACCATCAAAGTTACAAAACATCCATATAATACAGTAAAACATATGACATCAATCAACATCTTTCAGTCATAAATATGTTAAAAAACCTTAAAATTAATAAAATCTGCTTACTGTAGACTTCATGTAAATTGCGATTTCATTACGATTGTTGCTGGTCTACAAATACAGAGATACTCCCACATGTCAATACCATTGTCTATACAGTGCCAAAATTATTCATTAAAACTATTCCAAAATTTAAAATGTGTAAAACTCATCTATACCATATCATATCATAAAATTGCACATCATTTGGGTCACAGGAAGTGACAGGCCGAATCCTGTCATCATGTCACTGTGGAGTAAGTGTGTGCAGTGCCCGCCCTGGCTACGGCAGGCCACTATCATGCTGACCATCACACTGACTATCACTAGGGGCTCAGAAGCAAACAGATGCCTTGGGCCTGAGGTGGCGGTGCTGAGACACTTTGGGGCAGATTTACAAGCCCCTTGCGACACTTTTGCGCTGCCATTGCATCACTTTTGTGACGCAAAGGCAACGTAAAAAATGCAGAAAATTTAGAAACGTGGCGCATCTAGGGAGATGCGTCACGTTGTAAAGCCCTGCGTGACATTATACCTGCGTCAGGTATAATGTATGCAGGGTAGGCGTTCCAATGCAGGTAAGCCTTGTAAAAGTGACGCATCTACAAGATTTCACTGCGTGACTTTTAGGACGCCACTGCGTCACAACCTTACGCCTGTTTGAGGCTGGCGTAAGGAGTGACGGAGTGTATTGGGAATAGGCCACAACACGCAGTTGTGTCGTGCTTGCGACACAACTCAAGCAATGCGTGACTTTTCCACCAACAGATGCGTCAGAATTACTGACGCATTTGTCAATCCTTGCGCCATAGTGCGCTGTATTGTAAATACGGCGCATCTATGGTGGCGCAAAGGTTTTTCACGCAGGCACAGGGAAACTAATGCATCTATACAGATGCGTCAGTTTCTTGTAAATCTGCCCTTTGTTTTTGCCAAAAGAAAAACAACCAAATGATGATTGTCACTGCGCACAATGCTAAGGGTGGCAAAGACCCTTGTCTGGTAATCTCCTTTTCAAAAAAGTAATCAAACTCAATGGTCAAGTATAAACCAACATATATTACTGCATATATGCAATGGGTAAATACAAATGTCAATACATATACAAGCTACAACACTTGTGTAATGACCTCCAACTGTTACATTCGTATTAGTACATAAACATGATATATTTCCAGTACATATAATTGTTTACATGAGAACATAAAGGTGAGCCCAATGCATTTCGGGACTATCATGTCCCTTCATCAGGGGCAATCTAAAACAAAAAAAAACAATAATACAAGATATTACTCAAAATGAACATTACATGATACTCAATCAGAAACTTTACTTTTAGTATGAAAAAACCAATGAATCTCCCTCTGTGAGTTAGCGAACAACGTACCACTATTGATATCAGTGTACCAATCCCTAAGAAGATGCCATCACCAAAAGTAGAAAAAACGCCGTGGTTGTGTCAGTAAAGAAGGTATTTGTGATCGGAAAAACCAGGGAGATAGATGGAAAAAAGTAAGAAATAGGGTTGCTTAAGTCGTGGCGAGTGAAACTCACCTAATGTACTGTATAGTTAAGAAACCTCGATAAGGAAAATCAAGACTGCTAGACGGCAACGCTGTTGCGTTCAGGAAAGAGAAAAAGAAATGAATGACTGAAATGACTAGTCAAGGTGTAAATTAATGAGCGAAGTGCAAGGAACTTCACTTACCAGCAACTGTAGGCTGATATCCGCGGGGTAAAGACTGAAGCAAAAAGACGAGCCAAGTAAGGAGGTGGTTCTAACGTTATCTGATTAACCATGGCAAAAAGGACGGCATCCGAAAAATCAGACAAACGGACATAAAAACTTACGTATGTCGCGTAATGCGGGTGCGTAGACCGTTGTAGCAAATGGGAAGCAGTGCCGGAGCGCAATCCTCTAGGGAATGCAACCAGCCATTAAATACAATATGAACAGGGGAACGGGAACAGGAACTGGCTTCCGGAAAGGGATCGAGCTAGAAATGGGACTGGCGAGTGTCGCCATGATGGAAAGGAGAGTGATCTCTAATACAACGGTAACAAGGAACAGAAACAAACGAAAATGTAAGGATATCACAAAAGGAACGAGCCTAGATAAAATAGGAGAAGTGGTGACGAAAAAACAAATTCCCACTTAAAAAATACCAAGGTCATACAAAAAGACCGGAATAATAAATAATATGTGATAAGAAGAAAAATGAATACCAAACTGTACGAAAGCCAATAAAGCTGTTCAATGAGACAACTGAAAGTAAACCCACTGCATAGGGGGGCTAAAAAGATTCAGGGGGGAAAATATAAAAACAAACACTAGTGCGATAAATGGCTATGGTTAATGGTAAGAACAATGGCAGGAAGTGAGTGAAGAAATGGAATAACGGATATGCAATCTCTAAAGCGAAAGAACAAATAAGTCCTGAAGGGCTCAAACATAGAATGTGGCTAATTTGATCAAGAGAAAAATAAGAGTGAAGATCAATACAAGAATAACAAGTAAAAGGTATATGACTCCGAAGGCCTATAAAGGACAGGGTGAAGGACAAGGTGCCGTGTGAGAGTAATATGATGAAGAAAGAATGAAGAAAGAAATAAAATAAAAACTGTGTCAAGAGTCATGAGCTGCTAATTTCAGAAGGAAATATTTATAGAAAACATGTCATTTCAAGACGGTCATTGAGACCAAACGGAGTCATTGTACGGAGATGTTGAATCCAGAATATTTCTTTGCGGAGGAGCACATTAGTTACATCTACGCCTGGCTTAACCATTATAGTTTCAATAATTTGGAGCCGGAGTTGTGAAATTGTGTGGTGTGCTTCTGTCCAATGGGTAGCGAGGCTTGAGGTAGTATTTTTGTTCCTGATTCTGGATTTATGCTCAGTAATGCGAGTTTTAATTTTGCGTTCCGTCTTCCCTACGTATGCTTTTCCACAAGGGCATTTGATACAGTAAATGACATTTGAAGTGTTGCAGTCACTAGTGTGTTTAAGCTGTATCTTTGAGCCGGATACAGGATGAGTAAGGGTATTGCCAGTTATGACATTGTTACAGTGCACGCACGATTGGCATTTGCGTGTCCCATGATATACACCCACTTGTTCTGTGGTTATAGTTGGTTTCAAAAGTGTACGCAAGTTTCTACCTTTTGTGTACGCGAACATGGGTTTGTTTTGAAATAAGTTTTGAAAATCTTCTTCTTGTTGGAGAAGCTCCCATCGGGAGTTGATAATGTTCTTAATTTTAGAAGATGTTGTCGAAAAACTGCTTACAAATACCAATCTTTGTTGGGAAATACGTGGTTGCTGTATCAAAAGGTCTTGTCGTTGTTTAGCCATAGCTTTCGTGAGGCAAGTCGTCAATACATCCTGAGGGTAGCCTCTTGCTAGAAACCGTTTTGAGGTTTCGAGTACTTCAAAAGAACTGTTTGCAGTGTCAGAGCAAATCCTTCGTATCCTAATAAATTGAGATAATGGAAGGTTCCTGATAAGATTGCGTGGATGAAAACTTGAAAAAGACAATAGGCTATTACGGTCTGTTGGTTTGTGGAAAATTGTCGTAGTGAATTGATTCAAGGGTGTTTTGACCACTTGTACATCCAGATAATGAATGGTATCCTCATGAATCGAATATGTGAATTGAATGTGTGGATTCATGTTGTTAAGGGTCTCAATCATTGTAGTGAAGGAAAAAATGCTGTCTTTCCAAATGAGAAAGATATCGTCAATATAACGATAATACAAGATAATTTTGGACCACCAAGTAGGGTTAGAGATGATATTGTCCTGCTCATACTGTGCCATATAGATATTGGCATACGCCGGAGCTCCAGAAAAGCCCATCGATGTTCCAGTGAGTTGGGCATAAAACTGATGTTGATATTCAAAATAACTATTGTGGAGGCAGAATTTGAGTAGTTGAAGAATGAAAATTTTGTCAGTGTCAATGTCTCCCATCTTGAGAAGAGCCCATTCCACTGCATCAAGACCTGCTGCATGTGGGATCGAAGTGTACAGGGCTGTTACATCAATAGTGCAAAGATAAATGGAACTTTGGGAGTCAATCTTCACTTGTTGTAGAGCCTGAAGAAAATGAGTTGTGTCCTTTAGGTATGTGCTCCATGATTGCACAAATTTTTGTAAATAATAATCCAAAAATTTCCCGATAGGATCGAAAATGGAACCACATCCGGACACTATCGGGCGAAATGGTGGATCATGAGGGTTCTTATGTATCTTCGGGATCATGTACAGGTGCGGTCGACTTGGATTGGAGGTCATGAGGTACAGACGTTTGGCGTCATCAATCCATTCATTATCACATGCCGCCCTGAGTAATGTGTTGAGCATGTCTTGAAGCTGAACAGTAGGGTCACATGTAAGTAACATGTAAGTGTTGGTGTCTGAGACGTGTGAAGATACTTTAAGGTGATAGTATTCAGTGTCCATGACCACTATGGCGCCTCCTTTGTCAGCTGGTTGTATTGTGATCGACAGGTTATTAGCTAGATTGTGAATGACGTTGCGTTCATACCTAGAGAGGTTGCTGTGGTGTTTAGGTCGGTAGTTCAGCTTTTCAAGATCTTTATTAACCAGAGTCTCAAAGCTATCCAGAGTTTTATGCGAAGAAGGAGGCATAAATGTACTCTTGGGTTTAAATTGCTGCTGAGTTGGTTCACGGTCTTGCTGTTCAATGGTCACAACATTTTTGAAGAAGTGTTTCAATCGTATGTTGCGCATGAATTTGAAAAATTCTCCTTGTGTCTGAAGACGAGTGGTGTGGGATGTGGGTACAAACGATAACCCACGGCCAAGTAGAGCTTTTTCTTGATCACTAAGCGTGTGGGAAGAGATGTTAATCACTAGTTCACTGTTTTCCCACTGCGTAAGGACTTTCCGCTTCCTTCCTTGCCCTCTGCGTGTTTTTCGAGCTGTGTTTGTTTGGATGAATCTGGTTGGGACGGTGGGCGCCCGTGATCCATAGCCTGTGTTAAAAAAGAAGAAGAAGATGGGATCGAGGGACCACGTGTTACTCCAGTTGAAGGAGGAGGAGAAACTGATGATGTGGAAGGGCCAGCTTGTTGAGAGAGAATCACAGCTGATGCTGGTGTACGGCCAACGGTGGTATCTTTATCTGAGACCAGACTTTCATCGGATGACGTAGGTGTTTTCTTAGTGTCAAAACGTTTACGTGTATATATTTCGGCCCAGGTGTACACCTCATTCAATTTATAATCAATGGTGTCTCGCCTATATTTACGTAATTTCCCTTCTTGCAATTCTCTTTCATATTTGTCGAGTTTCTGATTAAGGACTTCCAGTTGCAGTTTCCAAGAATCTGCCTCCATACGTAACTGCAGCTCACTTTTTAAAGAATAAATTTCCTCCTCCAGATCCTTTATGGTTTTTGACAGTTCCTCAATGATCAAGAGGATGAGATCTAGCGAACATTTATTGAGTATGGCATACCACTTATCCATGAAGCAGGTGTTAAGATGGAAACGAAATAACATGGGTTTAATGGCTAAACGTAACCCTCTAGGGATCCTCTTGGCCTTATGGTATTGGACGAGTGTGGATGCGTGCAATTTTTGGTTGAGTTGTCTCCGTGTGATAAATTCAAGCTGACGAAGTTGTTGGGTAATAGTTCCTCCATGAGTATCTGTAGTTTTCACTTCTTGAATGAGAGCGTAAATCTCAGAAGCTTCGTCCGAGGTATAGGCTTTTGTATTGGCTCTATTATCTGTAATGTTCGTTATTGCATCGAAAGACATGTTTAAACAAGCGGGTGCTGCTGCTAGGACAGTTTGATCAAATGATTGGTAGGGAGCAGCGCACTCCTATTTACTCACTTAAAAGTACTACTCTTATAAGTAATGTAGGTGCTGCAGTGATATGCTCGCTGTCAATCAAGCATGCAGTAGAAGACAAAAGAAAAACAACCAAATGATGATTGTCACTGCGCACAATGCTAAGGGTGGCAAAGACCCTTGTCTGGTAATCTCCTTTTCAAAAAAGTAATCAAACTCAATGGTCAAGTATAAACCAACGTATATTACTGCATATATGCAATGGGTAAATACACGTATGTCAATACATATACAAGCTACAACACTTGTGTAATGACCTCCAACTGTTACATTCGTATTAGTACATAAACATGATATATTTCCAGTACATATAATTGTTTACATGAGAACATAAAGGTGAGCCCAATGCATTTCGGGACTATCATGTCCCTTCATCAGGGGCAATCTAAAACAAAAAAAAACAATAATACAAGATATTACTCAAAATGAACATTACATGATACTCAATCAGAAACTTTACTTTTAGTATGAAAAAACCAATGAATCTCCCTCTGTGAGTTAGCGAACAACGTACCACTATTGATATCAGTGTACCAATCCCTAAGAAGATGCCATCACCAAAAGTAGAAAAAACGCCGTGGTTGTGTCAGTAAAGAAGGTATTTGTGATCGGAAAAACCAGGGAGATAGATGGAAAAAAGTAAGAAATAGGGTTGCTTAAGTCGTGGCGAGTGAAACTCACCTAATGTACTGTATAGTTAAGAAATCTCGATAAGGAAAATCGAGACTGCTAGACGGCAACGCTGTTGCGTTCAGGAAAGAGAAAAAGAAATGAATGACTGAAATGACTAGTCAAGGTGTAAATTAATGAGCGAAGTGCAAGGAACTTCACTTACCAGCAACTGTAGGCTGATATCCGCGGGGTAAAGACTAGAAGCAAAAAGACGAGCCAAGTAAGGAGGTGGTTCTAACGTTACCTGATTAACCATGGCAAAAAGGACGGCATCCGAAAAATCAGACAAACGGACATAAAAACTTACGTATGTCGCGTAATGCGGGTGCGTAGACCGTTGTAGCAAATGGGAAGCAGTGCCGGAGCGCAATCCTCTAGGGAATGCAACCAGCCATTAAATACAATATGAACAGGGGAACGGGAACAGGAACTGGCTCCGGAAAGGGATCGAGCTAGAAATGGGACTGGCGGGTGTCGCCATGATGGAAAGGAGAGTGATCTCTAATACACCGGTAACAAGGAACAGAAATAAACGAAAATGTAAGGATATCACAAAAGGAACGAGCCTAGATAAAATAGGAGAAGTGGTGACGAAAAAACGAATTCCCACTTAAAAAGTACCAAGGTGATACAAAAAGACCGGAATAATAAATAATATGTGATAAGAAGAAAAATGAATACCAAACTGTACGAAAGCCAATAAAGCTGTTCAATGAGACAACTGAAAGTAAACCCACTGCATAGGGGGGCTAAAAAGATTCAGGGGGGAAAATATAAAAACAAACACTAGTGCGATAAATGGCTATGGTTAATGGTAAGAACAATGGCAGGAAGTGAGTGAAGAAATGGAATAACGGATATGCAATCTCTAAAGCGAAAGAACAAATAAGTCCTGAAGGGCTCAAACATAGAATGTGGCTAATTTGATCAAGAGAAAAATAAGAGTGAAGATCAATACAAGAATAACAAGTAAAAGGTATATGACCCCGAAGGCCTATAAAGGACAGGGTGAAGGACAAGGTGCCTTGTGAGAGTAATATGATGAAGAAAGAATGGAGAAAGAAATAAAATAAAAACTGTGTCAAGAGTCATGAGCTGCTAATTTCAGAAGGAAATATTTATAGAAAACATGTCATATCAAGACGGTCATTGAGACCAAACGGAGTCATGGTACGGAGATGTTGAATCCAGAATATTTCTTTGCGGAGGAGCACATTAGTTACATCTACGCCTGGCTTAACCATTATAGTTTCAATGATTTGGAACCGGAATTGTGAAATTGTGTGGTGTGCTTCTGTCCAATGGGTAGCGAGGCTTGAGGTAGTATTTTTGTTCCTGATTCTGGATTTATGCTCAGTAATGCGAGTTTTAATTTTGCGTTCCGTCTTCCCTACGTATGCTTTTCCACAAGGGCATTTGATACAGTAAATGACATTTGAAGTGTCAGACAAGACAAGTGTCAGACAAGACGGAAGTCCTCATCCTGGGATCCTCACCCACCGCCTGGGACGACTCCTGGTGGCCCCCCGCCCTAGGCAGCGCACCCATACCAACAGACCACGCACGCAACCTGGGCTTCGTCCTGGACTCCTCCCTCTCCATGACCAGACAAGACAACACCGTCTCCTTGTCGTGCTTCAACATCCTTCGCATGCTACGTAAGATCTTCCGGTGGATCCCCACCGAGACCAGGAAGACGGTCACCCAGGCCCTCGTCACCAGCCGTCTGGACTACTTAGCATTGTGCGCAGTGACAATCATCATTTGGTTGTTTTTCTTTTGTCTTCAACTGCATGCTTGATTGACAGCGAGCATATCACTGCAGCACCTACATTACTTATAAGAGTAGTACTTTTAAGTGAGTAAATAGGAGTGCGCTGCTCCCTACCAATCCTTTGTTTTTGCACCATACTATTGAGTTGAAAAAGGGAGGAGAGGCGTTTTTGTTAAATGTTAAAATTTTGGTTTGTTTACCTAACATTTCGCCTTTCTGTGGATGAAGATCTAATGTTTTTTAAATCTCTTTCACCTGCTGAAAATAATTTCAAATCCAGTCATTAATTACTCAGTTTTTCATCTTTCCTAGGCTGATAAAGTGAGAACCTGAAAGTTAGGTAACAATCCTAGAGGAAATTCAGTTTGTCCCCTGCATGCTAGAAATATTTAACGTAAATAAGAGTCCTTCTAGTCAACCAATGGTTATTTCCAGCAGTTAGTTGTCAAAAGTGCAATTTAAACGCAAGTTATTTTTTATCACTAATGCAACTGCCATCCTTATTGTCTCTTGAATAATAAGTGCTATCCAGTTAGGAAAGATAAAAGGCTGAGTCGACCAGTACCAGAAATCAAAACTGTTATGTCCAAGTTACACACTGATATCACAGGTACTCCTTTCTTCGACAGACCTTAAGCGCTGAAAGTGCCAATACCAAACCACTTTCCAGTAAACTCAGGATGACCCACTACAATAATAATGTAAGTCTTCATTAACAAATGGCATATAAAAAAAATGTTACAAATTTGCAGTACATTTCTCTGCTCCATGAAGTGCATGGTGCTGACCCACATAGCTTCCCAAATCAAGAATACTGAACACTGGTAATTTCTTCTTGTGTTACAAAGGCTCTGGGAGTAGGGGTACAAGGGGGCGGGGTGGGGGGGGGGTTGCAGCACCAAAATAAACATGCTAGTGAATGACAATGACAAACAGGTGAATGAGCAATAAAGATGCCTTTAAATGTTGCCCTAGATTTATGAAGCCCTTGTGTTGGCATTGTGTCACGTAAGGCGGAGCAAGGCAACGCAAAGTCTTCATTTGGATTTGCTAAGCCACGCAAAGTCACCTTGAGTGGCTGTGCGTGGCTTGATAAATCTGGAGTAACGCAAGGCAGTGTAAGCCGCTGTCTTGCGTTACTCTGTGCTGGGAAGGTGTTGCATGGGTGCATTGTGGGTGTTCCTACGCATCTGCGCATGGTTTTTGGTGCATTCCAAGACTTACTAAGACTAGTAAACCTGGGAATGACTCAAAATGGTATGCCTTCCTTGGTGAGGTGTAACGAGGAGAATTTTTTTTTCTCTTCGATCTTTCCTACTTATACATGAGCTGCATTCTACAGCACACATAGAAAGAGGAAAACACCTCTCAGGATAGTTTTCGTGCAGGATGGTTGCCCTTCCTGCACAAAAACAATCCTGCCTGTAAAATAGCACCCTTGCACCATGGTGCAAGGGTTCCTGCATTGGCACTTGGCAGACACAAGTGCACCAATGCAGAGGGAGAGCATGAATGTGACATATTTTAGTAATAATGGTGCATTACTGCCCTCTCCATTTCACACAGCACAGAACGTTGGCTTGCTGCTTGTGTCAAATGTTAGTAAATCTGCCCCTTTGTTTTTATCTTATCATATTTCCCATGCTTTACAAAGACAGAGGTCAAATGTCAGGCTAGGTCTTCTGACAAGTTGCTACTTATCCTTCCAACAGGGACATTGGTGTTTACTTTTCTTACTCTGACTGCAAAGTCAGAGGACTTTTTAAAATGAGCTATCTGACAATCTTACTGAGGTGCAAGGAGAGTTAAATAATAGGCTGTAGGGTGGCCTTTTTTTCAGAAAATACGACATTGAAATACTTGCAAATGAACTGCACAAAAATGTAAAATATTTCCATATCAGCAGTTCGGAAAGCAGAAATGAAGCACACAAGCTTAGAGGCGTTACAAACACACATCTCCCTGAATATATCAACTATTTGAATTAAATATGGATGTCATTTATTATAAGTTCAAGGCTTCCTGTAACACTGAATATGCTTGCTAATTTTAATGACTCTCGCAGGCCCAGAAGCCACAGGGCTCAGAGTTGTACCTTGCACATTTCCTTGCAGTGTAAACTCGCTTTCAAACCTGGTAAGTAGAAGCGGGATTTTGTGAGAATATTGAGGCTAGTATTGTACATATGAATGATATCTTTTGAAGGATATTTGCCTCTTCCCTGGGGGGAAGATGCTGCCACCTATGTCTATGTGGGGATACTTGTAGAGCGCACTGTTACTCCAAGGAGTGTCCTGGTGCTAAAGACCTGCCATTTGACAGTAACAAGCTTCTGTCACTTGATTAAGCTTCTTTAACTTGTATATCTCTTACATTGAAGCTGCAACACCTTCCAGATATGTACAATCAGACCATTTCACATTGAGTCCATATTGAAGAGATGAATGTGATTCTTTCTTAAGTGCTTTTATTTTTCTTTATAATCAAGCCACAGCCGACGCGTTTCGTTCTGCGAACAGAACTTCTTCAGGGCATTCATAAGTCTCTCAGAGCAAATGGAAAATATGATGCTCTGAGGTGGTAATTTCCTCTTTCTTATGAATGTTGATATTATGCTTCCAAATCTGATGATAAACTTGACGTCCTCAAACAACAATCCAAAAGCTCCAAGTACGATGTGATAATATGGTAATCAATTCAAAATATCCAATCCGTTTCATATGTCGGACCCAGTATACACCATGCAGTATCGACGGGGCCTATCTGCCCAAAACGATCTCTCGGCGTCCCGATTCCCGCCCGTATTTCCTTGTATTACTTGTATTGAGAAACAATATACATATTCTGGTCTACATTTCTATGGATTATAGCTCTTTGCTCCAGGTGACCATTCTCTAGCGAGAGCCGTGGTTAGTTGAAATGGCAATTATCTTTGATCTTTTGCTGTGCTGCTTGCTATTTTTCATTAAACTATTTGTATTTTAGGCTTCCTGACCATGTGTGTTTTATTTTTAACTCCATGCAATAAAACATACATGTTACATATTTGAATATTTGCTAATTGGCCTTATATCATGAGTAATACCTTCAGGTACTTTTGTTTTGTTGCCAACAACACCTTGCCTGGGCTTTGCAGTTTTGATTTTCTATTTAACATCATAAGTGGCCTTAATTTTCCCAGCATGGCAAGTATTTTATTGTGTCGCTAAGGGACCACTTCCCGAATCCAAACCGGTGCGGCCCTGGCATAAGCTGAATAAGTTGTGTAGTTTGACTAGACTCTCCACCTGCGTTGCAACTCTGCTCCTTCTTTAACTGTTAGGTGTGTTTCTTGTAGGAGTGCGATATGGATCCGCCTTCTCTTTAAATAGGAAAACTCTTTATGACGTTTCAACATTGCGTGCATACCTGAGATGTTGCAGGAGAGGAACCTGCAGGTCATGGGGGCAGCCATCTTTCTGGTGTGTGGATCTTCTAGCATCACCATCTCCTAGCAGCAACCCAACCACTACACACTGGTACCCCAGAAGGGATTGTGAACAAGTGATTCAAGTAGTCACAACTCATGGTTTCCCAAATACCCAACAAATAATCATCCCAACTCCCACTCCCCAGGACAAGGAGGCATAAAAACCCTGCCAAACAGTCAGTCAAACCACTACTATCCATGGGAGTACCCATGTGCCACACTACTGATGGGGTTAAGCCGGTAATCTGCTCCTCCACCAGGTCCTCCCATCCAACGCTTTTAATAGAAGCAATATCTCCTGATTTAGAGAAAGTAAGTGCTCATGCCCCTTCCTCTCCAAATTTTAGACTTCATAGTTACTCAAAGAAGCTACCTTGAAGTTACCAACTGCTCAGCTGCATCATAGAATTTCATCCAACGTTCCTGGGGTCACCTTAGGCAATTCGCAGTTCGAGCCCCCATAGATACTGGATCTGTGGTCAGAGTCTGAATCTCGTGTATCTCCATCATCCACTGGTGACTGGGTACCTGTTCAACTGCCGCTCATTGAGGCTACTGGTGCCTTTACTTTCCACCTCTTTTCTTGGACTTCGGTCTGGGACGGAGTGGCTGAGTTATGGGCCTTGGTCCTGCACCGAGACCTTGTCCTGCGTGAGTGCCTGTTCCGGGATCCCTAGCTGGAACCTGGTAGAGAATCTTGGTTTTTCCAATACCAGGTCTCTTGTGAGATCTGGAAGAATTGAGTTCCTGTGAATGACACCTCTCTAAGCCGGGCAGGGAACATGATTGCATATGGGACTACCAGCTGTTTGAGTTTTTTCTTTGCTTCAAGGAAAATGGATCATTGCCATTGCACCTTCCTTGAGAAGTCCGGAAACATGTTCACTGTGCTGTTTTCCACTGAGAGTTCTCCCTTACGCCTGGCCTGAGCCAAGATATGATCACAGTATTTATAATACAACAACTGGGCCACGACAGAACGAGGTGAGGGCCCAGGGAGCGGAGGTTTTGCTGGTACTCTATGCGCTCGTTCTAGAGCGAAAAGTGAGGAGAGGCCCTCCATCGCCACTTCTTCCTTAGAGTCACCTTCAAGATACTCATCCACACCTACAAATGCCTCCAAAAGTCCGGACCCCAATACCTCAACGAGAGAATCACCTTCCACGTACCCAAAAGAAACCTCCGATCCACCAACCTCGCCCTCGCTGAAACCCTGTGCATCAGCAAAGCCAGGAGAGGGGGAAGAGCTTTCTCCCACATCGCTGCAAGACCTGGAACGAGCTCCCGATCAACATCAGACGTGCCCCCTCGCTGAACACATTCAGAAAGACCCTCAAGGCAAGGCTGTTCGACTAAACGGAACTGCTGACCCTCCTCCCAGCGCCTTGAGACCCTCGCGGGTGAGTAGTGCGCTTATAATTCCCTGATTGACTGATTGATTGACTTCAGACTCTACACCTGTACATCTTTGTTTCAGTTTCATCACATGATATCTGTTGGAGTGCTATGTATGAACATATATAAATGCATGTCTTGTCTCTGCCTGGCAGCTTTATGCTTATTAGGGTGCCACTGGAGCTCTTTGTCCCCTGACTGATTCACAAGCTAATTTTTCTTTGATTAATAAACACTTGCAGCCTTCGAATTGGTGTGTGAGCAGATTTTCCTAGCAGTGATATTGCCTACCTGAAGCTACGCCCCAAGGTCCTTGTGTTGAGCAGGTGGAAGATTACACTGGTCTTAGAGATAGCACACATGGGTGATAACTATTTGATGTGGGTGATGGGTTTTGGGTGGACAAGAGTGATCAAAATGGACAATGTATATGGTAAGGCATGCTAATTAAGTTATACATTCACTACAAATAAGGGTCTGGATAGGTTCACGAAGCCAATAGCAGTGGGCATGTTTGTGAATGAGATTGACAGAGAATGAGGATGTTTTTGCAATAAGAAAGATTTTAATGAGGGAGCATGGCCTGGCGCCAATGGGGTAGGCAGCAAAGAGCTGTGCTCCTTCCGGCGAAGTCCCATCCAGCGTCATCCTGACATAGAAAACCGACCCTACATAATGAGAAGCAGTACCTGAGATGCAGAATGCCAGCATGAGTGAAGGCTGCAGCGAGTGAGGAGCTATTACCAGCTGCAGCTGATTCACAGCGGAGCCACGCGGTCGCGGCTCCAAGATGGCAGCTGCGATCTAAAATAAGGCTGGGGACGCTGAGATCTCCGGGGCTGACTGGGTGAGTGTTGTGGACGACGTATGACCTGCATTTTACGGTGGTAGTAGAGGAAACAAGCTGGCGCCCCGAGAGCCACCTACAAGAACTTGGGCGGACCATGGGCCTGAGTCGGTGCGCCGGGCATGCTGAACTGAAAAGACTCGAGGGAGAGAGACCCACACAAACAACTAGAGGAAGACAGGACAGAGACCGTGACCGAAGCTGCCCCAAATTGAATGGCACAAACATAAGAGGAGACCCAAGTGGGTGCTGCCAAAAGTAAGTGCATGCCACCAGCGACGACCACCCAGCGCGATATACTGAGCCAGGGGTGTCCCGGGCCGTGATCAGCAGTAGGTCACCCGCATTAAGTTCAGTTGCTCAACTGAGTGATTCCTGATGCAGTGCTGGCAGGAGAGTTGCCAGGCCGTGCCAGCAGTGGATACCATGACCAGGACCGGAGTCCCCCATTAATAAAGCCCAGAGCAGCCGGCGTGGGCCCCCTACATAAGTGAACAGACCCAAAAAATAGCAAAGAGTTGGGCCACAGCAGTGACAGAAGCACACCGGCAGGAGCTGTTCCCAGCTAGCGAGGAGCAGCAAGTGGGCACCACCATCAGCAAGCGAGCACTGGAACAGCCGGCCAGCCCGGGGTGAAGAAGTGAGCTGGGGAAGCCCCCCGGGCCAAAATCAGCAGCCGGGCACATGCACTCAGCAGAGTGGCCCATCTTTTGACCTCTCAAGGCGGAGCTAGCGGAACGTGCAGAAGTAAAAGCTGAGGTGTTGCTGCGTCAGGGGCTGAGGGCCTGGTCTGGCTTGGGGGCTCTTCAGGGGTGAAACATGGAGCAGTGGAAGATGGTGGCTAAGCAGGTTCTGCTGAGGCTGGTCACCAACCGGTTCCAAAACAGGCCCGAAGCGAGTAACATATCCTCTGCAGGACTCAGCGAAGGAAGATGAGTCTCTATAAGGCATGAATCAGAGGCCCCTGGCTTCATCTTGTGAGAGTAACAGAAGGGCAGAATATATGACTGATGATGGTAAATGGATCCCTGCAACAAGATATGATGGGCCACTAAGGGAACTGACTCCTTTTGCTACTGGAAGCACTTGAAATGCATCTCCCAATGCGCAAACATTAGCAAAGACCAGACTGGGAACCTCAGAGAGAGGTCCCTGCTAAGGCACAAGGTCCAGTGCCCATCTGGGACTGTGGAAATCATAGAGAGTGGACAACTGGCACTTGAAGCAGTGGGCTGGTGAAAGACACACTACAACTACTACTCCCCCAGACGCTCACTGTCCTGAGGAGTGACCTTTTCTCTGGTGGCAGACAGAAGCAGTAAGAGGTTGTTGACTCTAATGCATTGACTGCTAAACTGATGGCAAAATGCAGAGAAGTGGTGCAGATTGCAGTAACCAATTAGTGCACTCCCACAAGACAACGAAGGACCTCCCTTGGGACACAGCCAACTGTCTAGACCCTACGCTGGGTGCAGTGAATCCCTGGGAACAGGGCACACATCACAAGCCGCTGTGGGCCTTCCTTAATCCTCTGTTGCAATGGGCAAGATCGTACGGAAGAAGGATCGGGAGGTGGGGGGTCCACTGCCAGGGCAAACCATGGGATCCCCAAGAGACACAGGAATCAGGCTCAGCAGCCCAAAGCTATTAGAGGCCCCACACTCCAGGACATACTACAGGTAATAACTGCCTCTTGTGAGGTATTAGAAACTAATATTGACACCCTTGAAGGAGATCTGGGACTCTTGAGGGATGACCTCAGCCGTCTAGCAGAGAGAGTAACTATGGCAGAGAGAGACTTAGCTGAAGTGTCCAAAGCATTGACATTGGTGAATGGGAGACTAGCCACCATGGAAGCAAAGGTTTGTACGCTTGAACTGAGGGCAGAAGATGCTGAAAATAGTTCACGATGGGCCTTCCTGAGCGGATCGAAGGGAATACCATGTTGACCTACATGGGGAGCCAGTGGAGGTTCAGTAGGTGTTGGTTGATGTGTTCATGTTGGGGATGCCGAGGACGAGTCTGGCTGCAGTGTCTTGTATCATCTGGAGCTTGCGGAGTAGAAACTGTTTGATGCCGGCATAGAGGGGGTTTCCGTAGTCCAGTCTGCTGGTTATTGGTGCATGTGTGGCTGTCTTCCTTGCCTCAGGGGGGATCCATTTGAAGGTCTTACGGAGAATGCGTAGGGTGCTGAAGCAGCTGGAGGCGACGCCGTTGCCCTTTCGGTTCATGGAGATCGAGGAGTCGAGTATGATGCCGAGGTTTCTGGCATGGTCCGTGGGGGTTGGAGGGGTGCCGAGGGCGGTGGCCCACCAAATGATGTTCCATGCTGCCGGGGTGGTTCTGAGGATGAGGACTTCAGTTTTCTCCGAGTTGAGTTTCAGGCAGCTGTTGCTCATCCAGGATGCGATGTTCTGCATTCCTTCCTGGAAATTGAGTTTGGTGGTGGTGGGGTCCTTGGTGAGGGAGAGGATGAGCTGGGTGTGATCGGTGTAGGATACTATGCTGAGTCCGTGCTGTCTGACGATGGCGGCGAGGGGTGCCATGTAGATGTTGAAGAGAGTTGGGCTGAGTGATGATCCCTGGGGTACTCCGCAGTTGATATCCGTGTGTTCGGAGAGGAAGGGTGGCAGTCTGATTCTTTGGCTTCTGCCGGTGAGGAATGAGCGGATCTAGTCAAGAACGGTTCCTTGTATACCGGCGTCGTATAGTCTGGCGGTGAGTGTGCGGTGGGAGACAGTGTCGAAAGCTGCTGACAGGTCGAGTAGGATCAGGGCTGCGGTGTGGCATTGGTCGAGGAGGGTGCGGATGTCATCTATGGAGGCGAGTAGGGTGGTCTCGGTGCTGTGTTTGTTGCGGAATCTGGATTGGGAGGGGTCGAGGATGGAGTTGTCTTTGATGAACCTTGTTAGAAGTCAAGGGAAGAGTGTGCACATTTCTTCAAACTGATAGAAAAATCTAAAATATTGGTGGCAAGCGAGCTATTGAAGAACTTCTCACTTACAATGCCAGACATGAGAGCGAGGCTTTATATGTCAGAGAGAGGTACAAACTTGATATCATTGGTCAGCATTGATCAGAAAGATGCCTACTAATGTTCCAGTTACGCTAAAGCAAGTGTTTTTCCTGGTAAGGAACTTATAGCGCTCTCCCTGAGCAATCTCCTGGTTGCTACATTACCCATTCCTTCCACCATGGAGGGGCAATAGATCCATCTTCCAGACAGTCGTATTGCTCCTGACACATTCTCTGCAAATGCCATAGATGTTTACAACAGTGACTAGCTCTTGAGTACCCATCTGGCTTAACACCCCCCCCCCCTTAATGTCATACCTAATCCTTCAATCCCTAAAGCCTATCATTTGTCTGTCTCCTGAACCCACAAATTTGAGCCAGAGAATTCCAAAGCCTCTGCACTGAAGCCCAAACGTGTAAAGTCTAATCTCAGAATTTCCATCACCTGAGCATCCAGCACTTCTTTCCATCTCAGGATCCCACTGATTTTCACCCTACAAGGCACTTCCTTCTCTTGCCCAATGCTCACTGCCATACTGTATGCCCCTGTGTGTGGGGTGTGTGTGTGTGTGTGTGTGTGCGTGCGTGCGTGTGTGCGTGCGTGCGCGTGTGTGTGTGTGTCTCTCTCTCAAGCCTTTCATTGCTGTGTACTGTTTGGTCACAATGAGGAAAGAATGCCCTGCTGCTGCTCATGCAGTATGTTTTATTCTTGTGTGGCGAAGCGTGTACTGCTGCTGCCAGTGCATGCTTAAGTTGTGCTGGTAGTTCCTGATGGCGGGCACTGACACTAATTTTTTGGACCAGGGCTTATTTTTCATTACCAGACTTTGACCCAGAGCTAGAGACAGAAAGGTAGAAAAAGAGAGAAGAAGGAGAAAAAGAATAAGAAAGTTAGGAAAAGAGTGACAGATGGCGAAAGAATGCATGAAAGAGGGTCTGCATGAGTGAGATGAAAAGGCTTGAAGTGTGGAGTGGTTGAAGAAGGAGGCGTGAGGGGAATCACAATTAGGCAGTCTTGGCGTTCACAAGCCGGGCATTCAGCCGCGCGGTGGCGGCCTCCTAAAATAGACTTAAACCCTGCACCTTTAATATTTATTTATTTACAAATTACTCCCAGACAGTGCCATTACTGTTCTGTAGGTATAAGGAATGACGTCTCTGGAGTCTATGCAGTACCTGTAACACATATAATGCAGTTCACAGCTGCTTCCTGTGATGTATTTGTTCTCAGCATAAGAGGAAAAAACACACAGTACTAATGCTGCCACATGTCCTGGGCCTTTTCCTTCTGTTGAGGAGTCTTACTCTATTGCTACCCATTACACGCCTGTGCGCAGTGCTTAATTTGTAGAAAAATAAGTGCCAGGGCCCTCATCAAGTGGTCACTGCAGCTTGCACCACACATTGCCCCTCCCATCACTGCTGATGGCAGTACCAACACAATTACTAATCATCACACTCCCACAAGTGTGACAATTCAGTCTACTCCAGGCCCCCAAAGCTATAAGAATGGCTTGGGTGGCAGTCAATAGTCATGCTTAATGTATATTGAATTAATAAACAACTGAGGTTTTGTTCATCTTTAAATTAGACAGACAGGGCCACCGTGTGGCAGACTGTTACAAGCCCTGGTGTTGACAATGAAGTGCCGGTGCCAAGCACCCGAAACCACCAGCTCAAATTAAGCACTGCCTGCACGGCATGCTTTGTAATTTGGTAAAAACTTTTTCACTACAAACGCCATAACAATTTCATGTATCAGTGCTTGTCTTCTGTGCTAGGTTCTGATCGTTTTAGTCATTTGGTTATGATGAAGTTAACAACTGAAAAGAAAATAAACACTGTCAAAGCCAATAGGTTTGACCTTGCCAATATACAAATAACGTAATGACCAGGCAAGCCAGTCAACTCCGCCATGACATTAGCGCGCACTCATTTTCAGTTGGCTGTGCATATGATCAGACAAATAGGCCGTCACTCACAGTGCAAAACAGCGAATAAGTGAAGTGGGCTGACCCATTGCCCCATTTGGTATTGTAATGTGAGGTGGGCGGAAGCAAAAATGTTATGACACTTGAACAGGACAACTTAAGAGCAGGGCCACTGGAATTATGCGATTTTGCGACTGCTGCTTTTTTCGCATATTTATGGATTTGTCACCATCTGCTGCAAATATTTCTAGCTCAAACGGATCAAAAGTAACTAAATATGGGATGATGTGGGTTCTGGCACAGGTTAACTGGTCATCTATCAGTTGCTTTTTTCCCCTATATCGTTGTTAAGCTGGTATTAATGAGGTGAAGCATTTGCCCAAACAGTATGCCCAGATGTAACAAGCATTTGCAATGCAATAGGTCTCGCATTTGCGAGAGTTTGAGCGATTGGCATTGTAAATGATAATGCCATTTATATTAATGTGTTTACAAAACCTGCAAGCGGTGCGTAAACACTGCTTGCGTGTTTTGTAAACACATACATAAAAGGCATTATCATTTACAATGGCAATAGCTCAAACTCTCGCAAATGCGAGACCTATTGCATTGCAAATGCTTGTTACAGACTTGTGTTCTATTACTGCACAGAACAACCTGCGCTGCAGAATTATTATTGGGAACGTTCATACTCCTAGAACGTTTTATATCTATGACATGGCTCATTAATCATATAAATCAAAAAACATTCCTACTGGGGCACACTATTCAGTAGCACAGATCTGATGCCACTGAGCTTTATGTTGTGATGTCATCGCGCCTGCCTTTGTCAAGTAATTCTAATGAAATACCACTGAGCCCTGGTGGGTCACATAATTCTGCTATTGCCACTGGCCTCTATTGGTTGACACCTGTGCCTTGCTGTCAAGGAATCCTGCTGTGATGTCAGAGAGCCCAATATTGTGGTGTTTGAACCCTACATCACTTAATCATGCTCGGACGTCACTGAGTCCTGCTATGCCCCTGAACTGTCATATAACTCAGCTATTTTGTGCTGTAAAGAAGCTCAATTTTGTGATGTTACCCAGTCCTGTTGGATCACTGAATAGCTGTGTGGCCGTTGAATCCTGCTGTGATGTCACAGAGGCCTGTATTGTGGTGTCATTAAAACTGTACAGTGATATCAGTACACCCTGCTGTGTCACTGAATTTTGCTATGATGTCACTGAGTCTTGCAAGGTCACTGTATTTTACTGATATGTCACTGAGCTGTAGGTTTCAATACCACTGACCTGTAAAGTGTGGTGTGTCAAAACCTGCTGTACAGCTGAATCTTGGTGTGATGTCACAGTGGCCTGTACTGTGGTGTCATTAAAACTATACAGTGATGTCAGTACACCCTGCTGTGAATTACACGGGGATGTCACAAATCACACTACATTAAGGCCCTGTGCTGTATGTTGTGAGGTCACTGTGCTTTATGTTGTCATTTGACTGTTCCCCACCCCTGCATTATGAGGTCATTGAGCCCCATCATGTCACTGAGGACCACACAGACATCTTTGATGCCCATGAGCCGTCCTAGGTCACTTAGTTCTGGCATGATATCAAGAGGCTCTGAATCATGATGGCATGAGCTGGCATGGGCCACGTACCTCCACTTGGGGCAGCCTGAAAACTAGAGTGTATAAAGGCGTTTTAGCAAGCATTTGCTTGGAGCTCTCAGTGACATTCAACGTTGGACATCATCAAATCTTACTGGGCAGATTAAAGGACAGGGCTGTCAAAGGAAGTGTCGTAGACTGGATCAACCCCTCCTTTAAATGCATGTCAAGCATCATCCCTACGTTGAGCCCTTCTCCGAGCCACACAGCATCGAGAGGAGCTCCACAAAGGGCAATGATCTCATTCCTATTCACTCCCAGCAAACTTTTGGGATACGTATGTCACCCGGAGCTTTGAAGGACGTTGAATTTGTGGCTCTTCGCCGTGTGAACTTAAGAGAACACAACAGAGTAAGGATCACACAATCAACAGGAAGTAAGGAGTTATGGCGACACCGGGAAAATAGGAGGGCCACATACTCCAGACCATGACCTGAAGGTCACAATGTCCCAGAACTTCACATCCAAGATGGAGGACCAGGCTAAGTCTGGAAAGGAGGATACGGTCCCTCCGTTGGGCATGTTGTTGTCACAAGGAGTGTGCACAAAGGATGCGACAATGACCTCCAGACGGCTGGGCCTGTCCAGAGCGCTCCACGGTCTGCATGTAAATACACTGCTGCGTCATGACTTCACACAGCAAAGTAACTGAAATAAATGCCGGGTCCTCAATCATTCACAAGTAAAGGGCAGCAGCTCCGAGAAGGAAGGGGCGGAAAGAGGGAACCCACGGCGTAAAGGGGGCAAAGGTGGAACATACATGTAACCAGATCAAGGGGAAGGGGGGAAAGGACTGTAAAAGTGGCGGTAGTACCACAGGAACCCCTGCACATCAGATGAGCCGGTGGAGAAGGAAGGCAGGAGCCCTGGTCCAGGGGCTGCTAGCACTGCAGGAATGTTCTTCGCTGCAATCCTACATTCCCCAGCCAAAGGCTGCGTGCTCAAAGATGACACAAACTATTGCTGGAGGGAACAACAAGGACATGCAGATCTCAACCAAGCACGGCCTGTCACAAGAAGCAGGAGACATAAAAACGGAACTTGTCGAACAAGCGCCCGCCATTGCCCAAGCCCATGTTCTGTTTTGCGCTCCCCGTCTGTTAAGCTGTTGGGACACCGGCTTCGGCAATGGCGGCCCCTTGTTTGTTTCTGCAGCGCTCCATGTACGTTTTAACTTTAAGACGCAAGTGCTGTGTGGGGGCGGCCACCATTGTTAAAGTGAAGGCGCGCATGGCACGCTGCATATACAAAAAAGCAGCTGCCATTGCTGGAGCCTGTGTCCTGCGAGTGCTGTGTGAGGCGGGCCCTAAGAATGATGCTTACTCTCTGTGCCGCTCGTGCCGGTCACCTCCTCCGCTCTCTGCGTCTTTCTTCCACCAGTGATCACCAACGCCAGCAGCGCCGCTAGCACCAAGAGTCCAATCAAGAGCAACACAACTACGAGTGCCACCCTCTCCATGTTCTTACTGTGGGTGAAGCCAGGCTATGCCGCCACGTTACTGTGCGCCCAGGGAGGGAGGGAGGAAGGAAACGAGGGGCGCGTGCCCACTTGGAGACCGGGTGGGCGGGGCCTAAAGGAGACAGGGAGGGTACAAACAAGCCTCTCTCCCAATCAAAAGCGTGTGTTTAGCATAAAGTGTGACGCGCGCCAATGAAAAGCACGGGTGGAGCTTCGACTCCACTTCCAAAAGCACCCCAACGACAATAGATCTCGCAGAGCGAGCAACGCATGCGCTGCGACGCTAGGCGAGACCTAAAAATGACAAAACAATAACATAATTGTATCAGAAAATGTGCTGCATTAAGTAGCATATCTGCATTTTCTTGGAGCATAATTTCGTGCCCCCTGCCGCATTATTCTAGTGACCCTGTTTAAGAGAGATGACCCAAAGCCCTTGTATGAATCCACATTGCTATATATTTTTATAATGCATTTTTGTAAAACATGAGGCCAGCGAGACAGTTAAAGCTGTCTCTGGGTCATACTTTAAAAAACACACAGGACGGGGTGACAAAACCTTTCAACGCTTGTATTACAGTGGTCATTGCATGCACGCGCCACAGGCTACACTATATTAAACCTCGCGGGCGGCCGATTACCCAAGCAGTGCACACATATATCAAAGATGCCATCTTGAATGCATCACTTACCTTAACTGGACCCAACTTTCACAGCCTCAGATCTGAAGCATTCCAGAGAACAGCAACAACCAGTTATACCCAATGAAAGAGATCAAAACATTGCCATATGTCTTGTTTTCCAAGAAATCGGTGGCGTTCCAACGAAAAAATGCACAAATTACATTTCTGAAAGTTTTCCCAACTTGCACCTCTCTCGCCCTGGTAGCACACATGAAGATACAACACAGAGCTGACAGTAACCCCCCCCCCCCCCCCCTCCCCCCCCCACCCTGTGGAATGCGTGGAGGGGCCAGAGTCTCCCATATCTCACTGATAATCATTGGCCTGGGGCCCTCTGAAGGACTTGGGGGCCACTGATGCGATGAAGACCCCTGCGCCACATTGGCAACAGGGCAGGGTGGATATATTTTGAAAAGCAAAAAACCAGGACATTTTGCAAAAACAGAAGGACTATAATTTTACACCAACCAAGTGTCATAGAATTACAGCGTTCATCAACATTGAAACACAAAAGAGGAACGAAGAAATTAAACAAAATGCAGTTTTTTAACTCAGTGTTATGTCTGTTAACTCAATTGCTTTATTGTAACAACCGATAACTATCCCAGCTTTAAAACACATAAAAAAATGTGTCTCCCACTCTTTACAGTCAGCCCTCCCTAAAAACCGGGACATGAGCCAAATGTGCCGAAATCTGCAGCGAAAACCGGTACTGTCCCGGGATTCCGGGTCACCTGGTAACCCTACTACAGGGCCCAGTGCTACGTCATTGACAGTTATTTAAATGTTAGAGGGAAATTCTGATTTCATCAAATGCAGCTAAAACAGTACAAAAATATAAAAATCAGACGAAGAACGACTTTGATGGTTCCCTGTAAGTACTGGAAACTTTGCACTTTGCTCTTGCCTGTGCTGGACATTGTCACTCAGGGGCTCCCAGGGGTAGCAGGGTCTATAGGACTTCCTTATGATGCACAGAACCCTTACTTGTGTCTAAGCCTTTGCTGAGACGTTCACAGACTTCATTGTCTATATTTGTAACAAGGGTGTTTCCAATTGTGCCATTTGCTTCATATGTTGTCGTCATGGCACTATGGTTTTGGGATCAAGCATGGGTCTGATCTTTAGTTTAAACCCATCAAGCCCTGGTCCATGTCTTACTCATCCCAGCCCTGCTGTTCTCACATCTTACATCCCATTATAAGCTTCCACTCCTACGCCAGCTGGGTATACACAGGCCATGTAGGCGGAAGGAGGTGTTAATAGAACAGAATGACGTGTTCAAAAATATGTAATGGGTGTTTTTTTTGCACAGAAACCTAATCTCCCCAGGGAGTCCCCACTTTACTCTACAAGGAATTTGATGGGCGAGACTTAGGGGATCATTCTGGACTGATAGAAGCAAAAAATGCCCTGATGTATAGAACATTAGTGCCGGGTGCAAGCGTCCATGCCAACATTTTACAAGAGGAAAGTGGAAGATTTAAAAAAAAAAAATTGTTGGGAGAATGTATTTCCCCCATTGACTTCTATTCAAGATGTGGCATTTTCAGTCAGGAGACCGCCAAAGGAAAGCCATTTTTTGCTGCAGAAATCGAGAGTCTTCCGCCTGAATCGGGTCTGTTTTACACCCAGTTGCCCCCCCCCCCCCAGTATTAAGCAATGGGAGCCAATGTTTTTACCTCCGTTTTATCCTTATTATTACACTTTATGAACTGTTATGTATGGGCAGTTTCCACCAGATAAAAGGTTGTGGTTAATGTTTGTTGAAACCGGGGTAACCAGAATTTGTAGTGAAACAGCTGCTAATGCCGCATGCACCACTGTTAATGCTTACCAGTGCTTAATTTGTGACGGTGGTTTCCGGTGCTCAGCACCCGCACTTGTCAACACCGGCGCATATGTCAGTCTGCCACATTGTGGCGCTGTTTGTTTAATTTGGAGATTAGCACAATAACAGTTGTTTATTAGTTCAATAGACATAAAAACAAGTAACATTTGCCGCTCTAGCTATTCTTATAACTTTGGAGGCCTAGAATAGTCTGAATTGTCATACTCGTAGGAGTGGGATGGTTAGTAGTTTTGTAGGTACTGTTATTGGCAACGATGGCAGAGGCAATGAGTGGTGCAAGTTGCAGTGCCCTCCTGACAAGAGCTGTAGCACTTATTTTTAAACAAATTAAGCTCTGGTGCCTACTGAGGGGTTTAAATAGACTCAGAATAATGAGCAAGAAATGAGTCAGGTAGGTAGAGGTTGAATATATGCGAACAGAGCGCAGGAATATAGTAAATATGAAGCATCTAACAACACCAAGCTGGCTCTGTACATACTATACCAAAGTAAGGTTTAGTGTGCACAGAGTCCAGTGGATCCTCAGAGATAGGCAGAGGATAAAGTAGATAATACTAATGCTCTCTTTTATGATAGTAGGGCGAGCAGCTAGGCTTATCAGAGGTCAGTGCTAAGCATTTGTTGTACACACAGGCAAGAAATGATTGCACACACTCAATGACTAAATCAGAGACTAATTGTTTGTAAAAATGTTACTTTTTGTATGTTGATTTCTTAGAACCTAAGATACTTTGTTGCAGTAAAATACGTTTTGCAATATCACTGTTTTTCAATACCAAAAGTGGACACTGCATTTTTTAATCAGTACAATGTTATCCTATGAGAGGAAACACAATCAGCAATATGCAGGTAAGTAAAGGATTTACAGTATTGAGCTTTTGGATGAAGAATGAGTACCAGGCAAGTTTCAGGTACGTAACAAAACTGCACCACCAGCAGCACTGGGGTGGCCGGGTGCAGAGTTCAAACTCGGGCCTGGTGTCAATGTTATCCAAATGAGCAAGGGGGCAATCGAAGTGGTACTACTTGCGGGTAAGTAGCACAGTTTTGGAACTTAGTCTCCAGGGCGGCACAAGGCAGCGCTACAACTAAACCAACACAGCATCGGGTGCCCAATGAAAACCAATGGGGAATCTCGAACTTGGAAAAGGGCTGCAGGCTCAGGCCAGGAGGCCGATCATTGGAAACCTACCGCTGTACAGGTGAGGTAAGCTGGGATGTGCTGCGCCGTCAAGACACCGTCGGTAGATCTCCCTAAGTCCCAGAGGCTCCGGGTGTAGGGGTGTCCATTGGTGTCTGCAGTCAAGTTTCAGCGCTCCTTCCATCATCTCCTTGTGTTTTCCTTGTTAGCCCTAAGTTGGCTGGGCATTCCCAGACGTGGGTCCCCTGCTCACTTTGCCACTGGATTCAAGCTAGCCTGGCTCATGAGGGGTGTTACCCCGAAACAGGTCCCAGGGTGCTTTTTACCGGTCCAGGGAAGACCTGGCTTGGCAGTTCGGTTGGACTGTTCCCATGAGGCACAGGGTCAAGACTGATTTGCATATACCTGGGTCTGAACTGGGGTGGCGAAGTGAGCTAAAGAACAATGATGGATTAAACCCAGATCTGTGACTGGGGGTGAGTGTCTGAAAAGTTTCAGCGCTCCGCCCATCATCTCCTTGTGTTTGCTTTGTCGGAAATCAGCTTATCAATTGCGGTCGTGGTTGGGGGAGTCATCGTGCAGAGGCTGCAGGCGTTGACATGGAGTCCGGCAGGGGTCAACCCATGAGAGACTCTTGCACAGGATCGCTAGGGAACCTTTTTTGGGCCAGTGGATCTCTTGGACTTGAGACGTGGGGGTTGGGTGAAGAGGTGTTCGACTTCATGGTTCCCCCGGGCAGAGCTTTGGTCTTTACTTGGTTTTCTTCTGGACAGGTCTGCTGACCACGGGAGAGCAAGAGTCTTTGACGAAGGCAGGCAGTCCTCCCAGGGTTCTGGAGGTCACTGGCTGCGGTATGAGTTACTCTTCTGTAGCAGGGTCTTTAAGGGCTATAGACAGGCCGGTAGGGCTGGGGCCAAGTCAGTAGGTGTCTTCAGTCTTTGCTGCTGCACGGCTCTTCTTTGTCCTCTTCTTAGCAGGTCATCGTTAATCTGGGGATTAAGGTTCGGGGTGCCCCAAAATACTCAATTTAGGGTCATTACAGGGGTTAGAAGGAAGTAGCCAATGGGTTACTTACCTTTAGGGTGACTATACCCTTTGTATGTCCCCTCTCTCTGGGGAGGGGGCATACCCCTTACCCTATCGGCTAAATCCTCCAAAACAATATTTTCAAAGGAGGAGACACTTCGGCTCAGGGCACTTTAGGGGTGGTCCAGGCTGAGAGGGGAAACACCTCTCCTGTTTACTAACTTTCCTGCCAACCTTGCCGCCAAAAGTGGGGCTTGGTCAGGGGGGCAGTCATCTCCACTAGCTGAAGAGGCCCTGGTCTTCCTAACAAAAGGGAGGAACCCTTTGAGGCTCACCACCGTGCTGTGCTGTTCCTGATGGGGGGTAAGTGTGAAGCACCTCCACCCAGAGCAGGCTTTGTTTCTGACCCACAAGAGCAAAAGGCTCCCACCTCAGGGGGTCAGAGGCATGTCTAGAAGTGGTAGGCTGTTGCAGACCAGTCAGGCACACACTAGTGGTTTGGTAGACTTTCAAGGGGCACCTCTGTGGTGTCCTCTGAGTGCATTTATTAATGAATCCAGCACTGGCATCACTGTGGGTTCATTAACCTGAAATGTTTGGTACCAAACATCTGGGATTTGGTGCCATCATTGAGCTTTTGGAACTCACATTAACAAGCTCCCAGCGCATGTACTTAGTATGTCTTTGGTGTGCACTTATAATGTCTAAGAATGGACTTGGACAATATAGGGGCATGTCTGCTTATGCAGTTCTGCCCTTGCATGAGGTATAGTGCACCCTGCCTTACAGCTGTAAGGCCTGCTGTAGAGGTGACTTACCTATGCGTCTTGTAGTGCTGGTAAGCCTGGCACACAGGTCGACTCTTCACTTTAATCTGCACCAAAATACGCAGGCTGCAGTGGCAGTGTGCATGTGCTTGATGAAGGGTTTCCTAGGGTAGCACAAGACATGCTGCAGCCCTTAGAGACCCTCTATGGTCACAATGCCCTCAATACCAAGACACGAGCCTACAGACAGCACCTAAATGAAAGAACTTTAATATTAAGGATTAGAAGTTTTCAGTGAGTGTTTTTTCAAAGAGAGAAGCTGAGATTAGACTGGAGTGCATTATATTGGCTCGAACCTTTGGAATGCCTGACCTGTACCCCCTCATCTTCAGGATTACTTCAGAAAGTATCAGAAATGCTTGAAGACTTAGTTCTGCCAAACATGCAGAGTAGAATCAACAAAAATCTCCTGTTTATTCTCCGTTCTCTCCTTAGTACCAGTCTATGCAGAAACAGTGAATGCAACAAAATGAATGCAGTAGTTGACTGAGCATGCCAGCAGATGGCCTGGCCCTTTGAGCCTTGCATCTTCTCCAGGAGCCATTAAACGGAGGAATCCGAATCCGTATGTATGAACGCATTTCCCCATAGACTCAGAATGAGTAAAAACCCTCTCATTCTTCAGACCCCTGAATATTTCAGAAAACTTGCCTGTTGTTAGAACCTTGTATGTTAAGTAAAGCCGGATGTCTTACACCGAACAATGGATCTAATTAAGAAGGAGTGATCTTGCTCAAGACAGCTTTAAGCCTGTCATTTCTGCCTAAGGCTTGATCTGCAATGTGTTTACGTAGATTCAAGCAGAACTAAAACTGTCTTTCGCAGTTGAGGACTGATTTGCGATGCTCTTATCCTGGCGGAAGGCAGTCTCAATACTCCTTCCTAGCAGTGTTGGGATTGGTTTACCACAAGGTGTTCCCACAGATATGCCAGAAATGTTCTTTAAGACTCCTGATTTACACCAGTATTTCAAGGGCATCAGACAGTCCATAGAGATAAGCAATCATAAGGCACTTTATGAGCACATTGCTGTGGTTAAGGAGGTTAAAGATTCACAAAGAAGGATATGTACAGGCAATGTTTTATTATGTTTTTTCAAAACCAAACAAGATAATACATGGGTTACAATATAACAAGTGTTTAGTAATGTAACATTCTGGAACCAAAATGTGAAAACTGTTCCAACTAAAGACCTGGAAATGTGTGGACAGTAGTAGTATAGAACAGGAGGAAGAGAGATAGAGAGTTACAGGAGACAGAGAGATTAAAAACCAGGGAATTTGAGGAAGAATTAGAGAATAAAAGATTGATAAATGAAGTTTAGATTAATTTATAGTGCCTACTTTGGGTACGGAAGGGTATATATATATATATATATATATATATATATATATATATATATATATATATATATATCAATCTCTATATATATATATATATATATTTATATACAATATAAATTCATTGAAAAAAAACCGTTTTCAGGGACGTTATAGCTAGGAATTAGCATTTAAAAAACCTTAGAAGTTCACGGAGAAAACCAAAGCTTACAGAGATGTTATAGTTAGGCTGACATTTCACTCATACAAAACCGGAGAAATTCAGCCATTATAGTTAGCTGAGCTAACTATAACTCACACCCCCACAATGCACTGCTTATGACCTCATATACTACATCACTCATGACATGATCAGTAACAAATGCAAAAAGAACAATTGATGGACAGAATGCAGAACAATGTCATACATTCGCCCCAGTACAGAGATCTGGGCCTAAATGCATCGTTTTTTTGCTCACCATGCCATTTCAGTTTGGACCCAGCCATATGCAAATCAGTCTTGACCCTGCGCCCAATGGGAACAGTCCACCACGAACTGCCAAGCAAGGTCCTCCCTGGACTGGAAACAAGCATCCTAGGATCGGTTTCGGGGTTTCATCCCTTAACAGCCAGGATAGCTTGACTCCAGTGGCATGGAGAGCACGGGCATGATCTGTGACATCACTGATGACATCTCAAATTACATCACTGATGTCATCACTGATGTCATCACTGATGTCACTGACCATGTCATGAGTGATGTAATAAATTCAGTGAATTTCTAAGGTTTAAATGCTAATTTCCAACTAATTAACTCAGGAGTAAACTGGACTTCATCCTCCAACCAGCAGTGCACCAGGAGGCATGTTTGAAGAGTGGTGGACAAAGGTGGGCGTGGCCTCCGAAGACCTCTTAGCAATCCCACAGTTTTGGACTTACTGGAGGTAACAGGAGGGGTTGTTGGCCCCCAAGGACGTCTTTGGGAGCCAACTACCCCTCCTATTACCTCCAGTAAGTCCCACACAGCAGGATTGCTCTGTTCTGATAGCAGACCACGCACCCTTTGTCCACCACTCTGCAAAAGCACATCCTGGCGCACTACTGCTTGGGGGATGAAGTATACTTTACTCCTGAGGCCCTCAAAAGGCAAGGGGACCTCATCACCCCACCAGTAGTGCACGTTTGCAGAGTGGTGGAAAAAGGGGTGTGGCCACCTCTCAGCAATCCAGCTGTGTGGGGCTTACTGGAGGTAACAGGTGGGCTACTTGGCCCCTAAGGACCCTAAGCAATAAGGGCACTTCATCCTCCAACCAAGAACGCTCCAGGAGGTGCGTTTGCAGAGTAGTGAAGATAGGGGGCAGTGCCTCGCCGAGTTAGCGGGTTCCGTTTTATTTAATTTTAGGAAGGGGTCTGTGTGGCCCCCCTTTCCTTTATCTTTTTGGGTCCTGGGGGCCCCAGGGCCTGACATATTTTTTTATTTATTTATCAGTAATAAAACGGGAGGGGTGCCCCTCCCGAGGCCTTTTTCTGCCCCAGGGACCCCATTCCCCGGGGTTGGCCCATCGCTTTTTCTTTTTTTTTAATGGGAGAAAAGCCGCTTGGCTCCCCTTCCTGGGCCAGTTTTGGCCCCGGGGACCCCATCCCCCGGGGCCTACCCTCTATTTATTTATTTTTTATTTGGGGGGCTTCTTTCCCTCTCCTGAGGCCGATATACCCTCAGGGACCCCCATCCCTTGGGGCATGGCAACATCCTTTCTTAAAAAAATAAAATAATAATTGGTAAGGGGGCCTGCGAGGCCCCCCTAACCGAGCCATTTTCGGCCCTGGGGACCCCATCACCTGGGGCATAGCCACTTCTTTGGGGACCGTAGGTGGAGCCCCAAGGCCTCCCCAGTCCCTGCCGGCTCCCCGCCTCCTGCTACCTCTGCCCAAAAGCAATTCTGCTTTGCTTCATGGAAACGAGAGCATCTTTCCTGCTCTTGCTTCTATGAAGCGAAGCCGAGTTTGCTATGGCATGGTGGGAGCAGTGGTCCCACCATGCTATAGCAAACTGCAATGTCCCGGGGTGGGCACCCCAAAACATTGCTTGAGCTGGCCCTGGGGGGCGGCGGTCCCCAGGGCCATTTACAGCTCAACGAGGGGGGCCACATGGCCCACCTCCAACATGAATAAAGCCCCAGGGAGGTGGTGGTCCTAGGGCTGTGTGGAGGGGCTTGAGCCCCCCACACTTTATTTTTCAATATAGACATGGGGAGGTGGCAGTCCTGGGGCTCCGGGGGGCGGGCTGGAGCCCCCACACATCTTTATTTAAAAGTTAAAGCTGTGGCAGTCCCCGGGGCTGTGGGGGCCTGCGTGGCCCCCCGCAATGGATGAACATAGCCCTGAGGAGATGGCAGTCCCCGGGGCTGCGTGGGGGGGGCACGAGCCCCCATGCCTTTGTTTAACAATTAAAGCCCCGGGGAGGTAGCAGTCTCCAGGGCTGTGGGGGGGCCCCATGGCCCCCTGCATTTAATGAACATAGCCCAGGTGAGGTGGCGGTCCCCAGGGCTGCGGGGGCCCACTTAGGCCCACAAATATTTTTTGATCATTACCCCTGGG
Source organism: Triturus cristatus (assembly GCF_964204655.1). Classification (NCBI taxonomy): domain Eukaryota; kingdom Metazoa; phylum Chordata; class Amphibia; order Caudata; family Salamandridae; genus Triturus; species Triturus cristatus. Next base: position 634,037,067 of record NC_140595.1, on the reverse strand, counting down.
ATCTGGCACACCCGGGGGCTTCAAGGAAATGAAGTGCGGGAGCCTGCGCTTCGTGTTTTTTAAAGCAAAATTCAGCGGGATTCGCCAACCCAACGCGACTCTCGCTGATTTGTTTTAAAAAAAATGCTTTTTTGGCCCCAGGGGGTCAGGGTGCTTCTAATTTGCCCCCTTTTCTTGCTTTTTCTTACTTTTTTGCTTGTGACTCGGTTCAACCGAGTCACAAGATGGCTGCCAACACTTTCTGGCTTGATGTGTTGGCAACCAATCAGAGTGCAGGCACAACATCGGGAGGGTTTGCGGATCCTTCACGTTGATATATAGATATCTGAGAAATGTTTACATTTCTCAGGAACTACTGAACGGATTTACACCATTTAATAAAAAGAGTGCTTTCTGAACCAAGAGCTATCTTTTTGCCAAATTTGGTTTAATTCCGTTCTGCAGTTCGGGCTGTAGCAGTGTCTAAAGTTGCCTATGGAAATTAAACGTGTTTTGGTACCCCCCTTTTTCTAAGCCCCGCTCGACGAATCACCCCAAAACTTTCAACTCAGGAGCTGACCTGACCGCCCCATTAGTTTTAAAAAATTTGCGAAGATTCGCCAAACAACGCCAAAGATATTGACAAAAGAAAAAACATTTTTCCTATGGAAACTAGGTCCCCTCTATAACTATCTACTGGCGACCACCAAAGAGGCTGGCAAATGTCGAACCCTAAGGCCCCCAGGTTCCTGGGGTGGTGCTTTTTGACGGCACGACTGCCGCCTAAAAATCATGCTTGCATGGTTCCCTTGAAAAGCACTCGAACACCAGCATAGAGCTCCAAGCTTAAGCCCTTTATTTATCGGTAAGGATAACGTCAGCCTGCTCCTTTCGCAGCCATTGCACCACTTCTGCCGACGCGTTTCGAGGTAAATCCTCTTCTTCAAAGGCTACTGGTGTTCGAGTGCTTTTCAAGGGAACGATGCAAGCAGGAGTGTGATTTTTAGGTGGCAGTCGTGCTGTATAAAAGCACCAACCCTGGAACCTGGGGGCCTCAGGGGTCGACATTTGCCGGCCTCTTCATTTGGGACACCAACAAGGAATTGAGAATGACGCCTTGCCTGCCGAGGCTCATCTGGGGGCATTGAAATCAGCAGGACATTTCAATGGGCTCTGCAACTCCCATAACACTGTGCGTAACTCATACAGAGGAGCCCATCAGAGGGCGCGCTATGTCGTGTAGTTAAGGAGCACTTGTGACCGAACTGTGTTTCCTTCCACCACAAGCCTTTGATGAAGAGGATTTACCTCGAAACGCGTCGGCAGAAGTGGTACAATGGCTGCGAAAGGAGCAGGGTGACGTTATCCTTACCGATAAATAAAGGGCTTAAGCTTGGAGCTCTATGCTGGTGTTCGAGTGCCAATTAAGGGAATGATGCAAGCAGGAGCGTGATATATATATATATATATGTGATTGCCTGCGTATATTTGAATAAAGCGACCTGTCCAGGAACCGGGTGTGGCGCATTTCTTGTTTGATGTTAATTTGCGGGAATCGCTGTCTCCCGTATTAGCCATGACCGCCCTGCAGGGTTGAGGGTCCCTGCCGACAGCAAATCTTGGAGGAATATATATATATATATATATATATATATATATATATATATATATATATATATATATATATATATATATATATATATATATATATTCATTCCTCAAACGAAGGGCGCACTTTACACAGTTGGTGCACTCGTCAGGGGTGGACTACCCCCGCAAATTGTTAGTTCCAACCAGAAAATAACGTTGCACTCACCTTGCAATATATCCTAGTACTTTATTGGGTCATAAAGCAACTCAGCCCAGCACTCCCACCTACGCTTTTCGACCACACTGGTCTTGATCACGGTAACAATTAGTCCATCATTGCTTTCACCATTTATAACTCTCTCTCACTTGGTCTATTAAGAGGTATTGTGGGAATGGTAGTTTTCACAAATACTGCTCAAAGTAAATTATATCAAAACAAATAAAAAATAATTATACATGTTGTGCTACAAAGATAATCAAGTGTTTAATTATAACTATGAAGTAGTGAGGCCACAGATTTGATCTGTCACAGGTTTTTAGATTGTTAATTTATATTTGTTTGATTTCTTTAAAACATGGTTCCAAGTGGGTATACATAAGATATAGTAAAGTATTTATATTTATAATCATGCATACTGTTGTTGTTCATTTTTCAATTCGTATTGACTAAGTGTCTATATAATGCACCCACAGTTATGGTTAAACCATCGTGGTCCCCATCACTCACACACATTCAAAATGTGGGGTGCATTAAATTGGTATAGACTGAGTGTCAAATTGATGTGTACTGACTAAGGGCCTCATGTAGGTAAAAAATATTTACCGATTCTTAAATACCGAACAGTACCGAATCGGTATTTAAGAATCGGTAAGTTATATGTAGGTAACAAGTCGGTAAAATTTACCGATTCGGTAACATTCGGTATTTTCCGATTCGGTAATTACCGAATCGGTAAATACCGCGGTGGTATTTACCGAATCGGTATATTCCGAGGTGGTATTTACCGAATCGGTAAATTCCGAATCGGAAAGTACCGAATCGGAAAAAAAAATCACATGACTGTTTGAAACAGCCAATCCTGTGCAACCAAACCCCACCCAAGTAGGAAGTGGCCACACCCAGGCAGGTGCACACAATCAACTGACTCAGGAGAGGCTTGAAGTGCAGAGGAGAGGCAGGGAGCCAGTGGCTGAATCTTGAGACCAAACTACACCATGTCCAGCCAGAGGACAGGAGGGGAAAGGAGGCGCAAGGTGAAATTTAGCCCCAAGGAACTCCAGGTGCTAGTGGAGGAGGTGGTGAGGCAGCACCAGAAGCTATTTGGGAGGCAATCCCTGCAAGTGGCAGAGTGTGAGAAGCGCACCATTTGGCTGGCAATCCAGGCGCAGGTAAATGCCGTGGGAGTGACCCACAGGGACATAGACGTTCTAAAAAAACGATGGTACGACCTGCGCATCGTGACTAAGAGGAAGATGGGGGACATCCAGAAGGAGGCCAGCCGGACAGGAGGTGGAACTAACAGGGCACCTGCCCTCACTGAACTGGAGGAGCTGGTGCAGTCGACAATCGAGCCTGAGAGTGTCGTGGGCCTTGGGGATGCCGACAGCTCTGCCAGAGCCGCCACCCAACAAGGTAAGAGGAATGCACAGCAATGTAGCCCCCCCTACCCCTATCCCACATCCCCCAATGTGAAATGAGTATCCCACTCCAGTCCATATGTTACTGCAGACAGGCAATGCATTATGGGAGATGTAGTCAGGGATCCCCCACCATGAACAGAATAGCACAGAACAATGATGCATGGTACAGACATTAGCCTGAAGCACACAGAGGACAATGTGAGAGTCTTAGAACAATTTATTGTCATGCTTGCAATGCATGCCTTCAGATACACTGAGCTGATGTTGCATTTCTGTCCACAGACGTAACATCGCGCAGGACTCCAGATGGCACAGGAGAGGGGGCACACCGTCAATCCAGTTCAGCTACGGCCAGCACAAGTTCTGGCCAGAGAGCGTTGCCACTGCCACCATCCCCACTACCTGAGCCTGCATCCCCAGTACCTGAGCCAGCATCACCACTCCTGCTGGAGTCACCGGCCACATCACCATCCACAATAGTGAGGTCGAGGAGGCGTGCTGCTGCCAGGCTGCGCGTGTTGCACACATCTTCCGATGACAGCAGGGGCCCGGAGCCAAATCCTATGCCCCAGGATGGGAGACATACCACTGGTCCCTCCACCTCACAGGGAGCCGACACGGGTGCAGGACAGCGCCGCAGGTCGCGTGAGACAACTCCACCACCAATCCATCTCGGCCATGGGGTCTTTGGGGGCCTTGAGGCCGGCATGTTAAAACAACAGCGCCTGCAAACGAAGGCAGTAATTTCAGTACAGCGGCATGTGCGGGGACTCAGAACAACATTCAGACACATGGACAGGAACATTGGCGCTATGGCGGCGGGGATTTCTGACATGGCAGTGGGCCTGCGGGACGTCTCACAGTCCATGCAGCTGTTGTGCAGCAAGTTGGACGCAGAGAGAGCTGCAAGGTGCCGGGAACGGCAGAGGGGAGACAGGCACACCAGGGCACTCAACCGCATTGCGAATGCAACATCACTGCTCTGCCGGCGCTCTGTGAACATGCAGGAGGGCCTGACCCACTGCAGCAGCGATGTCACTAGGGGGATGGTGCAGGTCACCAGTGCCCTGGAGGTCCTCTTGACCAGTCAGGCGGCCACAAGTGGTGCAGGGGATGCTGCTGAAAGCATTGACACCAGCAGCAGGAGCAGCATCACACCCCCCGTCCCAGAAACACGCAGGAGCAGCAGGCGGCATGGGGCTGGCACCAGTGAGGAGGCTGAATCCGTGCCATCTCACAATGTAGCGCGTGGCCGCAAACTTTGATGCTGCACCGCGTAGCAATAGACTATTGGGTGACTTAACCCTGGTCTTCACACTTGTGAATTGGCAATGTTACCTGATTTGCATTATCTTGGTTTTGTGGCGTAGTGGCGCATAATTAAACTACTACATGACAACCAACACCTGCCTGTGTCCCCTTACTTACTCAGAAATAGTTGCATGTGATCTCTGCCCGTCTCACTCTCCCATCTGTTGCTGTTGGCACTCCATCTGCGTTGGGCTCTGGCTGTCCTGAATCATCCTCATTGTCCTCGAAATCTGTGAGTTCCACCGCTGTACCTCTCTTTGTGGCAAGGTTGTGCAGCATTGCACAAGTGGCGATGATCTTGCAACAGATGATGGGTGTGTACTGGCGTGCGCCTCCGCTCTTGTGGAGGCAGCGGAACCTGCTTTTCAGTAGTCCAAACGTGCGCTCCACCACGTTGCGAGTTGATTTGTGTGCCACGTTGTATCGTCTCTCACTCTGGGTTGATGGGTGTAGGTAGGGAGTGAGGATGAATGAGCGCACGGCATATGCACTGTCGCCTGGGTGAGTGAAAGGGAACCATCAGTCACATGCCTCAATACACTTACATTTGCTAGTTTCATGGTGCGTCACTGTTACTTACCTAGCAGGTATCCCTCTCCAATTTCTCCAGCAAGCAGTCGTGTGTAGATCCCACTGTTCTGGAAGATGTATGAGTCGTGGGTGCTTCCAGGAAACTTGGCACAAATGTCAGTGATGATGTTCCCTGCATCGCAGATGACCTGCACATTGATGGAGTGGGTGGACTTTCTGTTTCTGTAGATGTGCTCAGTGGCAGCTGGTGGGCAGATTGGGATGTGTGTGCCATCAATACAGCCAATTACATGGGGGAACTGTGCCATGCGATAAAAGTCAGTTTTAGTTTTCTGCAGGTCAGCCTGTGTATTTGGGAAGCTGATGTAGTGGTGCATTCTCTGCATCATGGCATCCAGGAACTTCCTGAAGAAACGGGACAGGCAACTCTGGGATACACCGCCCACCGCAGCTATCACCACCTGGTAACTGCCAGATGCGAGGAGATGTAGGCTGCAGAGTACCTGCACATGTGGTGGTATGGCATGCGCCCTTGGTGTTGGCTGCTCCAGGAGTGGGTGCAGGTCCCTTATTAGGTCCATGATGGTTTGGGGGTGTAGCCTGTACCTTTCATGTATCTCATCCTCAGTCAGTTGGAAAAGTGTGATGCGCTGTCTGTAAATTCGTTCCTCCCTTCTCCAAAACCTCAGTCCTGCTGCCTGTAGACGTAGCCGCCTTGCAATGACATACAGAGCGGCCATGTTGTCCACGCTGATGCATTTTGGGATTTCCTTTATGCACTGTTTATGATTACCACCTGCTTTCAATCTGTGTTAATTACCGACTCTTATTTACCGAATTTCATCGATTTCTAAAATACCGAATTTACCTACATCTCTTTTTCCGTTTTACCACTTCATATTTACCACTTCATATTTACCGAATCGGTAAACATGTATTCGGTAAATATGAATCGGTATTTTAGAACTCGGTAAACATGAATCGGTATTTACCGCTTCATATTTACCGATTTTAGGTTTTTGGCCTCCTACATCTCACTTGACTAAATACCGGTCGGTAACTGGGATTTTACCGAATTTCGGCCGTTACCGACCGGTATTTGGCTACCTACATGAGGCCCTAAGTGTCATCTTATGCAACCAGCCTGTATTAATTGTTGAATCCACACTGTTCATACAAATATCCCCCCACGTTGTTAATCCGAAGTTTCTTAGTCCTTTAATCCATATGATGTGTTAAAAAAAGTGTCAAAGGTGAATTAAAATGTGGTTTTACAAGTCAATGTACATTTCTAAGTCCCCATTCAGGCCAGCAGGAATTCTGGTCTTAAATCTGATGATGTCGTGATTCTAATCGCCTTAGTTTGAGAGTTCTATCTCCACCTCTCTCATTTTGTGGAACTGTGGCTATTCCAGAGTATGTAACATTTAACCAACTCTTTCCTTCATTCATGAGCATGTGTTTTGCAATTGCGTAGATGGTGTCTCTATTCTGCATTGCTCTTATATGTTCCAAGATACACTTTTTCAACGGACATATTGTGCTTCCAATGTATCTCTTGCCACAAAAGCACTGAATCATGTAGACTACATACACTGAGCCAATGTTCATTATGTTCATTGTGTTTGTATCTCCAGTTTCTGAAGATGAAGCTTTGTGCAGTGGCAAGATGATTCACAATCCATATCTTTGGGTAATTATCGGTTATGTTTGGTCCAGAGGGGTTTACGTTAAAGGACAAGTCCATGGGAGTAAAGGGCAGACCCCAGTGACCAATTCTAATCTTTCTTTTCATTCCAACCGCAAATCTTTTAACTCATCTACAAATATATACCCTAAGCATCAAACTGATGTTGCTAATAATGTTAATGTAGCCATTGCTGCTCAGATGCAATTGCAAATAAGAAGGCATAACAGGGAAAAATTAGCCTCGAATGTACTAACAGGGTGTGGAAGATGGTCCTTTCCAAAAAGTAGTCTTAGGCATACTCCATAGATTAATGAAGGTTTTTTGAAGATCACAGTTACATAGAGACCCCATCCAGCAGAGAGCTGAGAACAACTGAACATAAACTTTAAAGAGCGCTAGGCAACGAGTACCATACTTCAAGTTCTAGAAGCTGTGGCTGTCAGAGAGAAATGCTAAGAACACCACACAGGGCCCAATGACATCACTTATGCACTGATGCAAAGTGGAGCAAATGCTTTTTGCACCAGTATTTGTGGTTGTGCAGCAGGGAAAGAGACACTCAAAGTTTCCTGCTGTTTTTGGAGCACTTGTTAGGTGAGGCATTAGCCAAAACATTTAGATTGTTCTAGAATTACATGATTAATATACTCGTAGGGGCTTTCAGCCAACCCTCTTCATTCATTGTTTTATTACTGTGCCATTCACATTTTTATTCAGTGCATCATACTGCATTGGGCAGTGGGTCAACCCATGTCAGCCAATCGCAAACTTAACTGTGAGTGACCGGTGTTGGAATGATCTGCCTGGCAATTTTGAAAGGACCATTGCGCGGGACATATTTGTTTGGTTCCTTCACAGCCCACGGACCCAAATAAAACTGCCCAACACACTGGCCCTTTCAAACTGGCCCATCTGGCCGTACCAGAGTGGCAGAGCGCCTGACAGGCCAGTCCCACTCTGAGTGACGGCTTTTTGCCCTTTCGCAAGGAGAAAATCTGCACACAATAGTTCCATTCAGTGCCAGGACTACAATCTTAATTTGTGCTTTTGAGACCAAAAATATGTTTGCTGTTAACCAATGTTTTTTTCCGATTGATAATGGTATTCCCCAAAAATAAAGATTTTACAAAAACCATGACAAAACAAAACAGAGCCACCAGACCTATTGACGTTGCCAAGGCTTGTTCATCATATAGTCTGCTGGTTGTGCTGTTCAAACGTCCCTGCCATGCTGGATAGAGAGGTGCAGTGCAGAGGCATAACAATCACTGAGCAAGCAGGTGCAGTGGCACCAAACTCAAGAGAAGTGAGAAGCCCAAAGCACGAACTTTTTCTCATCAACCCAAATTGTTCTCCCATCATGTTCATTCCGCCCCTCCTGTGGCATGGAGGGAAGCTAAATAGGTGAGAGATAGAACACTTTAATATGTTATGCACTAGTGCATCCCATGAACGGAGCAAGGATGGCTGCAGAGTTATGCATGTGGAAAGTATCTGTATTTCTCAGAGGTGTTTAGGAAAGGACTTCTTCCCATGCTCTTCTGGAAGTCGTATCCACTCCATTCCATACTTGCACATTGCTTTTCTGTACCTGTGATACATAACGAAGCCAGGTGTCCCTTTTGGTGAGGGCTTGCTAAGTTCAGAATTTCCTGAACCCATCATTGTTTCCTGTCCCTTCATGCACAAGGAAGGCAGGGAAAGTGTCTGCCTGCCTTGTGTCTGCAGCTCACCCAGTAGAGGGGGGAGGAAGAGGAAACAGGACAAGGTAGGGGTTCCAACTGATTTTGTGGAGGGGGTTGGGAAAGGTATTGTACACTCACACCCAAAGATCCTCTTTTGTTTGGCTTCCCTTCAGTTGGGTGTCCAAAGGGGCTAGCGAAGGGACCAAGGTGAACAGAGGGCCTCTTTCTTGCACAAACTCATCTGTCAAGAGTCTGTGCTTTGGGTCCTGGCACTTCTGCTTATCTTCCCTACTTCCACACTACTTCTAAAGCCCACTCACTCTACACTATGGATCCATACACACAGTTTCTGTCTCTGGACTCCTTCCACGTCTACCTACCCAAACAGTCTATTGTGCCATCGTCTCCTTCCCAGACCACACATTTTCTGCACTTTAAACATATACCAGGCAAATACAAGACAATACATGCCAGGCAAATAAGCAAGCAAAACATGGAGAGTGCAGTTGGACTTTACCTAAATGTGGTTCCAGGTGCTCAACTGTGTGACTGAATCACTAAGTCGAGGACTGGGCCAATCTTCACCCCAGGCCCCCTGGAGAAATCTCTCCGTCACCCCTGGCACCACAGATCATTGTGTGGAGTTGCTTTGGTCCAGGGATCTCGTGTTCACCTAACGCAGACCGCTCCTGGCCAATGCACCAGCCAGTTAAGGAGAAAAAAACGCAACACTCAGGATAGCTAATAAAGTCTAACATCCTTTTAATAGAAAATACCTGTCAAGCAAGCAAAAACAATGCAAGGCAATTGCCATTTCAATAGACCACAGCTTCGCCCTTCATCAGTTGCAGCATATAATGCTAAAATCATACAATTTGTGCCCATCCACTTGCATTTTAACTCAATGTAAGTGAAAAGTAGCAAGACCATGTGATAAAACAAGAGCCTTGAGAGAATGACTGAAGAGCAGGAGCCAAGATTTTCTTGTAGGAAGGAATGTGAGAAACCCCTGACAATGTGAAACGTGTCACTAACAGGAGCTGGCTGCCCTGCTTTCTAAGACCCTTGCTTCATGGAGCCAACTTGAAACAAGTCTGTGCTTTACTAACACACTTCAGGAAATGTGCAATTATATGACATAAGATTATGTGGATGCAGTGCATTTAAAAACCACACAAATGTGCAGGAATACTAAGATTGCACTGATCTTTAGGCTGATAGTAGAACAAAATAGCAATTCAAAAATGAAATGTGACATATTCCAATGCACCTGAGCGTTGACATTTTCTAATTACACATATACAAACTAAGGCACAGATATGGGGAATCCACAGTCTCAAAGGGTTTCTTGACTCGAGAAAGGAGCCAAGCTGAGTATTCACATAGGATTCCTGGATTTTTGGAGTAACACGATAGGTCTAAAATGACCTAAGGGTTTTGGGATAGGAGTGGGTTTTTTCAAAAGTGAGTGTCACAGGCCTTGTTTCCACTGCTCTGGTGTTTGCACTTCATCTAGAAAGTGGTTGGAAATATTTCTCAAAGGAGGAGTAATGCAGGATGCCCAATATTTGAGATATTTTGCTAGACATAGGTCCAACACTGAGCCAGAGGTCAGACAACTGATTTTTGCTGGGATATAGCCCATTTTGATCAGTAGTCCTCTTTGATCGGTGCAAAGGCCGTTGGAGTCCCCGAGTTAATAGGAACGACACTACTAAGCGATGGAGCAGGTATGTTACACAATGAGCGGATCAAACTATCGATTTTAGACATGAAGAAATCAGAACGTTCATCATGAAGTGTCTGCGAGGTAGGAAAGGAGGACTGGCTACACCAGGTTGTTTAAATTATGATCTAGGTTACACATTTCTTTAGGTTTATTCTCTGCCTATAGTATAGGCATACCATGGAAAACAGTTCTCAAAGCTCTAATAGCCTTTTTATGGTCCACGAGGGCTGTATGATATATTTCTATGGGGAGGTACAAGCGCCTCCAGGTGCTTTCCAAATATTTGCAATGCTGGTTTTTCAAATGAAGATCCGTGGAGAACCATAGTACCCTCCATAGTGTTTGATATGTCTCATCTCACTGGTGGCCCTGATTCTTTCAGCTACTGAACCAGGTTGGGCACCGAAAGCTTAGTCCATGGGCATTTCAAATGTGGCTTGATAGCCGGTCCTATTTTATTCTTGGAACCGGATGCGATTTCTAAAGCAAAGGGAGCAAAAAATGATGAGACCATAACAATGGAAGCCATTCCTCCCAGGATATATGTTCACCAGATCAAAAAATTAGATCCAGCTTGTACTCTTTATTGTTTGAGGGGACCTTAGATACCAGAGTTAGGCCAGGGCCAGCATTCCACTAATTTGTTTGTGGGCTGGGGGATTAAGGGGAGCCTCTGACCAGATCTTAAATTCTCCCACCACCAGACAGCGAGCGTATTGTGGCGAAAAAGGGAGGGCAATAACCAGAAAGGGATCAATGAAAATCTATTCAGGATGAGAAGGGCGGAAACAAAGAATTCCACTAAAAGCTGTAGAAATGGGAGAGGATAATGCAAATGCCAGGGTTTCTGCCATCTGTAACTCAGCAGCTACCTGCTCCTTTATTGTAAATGTATCCCTTACTATAGTGGATACACCCCTGACCCGGCGGTTGGGTTGGGTTGGGTTGGTTATGGTGAAGGATATTGAACCCTAACGGGCACAAACAATCTAGATCATGCTTTCTGTTATGCGTAGAAAGCTGTAACCGCCTTCTAGTCACAGGTCATGAGTATCCAACGCATATTTAACTGCTGAGCGAGTGTTAATTAAACTGCAGCGTGCTTCTACTTTATTGAAACTATTTCCTATCACTCTCGTTTTACAATTACCATCTACTCGTTTCCCTCCCTAGACATCTTTCCTGTCAACTTCCGTAATCGGCCAAAAGTGCCCAGGTCGCAGCCATGCTCTCGCTAAATCCAACAGGGTTTCCCTTGATGATCTCACCTGGGTCTTGTGATAACATGCTGGGACTGAACCAGCAGCATGGCTGGCGCTGTGCGCGGGCTGTGCATGGAGGGGCATAGACGGGCTTACCTTTGGAGCGCATTCAGTGCACCAGCAGCACGTCTGCTATGCCGCCACGCAGCGATCTTGTTAATCTTATAAACGCCTTTAACAGCCAATTTATTAGTGGCCCCAGCAACAACTAACCCACTAACTTTAAAAACATGGTGCCCAACTCAGGCCTTTTGATATTCTGAAAAATGGCAACAGTGCGCCTGTTCAACAGTGCAACGGAATCCAAATCGCAGTTGTTTCAGCGTTTTTCCCACCTCCCCACTTGGCTCACTTCATGAAACCCCACAACCACATAATTTGTAGTATTCAGTTCTGGTTTCAGGTTCTATTTATTTATTTGCATAAGTTAATTAAAACCATTGCAATACAATTATAAAAATAGTAAAAAATAAGAACATTCTAAAAAGGTAAGCCGTAGTCCTGAACATGTCCATACGTGAGGATTAAACGTTCTAATGAAGTGCAAATATTAAGTGCCCCAGCCGCCAATCTGCTTCTCGAAGTTCCTTGTCTTACTTTCCTCCCATTCCCCTTGAGTTCCACGTGTTCCATCATAACAACAAGATCCCAGGTAAAGTGCTTATGCAGGATTTAGTTCAAATTTGAAGCAGCCTTTCGATGAGTAGTTTTTATTGAAAGTCTCCAATCTCAGTTCCTTCCCCCAGGGCAGGGACGGCGGTCTATCCAGCGGGGCCAGGAAGGGAGATGTTTTTATTGTTTCCTGGTCTTGCAGGAATGAAACTAATTGCACTTGCTTGTTAATGCACTTCCAGGTGGTGTATGAGATAAAAGGCAAGGCAAGGGCTATTTTGTTTATTTCTGTAATGGCAAGGGCTCTCGCGAGTTGAGGGTGCCATGGGGATCCAGCTTTTTCAAATGTATCTTTGAGGCATCTCTTTAGAGATTATTCCGGGGCTTTCATAATTCAAATGTAATATTTTAGATATTCAGTTCATGCAGCAGTTCCTCAATTTCTTTCATAAAATTAGCATCATTCAAAAATGTGCAAACCAAAAATAATGTGCAAAATTCTCAATTGGAGGGTCGGTCTAAAATCCAGCAGTAAAAGTGGAGTCAACCTATATCCGCCTCGATTGTTTCTTTAGTCCAAATAGAATAAAATTGAATGATGATTGGAACATGATTGGAACAATGGACCTGCTAAGAACCACAGTTCATCTAGCTGAGGCAAAACAGAGATCTAGCATATGTCCTTTACAAAGGGTTGGATCAAGGACATGTGTAAGTCTGAGGAATGTAAATCCCTCTAGTAGGTAGCAAGGCATCTTGTATTCTGTGTTCTCTGGATGGAAATTCAAATACCCTACGGCAATAAGGTGGTTAGAGCTAAGTAAGATTAATGCTGAATTATCAAGGAGGCTAGATACAAAACGTGAATTGAAATAGGTATTTCACACACCAATAGTTATTTTAGCTTAGTGGAGTTCTGCTAGTTAGGTCAGTTGGTGTGGGGGGTCTAGTAGACGTATTGAAAAGAAACCTTTATAGGTAATGGCTAGCCCACCTCCAATTCTGTCCTGGCGGTCAAAGCTGCAAATTTTAGAAGACCTCGGACAGCGATCTCTAAGACCACATTTAAAAGTCATGTAGCTTCTGTGATGAAAGCAAGATCAACCCAAAAGTCAATTAGGCAATCATGAATCTAAATGACGTGTTTGACAATCGAATTTGTGTTGATTAGCAAGCCGTGTAGCAGAGCAATTGATGTACTACATTTGATGTGAGGATAAAAAGCAGGGTTAGAAGAGGGTCCTTAAACTGGAGAATCTTAAGATCTTTTAAACTAGTTACTACTTTTGTATTGGGAATAAAAGGTGGACTGGTATTAAGCGACAAAAGAGATTTTTTAGAGTAGACTCTTAAGGTGGACTTACAACTAATAGATCAAGCAGCATCTTGTGCCCTGTGCCCGGCCGGACGATGCACAGAAGACCAGTGCAGATAGACTACCACTACCCCTACCGCGTCCGAACTCACTGACCCTGTAGTTAGGGCAAGGGGAGGCAGCGGACGGATCAATTTTTCAGCCAGCATGTGTGGGAATAAAAAATAAAAGCGAGATAAGAAGGTCAGGGCACTTTCGGGGACTGCACTAGTCAAACTGTGATGCACTGTTATTGTGGAAAGGAAATGTGGTGCAAGAAGCCAGGGACGTGACCCTCATACGTCCCTAATATCTGGTGTGGACCAAAAATTGCAACAAACAAGGGTGGCTCAGCACTCAACTTAAATACAATTGTAATGGACAAAGTTGTTCGTCATAATTAAAATACAAGCAAGTGAATATTGTATCCCCAAAGATTCACAATAAACTTCGATGTCTTGAAGGTGAGTTTTCTTTATTTGGTGATTCAGATTTCCATTTAAAATTACAGCTTACAATTCATTGCCAAATCATAGCCGACGCGTTTCGTCCCAATGGGACTTCTTCAAGGCTTTGCAAATAGTAATTTTAAGAATTCGCACAATTTAGTTTATTTCTTTTTTCTTTTTTCTCCTATTCTGTCACACAGTCAGATGTATAGGATCTCAATGTGATCCTAGACCCAGTGTAGATGTCGAGTAAATATCAAAAAACGGTACGATGGCCGTGAACGTGCTGTATAATCAAAAGCGCCTGGTCCGTGCTCCGTGTACGTCAAAGGGTCTGAGTCAACTTTGTCCATTACAATTGTATTTAAGTTGAGTGCTGAGCCACCCTTGTTTGTGTGGGAATAAAACTTAAGCTACGTATTAACAAAAGAAAACAAAACACCCGCAAGTGCCGTTTTCAGTCACAAACTTTCACTAGGGGTAAATCCCCATTCCTGTCATGTGGCACATGTCACTCTGGAATGTGTCATCTCACAGATTTCTGTCATCCTGCTTTATACTTAACCATGGCAGAAACTTTCAACATTGTGTCAGCGATAGATTTCCAAAGACATCACTTTCACTTGGGTAAAATGATAACAAATACATAAAAAACTTAAATAACATGAATCTGGAGGTGGAGCTTGAACCCTAATAAAAATGCTTGTCAACCAATGCCATTTACCTCCATACCAAACATGTTATTGCTTTGAAGACTTGGCTACATGTTTTGAAGATATTGATTTTGCAGTAGTGTTTTCATTATTCTACTTTCCATGCCATAAATTCGCAAGCATTTTTCTTGCCTTAAAAATAAATAGCCCTTGCTCATTTTCACTGTGGCACTGGTCCTACACATATTTTTCTTTCACTATAACCCTTTCCACAAATTAAGGGTTTTCTTTTACAGCAGAGCATGTCCCTCTCCCAATGCCACTGAATGTCAAGAATTTCTGACATGCTATGGCATGACTAATTATGCCACAGACCTCTCAGACAGCGATAGTGGGCAATTTCCAAAGGATCCTCTTTTACTTGGGTAAAATAAGAGGGATAGAAATAAAATATGAAAAATGAATATCTGCAAATGGGGTTTGAATTCTAGCCAAAACATTACCTAACTCATAGTATTTACCACTACACTAGGGGCCTTATTACAAGTACGAAGGTCAATAGGACCGTCACACTCGCGGTGGCGGTAGGACCACCACCACACTGCGGGCCCGCCCGCAGTATGGCCAGTGTGGCAGTCAGTTTGTCACAGAACCACTGTGTCCGCTGGGGATCAAGGTCCTGCAGTGGTCACACAGCAGTCAGGAGCAGGAATTTGCTGGTGATGCCACTGCGGCACCACCGGGCATATTCTGAGTTGCCTGTTCACCCCCCTTTTCAGGGCAGTGAGCCCACCATGGACAGGGTGGCTGAAATACAATTAATGGTGCCCAACAGGGACCCAGTGCTACTCCTGGACCTGGGGGTGCATGCAGGTGGACATATGTTGTGCCCCCGTAATTGCACCCCTGTTCCTGCATGGTTTGGCATGCATGCCACATCGTGCATGAACTGGCTGCTGGCGCTTTCACGGAGGTGGGTTGTATGTTAGACTCTCCAATTATCCTAACATCCCACCGCCGTGAGACTGCCGCAGCACTGCCCGCCCACCATGGATTACAATTGTAATCTGGCTGGTGGGCAGGCGTACCACGGCTTGGTGGCGACGCCACAGGAGGACCGCCAAAGTTATAATAAGGCCCTAACTCTTTTGTTGAATTGGTAATGTGGCAGAATGTCTTTTCAACATATACCTAGTCAATCAATCAGGATTTATAAAGTGAAGCAAATCACCCATGAGGGTCTCAAGTTGATGGTGAGGAAAAACCAAGGAGAAGCGGTGACAAACGAGGAAAAAGCAGAAGAAAGTACTCAGAAAAACAGGGGGAGAGGAAGGAGAAAGCATTTAAAAAATAGACAAAAGCAAGAGAAAGCATCCAGAAAAAAATAGGGAAAAGGAAGAAGAAAGCAGTAAAAAACGAGAAAAAAGCAGGAGAAAGCAATTAGAAACACGGGGGAGAAGAAGGAAAAAGCATTGACAAAGGCAAGAGAAAGCACTCAGAAAAACGGAGGTAGAGGAAGGAAAAAGCAGTAAAAAACAGGCAAATGTAGGAGAAAGCACTCATAAAAATGGGGAAAAGGAAGAAGAAAGCAATAAAAAAGTGGCAACAGTTGGTGAAAGCACTTAGAAAAATGGGGAAAAGGAAGGAGAAAGCAGTAAAAAAATGAAGCAGGAGAAAACAATCAGAACAATGGGGAGGAAGCACAGAGGTTCGGGAGCACGGGAGAGCTGGGCCTGGGGCCTGCTCAATGGTTTCGCGCTGCGTCCTGGGAGGAGCATTGGGAGGCAGGGCAGGGCTACCCGGGAGGCGGAAAAACGAGCGGCAGGCGTGAACGGCAAATGAGATAAAAACAAGAAGAAGCAGTGAAAAATGAGGGAAAAGCAGGAGAAAGCAGCAAAAAATTAGGCAAAAGCAGGAAAAGCACTCAGAAAAATACGGGAAAGGAAGGAGAAAGCAGTGGAAAATGAGGCAAAAGCAGGAGAAATCACTGAGAAAAATGGGGGAAAGGAAGGAGAAAGTAGTGAAAAACAATGCAGAAGCAGGAGAAAGCACTCAGAAAAACGGGGGAAGAGAGGAGGGAGAAAACAGTTAAAAAAATGAGACAAAAGCAGGAGAAAGCACTCAGAAAAACAGAGGAAAGGAAGGATAAAGCAGTAAAAAATGGGTCAAAAGCAGAAGAAAGCACTCAGAAAAACAGGGAGGAAGCATACCGGTGCAGCAGCAAGGAAGAGCTGGCCCTGGCGCAGTAGTCCTTTTACTTCCATGCTGATATTCCTTAGCTTGCCACAAATTCACAAGTGTTTTTCACACCTTATAAACAAATAACCCTTCCTGTCTTTCCTTGTCGCACTGGCCCCCATATTTGTGCTTCTTCCAGCCTCTCCAACTATAAGTCGTCTGCAAATTAAGAGTTTTCTTTCACTGCAAAACATAACCCTCTCACACATGCTACAGCATGTCACGGATGTCTGACATTCTATGTCATGACCAGCCCTGTCAAGTGCCACATGTCTTGGTCAGACCACCACATTTCAGTGCTTGTCCCCACATCACCCCACTCAAATGCATTAGTCATGCAATTGGAACTCCTCTCTTCCCTTATAAATGGTTGAGATGTTTCGACAGAGCATTGAGTATAAATATGACCCGCAGCATGCTGCTGCCTGGTGCCCTGGCCGCACCTGGGTAGGAGGAGAGGTCCGGCGGCCATTGAGACACATTGTTGTGACTTTGCCAGAGTGTTTGGGGTTTCAACATAACCGAACTGGAAATAAAAACTGTAAGTAAAGGCAGCAAATACCTGTAACCTCCTCACTCTCACTGATTTCCGCACAGTGGAGCGCTACTCTGAGAACTGCCAGCACTTGTGACCCTCCTACAGAGCTGGAGATGCAAGGGGGGCTTCAGTGTACAGCGGGGACCTCTCCGACCGCCTGGCCTCCTCTCCTGGTCCTGGATCAGCTGTGCCCACAGGCTGGCACAGCAGAGAGCATTAAGGAACACTGTGGTGGCAGCAGAATCTGGAGCACCGGGGAGGCAGGAGCAACACCATAGGGGGCTTCAGCACCAGAGCAAGTGGGATATGTCTGCTCCATGCGCTCTAACGCCATCAATTCTTCTCCCTTGACTCTATGCCCTTCTTATCTGCCTCAGAGCTCTCTGCCCCATCCTATCTCCCTCCTGTGCTTTCTGCCATCTCCTTCATGCCCACCCCGCTCTGTGTCGAATGTCACTTTTGTCCCAATGCATTTCAGGGCTCTTTCTCTCTATCTTTGTCCAGTTTGATGAATGCCAACAGGGCCGGACCCGGAACTAAAAGTAGTCCTGCAAAATGTTGTCAGACCAGCTCCCATACGGTGCGTAGCCCAACCACTGCTGAGGGGGGTGTGGTGGTGGAGGGGGGTTCTACCCCCAAGAAAGTTATTGATGGCAAAAAGACCAAAACAGTGCACTTTACATAACATTTTTCATTATATATTTAATTGTATTAATTTTCAAAGCACAGTAAAGAGTAAATGATGACCTTAAATAGCACCAGGTTAACCAGTTATATGTACCCATAGACATTCTTTGCAGAGTACACCAAATATAGATAGAAGAGTAGTGAATTAGAGAACACAAAGTAGAAGTCAGACTAGCCCCCCTACGGTGTGTTGCAAGAAAGCGCAGTGAGCGAGTCTGACCATTACTGGGGATGAGGGGATGGGGTGTGGTGAGGGGGTATAGGGGGGAGGGGTTGGGGGTATAGGGGGGGAGGGGTTGGGGGAGATTGCACCCCTGAGACAGAAAAGACAAAACAGTGCATTTTTCAACACATATTTCATACATACATACATAAACAGCCAGCATACTTAGATAAGCAGCCAGGCCAGAAAGCATGGAAATGTCACACACAAGCGTGCATTCCAGAAAGCATGGGAGTGTTAAACAGAAGCACCCAGGCTACTGAGGCCAGAAACTGTGGAAATGTCACACATAAGCAACCAGACCAGAAAGCATTGATATGTCACTCATAAGCACCCAGGCCAGAAAGCATGGAGATGTCACACATAAGCACCAAGGCCAGAAAGCAATGATATGTCACACATAAGCACCCAGGCCAGAAAGCATGGACATTTCACACATAAGCACCCAGACCAGAAAGCATTGATATGTCACACATAAGCACCCAGGCCAGAAAGCATGGAAATGTCACACATAAGCACCCAGGCCAGAAAGCATGGAGATGTCACAGATGGCACCCAGACCTGTGGCGCTGGAACACATTTCCGAGTGGTGTTGCTGCCATCAATGTTGCATCACTGAAGTCATGGGATTGTGAAAAATGCAAGAAGCACACAAAGAACAAGGGTTAGCAAATGAGCCACGCATATTCTGGCATAGTGTGGCGAGGGTGTGGTTCAGAGTGGAAAAGGTTGAAATGTCATCTCAGCACATGCCAACCCTTCAGAACAGATCAGATACTCTGACAGACTGAGAAGCCTACATTCACCATCTGTGCGGGTGTCATGGAAGCTGAAGACCCTTCTTTAGCAGATCTGAGCATCCCCACACACCCATTCAACACAACTAAAAGGATTTATCAAATGACTTAGGGAGCTCAGCTGGATCACTTCCATACTCCAAGGCCTTCATTGGGACGCGCTGACCACCCAAGTCACCTTCAATATCTGTTGCATCTATTGATGGACTGGACATTTACATCCAGCATGCCACTCTACCCCACAGACAATGTAGCAGGCACAGCACATGCAGTCTTAGCATTGTCAGAGTAAGGACCAGAAACTGCAAGAAAGAGAACCAGAAGACAGGCCTTCCACATCATGCACTTTAGTTTAAACAGAACCCTTTCGAAGACCTGACAAACATTATAATTATGACTCTTTGCTTGTCCCTGAACCAGAGAAAACTTCCCTATATTGCAATGATAATTTTACTCCCTACTATTTTAACCCTCTGTTGTTTTATAGCTGGATTTGCTCTACAAAGAAAGCCATTCATACATACATCCCAAGGATCATTCTATATCAGCACCTGCTCAGTGTCGGTATGTCATGGCGCAAACTTACTGGGTTTCCTAACAGACCTGTGACTGGCAGAACAAAAGATACTAAGGAACATTGTTGTGTTCCAGGACATGTAAAGAGACTTGTTCGATGCAAGCAAAGATAAACACATACCCCTCACCCCCAAACAAGGAACAGTGGAAAATCACATGCAAGGGGTACTCCACCCATGTGTTCGAACGCCACTCGTTACCAAACACTGGACAGCGGGTTCATTTGCAATCACATGTATCTGGCTGCGTGCTGCCCTCAACGCTCTGCCATGCAAGGCGATGTCTGCACTAAACAGACATGCATTTGAACTTCAAACCACAAGGACACGCTGTCCACATGTACCTTAGCTACCTGCATGCATGTTTGCATGTGTGCCTATTCAGTTTAAAGTGTGCTCAGCGACAGGCTCCGTGGCACGAGGGCACTAGATTGTAAATTTAAGTTAAATTTGCCCAATAAATGTATGAACATTTTTCGCATGATTTTAAAATACTTTTGAAAATAGTAACTTACACTTACTTAGGGGCATATTATCAAGCAGCGTGTTAAAATTATTGCCGCTTTTTAGCGGCAGAAAACTGCGGCGATAATGGGCTTGATAATATGCCTTAGAGAATTCCAATAGAAGCCCATGTTGACACCAGAACATGGGCTTCTATGGGAATTCTCCAGGGCATATTATCAAGCCCATTATCGCCGCTTTAGCGGTAGTTTTCTGCTGCTAAAGCGCCGATAACATTAACTCCGTTTCTTGATAATATGCCCCTCAATGCTATGTAGGCCTACGTAGACTAATAATGCTCCTTGTTTCTCCTGTGACTGTCTTTGACTGACTGGAGGGCGCGCTGCGCACCATGCTGTGACGCCGGCAGACGAACTTTGGGAGGGGACGCAGATCAATGGTGCGACTCGCGCCCTGAACTCTCACTGTCATTGGTGTTCCCGAATGGTTTCTGGCGCTGCATGCACTTCCTCCATAAGGTAGGGGCCGTCATCTAAAGTGTAATACATATGCGCACACGCACTACTAAATCCATCAGTGACCTCGCAACCGCCAGTGGTGCTTTTACCCCGCACAGAGGTCAGAGTGCAGAGACTGTCATGGTGGCCTTCTGGTGTTATTACTGGGGCCGATTTTGCACAAAAAAAAATCTTCCCCTGTAACCAAACTGGCCCTCTGTGACAAAACTGGCCCCCACCCTTCCAGCCTACCGGGGGATTGCCCGGTGCCCAGCATCATCAGTCCGGCCCTTAATGCCACCTGTTCTCTATATGCCCATGTGCTGTTTGTTTGTGTCATTCTCCACCTCCCTGGTACTCCGGTATAGTGTCACTTAGAGTGTCACATATATTGCAGTAAAATCTCACACATAAGCACGCAGAAAACACGAATATGTCACACAGGGGCAAACTGGAAACCTGGAAGCTATGCATGAAGAATTATGCGACAAACCTTCCAGACACTGGCATTGGCAGTGGGTGATTTTCAGAGGACCCACTTATACTTGGGAAAATAAGAATAAAAACAAATAAGAAAAAATAAATAGCTGCAGACGAGGCATGAACCCTAGTCAAAAGAAAATGTGAGTTTTGCCATTTCCCACACCAGCTATCTTGACATGTAGCAAGGCGCAGCTAAATGTCTTATAAACATATAGAGAGTGCAGAAGTCCTTCTATTTCTGTGCTAAATTGTATTACTATTTCTATGCTGATTTTTATTAACATGCCACAAATTCACAAGTATTTTGCTGTCTTAAATGCAACTCGCCATTCCTGTGTTTTTCACTATGGCACCGGACTCACACATTTCTGCTCGCCATGTATTCTCTTTTAATACTTTTCTCAAATGTAAGATTGCCTTCACAACACAAGCCATTCCCTCTAGCCAAAAGATTCACTCATTTTTCTGTGTCACAAATGCTCTAAACAAAAGTCCTGTCATGTTACATGTGCACACTTAGCTGCCAAGTGTTCAGATTGCTTATGTGTGATATTTCAACCACACTTTGTAATGAGTACAAAAAAGCAGTGATTTTGATGTAATAAATAGAAACTTTTGAACTGAAGCCCTTGTGTGCAAAATGAAGCTCTGGCGATTGCTTTAAAAGGAGGTGCTCGTGCCTCAGTCACAACATGCACAACTTACTTGTTAGGCAGCATTACGTAATAAAAAGGTAAGAGTCGCACTGTGATAAGTTGCTCCCATCTTAAAGTACCCTTTGCCCCATAACTTGTGATACTTTCCGCCAGTGTTGTCTTTTTATACGCAAGGGCACAATGCATTGTGGGCATTTAGTTTTGCTTTTATGGGGCTTCACTATTCACTGAAGCTGTATCACAAGCCAACACGATCATTGCAGCAATGGCTCCTTAGTGTAGCGCCAAGAGGAGGCACTTGTACTAACAATTCAAATAAAAGGTCCTTAACTCTCATTTCAACTCCGTTTATTCCAATACTGGGTAAAAGGGTAAAAAAAACTAGTAGATGAAAGATGAAAGTACATATGATTTGTTGGAGAGGTAGTTATTTAAGGCTTGCTTCTCATGTGTGGAAAGGAGAACTTGTTTGTTTTTGGGGTGGTTTTGTAGTGCTATAGTTCAGAATTCGTGGGTTGTGCCTGGGATTTTTACAGTTGTGCAGTTATCTATTGATGGTGCAGTGGCTCAGGGGGCCTCCGAACAGTCTTGTATTGTACTACCAAACATCAGTAATTTGCACATCGTTCTATGCTTCACTAGGGCCTGTCTCCAGCGGGGAGGCGAAGCGGACATCTGTAGGAGACACGCGGAAGGCGCCGACGCAGACAAAAAGTCATAGGAGGTCCCTTCCCCGTTCGACCTCCCATGGAGTAAGTAGGACAGATACTTATGGCATTTTCTTGGAGTACTATAACAAGGGGGATAGTGATATTTACACAACCCCCTACAGTGGTAGTTCTTTTTATACAAAGACTGAGTCCTTTAAACATATGGTCCTGATGAATGCTATGTACCCTACGGGTACGTCAAGAAGAAACATGTTGACCACATGAAATACGGTGCAGGGATAATTATTTCCCGAATCACCGCTCACACCTTTTAATACCAGACAGTTGTTCTAATTAATTAAAAAGAAATCTTTATGACAACTGCTATGGTTTTTAAATCACTTTCACTATACACGGGCCCCCACTTAGTTTAGTTTAGAAGTGCATCCCTGTCTTCAGGTGTATGCCCGCCCTCTATCAAACCAAGTTTTTAGAGGGCGAGGTTGCCTATGATGAAGCATGGCACCTGGTGGTGTGTGAGGCCAGTCCTTCACTTTTTGTGAGATGCCCGTAACTCACGTGCATTTCCAATATTCCTGTAGTAATCTCCACTAGGGGCAGCCCCATTTGTGTTTAAGTCACTAGGGCCTGTTCCACCATTGTTCTTTTATAAACAGGTGCACAGCATTCGATTAAACCATATTCATATTAATTGTATACCTCTGAAGTTGGGGTGTTATGTGCTTTAAGTTCTTGTCTTTTTATATTACATGGCTTATATAATTTTGGAGTGTGAGCACCAAAAGTTATTCAAATTGTGTATAATAGTTCAGCTGGCCTCATTAGCTTTTATTTATATAACATAAGGCAAGAAAATAGTTGTTCTGACTTTCCACAGTACTGCTATTGTATTATTGCTTATAGCGCCTACGTATAGGAAAGGATTTAGCTGTGAACCATTACAGCAGTGGTCCACACTCCTGCAGTAGCAACAGTGCCATAATGCAGAGTGATGGGACCCCCTGCAGAAGGTGGTGAGGGGCCCTTGAGGGACCCCTTTCTGACAGATATTCATAAGTCTTAGCCTGATTGGGGTCCCCTGGAGGATGCCCCCATGCCACCGAGTCCCGGGTTACACCCCTGCCAAAGAGTCCCACCTTAGTCACCTTCGCTTCAGGTTAAGCTCGTAATCTGTTAGAACCAATACAGACGTCAATTTTAAGAAAGCGTTTATGTATAGTAATTTATAATACAGTTCTCCTGTTTCACTGTGACACACAACAGGTTTTGTAATTGTCAATCTTGGAAGGATGAAAGGGTCTCAGAATCAAGTGCAAATCCGCCACGTGGCGTCTTGACGTATGCAACGCTTTCAACCATTCCTGACCTTTTTTCTAACAGCGCTTTCCTGCTGTTTTTTTTAGTCCATTCACAGAATGGAAAAAATGAAACTGCAAATCCCAGAATGCCAAGTCATGGTGCTTCCAAACCATGGGCTGGCTGAAGCTCTCACAGATGCACACATGCGCTTAACTCAATTAAATATCTTACTGGGTGTTTTCATTGTGGCCTGAATTCCACCTTCCAGAAACCGAAATAAATACACCGTACCAGGGCACTAGAAAGTTCCTAGTATTCAAAGAACCAATGTTGAACCCCAGTGAAGATTATTTGACTCATAGCATGTTCTTTTTTTGTACAGTCTAGTACAGAAGAGACCTGTAAACACCATTCCATGCGCTTGTGCAATCTGCCCTGGGTACACTTCCTTGACTATGCTGTGCGGCTTTATTCTTGCTTTTCTCGAAGGGCTGGATATCAATATGACATTGTCTATATTTTGCCCCCGAGTTGGTGACCTGCACTCACACAGCGCCAATAATTCTTGATCTGAAAGTTTTCCCTGTGCCCGGACCGTTCTCTAGCTCAGGGGCTTGGCTGTGACGCTGCTAGTGCTGGCCTGGTGCTTCCGGGGTAGAGCCGCCGCACGTGCCCTGTGCTGTACAGGTCTGAGCAGGCCCGCCGGAGGAGGGCGCAGCTGGAACTATTAAATTAGCGCTTCGAGCAGAAGGCAAGCAGCGCGTGAATAGCACGAGCTCATCCCTCGTCCGGTCCACTCCACCCTCCTACGCTGCACCAGGCCAGATGTGCAAGCTACACTGGCATCCCTCCATGTCCTCATAGGTGTTCCAAAGTGTGGACGCGCACAGCTGGCTGTTCTGCATGGCCAATCACAGATGAGCCAGCTGGTGTTCCTGGAATATATGATTTTACATCGCAATCAAGAAAGCACGCATTGATTTACCACGCAAATTTTACATCGCAAGTGGCATTACCACGCAGCTTTTCACTTCGGAGCATTCTACCACGCATTCAATATGTCACCACTTCCCTTCGTTTTTAAATTTTCTTTTTTTTGTGGGGGGGAGACCCCCCCAAGCCCCCTTTTCTTTTCTTCATGCAATTTTATTTATTTATTTATATTCAATATTCACCTGCACGCCTTGCACCAGCAGCCTTTACTTCCACCAACCACTGAAACAAGCGTGAAAACACACCTAAAACGACAGTAAAAATCAAAAAAGGACTACTCAAATGACATACGCGCAGGACGTAGGAACGTAGAAGACAATGAAGATGGATGAAGATACTTGCGTGGTATAGACGATCGTGGAAGGAGAACGCGTGGTAAAGACGTTTACATGGTAAGTGTACCATAGTAAACGTACCGCGTTGTAAAACCTTCGTGGTAAAGGATGTTTCCCGTGTTCCTGCCATAACCTGGGTTCATAAAACTCTCGACAGGCCAATGGGACGCTTAGGGCTTTAGGGCTTTAGCCAGAATCCCCTTGCACTTCAACCAAATAGGCCTCAGGAATCACTATGGTTTTGGGCAGGTCAGATCTTCAGCAAGGCATGGAGGGGCAGTGGCGGCTGGCATGTACCAAGGGTGGTGTGCACAAAATAAATTAAAAAAATAGACTTAACTCCCTAACTTGAGTGTGACGTCCTCCTCCCTTGAGTGTCTTCTGGAAAGACGATATGTATGTGAAACATGGTCTTGGCCCTATTATGTTTAGTACATTATGGCACAAAATATACAAGGGACAATGCCCAGTTACAGAGGCCATTGACAGGCACTTTTGATGATCAAAAGATTGGGTTTTTACAGGAAAGTTGTTCAAAAGACAAAGTAGGCAGTCAATGTTTGATTCCCTCAGAACTTGGCAGAAGGAGACTAGACAGAGACGGTTAAAAATGGAGAAGGATGCATGAAAAGGTAAAATGCAAACATTGACACAGAAAGCTGTGGCATATGATAGAGGAAAACAAGAGTCTGGAATTGAATGTGAAGATAGGAGATTTTGATTGCATATTGATAAGTCCTATTTGACTAAAGAAGAGGACGATATCTTTGTAAAGATGTTGCTAGATACTCGACCCTCGCCTCCTTATGCCCCGCAGAGGATATATCCCACTGTCCCCTTACAGTCACAGCCGTCTGTTGCGTCTACTTCGGCTATTACTGTATCTACGGCTGTTGTTTGAACGGCTTTGGCTACAGCACCTGCCGCTCCTTCATTGTCCTGGCCATCTTTGGCAACTGTGACTCTTAGTACTCTACTGTCTCGACTCCTGTATCCTCTGTTCTTTCTCCTCCGGTGCAAGCGCCAGCAACGATTGTACCTGTCATTTTTGTTGTTTCTCCTTCCATGGTCTTCCATCCACCGGTATCTTTGAATGTTGAAACGCCAGTACGTGGATTTGAGGAAAGAGATTGGATGAAATTCAAGGAGCGAATAGGCCCGTTAGTGCGCTCTGGGGTGGGGGATGAAGAGAAACAGGTAATAGCTGACCAGGCTGTGCGGTTGGCCCGTAATGCGATTTATAGTGTGGAGGATGTTTGGGAAGTCATGCGAGATTTTGAACCCTTTATACAGCAACATGCCCTTAAGCATATGTCTGCTATGTTGATTGGTCTTTAGCAAAAAAACATTGGTACAGAATCGCCTCAAATTTTATTTGATATTAGAGACCGTGTGTATGCTACTGGCTTGGTGCCAGGTCAGGTGTTTGGGAATGTTACAACTCTAGTTGCCTAAAGTGGTAGACTATATGAGAGGAGCCCTACTCAGATAACTCAGTTTCCGATGCAGGCGGTCCATCCCATATCACCCAGAAATACCTGAGATAACGGATCAGCATGGTAATGTTACTAGACCGGCTGTAGTGGCTTGTTTTCAGGAACAATGGGTTTATACTCCATCGAAAAGGAGTGAGGTTCTAGCCCTTAAGGCTTATTTGCCTGATCCCAGAAAGAATCCTACAGCTTATTATAAAGAATTAACAGAGGCCGCTTCCTCTACTGTGATGGCTCTTACTGATATTGAAATGTTTGTTGGTCTCCCCGTTCCGGTTGATGTTTGGAGGCAGGTTCATACTCAAGACCATGTAGCGGAGTTGGGTAGTACATGGGACTGTGATTAAGGGATGGGATCAGGAGAGGAAGCCAGGTGATAAACCCCGAACCAAGATACTTGCTTTGCCAGGTAGCTTTATTACATAAATACATTCCCTTATTCCACTTAAGAAGGTTAGCTGGGACAAATTGACGCATTGACGGCTTGTCGACAGAAGAAGGATGAAAGTGTGTCTGATTTCTTTACCCGGTTTGAAGATATGTTTTTGGACTATAGTGGGCAGGATATGTCTATTGAGGGGGGAGTTCGATTGTTGATAGATTTGTTTCTAATCTTCATCCTGAAATCGGGACTCATTTACAGGCGTCTGAGAGTACTTGGTGCACCTCTTCCCCATCTGTTATTTTGAATATGGCCCAGTATTACGAACACCGAGATCAGGAGGAAAAGGATAGGGCTGATAAGAAACACAAGATTTAAAGACAAGGGTGTTGTTGAAGCAAGCGTTTAGGGGAAATATTAGAGGACGGGGTGGTACTTCTAGACAGCTTCCATGTACCAGTAGACAGCTTTCAACTACACCTTTAGGGCCAAATCAGTGTGCTTATTGTAAGGAGGAGGGTCATTGGCGTAGCCAGTGCCCTATGCTTTTACAGAAAGTTGCAGCTCCTAGAGGGCGCAGTTCTGGTTGGAGAGTTTGTGGGACAGATAGAGCTCAGAATACTACGGTTTCACAGGGTTGTTCTGATAATAATTACTTTGATGACCCTTGTGATGGCCAATATTATCATGATGATTACAATATGGATGAGGCGACAGGTATGCCCTACAGCCAGGATAGCCAGGGACAGGGAAAGGGACCAGTTCAGATACCTGTAGATCAGTGTGTTCCTTATGTCAAAGTGGATTTGCAAGGCTCGACTAAGGGAATTTTTGGTGTACACAGGTGCGACAAAGAGTTCTGTTTTTCGACATAAAGTCCCTGGGGCAGCCCTATCTGGCCACAATAATGTTTCGGTATGTTTTTCAGATGTACCGGTTGAATGCCCCATTTCACGCCCCCTTGCATTGACTGTTGGCCATTTTACTGTGGAATCTCCGTTTTTGTTGACATCTAACTGTGGTGAGAATCTGATGGGTTTGGATTTATTGAAAAAGCTGTATTCTACTATTTATTGCTCTCCTGTGTGTGTCTATATTACTATGGGTCCGGATGCGAGTGCTTAGCAGTGTTTGTCACAGGATGCACCCCTTCCATCTGCATTTGCTGATGTCCCACCCACTCTATGGGCTACAGGTGACACGGATGTAGGACTGCTGCATATACCACCAGTTTCTATACAAGTTAAAGAAAATGTTGTTTTACCTCATATTGCTCCGTATAAAATACCACAGACAGGAGAACGGGCACTTCTTCAGGATTTGATACAAAAGGGAGTCATTGGGGAAACGTGTGGCAATATTTGTAATAGTCCTATTGTTCCGCTTCTTAAAAGGGCACCCTCAGGCTTATCTGAGGACGCTGACGATGTTTATGGTTTAGTGATTGATCTGCGCAAAATTAAAAAATTGTGGTTCCACAGTTCCTTGTGGTTCCTGAAATTACTGCGCTTTTGTCGATGATTCCTTCTACCGTTAAATCTTTCTCTGTTATTGATTTGAAAAATGCTTTCTTTAGTATTCCTATCTATTCAGACAGTAGATATTTGTTTGGGTTCACACTGGCTGGTAGAAGTTTTAGATTCTGTTGCTCTCCTCAGGGCTATATGGAGAGTCCTAGTATTTACAATCAGTCATTAAAAGGTCAGTTGGATTCCTTATCGCTTCCCTCAGGTAATGTATTGGTGAAATATGTTGATGATCTCCTCATAGCTTCTGATATGGAACAGGGTTACAGAGATAGTACAGTTAAATTGTTGTTGCATTTGGCCCATCATGGACATAAGGTTTCCCTTTCTAAATTTCAGTATTGTCGACAGGAGGTCACCTACTTAGGTAACCTACTGTCGAAGGAGGGTAGGAGGTTGACCCCTGAGCGTATTAGTACCATTGTTAAAATGCCCATTCCACAAACTCAAAAAGATGTCCGTGATTTTTTCTAGGTATTACTTCCTACTGTCGCCAGTGGATACATAACTACACATTACTAATCAAACCTTTGGTTGCATTAACAACAAAAGAAGTGTGTGAGCCTTTGCCTTGGACGCCAGAATGTCAGCAGTCTTTGGAGCAATTGAAAACTGCACTTTGTTCGGCTCCAGTACTTGGCACCCCTAATTTCAACAAGCCATTTGTGCTCTATGTACACGAGATGGCTGGTTGCTCACTCTCTGTTCTAACATAGCAATTTGGGGATAAACAGAGACCTTGTGCTTATTTTTCTGCTGTGCTTGATCCTGTTGCAAGAGCCCTCCCGAGCTGTCTGAGAGTGGTCGCGGCTGTGGCCACTTCAATCAGACAGTCGGCTGGATTCATACTCGATACTGATCTCACAGTTATTGTACCCCATGCTGTGGACACGCTTTTGAATAAGACAAAGACACAGCACCTCCCCAGTGCATGTCTTACTAGCTATGAATTGACATTGTTTGCTAAGCATATTACGATTAAAAGATGTGCCACTCTGAATCCAGCCACGTTACTACCCCTTCCTTCTGAGAATGATGTAGTTGACAAACATGATTGTATTTTCCGTACGGAAGAAGAGACAAAAGGATGGGTAGACTTGACTGATGTTCCCTTATCTGACCCTCAAGGGAAACTATATGTCGATGGCTCCTGTTTTAAATTACCAGATGGCACCACCACTGCAGCTTATGCTATCACTACGTTGCGTATAGTGGTAGAGACATCGGGGTCCCCTATCAGTCAGCTCAAGCTGCTGAGCTTGCTGCCCTTATCCGAGCTTGCGAATTGAGTGAAGGACTGGTTGTCAACATTTATACTGACAGCTAGTAGGCCTATGGGGTCGCGCATAATTTTGGCCGACTCTGGGCTGAGAGAGGGTTCCTTACTTCTCATGACACCAAGATTCAACATGGGCACCTTATATTGAGGATTTTGTCCACTTTAATGCTTACCAAGAAATTGGCTATAGTTAAGTGTAGCGCCCACAGGAAGATTACTGATGGTGTGGGTAGGAGAAATGCTTTTGCTGATCAGACAGCTAAGGAAACAGCCTGAACAAAGATGAAACATATTTTTGAAGCAGGTCCAGCTATGTTGGTCCCTGAAGGTGTCATGTTTGAAGATACTCTTGAAAGTGTAAAGGAGCTACAGAGTGAAGCCACAATAGAAGAATTAGCAGAATGGCAGAAAAGTACAGCACAGTTGGATGAAGAAGGATATTGCATTGAGAAATCAAGGAAGCAGAGATGGGTGATACCAGATGCATACATTCTTCCCGTGGTTACTATGGCACATGGCCCCGCTCATATTAGTGCAAAAGGCATTTGTAAGTTGTTAGACCCTGTATGGCAGAATGCAGTATTTCTAAGACAGCTGCACATTTGGTGAAATACTGTATGATTTGCATGATGCATAATCCAGGGAAGGGTACCTCCACACCACCCGGCAATTTTGCAGCACCCAATTTTCATTTTAAAGTCCTTAAAATGGACCATATTGAACTAGAGAGATGTAATAATTTTAAATATGTTTTGGTGGTTGTATGTGCATTCAATAAATGGGTTGAGGCTAACCCCACCAAAGATAATACAGCCATTACGACTGCACAGGTACTCCTGAAGTTAGTACTGTCCTTGTTTTGACTTGCCCCGAGTTATCTGGAGTGACAACAGAAGTCATTTTAATGCAAAAATGATTCAATTAATTTGTGAGGGTTTCCATGTCAAACAAAAATTCCATGCTGCTAATCATCCACAGTCAGCGGGTTTGGTTGAGAAGTACAATGGTGCTCTCAAACTGAAATTAGCAAAAATTCACGAGACAACAGGGTTGAAATGGCCAGATGCTTTACCGTTAGCACTTTTGTCGACAAGAACAACAGCACATTCTAGGACAGGATTGTCTCCTTAAGAGGTCGTGTTTGGGCACCTGGCAAATGTCTGAGGCATCCCGCGTCCTCGTAGGTTTTCTGATATTAAGTACCCTGTGTTGCTTGATTACCTTGACCAGTTAACCAAGAGTTTATGTTCTATTCACCAACAGGTGCGGGAGTCCCTACCTCCTATACCAGAGGGACCCGGCAATGATATTCAGCCTGGAGACTATGTTCTCCTGAAAATATTTTGCCGCAAGAAAAGTCTGGAGCCGTGCTGGAAGGGACCTGAACAGGTTCTGTTGGTGACACTGACGGCTGTCAAAGTTTCTGGCCGAAAGAAAGGGGTACATGCCACCCATTGCAGAAGGATTCCCTTGCCACTGCCCTATGACCAGTGACTTGCAGATGGTGTCAGGGGCTCAGAGTGCGAGCAGGTGCCCTGGTTTGTCCCATTGAGTGATGCCCAGCTAACATGGATGCAGACAGATAAAGAAAATGAGAATGTGTTGAATGAGGCTGTTCCTCCAGAAATACGAGCTATCCAAGAGTCTTTGTTCACTGATCACACGGTGCCTGGGGCTACCAGGCACAATTTGCGCCCTCGGCTGAGGGATATGGATTCAAAGGAGAAAGGAGATTAGGGATGGACTGCGTAAGACAGGTTGTACTGAGTTATAGTACCAACGGAGTTAATTAAGATTAGTGAATGATTTCTACCTTTATTCTAGTTTTTTGAACAGTTAGTTAGGGAAGATCAAGGTATCCCTTGAAGGTATAATATCTTGATCAACTTGGGATAAAAGAGCTTAGGACAGAGCAAGCTCCGACGCCGGTGATCAAGAGCGCCAACGTGTTGATGGACAATAGAAGCCTGTACCAGTGAGGCTCTGACGGACACTGGGAACTTGTATATTACCTTTGCATTTTGGCCCCCTTTTTTATCATTCGTTATGCATCCTTTTGGAAGACAGACTGATGAGGAAGAGCAGCCAGTGTTTCTGGTTGCCCAGCATGATATGGTGTGGACTCGCAAGCAGAAAATAACATGTGTTGCTCTTGTGGTTTTGTTGCTAATAACATTGTGTGGGGTGTCATGGGTTTTGGAAAATGATCAGGATGTACCTTTACGCAATAAGAGTAAGGTTATTCCTCTGACAAGAAAGAAAAGGTCAGCTTCAGGTAATGTGTTTCTAGACACACATAAGAGATTCTTTGGAGAAGGGATAGCTTGTTACCCCACTGAATCTGTCACTAGTTTATGGACCGCATATCCGTTGTCACTTGTAAATTATACATATTCTCGTCCACCGCAATTTACAGAAGCGAAGGGAGATTTTGGCTATCCAGGTCCTTGTTTATATTATAGAAAGCCACTGGGGATGGGTTATCCAGGTTGTGATAACAACACATATTGCGACAACTTCTACATGGAAGAACAGAATTTCACACTGGTGGGTTGGCATTTCAAGGAATTTATAGTCACCCGGGAGGCTGGTTATTATCCTGCTTGTTGCCCTATGTTGAAAATTACGGACACTTCTTTGTATATCTATTGTTCTGGAATAGTGTTGTACAAAAATATGATCCCCTTGGTGAATGACAAAGATCTGAGTACTTTGGGAATGAACACCAGATGTGCTGGAGTAGATTAGTGGGCTAAAGAACGGTGATGGATCAAACCCAGATCTGTTGACTGGGTGTGAGTGTTTGATTGGTTCTGATGCTCCGTCCATCACCACCCCCTTTTGTACCGCTTTGTTCGCCAAAAGTTGGCAGGGTATGCTCAGACGTGAGTCCCTTGCTCACTTTGCCACTGGATTCAAGCAAGCCTGGCTGAAGACGGCTGAAATGCCAGAAACCGGTCCTAGGAAGCTTGTTTCCGGTCCAGGGAAGGCATGGCTTGGCAGTTCGGGCTGAACTGTTCCCATGAGGCACAGGGTCAGACTGATTTGCATATGGCCATGTCTGAACTGGGGTGGCAGAGTGGGCTAAAGAACGGTGATGGATCAAACCCAGATCTGTTGACTGGGTGTGAGTGTTTGATTGGTTCTGATGCTCCGTCCATCACCACCCCCTTTTGTACCGGAGTAGATTATGAAGCATCGATTTATGAACACCGGGGTTTTACTTTTTGTCTAACGGTACCTATTCTAACGTTCATAATGGTACAGACGATGTAGCTCTTGGGATCGTGTTGCCCTTAGGTGTGCCCTGTAAATACGCGAAGCCTAATGCCCATTGGGTTAAAAGGACTTTGTGAGGGAGTGACGGACACAGAGGTCAATAATTATAGCATTGGTATTACTTTTGGATACATCCTTTCCTCTTTTTTCACATTAGGTGGTACTTCCATGGCTAGAGGTGAAAAGGCCAGAGAATATTTTGGGTGTAAGCTTCAAATTTTATCTAAATACTACTGTGGCAGCTTTACGCGACATCACCCCTCAGTTGGAAAGTATGCGAATATATTCCGAACAGACTAGATAAGTGGTTGATTTTATCTTAGCTATGAGTGGTGGGTTAAACGCGGCAGTTGGAGACCAGTGTGTAGTCGGGATAAAAAATATGGAAAAGAATATTACCAAACACATTCTCTATATCCTTGAGAATGTCAAGGGAATGGAAAGTGGAAATTGGAGTTGGTCTCTTTTGGTTACCTTGGGCTTGATGCTTGAAAAAGTAATTTACCTGATTGTGATATTGGTGCTTTGTTGTGCTCTTATTCAGTGTTTTCCTTTCTGTTGCTCCTATTGTACCACAGTTCTCACCCCATAACAGAAAATATCGATTCATGATAATAATGCTGCAATTATGGTACAGAAGGAAATAGAGGACGTTATGAACTTTGATGAGGGCATTTTTGAGATTTCTTCCCTCCTTACTGTTTCCCTTGCTGATATTGATAAGATGGAATGCGTATAATTGCTTCTTTATACGATTTCTCCCTACTGTTTGTAGTTTTATTTGTTATTAGAAAATGTTTTAGCTCATGCTAAAAGGAGGGTCTGTCAGAATAGAAATGTTCATATCTGTGCATTGCCCTATGTAAGTTGGCATTCGCTGCACTATTTTCTATTCAGGCACTATTGTGAATCATGATCTAAACTAGTCCTTTGCTGTTTCTGAGAAAAAGCCTCTGTTACGTCTCGTTTCTGCAATGTAAGGTCTTGCTTCACTAAGGAATAGACTGTTCTTATTAGTGCATACCTTTCTCACTAGATAGAGGCCCTCTCCCACTTGCCTGGGGGCGGGAGCACGGTGAAACGACCTTGAGCAGTATTAGGTGGTGTGAGATATGAGAACCGAAACTTATTTTTGTATTTCACTGTCCAGCTGCATCAGCTTGGAAGATTCCACTGTGGGCATGACTTCGCCCGGTCATGAAATGTACATAACATATCTTTATGGGAAACAACCTTTACAACGCAGTCATTAGATCGCACTACATTTACAACAAAGTCATTACATCGCAACATCCTTTACAACGCATGTCACTACAATGCAGCCATTACATTGCATGTCACTATAACGCATGACACTACAACGCATGTCACTACAACGCAGGCATTACATCGCATGTCATTACAGAGCATGTCATTACAACGCATAGTACCCCTACACTATCCAACACTTACCCTACTGTTGTACCCCCTGGAGTTAGAATAGTAATTTTTACCCCTACACTATCCAACACTTACCTTAAATGCAATGTAATGGTATGCGTTGTAATGGTATGTGTTGTAAATGTATAATGTGATGTAATGGAATGCGTTGTAAATGTAGTTTTAAAAACTTTGCTGTAGTGGCATGCAATGTAAATGCATTGTAAAAGATGTTGCGATGTAAAAACTGCGTTGTAAATGTATGCGTTGTAACCTCATACTTTCATCTTTATGCTTGTTGATTTCAGTCCTCTCCGCAGCACTCTTAGCGACTGGGCAGACTGGGCTCCGCTCTGAGTGTATCTAATAAACAGTTATTGGTTTGTATTCTCTACTGTCTGACCGACTCTTCATTTGGTACGGAAGGCTAAGAGGTGGCCATTAGTGACCCTATATGGGCCACTTCCTTCACCCCTGTGGAGGGGGTGTCCTTCACTGATAATGGCAAGTGTTTTCATGTGTAATGTGTGGGGTGCATGCCGTGTGCCTTCGGTGCAACCAACAGCCCCAGACTCAACAAGCGGAGATTGAAGGCACGAGTGTTACTCACTTCAGTCTCCACTGTGCATGCCCACCACTCTCGATAGAGGCATGTGCATACTTCTGGGGCATGGTCTGAACAATGAAACATGACAGTTGGAAGCCGGAGGTCAGGTGTTTCTCTGTCACCAGGGTCGGCTTTAAGGCAGTGTGACCGGGGCAGCTGCACATGGCGCTGACCCTTGGATGCTTTTCCTTTAGGAATAACGGAAGGGTTTAAAAGACCCTGCTGCAGAGTTCCTTGTCTAGTGGCAGTTTTGACTCAAAATACAGTAGCACAGAGGGTTTAGTGCCTGCTGTTAAGAATGTGCACCATGCAGATCACAGAATTGTATTTTAAATAGGTAGCTAAGTGTGCTACTGCTTACATCACAGAGATGATTTTGTTACTTGCAGCTCATAAATCACAATCGTAATCTGGCACAGTGACCTATGAACTGACACGAAAGAGCTGCACACAAACCGCAAGGGATAGTTTAGAATGTTATGATTTTTCCCGTCCCTAATTGTCCCAATGTTGCTAAAAAGTATTTGTTTGGGCATAAATACATTCTTATTAGTAAAGCCAACACCAACCAGTGTGTTACTTTTAAATCCAGAGCTTGTGCTTCTCCAGACCAAGCACTCTTGAAATAGAATGCCTAGCGGTATGGATGACAAGTGACTCCAACACACTGTAGGACTCTTTGTCATATGTAACATTTCCTATACACTGATTTACACGCGTTTCATTGTCTGTGTATAATGCGTGTGTGATGTGAAGTGCTCTGACACCATACACTGCGATGAGTAGCACTATAAATCAAATATAATACATGTCAGCGAGTTGCTAAAGAGAGATGAAGGGTACTGTTGGAGGGTGGCAGTGAGGGAATCTGTGAAGAAGCAATTCATTGGGGTTGGGGGGCACCACCAATTCTAAAGCCGGCCCTGTCTGTCATCATAGATCATATAGGTGGCAGGCGTTATCAGTTAATATCCGGTGAAAGTGATGGGGCAGTGCACGGGACATAAAAAAAACTTACCTGGCTGCCGCTTGCCTCTCTTCTGCTTTCTGCTGACTGCTGTGCACAGGATCAGGCTCCCACACTCCCATAGGGCCAATCCCAGAGCTTCTCTCATGCTGGTAAGAGAAGTGCTGGGATTGGCCCGAGTGGGCTGGTTTTCCGCTCCATCGGGGACTGGGAGCCTGCGCCTGCTGTTCTCTCCACCCGGCAATGCAGCTCGGGTTGGAGAGATGTCACTGCGCATGTCGGTTCGGCTGTCCTGAGACAGGCCACATGCCCACTGAAAGCAGTGCCCACCACTCCCCCTCTGTGCTTGCTGTAGTGCTGGGTGAGTATGGCCCGCCCCTAAGACTCGACTCCAAGAAGAACAAGCATTGGGAATGCAATAGGTCTCGCATTTGTTTGATTTTGAACTTTTGGCTTTGTAAATGGCAATGTGTTTTACCCATGTGTTATGTGTATGTATGTGGTATGTAGTGGAATTATATGGGTTGGATTGGAATTATTTGTGGAGTGGCATGAAGCATAAGTAACAAGAGTGAGAAGAAGAGGAGCGTGAGGCAAGGAGCGTGAAGCACAAGGAAAGTGAGACAAGGAGCGTGAGGCACAAGGACAGAGATTGAGGAGGAGAAGAGCAGCGTGAGGCACAAGGATGGAGAGTACGGAGAAGAGCAGCGTGATGCCCAAGTAAGAAGAGTGAGGAGAAGAGGATCGTGAGGCACAAGGAAGGGAAGTGAGAAGAGGAGCGTGAGGCACAAGGAAGGAAAGTGAGGAGAAGAGGAGCTTGAGGTACATGGATGGAGAGTGAGGAGAAGAGGAGCGTGAGGTACATTGACGGGGAGTCGGGAGGAGAAGAGCAGCGTGAGGCACAAGGAGGGAGAGTGCATGACGAGAAGAGCAGTGCGTGGCACAAGGACGGAGAGTGAGGAGGAGAAAAGCAGCGAGGCACAAGAACGGAGTAAGGAGAAGAGCATCACGAGGCATCAGGAAGGAGAATGAGGAGGACAATAGCACTGTGAAGCAAATTAAGGTACCTTTTTCTTTAAAAGAAAAAGGTAGGAGCTGAAAACTAGTTTTTTGTTGTTTTATATAGCGCAAACTAGACCCGAAGGTGTCAGAGCGCTTTACAGGAGCATCAGTTGTGTTACAGACAGACACATTCATTTTTCTTTTGTTAGGCACAGGGAGATTAAGTGATTTGCCCAGAATCACAGGATGTTGAACATCCCTGCTGAGACTCCAACCCAGTTCCCCATCTCAGAGGGCGACCGCTCTAGCCATTAGGCCACATCCTCTCCCCAAGTTTGCTACTGAAATTCCTAACAGCAGTACAAGAAGCAAGTAAGTAAAAACATTAATCCTTAAATGTAATGTATAAAAATGGCTTAACTTAGAGCCAGGAATTAAATGTTTGTTACCCCTTCTCTCCCGATTCTTGTGCCAATGCAGTTATAAATCAGGGTGTAAGGAGAGCTGAAGAAGTATGTGTCCTCCAAAAACAAAAGAGCAGGCCTTCTGAAGTACCAAAAGCATTACTTTTCTGAATGTAAGGAAAAAGTGGCCCCCAATTACCATGCTTTTAAAATATAAGAAACCAATCATGAGACTGTCTCACTTAATTAAAAATGGCAGGCCAAAGGCATTTTTGATTTACTGCCTGATAAAGACAAACAAAAAGGACATGCAAGAAAAGGTCAGGAAATAAAACGATTTACAACATCATTCTTTTACTCACCATATGTATAAACATTAATCCTTAAATATAATGTATGAAAATGCCTTACCTTAGAGCCAGGAATAAAAGGTATGTTACCCTCTCCTCCCTTGATTCTTGTACCCAAGCAGCAATAAATTAGGCTGTAAGGAGAGTTAACTTATTGTGGGTCTTATGTACAAGCCCCTATCGCCACGGGAACATCGCTTTTTGTGACGCTTCCGTGGCGATAGGGGCATCGCCTTATTTACAAGGCAGCGTTAAGCCACTTAACGCTACCTTGAAAATAAGTCCCCCTTTCACGCTATGCTTAGCATGGAAGGGGTGGCCAAGGGGTGTTTTGGTGGGCGTTCCACCGCAACACCCATTGATTTTGACGCTGCCCCCTATTTACAAATAGGAGGCAGCGCCAAAATTAAGACCAGGGAAAACCTGGTCTTAAGTTGGCAAAATGAGGAGAAATGCTATATTTCTCCTCGTTTTGGCTTTTTCCATTCGTGCTGCCTTGTGCAGCACACTTGAAAAAAGCAAAATGCCTTTTATTATTTATGTACAGAAAGGCCCCCCTTCCTGCACATAAACAATCTTTAAAAAAAATGATATTTTGTGACTTGCATGTGTGCTGTATTAAGCAGCATACATAGAAGTGACAAAATTACATTTCACGAATGGTTATGTACAGGAAGGGGGATATTCCAGCACATAAAAAATCTTTCCCCTGCACGCACACACCCTTGCACTATGGTGCAAGGGTGCCTGCGTTGGCGCTACACTTCTTAGTGCAGCGCCAGTGCAGGGGGAAACGCAAGACTGCACCACATTGTTGTAAATATGTTGCAGCCTTGCGTTTATGAAGTGACGTAGTGAGGCGTTAAGCCATGACAGCTAACGCCTCACTCCGCCACTTCTGTTGTAAATATCCCCCTGTGTGTCCTCCTAAAACAGCAGGCCGTCTGAAGTGCCAAACATAAAAGAAGAATGCTTCCATTACCCTCTGTCGTGTCTACTCACTTTCAATGACGACAGACACGGAGGGTTCTCTATTCACGAGCTTTATTTCATTCCTCACACCAGCATGTCATTCCCTCAACTGCCGACCTGACCTCCTACTCCGCCTCTTCCTGTCACTCCAATCCTCCCCTATCTCCGCCCATCCTGCTCCGCCTATACAACCACTAGACCCCTCATCTCTACATCTCCCCCTTTGTTAGCAACGAACGGGGTCACCAAGAGTTACATCTCCTCAATCAGCCGCTTGGGCTGGCGGATAGTTTGTCGTGGACGGAGTGTGCGGCCTTCAGGCACTGTGTCAGATTCTGCTCCGGGTGTCTGTCTCACTGGACTGTCACCCTTGCTCTGTGTCGCAGGTTGCAGAGTTTGTGGAGGTGCAGGTTGTGACTCTAGAGTCTCTTGTAGAGCCGGGCTGCACTTCTGAAAGTGAGACACATTCCGTGTTACACGCCTGGTGTCTGACTCTGCTGTCAGCATGGTGCCTTTCTGACGAGTGACCGTCAGAGGTTCCGCTCTGAACTTGCTGTCTGTCTTCTTGGATTGTTCTTGCTTGACAATCACGCAGTCTCCTTCGTGGAACGAGAGAGAGCGAGCCCGCCGTCTCCCATCTGCGTACGCTTTCATGCTTTCTTTGCGAGCTTTGTCGGTGGCTTCGACCTCCCGATGAGTACGGTTGGGAGAAATGGGTCGCAGCGCTCCCTCCCAAGTGGGTATCCGGGTCCTGACCGGGCGCCCCAACATGAGTGTAGCAGGGCATTTGCCTGTGGTGGCATGCGGCGTCGTCCGGTAGGCTCGGAGTACATCATTGAGGGCTGCCTGCGGGTCTCTTTTGTCCAGAGCGGCCTGTTGGAATGTCCTTTTTAAGGTGGCCATGAACCTTTCCGCTGTGCCGTTGGCCTGCGGCCACAGTGGTGTGATCCGTCGGTGTCGCACATTCATGAGCGTCAGGAAATCACTGAATTCCCGGCCATTGAACGGAGGCCCATTGTCTGTTTTCACCTCCGCAGGTAGACCCCAGGCTGCAAAGACTTCATCCAGGACGGTGAGCGTGGCAGCTGCGTTGGTGGATGGGACGAACCGGGCGATGGGAAACCTTGAGTACTCATCTATTATAACTAACACATACTTGCCCGATGACATGGGGCCGTAGAAGTCCATGGCCAGTTCTTGCCATACTCCTGGTGGCAGGGGCGTCATCTGGAGTGGAGCGGGTGGGTCTCCTTGCCTTACCACTTGGCACTGCAGACAGTCTTTTAGGGTGAGTTCTACCATTTTGTCTAGGAAGGGGAACCAGACACGTTCACGAAGCGCTCTTTTCGTCGTGACTACTCCTCGATGACTTTCGTGTGCCAGGTTGACGACTCCCTGTCTCAGTTGTTGGGGTATCACAATTCGAATGTCTCGCAGCAGTAGGCCATCAGGTGTGACGGATAGTTCTTCGCACACATTCCGGAATGCTTGCCACTCCTGACGCCTTGTGGTGTCACCTTTTCCGTCCTCCACCTCTTCGTGCCGCCATCTGTTCGTTCGGACCCTTTGTATCACCTGCTGCAGCATGGTGTCTTGCTGGGTGGCGTCCAGGATGGCCTCTAGGGAGACCGCCGGTGGCCGCGCTTGGTCCACCACAAAATGGACATACTCGTCCGCCATGGACGGTGTGTGTCGCTGAGAGTCTTCTGGGTGGCGCGACATATAGTCAGCTGGGTTGGCAGCCTTCCCTGGCTTGTGCACGATTGTGAATGTGTATTCTTGCAGACGGAGTCCCCACCTCTCGATGCGGGGTGGCATCTTGGACCGGGGGTTGCCATAGATGGTGACGAGGGCTTGGTGGTCTGTTACCATGGTGAAGTGCTTCCCGTAGATGAACACGTGGAAGTGCTCACACGCCCACACCACCGCAAGGCTCTCCTTTTCCGGTTGGGAATAGGCTTTCTCCGTGTCGGAAAGGCTCCGGCTGGCGTGCGCCACAATGTGGCGGTGGTCTGTGTCCTTGTCATATTGAGCCAGGATGGCTCCTAGCCCGACGGGGCTTGCGTCCACTGTTATTTCAGTCTTGCGATCTGGGCTGAAATAGGCCAGGCTTTCCACCGAGCCCACTGCCCTCTTTATGGCCTGGAAGGCTTGCTCGCATTCGGGAGTCCACTCAAAGGCCTGTCCTTGCTTGGTGAGCGTGCGAAGTGGGTGACTTATTGTGGCATAGTCCTTGATATACCTCGAACAGTAACTCGCCATGCCAAGGAAGGATCGCACATCACTGACGTCAAGTGGACTCTTGGTGCTGTTCAGAGTACTCACTTTGGCAGGGTCTGGTTGCATTCCGGCTCCTGAAAAGATGTGGCCAAAGAATTTCAGTTGCGACTGATGGAACTCGCATTTCTCCTTGTTGAGCGTGAGGTTAGCCTCCAGGAGAGCATGGCAAACCCTGTCTAGGGCCGTGTCGTGGGCCTGGAGCGTCGCCCCATAGACTAGAATGTCATCGCTGTAGTTCAGCATATTTGGGATGTGATGTATCGTTTGCCGGATAGCTTCTTGGAATATTTCAGCGGCTGATGAAATGCCGAAATTCAGTCTCTTGTATCTGAACAACCCTAGGTGCGTTGCAAATGTTGTGATATAGCGGGAGCTCTCGTGCAGTTCCAGCTGATGATAGCCTTTGTTTAGGTCCAATTTGGAAAACACCCTCGCCCCGTTGAGGGCGGCAATCATGTCACTTAGATGAGGTCCGGGATGACGCTCTCTCTCAATGGCGGTGTTGGGCATTCTCATGTCCACACAGAGTCGCACTTTCCCGGGTGTGCCTTTCTTTGGTACAATCACGACGGGAGATACCCACGGTGTGGCGCCCTCCGTCCGTTCGATGATGCCGGCGTCCAGCAGGTCTTGTAGCTCATCCTCCACCGCTTGCTGGAGGTGGAACGGAACTTTTCGCGGGTGTTGGGCAACCGGGCGGACCTGGTCATTTATGTGAAGGCGGATCTGGCCTCTGTTCATTTTCCCGAGTCCAGAAAACAGCTTTGGGAACTTGTGCACGGTGTCACTTTCACCAGTGACGCGGTATAGGATTTCCACCAGTTTCAACCGTTCAGCGGTTGGCAGACTGAGGAGACAGTCAGCTTCCGGTCCCTCGATGACGTGAATCACGGCCGGAATAGATGTTGTTCGGTGCCTTAATGTCGTTGAAAACTTCCCCAAGCATGGGAGCGGCTTCCTGGACATCCAGGTGTAGACACGCACATGTGCGGGGTCGAGCCGAGGCCGAGGGTTCATTTTCTGATATTCGGTCACTGGGATGTAGTTGAGGGATGCCCCGCTGTCCATCACGAACTTTGTGGGATGCGTGCCAACGCAAATGTCCAACCGAGGGTATTTTTTGAGCTGATCGGGATCGGCGATCATGTTTGCATATTCTACAGAGTATTCGTGTTCACTCGAAGGTGATTCGGAGTCTCTTGATGGTGATCTTCTAGACCATCTTGACGACCGTGACTCCCTGCTCGACTGGGAGGATTTGGAGGAGGACTTCCGGCGGTCACGTACCGCTCGCGCGTGGTGGCGGCGTGTCTCACCTCTTGGTGACCTCGTGGAGGCTTTTTCTTTCTCCCGGCGGTAGTCGCCGCACATGGTCTCAAAGTGGTTGTTGCGACCACACTTGTGGCACTTCTGTCCCAGGGCCGGGCACGCTCCGATGTGTGGGAAGTCGTACCCGCATCGGTAGCATCTTCTCAATGGCGCCTTCTTCCCATGATCCTGGCGCCTGCTTCTCTTCCCCGAATCAGGCCGTCGATGACCAGGGCGACGGTGGTGTCTCGATGGCGGCCGAGCTTGTCGTTCCCGCTCTCTCGACCACCGGCGAGGGCGGTCGGTGCGTACTTGACAGACTACCTCCTTGCGGTCCACGCGTCCTGCCTCCATTGTCTTGGCTTGCTCTTCAGTCTGATCATGGAGTCTCGTGATCTCTTCAATTTCATCCAGCGTGTGACTCTTTTTTAGTAACTTTCTGCGTAGCGTCTCCGACTGGCAGCCGTCGATCACCCGTAGGCGAATGGCGTCATCCGTCGAGAACTCGTCGAACTCACAGTGGCGCGCCAGGCGCCGCAACCTTGTGATGTATGAGCCCATGACTTCATCCTTTTCTTGTCGCGCTCTTTGGAATACGTAGCGTTCATAATCTACATTCTTCTTGTGCACAAACTTCCGATCCAGGGCTGCGCGCACATTCGCATATGTTCCCGCGTCCGCGGCGGGGAGTTCCTTTATCATCTTGCTGACATCCTTGCCCACGAGGTTCCGAAGTGCGATCAATTGATCCTCGTCCCCTGTCACCTTCGAGCCCTTAATGTAGTCCTCAAAGTCTTCAATCCACTCTTCCCAGCGAGGGCCCATGCTGCTCCCAACCACGAGCGCTAGGGGTTCTGGGGGGCGTAGGTGCGACAGCCCCATGATGATTGGCTTCGCATCTTGGCGCGCTGGAGAATGGGCTGGGGACCCATTATTCGACATCGCGGCGTGCGTGTGATGCGCGCAGCGGCAGCGCAGAGCAGGCCCAGGGGATCCCTCGTGGAGTCTTGCGCTGTATTTAGGTAAGTTCTTTTTTTTTTTTTTTCTTGTATTTGCCTGTGCTTGATGAAATTTCACTGTTGCCTGACTTCAAAATGGCCGCCCGGGCCTAGTTGCATGGGGCGCCCGAGAGTCCGCCTGACTTTAAGATGGCCGCCGGTTGGGGAGCGTGTGTAGACGTCCCACGTGGTGCCGGGCTCTCGAGTCATTCATTCCGGGGGCAGCGCGCTGCTTGGACGGCTCCTCTCATGGTCTGTTTCATCTATGATTATTTCTTTTCACTCACGGCTTCACAGGCGGGCGGGCAGTCCTCACATTCACTGCTCCGATCTGGCCGGGGGAACACGCGCGTCGGCGCTTTCACTTTTCCTCTTGCCTGTCACGGCGGCGGTCCTCCTCACCGCAGAGCGCTCGCTCCTTCAGCTGCTTGCTACGGCGGCGGTCCTCTCCACCGCAGAGCACTCGCTCAGTCTCTTCACACGCTGTCGCGGGTGGCGGCGCTTTCGCTGGTTCCTTGCTACCAGCCTCTCATCAGCTTACTCGGCGTGCTGGTGTTTCGGGAGAGCATCCAGCTCCATCCCATCCTCGTCGCCAGCTGTCGTGTCTACTCACTTTCAATGACGACAGACACGGAGGGTTCTCTATTCACGAGCTTTATTTCATTCCTCACACCAGCATGTCATTCCATCAACTGCCGACCTGACCTCCTACTCCGCCTCTTCCTGTCACTCCAATCCTCCCCTATCTCCGCCCATCCTGCTCCGCCTATACAACCACTAGACCCCTCATCTCTACACCCTCTACATGGAAGGAAAACGCAAAAGAAGAATGCTTCCATTTTTTATGCATGTAAGGAAAAGAAACTACCCCTACTACCATGCTTTTAGCAAAACCATGGCTTTTCCTGATGAGCGTGGTGGCTGAAAAGAACCGTGACAACTGAGAATTGGGCAGAAAGCTCCAGAGAAATTGACACCCTGCCCTGGAGGTTAAGGGCGTGCATTAGTGTTCATGGTGGGGTAAGATTTGATAACTTTGGAATTTAGGGTGAAGGCAGTGTGAGCTTCTTATTGTGCCTGCCAGTGGGACAGAAAGCTGCACATTTAATCCTTGGCCTCTCCGCAGAGTGCACAGAGCA
The DNA here is from genome assembly GCF_964204655.1 of Triturus cristatus. Lineage (NCBI taxonomy): Eukaryota > Metazoa > Chordata > Amphibia > Caudata > Salamandridae > Triturus > Triturus cristatus. The sequence continues at coordinate 633,992,719 of NC_140595.1, read as the reverse complement.
ATAGTTCCATATTTGCCATTTTAAATCAGGATTATACAGGAAAGTGTGCACACATTATGCTGCTGTATTGGGTTCAGGCACCAGGCGTGCAGTGAGAGATCCCGGTTAACGCTATATTTGCAGGCCAGGCCGCCCAGTTCAGGACAGATAATAATCTATCAGTTTTAAAATGGCACCATCCACCTTTAATGCCCTCTGAGGCTTCACCTTTGTAGAACTGAAGTTAGCAGAGGCTGAAAATTACAGTATGCCATACTGCATGACAGCAACACTCGCCCGCTAAATATGAAACCTCAGTAAAACAAAACATATGTGTGGGCGCACCACAACAAACAGAATCATAAAGAAACACATATAATGCGAAATAAAGAGAAAGGGAAAGAAAACACATGGATCCTGCCACTTAGAGCAGCAGCAATTAGTCTGTTTATGAGTAAAAATAAGAAAACAGAGCACAGACACAGCATTTCCTGGCGGGGAGATATCCAGGCACATGCATCAAAGCTTTTTTCGATCGCAAACGGTGCGATTCGCAAAAATCGGCCGTTTGCGATCGCAAAAATAGTTTTTGCAATGCATGAAACAACTTGCCACTCGCAATGTAAGAAATCGTGAATTTTTGCGATTTCTTGAATTGCGATTGCATTTAAGGAATCGCAAATTGCGATTCCTTAAATGAATCGCAAATTGCGATTCCTTAAATGCAATGCAAGATGCCTTTAAAAATAGCGATTTCGCTATTTGGGCCCGCTATTTACCGTGGAATCATACCACATGGTAAATAGCGAAAACTTTGAAAAATGCACTAAAGTGCATTTTTCAAAGTTGTAGGTTACACACACACATGTCCTTGGGACATGTGTGTGCGCAACATATGTGCACGGATCAATTTCAGGGGTGCAACAGGGTGTCCTTTTGACACACTTGCACCCTTGAAATTGCATGTGCAAATTCCGAGTACCTTTTGGTACTCGCAAATTGCGCTTGCAATTTCCCATTCATTCCTATGGGCCTGTAGGCCAATAGGAATGAACGGGAAGCTATTCCTTATTTGCGACTCGCAATTTGCGAGTCGCAAATAAGGAATGTGTAGGAAACGCTATTATTATATTATATTATTATACTATCCTTAATTGCGAATCCTTAATATTCGCAATTAAGGACTCGCAAAATCCTAGCTTGATGCATGTGCCTGATCGTCTTTTATGAGCTCTCCTCCAGAGAAAGGCCCAGCACTAAAAGCGGCAAGGAACTGGGGAGTAAGCAGGCTTAACTGCTGGATTGGGACCGAGTGAGGCGATGATCGTGGATGCGGGGGTGGGAGGGACCTTGAGCCTGCAGGCTGCCAGCCCCGGAACTCATCCACCTTCCACTTCATTTCCTGGAGCCCACAGCACCAACTCTCCCTATTCGGGTTCCAGTCTTGCTAAAGAGCCAGATGCATTTTTAAACATCCAATTTTGAAAAAACAGAGTTGGGTGGCTGCACAAAAGTAAATAAAAGGGCGTGGCCGCCATTGTTGAATCGATTCGGGTTCCGGCATTGTTAAAGAGCCTGTTGCATTTTTTAAACCCACAAGTGTGAAAAAACAGAGTTGGGCGGCCACGCATTTTTGAAGATGAAGCGCACGGCACACCGCACTGTTTGAAACGCATTTTATATTGAAAATACATATTTTTTGGCAGCCATGCAGAAGAAATAGGGCCTGCCCACCATTATTAAAAATAAATCCTCCGGCATTCTGTGCTGTTGTTAACAAACAAAAAACATACAGAGATACCATGTACACGGCTGTGGAGCAGGGAGGGAAAGTGTTTAAAAGATAATGATCTGGCGCTGTGTGTGGCCCCATTGTAAAAGTGAAAGCACACATATCCGCTGCAAATCATAAAAAAAAAAAGTGCCCACCATTGCGAAAGTAGTCATCCCAATAGTGCTCTTTAGATACATTGAGCAAAGAGTTCTCCTGAAGGGCTAATGCAAGCTAAACAGTAAGGACACAGTAAAAGGTCCAGTCCTGATGGGAGGTCACAAAAGAAGACAGAGAGGTACTAAGGAGAGACTAATTAGTTTTTAACAAATCAAAAGCCAACATTTACAAAGGACAGTCACAGCAGCCAATTGAAAAGATGGACGGAGAGTGGGCAGTGCTTCAAGTCCGTACCTGAGTACAGCATGCCTCGCCCCCCCCCCCCGGGCTCGACCTAAAAATACATCATAAGAAAACAGCTTTATTATAATTTTATTTTTCAATTTTTGCAGCTGCTGGCGGGGCGGGAGGGGGGGCAATGCTCCTCCACCATAACGCCGCTGAGGATGAGTTTGCAATGGGGTCCTCCCTCTGTCTCTCTGCTTAATATGTCTCTGGCACGAGAAGCTCCAGTTGAGCACAGATTGTGCAGCCACGCTGCAGTGTCTTCAAGTAATTAGTTTAGGAGAGTGCAACTCACTGCATGTGTACAGTAACCAAGGGAGACAACCTTAAATAACCTTAAGCAGGCTAAGCAGAGGCATGTTAACCTCCCTGACTATCCGTTCGGAAATAAGATGTTCAGGACATCCTCAGCAACTATGGGATTGAGTGTGCTGGTAAGGTGACAGTCGTGTGTCCGTGTGGTGATGCGGTCTAAAAATTGAAAAATCATAAGTCTAACTCTAGATGCGGGGAACTTGGCCGGATTATGCACACCACACTGTTATGAGATGGGTAAAGTGACAGGATGATTCATGGTTAGTCCTGGGCACATGAGGGCTTAAGCCTAAAGTGTGCAGGGCAACGTGTATGGGTAACTGATAAATAAATACTCGGTTGTGTAGAGTGCAGCTAATCACCCGTGAGGATATCCGAGCGCTGTCCATAGACAAGGGGAGATTAAGTGATTTATGCAGAATCTCAGGATTTTGACCCGACGTCCAGACTCAAACCTGGACTGGATCTCCAGCTCCAAAGTCTACAGCTGTGGTGGTTACATCCCATCCTCTCCCACTGGTGGTTTGGCACTGAGGTGTGTTTCACCCATAAAGCATATGAAAGAAATTCATCAGGGTAATACGAGCGGGATGATGGTAAATGAATCTGAGTTTGAGAGAAAAAAAGATTGGGGCCAATGCTTGTTTGTTTTTAAGACATAAAAACACTTGAGAGTTTAAGATAAGTAAATGAAAATCCAATTCTCAATAGAAGGACTACTACACTATATTTAAAAAATACAATTAGCCAAGCTAGTGGTTTGGTAGAATAGATAGTATAGTGGTGAAGACCAGCATTTCTTGAATATTTTTTAATATATAGTGTAGATGTCAAGCCCTGCATGCTGATATTCTTTTATAAAAGTTTTGTATTCTTTTCACTTTACCCAAGTGAAAGAGGATCCTTTGACAATCACCCACCAGCACTGTATAAGAGATTTGTGACATAATTAGTTATGCCACAGCATGTCAGAAATTAATGGCACTGTGGCATAAGAGGGGCACGTTTTGCTATGAAAGGAAACCCTTAATTCTTGGAAAGAGTTAGGGTGGAAGAGTCTGAAAGAAAAAGAAATGGGGGTGGGACCAGTGCCACAGCGAAAAAGAGCAAAGGTTGCTTTCTAAGGCATGAAACACACTTGTGAATTTGTGGCTAGGTTTCTAGCCTCACCTACAGATATATATGTGTTCATATGTGTGTGTGTGTGTATATATATATATATATATATATATATATATATATATATATATATAGATATACCCACCTCCAATCCCGCTTCACAGATCAAAGACGGGTCTGACACAGCTTGAGTCGCCTTACAGCAAGGTATTTATTCTCCCACTTGGCCCATCAAATAGCACGTACTCACAGTCGCAGCACCTGGCAAACGCGTTTCGGCGAATGCCTTCCTCAGTTTCTTTTAAAACAGTCATGTATAACCCCATTGGGTCACTGAGATGTAACCATAGAGAAAGGACTGAGAGGTCTCCTGGCAGTTGGTACTTCCCTCTCTCACTGTTTTCAAAGCCCCCAGTGTTCAGACAAATGCACCAAGTGTCCTGCTGAAAGTTGAAGCAAAAACAGCCCAATTTGCAAGACTGGTTCAGTGACCGACTCGTGCACACGATGATGTCCCGACTGGCGTCAGCTGTTGAACTGGCCTCTCCTCACTCCGGCAGGGTCAGTGGCGGTCTTCCTTGCTGGAAAGCGTCCCATCCAGCAGTGAATCTGCTGCTCTCTCCCCATTGCCACAACCAATATATATATATATCTATATATTTCTATATATATCTGTATCTATCTATCTATCTATCTATCTATCTATCTATCTATCTATCTATCTATCTATCTATCTATCTATCTATCTATCTATGTATATATATATATATATTCACTGAAAAAACCATAGGTTTCACACACGTTATAGTTAGGAATTAGCATTTAAAAAACCTTGCAAATTCACTTTAAAAACCATAGGTTTCACACATGTTATAGTTAGGTGGATATTTCACTCGTAAAAAACCAATGAAATTCCCCCGTTATAGTTAGTTCAGATAACTATAACTCGCACGCCCGCAATCCTGCTCATTACGTCACATATTACATCACTCATGACATGGTCAGTGGCATCACTCATGACATCACTGATGACATCATCCTTGTGATAGAGTCGCGGTCGCGCGAGTTATAGTTATCCGAACTAACTATAACGGGGGAATTTCATTGGTTTTTTACGAGTGAAATATCCACCTAACTATAACATGTGTGAAACCTATGGTTTTTTAAGTGAATTTGCAAGGTTTTTTAAATACTAATTCCTAACTATAACGTGTGTGAAACCTATGTTTTTTTCAGTGAATTTGTAAGTTTTTTTAAATGCTAAGTTATGTATGTATTATTATTTTTTTTATATATTTATTTTATTTTACAATAAACTACGTATTAATTTTTTTTTTTAATGGTTTTTCACCATGCGTGCACGGTGCGCGCACCCCTGCGATTTTTTTTAAAACAAATTAAAATGTTTTTTTCTGCCTTCGGGGTCCTCCACGGATCCCCTGACAAAGGCTAGGGGGTCAGGACCTGTCCATCCTGCCCCCTTCTCACGTTTTCCCCCTTTGTTTTTCATTGCCTCAGACTGCGAGAGACAAAATGGCGGCCGACACTTCCTGATTTCGACCGATTCGAATGTTTACTGACATCTAACAACCACTCAGAATTGCGCTCGCACACGTCACCGTGCGCGTACGGTAGGCTTACCGTACGCGCACGGTGAGCGCCTATAGATATATATATGCTTTTAACTGCAATTTTCTCAGGAACTAATGAACAGATTTACACCAGACCTGCACAAGGCACATCCCTGAACTGAGGACTACCTCTCTGCCAAATTTCAAGTAATTCTGTTCAGCCGTTCGGGCTGTACCTTCGACTAAAGATCCTATGGGAAAATGCATGGGGAAAATACGTTTTGGGACCCCCCTTTTTTCTCGGCTCCCGCTTGATGAATCCCCCCGAGACTTTCAGGGTAGAAGCTGAGCGGAGCGCCCCATTAGTTTTGAAAATTTCACGAAGATTCGTCAACCGGCGCCAAAGTTATTCAAAATAGAATTTTGAGATTTCCTATGGAAACACGGTCCTAACTATAACTATCTACTGGCGACCGCCAGTAGATTATATATATATATATATATATATATATATATATATATATATATATATTCACTTCAAAAACCATAGGTTTCACACATGTTATAGTTAAGTGGATATTTCACTCGTAAAAAACCAATGAAATTCCCCCGTTATTGTTAGTTCAGATAACTATAACTCGCGCGCCCGCAATCCACTGCTCATGACGTCACATATTACATCACTCATGAAATGGTCAATGGCATCACTCATGACATCATCCTTGTGATAGAGTGGCGGTCGCGCGAGTTATAGTTATCTGAACTAACTATAACGGGGGAATTTCATTGGTTTTTTACGAGTGAAATATCCACCTAACTATAACATGTGTGAAACCTATGGTTTTTTAAGTGAATTTGCAAGGTTTTTTAAATGCTAATTCCTAACTATAACGTGTGTGAAACCTATGGTTTTTTCAGTGAATTTGTACGGTTTTTTAAATGCTAATTTATTTATGTATTATTATTTTTTTCTATATATTTATTTTACAATAAACTACGTATTTTTTTTTTGTTTTTCACCGTGCGCGTACGCTGCGCGCACCCCCGCGATTTAAAAAAAAAAGAAATTTAAACATTTTTTTCTGCCTTCGTGGTCCTTCAGGGACCCCCTGACAAAGGCTAGGGGGTCAGGAACTCTCTACCCTGCCCCCTTTTCACGTTCATCACCTTCCTTTTTCACTCTCGCACTGAAAACAACCAAAATGGCGGCCGACACTTTCTGATTTCGACCGATTCGAACGTTGACTAACATGTAACCACCAATCAGAATTACGCTCGCGCACGTTAGGGTGCTCGCACGGTGCGCGCACGGTGCGTGCACGGTGCGCGCTTATAGATATTTATGTGCTTTTAACTGCAATTTTCTCAGGAACTACTGAACAATTGACTCCATATATGCAAATGGCACATCCCTGACCTGAGGACTACCTCTCTACCAAATTTCAAGTAATTCTGTTCAGCTGTTCGGGCTGTACCTTCGACTAAAGATCCTATGGGAAAATGCATGGGGAAAACGCGTTTTGGGACCCCCCTTTTTTCTCGGCTCCCGCTTGATGAATCCCCCCGAGACTTTCAGGGTAGAAGCTGAGCAGAGCGCCCCATTAGTTTTGAAAATTTCACGAAGATTCGTCAACCGGCGCCAAAGTTATTCAAAATAGAATTTTGAGATTTCCTATGGAAACACGGTCCTAACTATAACTATCTACTGGCGACCGCCAGTAGATAATAAATATATATATATATATATATATATATATATATATATATATATATATATATATATATATATATATATATATATATATATATATATTCACTTCAAAAACCATAGGTTTCACACATGTTATAGTTAAGTGGATATTTCACTCGTAAAAAACCAATGAAATTCCCCCGTTATAGTTAGTTCAGATAACTATAACTCGCGCGCCCGCAATCCACTGCTCATGACGTCACATATTACATCACTGATGACATGGTCAGTGGCATCACTCATGACATCATCCTTGTGATAGAGTGGCGGTCGCGCGAGTTATAGTTATCTGAACTAACTATAACGGGGGAATTTCATTGGTTTTTTACGAGTGAAATATCCACCTAACTATAACATGTGTGAAACCTATGGTTTTTTAAGTGAATTTGCAAGGTTTTTTAAATGCTAATTCCTAACTATAACGTGTGTGAAACCTATGGTTTTTTCAGTGAATTTGTACGGTTTTTTAAATGCTAATTTATTTATGTATTATTATTTTTTTCTATATATTTATTTTACAATAAACTACGTATTTTTTTTTTGTTTTTCACCGTGCGCGTACGCTGCGCGCACCCCCGCGATTTAAAAAAAAAGAAATTTAAACATTTTTTTCTGCCTTCGTGGTCCTTCAGGGACCCCCTGACAAAGGCTAGGGGGTCAGGAACTCTCTACCCTGCCCCCTTTTCACGTTCATCACCTTCCTTTTTCACTCTCGCACTGAAAACAACCAAAATGGCGGCCGACACTTTCTGATTTCGACCGATTCGAACGTTGACTAACATGTAACCACCAATCAGAATTACGCTCGCGCACGTTAGGGTGCTCGCACGGTGCGCGCACGGTGCGTGCACGGTGCGCGCTTATAGATATTTATGTGCTTTTAACTGCAATTTTCTCAGGAACTACTGAACAGATTGACTCCATATATGCAAATGGCACATCCCTGACCTGAGGACTACCTCTCTGCCAAATTTCAAGTAATTCTGTTCAGCTGTTCGGGCTGTACCTTCGACTAAAGATCCTATGGGAAAATGCATGGGGAAAACGCGTTTTGGGACCCCCCTTTTTTCTCGGCTCCCGCTTGATGAATCCCCCCGAGACTTTCAGGGTAGAAGCTGAGCGGAGCGCCCCATTAATTTTGAAAATTTCACGAAGATTCGTCAACCGGCGCCAAAGTTATTCAAAATAGAATTTTGAGATTTCCTATGGAAACACGGTCCTAACTATAACTATCTACTGGCGACCGCCAGTAGATAATAAATATATATATATATATATATATATATATATATATATATATATATATATATATATATATATATATATATATATATATATATATATATATATTCACTTCAAAAACCATAGGTTTCACACATGTTATAGTTAAGTGGATATTTCACTCGTAAAAAACCAATGAAATTCCCCCGTTATAGTTAGTTCAGATAACTATAACTCGCGCGCCCGCAATCCACTGCTCATGACGTCACATATTACATCACTGATGACATGGTCAGTGGCATCACTCATGACATCATCCTTGTGATAGAGTGGCGGTCGCGCGAGTTATAGTTATCTGAACTAACTATAACGGGGGAATTTTATTGGTTTTTTACGAGTGAAATATCCACCTAACTATAACATGTGTGAAACCTATGGTTTTTTAAGTGAATTTGCAAGGTTTTTTAAATGCTAATTCCTAACTATAACGTGTGTGAAACCTATGGTTTTTTCAGTGAATTTGTACGTTTTTTTAAATGCTAGTTTATTTATGTATTATTATTTTTTTCTATATATTTATTTTACAATAAACTACGTATTTTTTTTTTGTTTTTCACCGTGCGCGTACGCTGCGCGCACCCCCGCGATTTAAAAAAAAAAGAAATTTAAACATTTTTTTCTGCCTTCGTGGTCCTTCAGGGACCCCCTGACAAAGGCTAGGGGGTCAGGAACTCTCTACCCTGCCCCCTTTTCACGTTCATCACCTTCCTTTTTCACTCTCGCACTGAAAACAAACAAAATGGCGGCCGACACTTTCTGATTTCGACCGATTCGAACGTTGACTAACATGTAACCACCAATCAGAATTACGCTCGCGCACGTTAGGGTGCTCGCACGGTGCGCGCACGGTGCGTGCACGGTGCGCGCTTATAGATATTTATATGCTTTTAAATGCTATTTTCTCAGGAACTACTGAACAGATTGACACCAGACCTGCAAAAGGCACTTCCCTGACCTGAGGACTACCTCTCTGCCAAATTTCAAGTAATTCTGTTCAGCCGTTCGGGCTGTACCTTCGACTAAAGGTCTCATGGAAAAATGCATGGGGAACACGTGTTTTGGGACCCCCTTTTTTCTCGGCCCCCGCTTGACGAATCACCCCGAGACTTTCAGGGTAGGAGCTGAACGGAGCGCCCCATTAGTTCTGAAAATTTCGCGAGGATTCGTCAACCGGCGCCAAAGTTATTCAAAATAGAATTTTCAGATTTCCTATGGAAACTCGGTCCTAACTATAACTATCTACTGGCGACCGCCAGTAGATAATATATATATATATATATATTCACTGAAAAAAACATAGGTTTCACACACGTTATAGTTAGGAATTAGCATTTAAAAAACCTTGCAAATTCACTTAAAAAACCATAGGTTTCACACATGTTATAGTTAGCTGGACATTTCACTCGTAAAAAACCAATGAAATTCCCCCATTATAGTTAGTGCAGGCAACTATAACTCACGCGACCGCAATCCTCTGCTGATGACATCAGATATTACATCACTGTATTTAGACACTTATTTACCCATGTCTTCTTCCATTAATCTTTAGCTATACATATATTACAAATATTTATTTTTCATAAAGACACATATGTCATCAGTGATGTAATATCTGACGTCATCAGCAGAGGATTGCGGTCGCGTGAGTTATAGTTGCCTGCACTAACTATAACGGGGGAATTTCATTGGTTTTTTACGAGTGAAATGTCCAGCTAACTATAACATGTGTGAAACCTATGGTTTTTTTAAGTGAATTTGCAAGGTTTTTTAAATGCTAATTCCTAACTATAACGTGTGTGAAACCTATGGTTTTTTCAGTGAATTTGTACGTTTTTTTAAATGCTAAGTTATGTATGTTTTTTTTTTTTAAGTTTGTTCACCGTGCGCGTACCGTACGCGCACAGTGCCCTTCGCGCCCCGTGCGCACGCTGTGGGCGCTTGGTGCGCTTCGCGCACCAAGCGCCCACGATGCGTTGTTCGTGCCGTGCGCGTACGGTGCGCGCACCCCGCGATTTTTCGCAAAAAAAAATATTTACTTTTTTACCCTTGGGGGTCCTTCAGTGACCCCCTGACAAAGGCTAGGGGGTCAGGACCTGTCCACCCTGCCCCCTTCTCACGTTTTCCCCCTTTTTTTTCATTGCCTCAGACTGCGAGAGACAAAATGGCGGCCGACAATTCCTGATTTCGACCGATTCGAATGTTTACTGACATCTAACAACCAATCAGAATTGCGCTCGCACACGTCACCGTGCGCGTACGGTATGCTTACCGTACGCGCACGGTGCGCGCCTAGAGATATATATATGCTTTTAACTGCAATTTTCTCAGGAACTAATGAACAGATTTACACCAGACCTGCACAAGGCACATCCCTGAACTGAGGACTACCTCTCTGCCAAATTTCAAGTAATTCTGTTCAGCCGTTCGGGCTGTACCTTCGACTAAAGATCCTATGGGAAAATGCATTGGGAAAATGCGTTTTGGGACCCCCCTTTTTTCTCGGCTCCCGCTTGATGAATCCCCCCGAGACTTTCAGGGTAGAAGCTGAGCGGAGCGCCCCATTAGTTTTGAAAATTTCACAAAGATTCGTCAACCGGCGCCAAAGTTATTCAAAATAGAATTTTGAGATTTCCTATGGAAACACGGTCCTAACTATAACTATCTACTGGCGACCGCCAGTAGATAATATATATATAGATATATATATATATATATATATATATATATATATATATATATTCACTTCAGAAACCATAGGTTTCACACATGTTATAGTTAAGTGGATATTTCACTTGTAAAAAACCAATGAAATTCCCTGTTATAGTTAGTTCAGATAACTATAACTCGCGCGCCCGCAATCCACTGCTCATGACATCACATATTACATCACTCATGACATGGTCAGTGGCATCACTCATGACATCATCCTTGTGATAGAGTGGCGGTCGCGCGAGTTATAGTTATCTGAACTAACTATAACGGGGGAATTTCATTGGTTTTTTACAAGTGAAATATCCACCTAACTATAACATGTGTGAAACCTATGGTTTTTTAAGTGAATTTGCAAGGTTTTTTAAATGCTAATTCCTAACTATAACGTGTGTGAAACCTATGGTTTTTTCAGTGAATTTGTACGTTTTTTTAAATGCTAATTTATTTATGTATTATTATGTTTTTTCTATATATTTATTTTACAATAAACTACGTATTTTTTTTGTTTTTCACCGTGCGCGTACGCTGCGCGCACCCCCGCGATTTAAAAAAAAAAAGAAATTTAAACATTTTTTTCTGCCTTCGTGGTCCTTCAGGGACCCCCTGACAAAGGCTAGGGGGTCAGGAACTCTCTACCCTGCCCCCTTTTCACGTTCATCACCTTCCTTTTTCACTCTCGCACTGAAAACAAACAAAATGGCGGCCGACACTTTCTGATTTCGACCGATTCGAACGTTGACTAACATGTAACCACCAATCAGAATTACGCTCGCGCACGTTAGGGTGCTCGCACGGTGCGCGCACGGTGCGTGCACGGTGCGCGCTTATAGATATTTATGTGCTTTTAACTGCAATTTTCTCAGGAACTACTGAACAGATTGACTCCATATATGCAAAAGGCACATCCCTGACCTGAGGACTACCTCTCTGCCAAATTTCAAGTAATTCTGTTCAGCCGTTCGGGCTGTACCTTCGACTAAAGATCCTATGGGAAAATGCATGGGGAAAACGCGTTTTGGGACCCCCCTTTTTTCTCGGCTCCCGCTTGATGAATCCCCCCGAGACTTTCAGGGTAGAAGCTGAGCGGAGCGCCCCATTAGTTTTGAAAATTTCACGAAGATTCGTCAACCGGCGCCAAAGTTATTCAAAATAGAATTTTGAGATTTCCTATGGAAACACGGTCCTAACTATAACTATCTACTGGCGACCGCCAGTAGATAATAAATATATATATATATATATATATATTCACTTCAAAAACCATAGGTTTCACACATGTTATAGTTAAGTGGATATTTCACTCGTAAAAAAACAATGAAATTCCCCCGTTATAGTTAGTTCAGATAACTATAACTCGCGCGCCCGCAATCCACTGCTCATGACGTCACATATTACATCACTCATGACATGGTCAGTGGCATCACTCATGACATCATCCTTGTGATAGAGTGGCGGTCGCGCGAGTTATAGTTATCTGAACTAACTATAACGGGGGAATTTCATTGGTTTTTTACAAGTGAAATATCCACCTAACTATAACATGTGTGAAACCTATGGTTTTTTAAGTGAATTTGCAAGGTTTTTTAAATGCTAATTCCTAACTATAACGTGTGTGAAACCTATGGTTTTTTCAGTGAATTTGTACGGTTTTTTAAATGCTAATTTATTTATGTATTATTATTTTTTTCTATATATTTATTTTACAATAAACTACGTATTTTTTTTTTGGTTTTCACCGTGCGCGTAAGCTGCGCGCACCCCCGCGATTTAAAAAAAAAAGAAATTTAAACATTTTTTTCTGCCTTCGTGGTCCTTCAGGGACCCCCTGACAAAGGCTAGGGGGTCAGGAACTCTCTACCCTGCCCCCTTTTCACGTTCATCACCTTCCTTTTTCACTCTCGCACTGAAAACAAACAAAATGGCGGCCGACACTTTCTGATTTCGACCGATTCGAACGTTGACTAACATGTAACCACCAATCAGAATTACGCTCGCGCACGTTAGGGTGCTCGCACGGTGCGCGCACGGTGCGTGCACGGTGCGCGCTTATAGATATTTATATGCTTTTAAATGCTATTTTCTCAGGAACTACTGAACAGATTGACACCAGACCTGCAAAAGGCACTTCCCTGACCTGAGGACTACCTCTCTGCCAAATTTCAAGTAATTCTGTTCAGCCGTTCGGGCTGTACCTTCGACTAAAGGTCTCATGGAAAAATGCATGGGGAACACGCGTTTTGGGACCCCCCTTTTTTCTCGGCCCCCGCTTGACGAATCACCCCGAGACTTTCAGGGTAGGAGCTGAATGGAGCGCCCCATTAGTTCTGAAAATTTCGCGAGGATTCGTCAACTGGCGCCAAAGTTATTCAAAATAGAATTTTCAGATTTCCTATTGAAACTCGGTCGTAACTATAACTATCTACTGGCGACCGCCAGTAGATAATATATATATATGTATATATATATTCACTGAAAAAACCATAGGTTTCACACACGTTATAGTTAGGAATTAGCATTTAAAAAACCTTGCAAATTCACTTAAAAAACCATAGGTTTCACACATGTTATAGTTAGCTGGACATTTCACTCGTAAAAAACCAATGAAATTCCCCCATTATAGTTAGTGCAGGCAACTATAACTCACGCGACCGCAATCCTCTGCTGATGACATCAGATATTACATCACTGTATTTAGACACTTATTTACCCATGTCTTCTTCCATTAATCTTTAGCTATACATATATTACAAATATTTATTTTTCATAAAGACACATATGTCATCAGTGATGTAATATCTGACGTCATCAGCAGAGGATTGCGGTCGCGTGAGTTATAGTTGCCTGCACTAACTATAACGGGGGAATTTCATTGGTTTTTTACGAGTGAAATGTCCAGCTAACTATAACATGTGTGAAACCTATGGTTTTTTTAAGTGAATTTGCAAGGTTTTTTAAATGCTAATTCCTAACTATAACGTGTGTGAAACCTATGGCTTTTTCAGTGAATTTGTACGGTTTTTTAAATGCTAAGTTATGTATTTTTATTATTTTTTTTAAAGTTTTTTCACACGGTGCCCTTCGCGCCCCGTGCGCACGCTGTGGGCGCTTGGTGCGCTTCGCGCACCAAGCGCCCACGATGCGTTGTTCGTGCCGTGCGTGTACGGTGCGCGCACCCCGCGATTTTTCGCAAAAAAAATAAATAATTTTTTTACCCTTGGGGGTCCTTCAGTGACCCCCTGACAAAGGCTAGGGGGTCAGGACCTGTCCATCCTGCCCCCTTCTCACGTTTCCCCCTTTGTTTTTCATTGCCTCAGACTGCGAGAGACAAAATGGCGGCCGACACTTCCTGATTTCGACCGATTCGAATGTTTACTGACATCTAACAACCAATCAGAATTGCGCTCGCACACGTCACAGTGCGCGTACGGTATGCTTACCGTACGCGCACGGTGCGCGCCTATAGATATATATATGCTTTTAACTGCAATTTTCTCAGGAACTAATGAACAGATTTACACCAGACCTGCAAAAGGCACATCCCTGAACTGAGGACTACCTCTCTGCCAAATTTCAAGTAATTCTGTTCAGCCGTTCGGGCTGTAGCTTGGACTAAAGGTCCTATGGAAAAATGCATGGGGAAAACGCGTTTTGGGACCCCCCCTTTTTCTCAGCCCCCGCTTGACGAATCCCCCCGAGACTTTCAGGGAAGGAGCGGAGCGCCCCACCTATTTTGAAAATTTCGCGAGGATTCGTCAATCGGCGCCAAAGTTATTCCAAATAGAATGTTGCGGATTTCCTATGGAAACACGGTCCTAACTATAACTATCTACTGGCGACCGCCAGTATATAATATATATATATATATATATATTTCTTTTTTTCACAAATATTTCTTATTTTACCTAAATTAAAGAGGAGCTTTTGGAAATACCTAGTAGCACTGTCTGAAAGGTTTCTAACACAATTAGACATGAACAATATGTCAGAAATTTGAACACAGTGACATACTGTGACATATGTCACATGCCAGATTTGGGTTCCAACCCTTCTTTCCTGCACGGAAGACACTACTCAGAAATAAAAAGAAACTAACAGAATAAAAATGGTGAACTCATAAAATGAATTGAGTCCACGCTAAAGCAGCCGTGTAAATAAGCAAAATGACAATAGTGCAAAATGATAGTGACTTTGACAGGCAGTTGTTTTTGTACCATGTCAAATCTGAAAGATTAGGCTGGGGGCTGCTTGGCTCCAAGGGGTCAGCTGCAATCCTATCTGCAGGATGTTTAAAGCAAGATTAAAACAATTGTGATGTAGAAGGATGTCTGAGAGTTACTCACAGCATTGCTCTAAGTGTTGTTTGAAAGACAATAATATTGTATAATATAAATTATTATATTATTCAATAGTAAATCTCTGTAGGAGTAAGAGTGCTGGGGTAGTGTGACACTAAACATGATATAGCATTGCACGATGGTGCAAAGGCGAGTGAGCACTGTCCTGTGTGAGATTTGTACTCAATGAACACACACAAGTTCAAATGTCTATGTGCAGACCGGTGCCTAAATGTCAATCGCATACTATGTATAAGCTACACGCTAACTACATGTGGTACATGTTGGGAATCTTTCCAATAGTTCACTGTTTGTGAATGTTTTCATTTGGCTCTAGGGTTCCATGCAAAGCCCGGTTGTGCCACTTTATGTGACTCTAGTTGATCAGCGTTTGCGAGCAAGATTAGGAGCTTTTGTGCTGTTCCCACTGTGTTGCATCAACTTTGCATACATTATCTGGGCTTTGGCACTACACAGCAGCGGCCCATGCAGGTAAGAGCGGTGGGGCGGTGAGGCAGGGTGGGGGGGATTTCGACAGACGACGACGAGGGAGCATTAATTATTAAATTTATTTTATTTCGTGGTCATCTCTCGAATCCTCCCAACCAGGTCCTACCGCTCTGACGTGCATGGGCTGCTGCTCGCACTACACAAAGAATAGCCATTTAAACGCTACAAATGTCTATGAAAAGCTAATCAACGCAGCCTTTAATGGCGTCTCACGAGCATCAATGATAAAAAAATAGTAAATGTTGGCTGTAGAGGTGGTAACTACCTTATGCCTGCATTGGACTAGGATTCATGTGGTAGCAGGGCCTAACGTGAGTTGGTGGTGGCAGGCGGGGTCCACCTGCACTCATTTTTGTGGACTGGCACCTACATTTCCTCATCTGACTTTGAGCCAGAGCAAGAGAGAGAAAAACAAGAAAGGGGGAAAGAAGGAGGAAGAGAAAGTCGGGATGAGGGAAAAACTGCAAGAGTGAGATAAAGGGGTAGGGAGTGTCTGGCTGGAGATAAAAGAGGCAAGAGGAGGAATAAAGACAATGCAGGGCAGGTGCTCAGTGTGCTGACATTCAGTAGCACTGGCTGTGGGCTTCTGAGCACAACATTTTAGGTGCCGGCACTTATTCTGGAACAAATTAAGCACTTTATGCAGGGTCGGACTGGCCTATAGGGAAATCAGGTAGTGGCAGCTGAGCTGGTCTGACAGGTCAGTGTATGGACCGTTTTTGTGGCTTTTAGGGGACCTGTTTTAAGGTCTGCTAGGCAGGTTTTTACTTTTAATTTCCCGGATATTAAAAGAAACATTGCCTGTAGCAAGCTCAAAGTCATGAGGTCTTCCAAACCTTGCAAAGCACTTACACAGCATGTCTTTATAAGTTCAAAACTGCCCCAATTTGCAAACACGCCCACTTTTTTAGCTATCTAACTCACTAATGGAGGTGTCTTTTATTTTGCTGCCAGGGACTATTTTCTGTCCTAGCCCGACCCTGCCTGTTCGGTAGCGAATACACAAGAGCGAATGGGGACACTGAGATATAGTGCTGCGGACAGACACAGTGCTCAGTGTGCACAAGCGGCAAAGCGATATAGGTCATACCCTGCCAAGAAGCCTGTCTGCATCAAATTATTAGAAAAATAAACAAGAATGTTGCTTAATCGCTCGCGCCTTCTGTAGCTTACATACGTCACCACATCTTTAGAGTTCTTGAGTGCATTTAGTTACTTGTACATAGCACGAGCTGCTGAGACCCGTGACTGCTGGTCTGATTTATCAGCAGAAATAACCCCAGGGCTTTCACGTGCTACCAAATGAACTCTAATAAACGCGGCTTGGAAAATGAACGCACATTTACAATTTCACTGCTTGCAGTGGGGAATTTTAGTTAGCTAGGGAGATGGCATATTACTTACAGTCGCTTGAGGGTTGTTTTTTTTTTTAAAGAAAAATGAATGCCATTTTATTGGCTTTTCAAAGACAGAACCATACAAAGGAATAAAAGAGACCACCCTAGCCATCGCGACACCACCAAAACATTTATGCTATTTATTGGAAATAGAAAAAAATAAAGTTGAATGCGGTTATAAAATTAAGATCAAAAAGAGCAAAACCTCATTGACGTAGCAGCATAATGCCCTAATACGCAAGAAGCTTTCCGCTGTGGGCGGTGGTCGAAGTGCATAAAAAAGTATGGGAATTGTGATGCTGTGCGCAATGGGGGTGAGTGTTGGGGTGTGGTTAAAGTACTAGCTAAAAAAACAAATATTCTGTAACATTTTATGTTTTTTTACCTTCAGACCGCACAGCTTAAATGAAAATTAAATGCAAGTTATCAAAGTGAAAAAACACTTTATTTAGACATTTACATCAGTTAAAAAGCATATTAACTTATTTCAGTGAATCGTGATAAAAACACATATAAACGTGAAGTAAAAACACGTAAAATACAAAAGCAGCAGGTAAAATTCAGCACTTACGTATTTAAATACAAACGTCTGGAAAAGAACCAACTAAGCTGCTCTTAACATAGCAGATAAAGTGCAAGTGACTTTAAGCATGAGAGGGCCTCATGTACACAACCTGGATTCTAACTTTGAGCTTGCTCTTTTAGAGTGATGGTTAAGTAAACTTATTACTAGAAGAGTTTATATTTAAAAACCCCTTAGGACAGTGGTCTTCAAACTTTTTGATGTCGAGACCCCCTTGTCAAACCTTTTGAGGTGTAAGGACCCCTTCTGACAAAACTTTCTAGAGACTGGTTCTCCTCATCATCAACATCTATTGACAACCATAAATGCCCCTGTTAGACCAGGAATCTTTTGCCATGTTTCCCCAATTTTTTTCCTTTCTGACCTCCTAGTTTTGTCTCTGCGCACTTTCTCACTGATGTTCACTGTTAAAGTGCAAGTGCTCCTATTGTAAATTGTATTATGGATAGGTGTTTCCATGATTGGCATGTTTGATTTACTAGTAAGTCCCTAGTAAAGTGCACTGAGGGTGCCAGGGCCTGTAAATCAAATGCTGCCGGTGGGCCTGCAGTACTGAGTGTGCCACTCATTCAGCCCTGAAAAGGGTTATCAGACCTGCCACTGCAGTGTCTGCGTGGTTTGTAACTGCCATGTCGACCTGGCAAGTGCACCAACTTGCCAAGCCCTAATCTTAACTTTTCTTACATGTAATATACCCCTAAGGTAGGCCCAAGGTACCCCTGTGGGCAGTGTATATTAAAGGTAGGACATGTACTGGTGTGTGTGACATGTCCTGGTACTGAATTACAGTGTATTTCATTTTTCACTATGGAAAGGCCATCTCACCCATAGGATAGTATGGGAGTTTACTTATAACATCTCATAAGCATATCTTCCCATTGGGACAAAATAGAGAAATGGGGTTTAGTATGCCTGAACTCAGAATATAAAAGTGCATCTTTTAGTAAAGATGATATTTATGTTCTGTGTTTGAAAATGCCACTTTTAGAAAGTAGGTATTTTCTTGCTTAGCCATCCTGTGTGCCTCTGCTGGGTTTGTGGATTGACTGTCTGGCTTTGGAGTGACAGGGGCTTGGGATATGCATTCTCATCAGACAGCCAATGTGGGGGTCAAGGTGTGTCCTGCCTTTCCTGGATGAGTCAGGGCTGGGCTGAATAGACCTGTGCTGTATTTATAGTAGTGGGAGGAGATTTCCTTGCACCTGAATGGGCCTGGTCTGCCTTGGACAATGCTGTCTCCACCTCCTGCCAGGAAGCTGGGCCAGAGAGGATGTGACTGGTTTGGGCTGGGCACAGGCACTCTCTGCCATAAAGCACAAAGAGAAACGAGTATAAATATTGGGGTCCAGACCCCAGAACTTTAGAACTCGCTGGAATCAAGAAACCTGCCAAGAAGAAGAGCTGGAAGAACTGCCAAGAGGAGTACTGCAACTTTGCTGTGTTGTTGCTTTGTTGGTTTGGCCTGCAGTTGCTGCTTCTCCCTTGGGCAGTAAAAGGACTGGACTGAACTTTCTTTACTTGTTGCTGAGTATCTCCAAGAGCTTGAAGTAGAGCTTGCCTTCTGTTCTGAAGTCTTAGGGACCGCAAAGACTTCACAAACCTCTGGGTACCGCCTCTGGAACCGTCGTTTCAGTTGCCACAGTGGAAAGCAACTGACTCTGTCGCTGGCTCCGTGTCCTGAAGGCACCGCAGAGAGCACCGCTGCATCTCGCACTGCAACCCTGGTCTCACTGACGACGGCCGCGGAGCTGCTGCTTGCAGCGTTCCCTTTGGGCACCGCACTCCACACCTCCTCGCTTCACTTCTCCGCCCTGGTCTCACCGACGCCGTTGCTGACTTCAGCAACCGTGTGGCTTGGGGCACTTCTCGTCAGTCTTGCGACACACTGCCCCATCCCACCCCGCAGTCCGGACTGACCGACGCCAGCTCCCCGCAACGTGCATATTTTTAAGTACTGTATGCTGGATTTTTATTGTTTTGGTCTTGCTTTCAATATATAAAGTATTGTATACTTTTCTAAACTGGTGTGGTGTTCTTTTGTAGTGTTTTCACTGTATTACTGTTGGTTATGTGCAAATCCTTTACACACTGCCTTCGAAATAAGCCTGACTGCTCGTGCCAAGCTGCCAAGGGGATGAGCAGGGGTTATTTCAGTAGTGCATCCCTCTTACCCTGACTAGAAGGAAGGGTCCCTACTTAGACAAAGGTGCAAACAATTGGCCACTAGAGACCCCCATTTCTAAGAGCCCCCAATTACCACAGCAAATAATTTTTACGGTGGTGAAATTATATTAAACAGTGTTTAGCAAACCAAAGGTCATTGAGCACAGGGGTGTAGCCAACGGTGTAGCTAAAAACAAAGGGCCTCATTTCTGAGGAATTGGTGTAGGGCAGGGCTTCATGTCTTCTTGCGGTCCTGCCCTATGCCAATGTGAAAGGGCCAGAATACACCGTATTCATGAAATACAATGCATTCCAGTTCTTTTCCCTTCATAAATTACTGCCTAGCACCAACGTAAGCAGGATTGTTTTTGGATGGGAAGAGGCACCTTCCTTCACCAAAATAATCCTGAGTGGTGTTTTCCTATTTCTATGTGAGCTGCAGAATGCAGCACACATGGAAAGAGGAAAAAACGAGGAGAAATTAAAACCTTTTTCCTCGCTATGCCTCCAATGGGAAGGCGTCAATTTTTTTAGCTGCCCCAGGTTTAAGTGATTTTGTAAATATGGGGCAGAATCAAAATCCATGGGCTTTGCGTGGGAACCCCACGCAAAGCCCATGGTACACCTCCTTGACGCAGAGTAAGGCACCTCAGTGACTTGCGCTGCTATGTCTTACTCCATATCTATGAGGCAATGCAAAGCCATGCAGGGTGACTTTGCACTGCCTCATAGGTATGGTTGAGATGCTTGCTCCACTGGAGCATCAAAAAAAGTGATGCTCTGCCGATGCAAGCCTCTCATAAATAAGCCCAAAATATTCTGTACTTTTTTTGGTCTTTCACCTTCAGGGATTTACATATAAAATAATGGGCAGCGTAAATGAAAAATAAATAAAAAATGTTATTGCTTAGTGGGAAATGCACTGTAGGACATTATGAAACCTCTATTAGTTAATGCACTGCAGAGGTCTGTGTGTAACCAGAGACCCACAGAATTCAATCTTGATTGGTGCAGTGGAGAATAGTTATGTGTAACAGCCTGTGACGGAAAGCACTGTGAATATGTAAGTCAATTTTTTATACTTGCATTACACACAGGGTAAGATATAATGTTGCAAAACGTGCAAATAGTTTTACAATAAAATGGTGCTTTCAAATGTAGGTTTTAATGATACCAGAGCGTATGTAATGCAGCTTTCTTTTTATACATAACTGTCCCTTCAACACCTCTTTAGGGGCATTAAGGGCTGTGTAAATGCAGTTAACATTAAAACCAATGGGCATATTATCAAGACAGGCGATAAAATTATCGCCGCTTTAGCGGCAGAAAACTGCCGCTAAAGCGGCGATAATGGGCTTGGTAATATGCTCTATGGAATTCCAATTGAAGCCCATGTTAGATGTCCTTCACATCTAACATGGGTTTCAATTGGAATTCCATAGAGTATATTATCAAGCCCATTATCGCCGCTTTAGCTGCACTTTTCTGCCGCTAAAGCGGCGATAATTTTATCGCCTGTCTTGATAATATACCCCTAAGAACTTCCCAGCCAAGTTGTTAACTCTTTGCACTTCCACTCAAAAAACACACATCTTTGTCTTCACAAAGAGCCAGAACTGCCCCCAAGCATCCTTTACACCTGCAGATTAACTCATAAGGCACATTTGCCTTTCATTCAGCCAAGCAGCTGATAACGATCCTAGTTAGCCATCCCAGGACGGCTGTCTTTTTGCAGGGACAAGTGAAGCTGGGAATCTGCAAACCCCTTCCTAGGACTCCACGACCCCCTCGGGCCCCACAGTTTGAAGACCTCTGCCATAGGACAACCCCTAAGCGATGTGAACTAAAAACATGCTTGTGAAACAAACATTGCTTAGCAGCTGTTTGTGAAGCCTCTAAAGAGGTTTTTAGAAATACAATAGAAGGAGGCTTTATGTCTCATAAATCTAGTTTTACTGCCACCAGTTTGGGGGATCCATAGCCTTTAGAAAAAGAGTTCTTAGTGGTCTCCTTCTTTCGAGTGCAAACCCAAGCACAGGCAAGTTAGGTGGGTGATGTCCTCCTCCCTCGATTTGCACAGTCTGCAACTAATGTTATCAGGGGTCCTGAGCCAAGGCTAACACGGGGCTAGGACAAAGCGGTATCTAATGAAGAGCTCCTTAAGCTGCAATGGCCACCCGACTTCTCGGTAGGGTTGGGACCTAAGGATTTTATATTCACCTAGAATTGTTCATGCGTGGGATCTGACTGAAAGGATCATTTTGTCTTTTACCATAGATTTTTTTTCAAGACACCATTAACTGCTTTTTTGAATGATTCCAGGGGTAGAGAACTTTCCCACAATGGACAGACAGCCATTTTGTTGATCGCCTAGTCTAAGTACTGCCAAGGTGATGTATTTGTATTCATTTGTACTTCATCCCAGAGGGCCTGGCATAGTTGGTTAACTGCCAGCGACTCTTTGAGGTAGGCCCCTTTCTTCACATTTGTTTGGTTTAATAAGCTAAACTCCAGTCTTATCTGAGCCAGTGAGGCATTGCGCAGTAGTCGGAAGAGAGACCTAAATATATTTGTAGTGATCTTATTTGTAGTGGCAGCGTCTGTGCCTCATAGGGCCTCGCATCCAAAGGTGATACACGGTGGAAGTGTTGCTGCTATGACCTTTAGGAGAGTTAAGTAATTTGGGCCTCATAGGAATCTCTGTAAGATGCGAAATGCGAGGGGTAGGTTGTTGTCCTTTCTCTGCTGGTCCTGCTTATGTTGTATAAAAGAGGCCTTGTTGTCAAATAATACCATAAGGTATCTGTAGGTTTTAACCAACTCGAGTTTGTGACCTTGTATGTACCAGTCACGAGGTTTCTGCATTCTAATGTTCACTTTCATCACCTTGCGGCAGATTTACAAGCCCCTTGCGAGACATTTACGCCGCCGTTGCGTCACTTCTGTGATGCAGCGGCGGCGTAAACCATGCGCCATGTTGCGCCTTATTTACAACGTGGCGCATCTAGGAAGATGCGTCACGTTGTAAAGCCCTGCGCTACATTAAACCTGCGTCAGGTTTAATGTATGCAGGCGGGCGTTCCGTAAGAAAAAGCCTCGGAAAAGTGACGCAGTGAAATCTACAAGACTTCACTGAGTCACTTTTCCGATGCTGCTGCGTCAAACCCCTGCGCCTGCTTGATGCAGGCGTAAGGCATGACGCAGCATGTTCGGTATGGGCAGCCCCTGAGCATTGCTGGAGTTGCGTCGTGCTTGCGACACGACTCCAGCAATGCGCCGTCCTTATGCCATCAGATGCGTCACGCATCTGTTTATCCTTGCGCCATTTGTGGTGGCGCAAGGGTAAACTTGCGTGACGCATCTTTCCTGGCGCATCCCTGCTGATTTGCAGGGATGCGCCAGGAAACATAAATCTGCCCCCTTGTTTTTTTTCTCACATATTGACATCTCGTTTAGTGGTGGTGGCCATTACCAAAGAGGTGTGGGGTGGGTCAAGAGTGCAAGGTGAATTTAATAATCAAAAAAAGAGACTTACCTGAAGCTGCCGGCCACCTCCTGTGTCGCGCCTCGGTCTTCCTGGTCCTGAGCGGGCTGGTTTGACGCTGCGCTCAGGTACAGGAGTCTGTGCAGTTTCTCCAATCTTGCTGTTTAATGCTGCCGTGTCGGAGAAACCTAAGTGCGCATGTGTGTTTGGCCGGCCTAAGTAGGCCGGCCAAACACACATGCACACTTATAAATGCACCAACCACTCTTCCCATGGCTCCAGTTCTGCCCCTCCCTCCAGAGCTGCCTCAGAGCCAGCAGCTGAAAAACAAAACAATAATAAAATATAGTTTTATTTTTTAACCTGCTATCTCTGAGCCAGTGGGGCGACGCTCTTCCACCATTACGGAGGAACTGCCACTGTTTTTATTGGCAGGTGAAAAGTGGGATAACTTATCGATGAGTTCTTGCAGGCCAATCCTTGCTTGGCTCAGTAATGTCACATCATCTGCATATAGGAAGTTTGAGATGTCCATATCATCTAGTCATGGAGGATGTGCGTTTACTTTGTTCAAGGCTACGATCAAGTTGGCCAGGACGAGATTAAACAGGTATGGCGCCAATACACATCCTTGTTTTAAGCCCTGGATGGTATTCATTTTCCTAGACAGGCAGGAGCCGTCACCTATTCTCACTCTTGCCGAAGTGCACGAGTATTGCAACTGTATTGCATTCAGGAGGTGAACAAGGATACCCCAGTGAGCTAGTTTTTACCAGAAGAGATTACGCTGTACACAATCGAATGCAGATTTAAAATCTATTAAGCAGAGGCAAATTGGTAGCTTGTTCAGCTTCTGTTTGTCTATAATGACCGACAATGATAGGAGGTTAGTTGCCATACCTGCTCCTTGTACGAACCCAGATTGATTAGGGGGACGATTTGGTTTTCTTCCACCTAGAGCTTGTACGGATCCAGATAGATTAGGGGGATAATGGAGCACAGATGTTACTTGGCATCTATCTTTACCAATTCCTACCTGGAAAAATCATTTACGCAACTTTTTACTGGATGAGACATGTTAACATATTAATTCGAAAACATGAGTTCACATACTGCATCGCAAAAGCATGCAGAGCTTTAGACAATGATGATATGAAAATGTAAACGAAGTGAGAAAAACGAAAATTTCATGCTGATGCGTTGTAAGAGGGATGAGAATAAAAATAATATAGAGAGCTTTCGTGAGTAACTATATTCACATGTGCATTAAAATGAACGCATATATGCATAGTGGTACTAGAAAAATGTAGAAAAGGCTTTTTGCAAAGAGAACTGACTTAGAATGAAAGATGGGCTTTTTGTAATGCATATGAAAATAATACATGCACTGAAAGTGTCACATTGAAAATTATGCTTGCATGATAACGTGTTAAAAATAACTAGAAAATACATTTTCTAGTAAAGCTTAATACTGACATGTATTTCATGAAGATAATCATAATTGAATTAATGAAGAAATTTAAATGCAATTGCAAAATGTATGATTTACAATAATATTAACACATCAATGATCCAGCTATTTTTCCTTGTAAGCCTCATAGCTTTCTTTTTCCCTTTTCGCTAATGTAAAACCATGTGGGGCAGTCACCTAAACCCTATGAGAACTTTCTGTAAAGTTTTTACTTCTGTTCTGCCTAAAAATGGACTCACTTCTCACTAGAAGCGTATTCAATAGAACTGTAACAAATATTGTTGCAAACCCAGGGAAAGGTGTCTGGGACCTGGCTGACTGCGGACACATACAAGTACCTCAACTTCCGTGGAACATAATGAATATTAATGAGATTTGCAAAAAGGATTATTTAATTCATCTGGAATTGTATGATTTACTGATCACCCCATGACAGCCCACCGTGAGTGACCAATGAAACCTCCATGGACTGATGGAATTGATACGTTAAGGGGTGTAAACCCGGAACATTTGGAGCATAATTGCCCTGCCTGTCATACTGACTCTTGATTCCTATTCTTCGCCCTATGTCCCTTATTCCACTCACTGTTGGTGAAACAGACTCTAATGAACTGAACTTTATTTCAAACTGCGACTCCAAATCCTGTAGTTTGCCGGCTGGCAGTGCGGTGCGGGAAATCACCTTTCAGCTGAGAGGTTTGTAGTGAATCAGCCACTTTTGTGGTCTGACACCCTATGATGACCCTCAACCACCACCATTCTGTACTGACTTAAGTGTGTTCTGCCTTTTAGTGGAATAGTCTTTCCAAGAATAGAAGGTATGGGATGTTGAGGTGCAGTCTTGTGGGTGGTGCACACATGTACTCAATGTTGTATACTGAGGAATTTAGTGTATAATGTTATTTGGGTTAGGTGAATTATGACTTTGACCTATTGGCTTTGACGTGGTCTAATGTCATTCTGCCTTCTGACTTTACCTTGCTTCAAACTTTTCTGTGTGCACAGTGGTGCTTGTAAGTTGTGTGGATGAGAATTATAGGTGCTCCTTGCTTTTTTGATTCCATCTTGCTTTGGGCCTTTGTGTGCATGGCTTAACTAACTCTGAAGCCATTTTCTGTGAAGAAGAGGGCATGTTTTGCTTTCCTGCTGTTTTTCGAATGTTACTGACTAGAGAGAACTGGTTCTTATGAGAGGAATGTACATGGTTTGACTTTTAGTCATAACAGGGGCCTGATCAACCCTTGGTCTGACCTTGAAGCAGGCTGGTACTGGCTCTCATGAGAACTAGGGGGCGTGGCTTGCTAGAAGCTTCGCTGTGTTTTGAATGTGTATTAAAAAGGGGAGTCTACACTGGCTCGGTGGAAGTTCATCCGTGGAGCAGACGTGTTGTCACGGAAAGTGGGGTCACCTCTGAGCTTTCGCCCGGTTCAAGCAATGGACTCCCCTTGAGCAAAGTGGGGTGAAATGATGAGATGAGGTGTCTCTGCTACTAACTGTCTCTGAATTCTTTCCTTTCCTTCTTATTTTATGATTCTTAAATATATATATATATATATATATACTATTTCTAAATATATATTTGTCTTGATTGAGTTTCAATCATACTATTGATATGTTAGAGTCTGCTATGTTAGGTGCATTTGGCTTACTGTGTGATGCTATTTACTAATAAATACATCCCAGATATACCAATTCGTCTTTTCCTTGTAGCAGGAGGTGTGGACTCTTCTTGGCCAAGTATTCTGTTGTAGAAGGATGGGTGAATTCCCTTCTAGCAGGTAATTGTGTTACAGGAAGTTGGCGCTACTCCTCACAAGTGATGCGCAAATTATTGTTTTCTTGCCTTGCTTTTGGGGGAGTGTTGAAAGTTTGCCCACCTTAGGAAGTGCTGTGTATATGTTATATTCCATAAGTTTGGAACTGATATTCTCTCCCTGGGAAAGTGACGGTACATTCCTTGGTCCAGGGGAGATCTAAGGTTTGTCATTACATTTTTGGCGTAGTCGGTTGCAGGATCTGAACATTGATTTAAAAGGGGAAGAAATACGTTTTTTTTTTTGTGTTTTTTTTTTTTTTAGAAATTGAAAGCAGACTCTTAGATATCAATTGATTTATTTGCATGGGGGTAGCCCATATGATGTGCTGGCTCGTGAAGTGAGCTAATTGTGCTGAGTTAGAATTGGTGTGTGTGTGTCTTTAAGTGTGTTTTGTAAAAAGTGCTTATAAATAGCTTGCTACGTGAGGCAGAAAGGGCTGGATCCCTTTCAAGTGTTTGTTAAGGAATGCATATCAAATGTTTTCAGTTGCAAAGTGACTGTAAAATGTCAGAGCATAACTCTGAAGCGTGGGACTCCTTCGAGTTTAAAGACTCCGGAGTTGCGATGCAGGGTGTTAATCAGCGGGAGATTTATGACATTTTAGACAGAGACAGCGGTGTTATTTTAAATGTGTTGGTTAATATGCATCAAACATGTGGGCATTTGCAAAAAGAACGTAGTGAGTTGAAAACAGAGCTAGTTGATGTCCAGTTTGAAAATATATCTTTGAAGACAGAATTAAACGTGTACCAGGCTCTGAAGCGGTTTACTTTGACCAGACAGAATGATTCAGATGTGATAAATGTAACAGAGAATGCAGTCAGACTACAAGCTACACAGATGGTTTTAATTAATTCTTCTGAGGAGCTTTCTCAGCCAGAAAGGAATGTGTATGAAAGTAAATAGACTAATGTTTTAGGCTTAACGATCACCGGTTGTGGACATAAATTAGACATGACAGTGAATGATACATTTTGCTTCGAAAGAGAAATGCAACAATATGATTTTGAATGTGAACAGCAGATTGTATACAATGATTACAGGAAAGTGCAGGGACATGAAAGGTTACTTTTAAATTCAGATGCTGGACAAATGCAGATGATTTTGTGCGTTTGCGCACCACAAGATACTGGTAGAGAAAATGTGGTTTGCCTATGGGAGATTGCAATGGTTATTAAGTGGCATGTACAGACAGAAAAACAGTTTGCACAGGATTTGATAGAAAGTCCTGAAGTGGAGTTTGAAACACAAGATTTCCCAGTGAAGGTGCCCTATGTTACAAAGGAAATTAATTTGAAACAGTGCAGAATGCCAGATGGGCGTGAAGGGATCAGTGAGATCATTCAGGGCTTGACAGATTGAGGTGGTGACAATTCTTGGCGCATGACAATTGATTATTGCGAATTGGACAAATATATACCTTCTTTGACTGATGCTGTCCCAGACATTGTTACGGAAGTAGCATGGGACTTGATATGTGACTTTTGATATTGCCAATGCTTTTTTCTTTTTGATATGTCAAGAGCAGTTTAGTTTTTTTTTTCATGAGGTGATAGACTAATGACAGTTAAGAATTTGCTTGAATTAGTTGGACAGAATGGGAGAGCATTTTCAGATTAAAGAATGTGAAGTCTTGCTGGAGGTAAGGAGTGGTTAAAGCTGTTTTTCCTCTCAGACATGTTAAGAGTTGTTCTGGGAGTGGGTCATTTGAGAGCGTCTTTCAGATTGATGTTTGGGAGGCTTGCAATGAGATCATCCAGCAACGCTGAGAAGAGTTCAGGCTTTCTGTGAAGTCCGAGGAGGAATTCCTACGTGAGGGGTTATTTCAGCTCCTCTCCCCGGTAGGCATAGACAGCTTCTTGGAGATAGATGTCTGGGAGGCTTGCATAGGCGCAGGTTCTCCTCCTCCTCCTCCCCCCCCCCCATGAGGAGAGTCGCGAAGCAGATAGCAGCGCAGGAAAGTTGGCAAGAGTGCAGTTCACTTCGACCTTGAAGGAGATAAGGTGCAAGCTAGAGACAGCCGAAGTCTGCTTGTTATGTTTGGTGAGCGGCCAATTGCTGTCCGCAGAGATTTGTGAAGGGGGGCAGCACCTGTGAGGGGTGCAGTGAGAGAAGTGAGAGAAGGAGACTGCCCCAGCCCTTCTTGTTGTGTATAGAAAAAGAGAGATTTTACCAAGAGTTCAGAGGCTAAAGCGTTGGTAGTATTCTTAGACAATTCCCCAGAGCTGGAGGAGACCTATGTAGACAGAAATTTAAATATTGTATTTTTAGAAATGCAAGACGGAAGAAGTGTACTTTTGAAAAATGTTTTCTGCAAGAAGAGTGATGCTTGTTTCTTTTTCAGATTCGCCCAGTTCTCCGCGTGTGAGAGGGACTCCCTTCTCCCATGTGAGTGGGGCCATCCCTCTCCCCCCCTCCCCCTTCCCTTCCCCCCCCCAAGCCTGGAGTGATCGCCAGACCAGACGGTGGCGGCTGATGCCTGTGGCTATCCAGACTGGATGGGGTCCTCCCTTGTCAAGGAGATACAGCTGCTGATATATACCAGAGAGCATGATGGACTGCTTCTTTCCAAGCAAAAAGGGATCAGCAAAGTGTGGAACTGTTTCCTTCACGTGAGGCCAACTTTACATGCATGGAGGCTGTGTGTCTTTCACACAGGGTAACTCCTTATATAAAAGTGAAGAAGAGGGAACTACAGGATGTGCTTTGCCAGAACTGTTTTATCAACGTGAAGTTCAGATGCGATGGACGGCTGTGTGTTTTTTCACACAGAAGGACTGTTTTTGTTTTCATGAATGAAGACCTATAGAGACGCTTTGCTGCGATCGGCGTAGATATTTTCTGAGTTAGTGAACAGTAATAACCTGTAGCTGTTGCTACAATATATGAGTTTGGCAGTAGAGTTTCCAGTTTAACCATTAGAGGCATTAGGAGCATTCAAAAGCTTGATTGATTTATTTTGTGTATTCATTTAAACATGTATCCAGATATCTATGAGCTATTTCTAGATGCACCTGAGTTATTGCTTTTACATGTATTTAGAGAATGCAGACTTTATTTGCTCTAAAGTGATTATCATATACTTTTGATGAGTTTATCAGTTTTGCAATGGAGCATTTCGATCATAGTTGCTTTTTAGTAGTCATGATTTGTTTTGAATTATGTATTTTTGTGTAGCCACTTCAACACATGAGTTGCTGTTTCAACATGTGCTTTTTAGTAGTTGTGACTTTTAATTTCGATATGCAGTGCTTCAATGATAGTTTTGTTTTTCCGTTATGATATACAGTTGCTATTTGCTGGATTTTGTTTTTGACATATGTGAATGGTGATGATCGAGGGTCATGGGGTGCAATGTAGTGAATCAGCCACTTTTGTGGTCTGACACCCTATGATGACCCTCAACCACCACCATTCTGTAATGACTTAAGTGTGTTCTGGCTTTTAGTGGAATAGTCTTTCCAAGAATAGAAGGTATGGGATGTTGAGGTGCAGTCTTGTGGGTGGTGGTGCACACATGTACTCAATGTTGTATACTGAGGGATTTAGTGTATAATGTTATTTGGGTTAGGTGAATTATGACTTTGACCTATTGGCTTTGACGTGGTCTAATGTCATTCTGCCTTCTGACTTTACCTTGCTTCAAACTTTTCTGTGTGCACAGTGGTGCTTGTAAGTTGTGTGGATGAGAATTATAGGTGCTCCTTGCTTTTTTGATTCCATCTTGCTTTGGGCCTTTGTGTGCATGGCTTAACTAACTCTGAAGCCATTTTCTGTGAAGAAGAGGGCATGTTTTGCTTTCCTGCTGTTTTTCGCATTTTACTGACTAGAGAGAACTGGTTCTTATCAGAGGAATGTACATGGTTTGACTTTTAGTCATAACAGGGGCCTGATTAACCCTTGGTCTGACCTTGAAGCAGGCTGGTACTGGCTCTCATGAGAACTAGGGGGCGTGGCTTGCTAGAAGCTTCGCTGTGTTTTGAATGTGTATTAAAAAGGGGAGTCTAGGAGGAGCCTAGCGCGCAACCAAGATGGCCGCGTAGGTGCGAGGCTCCCGAGGACCTCCGCAACCTCCTACGTTTATCCTGTCTTCATCCTGAATCGGTTGAGGGGACTGTGTCGGTGAACCTGAGCCGAGGTGGTACCCGTTTTCCTTTTTTGAATCGGACCCCGGGTGCCGTGATGAGCATCGACTGAAGTTTGCGGCCTGCTCCTCTCCTGACCCCGGACTTGAGTTTGGGGGTGATCCAGTGGAGAAGTGAATAACAACGGCGGGACGAGCCTGGCGAGCCGCGTACCCCACACTTTCACTTTCGCTTTTGAGTCCCCTTGCCGTCATCGCGAGTGGGATCACGGCGTTTCTTTGTGTGGTGGTTGCCTCGCTGGGGGATCCTGCCTGCCTGCGGGGACCTGCTCTGCCTTCCTGAGGTGACCTCCGGGGTCCTTGGCCTCGATTGCTCGTTCTCCGCTGCATGACTCGTGGGGGTGCGAGATACAAGACGATGGCCACGAAGCAGGATGGAGATCGGCTGAAGGCCAAATCGACCCGGCGTGGCGCCGCACTTCAAGTCAACATTATGGATCGCTACACCCTACCAAAAGGTTCTCCCGGCGGGTCGCATAAGTCTTCCGAGTGCCCTCCGGATGCCCCGGATTTGCCGACGGATTTGACTTTGCAGGACGTCATGGGCGCCATAGCTGAGATGAAGACCTCGGTGGGTCAACAATTCGACACCCTGGCGCACAAACTCGACGCGGTCCTCATCGATGTCAACCTTGTTAGAGCAGATCTATCCAAGACAAATGACCGGGTTGACTCTTTGGCCCATACCGCGTCGGGCCTCACGACTGAGGTGGCGGCCCTCCAGACGGAGGTGCGCCGGCTCCGGCAGGCCAGTGCGCTCACGGATCGGCGACTGGAGGACTCCGAGAGCAGGGCCCGGAGGAATAACGTTCGCATTATCGGAGTGCCTGAGGGACTGGAGGATTCGGCGGCGGATCTCTTTGTGGAGGATCTGATTTCTACTCATCTCCAGCCTCGAGGACTGAGTAAATTCTTTGCGGTGGAAAGGGCCCATAGAGTTCCTGGCGGCAAGCCGAAGGTCGGAGCTCCCCCGCGGCCTCTTATTGCCCGTATCTTCAACTTTCGGGACAGGGATGCGATTTTACAAGCTTCCAGACTGCGGGGGCCGCTTAAGCTGGAGAACATGGAGGTGAACTTTTATCCTGATTTCACGCAGGCGGTCCAGAAGCAGAGACTGAGTTTCATGGGCGTCAAGCGGCGGCTTCGAGATATGAACTTAAAATACGCAATGCTTTTCCCGGCCAGGCTGCGTGTGGAGTCTGATGGTCGCACTCACTTTTTTGACCGTCCTGAGACGGCCGGGGACTGGTTGGACACTTTGTCTGGGGGACATGATCGGGATGGGATGGGGCAGCGGGAGGAGAGTGCCCACCGGACCGTGTATGAGCTATTGACACTGGGGCTCATTCCTGATGATGCCACTTTTCGGCCAAGCTCAGGGTTTCTTGACTGTTGTATCTCGTTTCCCCTCCATTGGAGGTTGTGCTGTGTCTCGAGGGGGTTCTCTTTCCTCCTCTAGGGGGTCTTTGTAGTTTAGTTCACACAGGGGCGACAGGCACACTGCAAGTTGGGGGGGCTGTCTGGGCTCATGCAGGGGTGCAGGGAGGGGGGAGTTTTGTTTGGGATGTTGGGTTGGGGTTGGGTATTGTTTATTTGTACCACAAGGCAGAAGTATTGTTGTGCTATATCTAAAGTGCTCTCTGGGGGGAGACTGATCGGTTTTGGCTGTGATGGGGGGTAGGGGACTGAGACTTCTGTCCTGGAATGTTAATGGACTGGGGGACAGGATAAAACGGGGGGTGGTCCTGCAGTTCTTAAAACGGATTTCGCCTGATATTGTATTTCTGCAGGAAACACACCTTATTGGCAATTCCTTTCGTGCCATGAATAGGCGGGGCTATCGCCTTGTAGCCCACTCGGGCTTCACCTCTGGTTTGAGGGGTGTGGGCATTATGGTTAAAACCTCGCTCCCGTTGGAGGTTGATGAGGTGCTCCATGATGATAGGGGACGGTATACGGCTCTAGTGGGTAGATTGGAGGGTAGAGTGATTGTTTTGGTTTCTGTTTATGTCCCGCCGGGGTTGCAGACGACTACTTTCGCGGATTTGGGGCGCCTTCTTCTTGGACTGCCGGAGGGGACTCTAGTGGTTGGGGGGGATTTTAACGCTGTAATTTCCGGAACTGAGGATCGTCACCCACCCAGGGATCTCCCCCGCGCCCAAGCTTGGTTGTCTGGCCTCTTGGATACCCTGGGACTGGTGGATTGTTGGAGGCTGAAACACCCTACGCAGGTACAATACACCTTTCATTCCGGGGCTCATGGCAGTCTTTCGAGGCTTGACTATGTTCTGATGCCAGCAGCACAGGCGGGGAGGGTTGGGGAGGTGCGGCATCTAGCTCGGGGTATTTCCGACCACTCCCCGCTCTTGTTGCACTTCGATATTGTCCCGAGGGGGGAGGGGAGGGTGGTCCCGATCAACCCCTGGTACCTGCGTAACCCCACAATTCGCGCAGATTTGGTTAAATCCCTTGAGCAATATTTTGGAGATAATGTGGGATCTGTGTCGTCTGCTGTTTCTCTGTGGGAGGCGTTCAAGACGGTAATCCGGGGGGAGGCCCTATCCCTCATTTCCCATTCCAGGAGGCACGAGCGGGAGGAGGTGACCCGTATCGAATCTGAGATAACTGAGTTGGAGGGTGATCTGGATTGTGGTGTCACAGACGACAAACTGCATGCTCTCAGACTCAAACAAGCGGACTACAAGGCCCTAGTCACAGAGGCGGCCAGGGGCCTGAGTAGAGAGCAACAGGGGCGACTGTATGATGTGGGTGATAAGGCTGGTAAACTGATTGCGTGGCTGGATAAAAAGGCGAGAGCGAGTCGAGTTGTCCCGTCGGTTGAGAGACTGGATGGTGTATGTGTCACTGAGCCGGAGGAAATTGTTGATTGCTTCGCTGAGTATTTTCGCGGGGTGTATTCCCCGGTATCTTCCCGCCCGGAAGAGGATTCCCATGACCTGCTTAAAGATATTGCGCTGCCTTCCCTTTCGGAGGAGGATAAATTGTTGATGGACGCGGCTCCGACATCTGAGGAGATTGCCCTCACCATACGTTCGGTCGCCTCTGGCAAGGCCATGGGTCCTAATGGCCTTCCCATCGAATTGTACAAATTGCGGCCGGATATACTGGCTCCGCATCTCCGTGATATGTTCCTCGCGGCCCGTTCGGCGGGTTCCCTCCCGCTGGACCAGCGTCTTGCCACTATTGTGGTTATTCATAAGGAGGGGAGGCCGCGGGATCGGGTCACGTCTTACAGGCCCATTTCGTTGTTGAATGCGGAGCCGAAAATTCTGGCCAAGGTGCTGGCTAATCGGCTGGTCAGCGTGGTGTGCGATCTGATCCATCAGGACCAGTCCGGCTTTATCCCTCATCGCAACACCGCGCTTAACCTGCGGCTTCTGCATGGGGTGCTCGCGAGGGTCCCGTTCATACGTGAGCCAGCCATTTTGGCGTCGTTGGACGCCACTATGGCGTTCGACACGCTCGAGTGGCCGTATATCTGGGCGACGCTGGTGAAGTTTGGGTTTGGCCCGGGATTTATTGGCTGGGTGAAATTGTTGTATTACGGACCGCTGGTGCAGGTGGTGGTGAATGGTAGAGTATCGGCTCCTTTTGAATTGGGCAGGGGCACGCGGCAGGGCTGCCCGCTGTCGCCACTCCTCTTTGCGCTCGCCTTGGAGCCCCTGGCGGAGTGGCTGCGGTGGCACCCTTCGATTCGTGGTCTCCGATGGACTCCTGAGTATGAGGATCGCATCTCCCTTTACGCGGACGATATTCTTTTGTACCTTGCTTCCCCGCGTGAATCGTTGATTGTGTTAGTGGATGTATTGTGTTCATTTGGCCGCAACTCCGGCCTAGTCATCAACTGGGCTAAATCCTGTGTATATGTCCTCTCAGGGGAGGCTCCTATCCTTCCGCGGGGTTGTCCTATCCAGGTTGCTCCGCAGGGATTTAAGTATCTGGGTATCTTTATTACCCTGGACTCTGCGGCCCGATATAAACAGAACCTGCTCCCCCCCTCCAACGCCTGAAGGAGGATGTGGCACGTTGGAGGCGCTTGCCGCTCTCGCCACTCGGCCGTGCGGCACTGTTTAAGATGATGTCGTTGCCACGTTTCTTATACGCTCTACAGAACACGATGGACGTCGTCCCGGCTCGCTACTTTCGGGAGGTGGAGGGTCTGCAGCGCCAACTGTTTTGGGATGGGAGGCCGCGTATCGCCCTCGCGAAGCTGACGCTCCCGTGGTATGACGGGGGGTGGCCCTCCCAGACATCAAACGGTATTACTGGGCCTCCCAGCTGGCTGCGATAAACCACGGGCTTTATGGGCCCGCCCTTAACCCGGCTTTTGAAATGGACAAATTGTTGTTGCCGGGTGGCGACTACAATCATGCGCTCTACTCTAGATCGCTCGACGCACGTTTGACGGGTCCTACACGGGTCGCGATACGGGTGTGGCACGCGGCAAACTTGGCGATGGGGTGGAAGGATAGGTTGACCCGGGCGACACCCTTGTATGCATCTGAGCGATTGGGCTGCTTGTGGACCACGAAAGGCTTTGATAAGTGGGACACGATTGGCATCAGCAGGGTGGGCGATCTCTGGACGAGGGGGGGATTTAAAACGTTTGATGTGCTGCAGACGGAATTCCAGTTGCAGGACAGGGAGTACTTCCGGTATATACAGGTTCGTCACGCGCTGTGTTCTGTATTCCCGGATGTGGCGTCCATCCCGGAGTGCTCCCCTCTGGAAGATAGAGTGCTAGACGGGCATGTACCGGATGGCACTATCTCATTGATTTACAAAAAGCTCATCAACAATCGCTCGGGAATGCTGACTGGCCTTCGTGAGGCATGGGTTGCCGATGGATTGGAGCTGGATGACGAGGACTGGGTATCTGCGGTGGCCTCCCTGAAGGAGGTGGCCATACCGGCCCGCCTTCGTTTCGTCCAGCTCAAAATACTCCACAGGGTATACGTTACGGGGCCGGGTCTGATGCGTATGGGATATGCCGTGGATGGGATGTGTAAGCGTGGGTGTGGTTTGTTAGGGACCTTCTTCCATACTCTGTGGGAATGCCCGGAGGTGGCGCGATTCTGGCGTGGTGTACATGCGGTGTTGCAAGCGGTCACGCATGTGACGCTGTTTCCCGAGGCTAGGAGATGTCTGTTGAATGTGTGGGAACCGACTGATTACACGGTGCTGCAAACGTGGTGGGTGACACTGGGATATATGGTGGCCAAGCGTGACATAGCACAATTGTGGGGCTCCCAGAGGTCACCAACGGTTTCGGTATGGAAGGGCAACATGGATTGGTGTATGTTTCGGGAGAAGGTAGTGTATGTGGCGAGAGGTAAGCCTGGGAAATGGGTGAAAGTGTGGGGCCCCTGGAACTCCTATCGTGGCGGGATTTGTACCCTGCCACTGACGCCTGACTTGGCAGCGGCCCAGTCTCCCTAGTCTGCTTGTTACCTTGATTCTGTGTCATCATGCCCACTTTGTTTCTGTCCCGGCCCGTCCCCCCCCCTATTCCTGTGGATCGGTAGGGTCCTCCCGAGGGGAGCACATAATGCTGCTTAGACTTTTGCTGCCTTGTGGGTTTGTTTGTAGTTTTTCATTAAAAAATGGAACCGCCATTTGGGGGGTCTGGACGGTGTGGCCGCAAACTCTTCCTTCGACTTCGGGGACCTTTACCACTTGCCGCTTGTGTTTTACAACTGTGTTTTATGATCCCACTGTTTGCTAGCGGCCGGCCTGAAGGTTGTAGGCCCATACTTGTATATCTATTGCATTCTGTAATAAAGGTTTCAAAAAAAAAAAAAAAAAAGGGGAGTCTACACTGGCTCGGTGGAAGTTCATCCGTGGAACAGACGTGTTGTCACGGAAAGTGGGGTCACCTCTGAGCTTTCGCCCGGTTCAAGCAATGGACTCCCCTTGAGCAAAGTGGGGTGAAATGATGAGGTGAGGTGTCTCTGCTACTAACTGTCTCTGAATTCTTTCCTTTCCTTCTTATTTTATGATTCTTAAATATATATATATATATATATATATATATATATATATATATATATATATATATTATTTCTAAATATATATTTGTCTTGATTGAGTTTCAATCATACTATTGATATGTTAGAGTCTCCTATGTTAGGTGCATTTGGCTTACTGTGTGATGCTATTTACTAATAAATACATCCCAGATATACCAATTCGTCTTTTCCTTGTAGCAGGAGGTGTGGACTCTTCTTGCCCAAGTATTCTGTTGTAGAAGGATGGGTGAATTCCCTTCTAGCAGGTAATTGTGTTACAGGATGTTGGCGCTACTCCTCACAAGTGATGCGCAAATTATTGTTTTCTTGCCTTGCCTTTGGGGGAGTGTTGAAAGTTTGCCCACCTTAGGAAGTGCTGTGTATATGTTATATTCCATAAGTTTGGAACTGATATTCTCTCCCTGGGAAAGTGACGGTACATTCCTTGGTCCAGGGGAGATCTAAGGTTTATCATTACAAGGTTACTTGACTCCTGCTATGGCATGCGGTGCTGTCGCTTGAACTTGAACAGAATCATCTGAAGACAGACCTGAAGCGAACTGCCTTGCTTTGGTTTGTATGATTAATAACTGAGTCTGTATTGTTAATCATACTGCTGAAATGAACTGTGCTAAACTATGTGATTACTTGCATTAACAAATTGTCATTAAATCTGATCTTGAAATGTGTTCCTGGTCTGTCTATGCAATCTGAGGCATCAGATAAATGTTTTTCCTGGATTATCTTTATCGTTTCTGTCTCATTCTTTTGATTATAACTATTATTTCAAGGAATCTAAGTATGGCTAAGGAAGGTTTTGTTTCAGATTTGAGAAGATTATGGTCACGTTAACAATTAGCTATTCCAGGTTCTCATGGAATGATTGTTTGCATCTTCCGAGTATTCTATTCCCTATCAGCTCAACTAAAAGATTCTTCGGAGGACCTAAGTCATGACAATGTAGGGCAAAGAATAAAAATATTATACCGTTTGGATGTGTTAGGAAACTGGCCTACTGATATTGATTTTATGTGAATGGTAAGCTTTACGCTGGAATGGGGGGCAATTTGTTTTTCTTCCGCCCACAGCTGTAATTCTGTTAGACAAATTCCTACGGTTTCTAATAGTGTAACAAGACAGTAGTTTTCCAGGAAGTGGCGATCGCCCCCCTTCAAAAATGGGGGTGATGATAGATCCTTTCCATGAATCCTGTATCTTCTCAAGCTGAAGAGCACTGTTGACTATTGACAGCTTGGATGCCCAGAAAGCAGGGTTAGTCTTGTACAGTGCTTGTGGGATTCCATTTGGGCCGAGTGCTCCATCTTGTCTGCTCTTATTTATTAAGATACATATCAGTTCTACTGAGAAACTTAGCAGAGGAGTGACTGGGTTGGTAGATGACAAAGCAGTGGTTCTACTTCCCTTCTCTTGGCTAGAGAGTACTGGGACCTCTAGGGGCTGAGTAAAATGTTTGGTTAAGAAGTTGACCCAATTTGCTTCTGTCAAATTAGAGCTCGAGACAGCCATTGGGGCCCTATTCAGATTGTTAACCAGTCTTCAGAAGTCTCTTGAATTCTTCCTTTTTCAAAGAAACAGGGCTTTTGCCCAGAGATTTTGCTTTATTTTTAATTTCTCCTCCCAGACAGTTTTCCAGTATATATGTTTATGTCTTTGAGATTTACCCACAGTTCAGGGTTCTCTGGGTGTCTCTTAGCCAGTCTTGGAGCTTTTTCGGTTTATCCTTATAATGCGACAAGAGGCAGTCATGGTAATCTTTTTTAAATCATGTAAATGCACTTTAGCGTGATTGGTGCTTGAGCGAGTTTTTAATGAGCTGGTGTCAAGTAGTTTGTTGTAACTAAATTATACAATACATTAACTAAAACAGTAAATATTGGATAGCGTAGGAGTAAAAATTACTATTCCAACTCCAGAGAGTGCAAGAGTAGGGAAAGTGTTGGATAGCGTAGGGGTAAAAAATACTATTCCAACTCCAGAGAGTGCAACAGTAGGGAAAGTGTTGGATAGCATAGGGGTTAAAATTACTATTCCATCTCCAGAGGGTGCAACAGTAGGGAAAGTGTTGGATAGCGAAGGGGTTAAAATTACTATTCCAACTCCAGAGAGTGCAACAGTAGGGAAAGTGTTGGATAGCGGGGGGTTAAAATTACTATTCCAACTCCAGAGAGTGCAACAGTAGGGAAAGTGTTGGATAGCGTGGGGGTTAAAATTACTATTCCAACTCCAGATAGTGCAACAGTAGGGAAAGTGTTGGATAGCGTAGGGGTTAAAATAACTTACCAATAATTAAATGTTTTTTTAAAATAATAATTTAATTATTAAATTACAATAAATTAATTAACACTACCAATAAACAATTACTTTAAAACAATTACCAATTGATAATTAATTAGCAATTAAATTGATGATAAATACAGTTAATTATTAATTATTAAAAATGTATTACCAAATAATAATGAAATAAAAAAATAATAATTTGCAATACCAAAAACAATTAATTATTGATAAATAACAATAAATCATAATTAATCAAATGTAATTACCAAATAGTAATTAATTAACAATAAAATAATATCCCCCAATAAATATTATTAAAAAGTTATTACCTATTAATTAATTAACAATAAATTAATATCAATACTCAACATTAAAATAAATAATTACTTAATTACAATTAAATTACTTCCCACCCTATTGCCCTATAACCTCACAACACACTTCAATAATAAATTAATGCACTTAATATAATTACCAATTAATCAATTAATACAAATTAATTACCAATTAATTATTTAACATAAAATTAATTATCAATACCAATAAATAAAAATTAAATATTTACTTAATTACAATTAAATTACTGCCCACCCTATTCCCCTATAAACCCACAATCTGCTACAGAACTAAACGCAAAATTGATTTAAAAATAATTACTAATACCTAACATTTTGTAATTAATTTACTATAATTAAATTACTTCCCACCCTATTCCCCTATAAACCCACAACCCGCTACGGTACTAAAAAGCACAATTTACTTAAAACATTATCACTAACTTCTAAAAATGTAATACATATATTCTAAAACTAGTACATTAATTAACAAAAAATATAAAAACAAACATATAAAATACATATTAAAAGACATAACACTAATATTAATATTGATATTAGTAACATCGATATTTTTGCTATCGATATTACTAACTTCGATATTAACAAAAAACATATTTCTTACCTTCAGGTCGATATTCTAGTTGTCGATATTCTTGACTTCGATATTATGTCCCTACGATATTTCCAATTCGATATTCTTGTAAGTCGAAATAAAAAACTCGATATTTAGACTGTTTACCAGAAAGCACTATGAACATATAAGCCATTGATTTAAACTTGCATAACACACATTATAAGACAGGCTGCTACAAAGTGAGCAAAAAGCTTTAAGATAAAAAAAGGGCTGTCAAAATATAGATTTTAGTAATACAAAGACAGTACGTAGTACAAGTTTTTTATACACCTGTCTTAAAAGCACACACTTCACAGCTTATATGGTAGCTCCCTTGCAGTACCTCTCAAAAATAATTAAATATGTTTCATCAGGAAGCTTCAAGTGATTTCATCTATTAAAGCCAATACTGGCTTCCAAGGA
Source organism: Triturus cristatus (assembly GCF_964204655.1). Classification (NCBI taxonomy): domain Eukaryota; kingdom Metazoa; phylum Chordata; class Amphibia; order Caudata; family Salamandridae; genus Triturus; species Triturus cristatus. The sequence goes on along the minus strand of NC_140595.1, from coordinate 633,952,212 downwards.
CCCTTTACATTTGCAGATAGACCAATTGAGCACATTTACATTTCTTTCAGGTTCCAGGCACCCTGGCAAAAAGGTCTGTTTAGCTGTCTGCGCTTAGGTCTCACAGCACAGGAGACTCCCTGCCTTACCTTCAGCTGAAGCTTTTCAGTGTCCAAATTAACTGTCCCCGGACGATTGTCTTTTCACAAAAAGTAGGTGATGTGTTTTTCAAAAATAAAATAAAAATGGGCACGTTGTGCCCCATAGATTCCCCCCACTTTGACCACTGCCTGTGCATGGGGGTCTATTAATCTATTAATCATTTTCCTTGCCTGTGTCCACCATACGCCACTGGAGTCAAGCTATCCTGGCTGATGACGGCTGATAGCCAGAAACCGGTCCTAGGATGCTTGATTCCGGTCCAGGGAAGACATGGCTTGGCAGTTCGGGCTGGACTGTTCCCATGAGGCACAGGGTCAAGACTGATTTGCATATGGCCATGTCTAAACTGGGGTGGCGTAGTGGGCAAAAGAACGATGGATTTAACCCAGATCTCTTGACTGGGTGAGAATGTCCGCATTGTCAGCATTCCGTCCATCATTTGTTTGTTGTAACGCTTTTCGCCCTAAGTGGGATGGGTATTCCTAGACGTGGGACCCGTGCTCACTGCGCCACTGGAGTCAAGCTATCCTGGCTGATGACTGCTGATAGCCAGAAACCGGTCCTAGGATGCTTGATTCCGGTCCAGGGAAGACATGGCTTGGCAGTTCGGGCTGGACTGTTCCCATGAGGCACAGGGTCAAGACTGATTTGCATATGGCCATGTCTAAACTGGGGTGGCGTAGTGGGCAAAAGAACGATGGATTCAACCCAGATCTCTTGACTGGGGGAGAATGTCTGCATTGTCAGCATTCCGTCCATCATTTGTTTGTTGTAACACCATACATAGCATGGCGGATATGGGCAGGGAAAATGGCTGGCGTTAGTCACACTCTAGAAAGTGTGGTACAACCGTCACTGTGACCTCGTGGTCCTGTGGCCGACGGACTGCTGGGTCAAGGGTTACTGCCAGCACATCCAATCAGCGGAGAGCCAGCAGTTTCCCTCAATATAAACAGAATGGGAAAGCAACGTGTTTGGCAGACTAGGAGGAACACCACTGAGTGACATTTCTCCCTGCCCCCTAAGCCCTAAACACGCCCCAATGTCTCAAAAGGTTGATTAGTATATTTCTTTCCAATTTAGATGTGGATTTGCCATTGTTCTAAATGGGTATTTAACTTATTCTCTGTTGAATTAATCACTGTAAGTGACTTACATATTTCAGAATTCAAATGGTTAGTCAATCATTAAGAGAATAGAGTGACCGTATTTGAAGTTGCTTGTAATAACTTCTTTTGGCAAAGGGACCTCCTCTATTTTGAAACTGGTTATCAATCAATCTCTTTCAGGCCAAAGTGCACTTGTATCTGGGAACATGGCCTAATGCCATCCTTGTACATCAAATATTTTGCTAAAATATGTAACTTTTTTGCCATTGTTCCTAGAAAATCTGTTCTTTGCAAATCGTGACAAGTTTGTTTTTCAATTTGGCAAGATGTTAAAAGTCTTCCACTTTAATCTTGCTTTTACTGACTCGACATGTGTGCTCATGTGCAGTGCCCTAAATGATACTCTTATCAGAGACAGTGTTACCCAGTAACACTAATGTTGGAAAAGAACCCAGGACTTTTTTTCCCTCTATTTTACAAGATAAGAGAGGCTAAAACCTTTTGATAGACTTTGCCCAAATAAATACATTCTGAAATTGTTTGCATTTTGCTAATCAAACATGTAAGCAAGGGGATTATTACTTGGGGTAGACAGGTGTTCACCTGAAAGGATAAGGCTATCACCTGCTAGATATCACACAAATTAAATAGAATGAGCTTGTGCCCATTCCCTGGAATGTGGTACAAAGCAGTCAGGCTGAAATCAAAGGCAATGTGTAAAGCATTTAAGCTACTAGTGGGTGAGGGTGACTCCTGGGTACTCCTTAACCAAAGGGGTAAAAGTTCCTTGGGTCAACCCTAGCCATTTTTTTTTACAGTTCCTGTTTGCCCCACCGTGACCCTCACTCTCAAACTTCAAGATGAGGAAACCCTTCTTCCGTTGTGCAGAGCTTATGTGTCCACCCAGTGGTGTGGCCCACGTAATGAGCTGTCTCCTCCTCCATGATCACTCAAAACCGGTTCTTGGGGTAGTCTTCCTCCCACTTTGTTTGTTGCCAGCTTGGCTAGGGGGACAAAAGCTGGGACCTATCCAGGTGTCACCTAATACTTGTGACCGGGAAGGTCCCTTCAAGTATATTAAGTTCCAGGGCCCACCCAACTGGACTTCCTGCCAGGGGAAGAGAACATGTCCTCACTCGCAGGTCATTGTCTCTGCTCTTGAAGCAGTGTTCACACATCATTTCATGACCAATTTGGCAAGTACAGTGTAGGAAGGTGGATATCTGACTATGGTTACCCCCAATTTTTTGCCTAGTGTCTAGCTGGTTTTTTGACTTAGTTGGCCTGAGATCCTGCCATTCAGGATCTCAGTCTATCTGCTCTCTCTTTAAAATGGACTCCATGTACCCTAGGTACATTACCCATTGGGATTGGATCGCCCTGTGAGCCCCTGTACCAGTGTACACTAGGTACCCAGGGCATTGGTGTATCTAAGGCCTACCAGGGGCTGAAGCATGTATTATGCCACCCCTGGCCTGGCCTAGCAATTTGACACAACTGGCTGATCACTCAGCTGGGGTAAGTTGGTGTAACCACCTCTTACTTAGGTGTAGTATACCTATACCTAACCTTAAATGGGACACATGTTAACCTATAAGTCACTCCTATGGCAGGCCTTGACAATCCTGAAGGCAGAGTGCTTGGTTCTATGTGAGATGGTGCTCTGGCATGAGCTGAGCCTGTCTGCAGTGGTCGGAACAACTTCCTTCCACCGTTTCCAGATATCGTCATACCATATACTCTTAAGTGCATTATGAACCTCGCGGTTAAATGCTATCTTTGGTTTGGCTTTATCAAAACATGTCGAGTAAGGTGTCATACGAATTGGAATACTAACCCCTCGCCAATTCTGGCGACGGGGTTAGCATTCCACCCTTCTAGAGGAACACGACATGTACAGTACCTGAAACCCGGGTAAAATCAGACATAGCCTCAGCTCCACAAAATGGATGCTGCCACCACAGACACAAGTCTGCCCTCCTGCTGCTGGGAGACCTTCCAGCTTGGGAGACGTGGACAAAGGGTTTCCTGCCAGGGGAGGCGCGTGCACGACCCCAGACAGGATTTTGTGTATTGGTAAGATAGGGCTTGAATGGAATGAGACATGCCTGAGGCTCACAAGGAGCCTCGGTGCATATGCCAGTTCAAACCGGTCCTGGGGCACACCAGCCCCGGACCTGGGGCGAGCTGGACAAAGGATTGGGGGTGTAACCACCCCCCTTCCTGGTCCCACCCTTAGGGAGGGACCTAGCAGGTAGTCCGGCCCCTAGAATCCGCTTAAAGGTAGGAGCTGTGTCCTAAGACTTCAGACATCCTGGAATCAACTTAACCACAAGAAGAAAACGGGAACCACGAGGCTCTGCTGCACAGAGGACAGAAGGAAATCTCCCCTATGGTCAGGGAGTGACCATCTTGCTAACGCAAGCACCAACCAGCTATTCAATGTCTGCTTTGCCGCCACCTCCCGCCAGAGCCCGAGCCCAGAGCCCAACAAGACCTGGACCTCCAGACCTCTCACCGCTCGATCCACAGTCCCTGCAAAGAAGGAACCCGTGGAGGCACCGAGACACGTGGAGCCAGCCATCTTGGAAGACCGACAAAAAGCTGCAAGCGCAACAGCAGAGGCTCCCTCCAAGTTGTGCTTTGGGTCCTGAGAAGCCCAACCACCGAGCAGCATCTGCACCAAAGGTGATCCCTCCAGCATCTCCACGATCTGCGTGGGGCCCCTCTGCACTATGCATCTCGACGCGCCTGCCCGGTACCTGGCCCGTTGGCTAGTGGCCATTTTGGCCACCTAATTTGAAATCAATGACACTGGTCTGGTTGCTCAGACTGGCCCTAGCTGCTCTCCAAAAGAGCAGACCCTCTGACCTTGCTGGTCAGAACAATCAGCTTTCCTCTCTTTCCACAACTCCTGCCTTTGCCAAGGCTTGTTTGCCTCTTTCGAGTCGCCGACACCGCCGACAGCGAGAGCCTGCGTCGGACAGCTCGTGAATCGACTCCTGGACGTCGTCGACCTTCAGGGACCACGTGGCTGCGGAGACAAGCTACACCTCATCACCTGTTTGCACCCGACATCGCCTGGTACCTACCTGGTGCCACGCCGGTCACTGGCTAGTGACTGTAAACACTGTCCCCTCTGCTTTCAGGTCTTCTACAACTCCGATCCACTCTTGGATCCACCGCATCTCTTCTGGACCGACCGCCTGCAGCATCTTTGTCGTCAGGCTCCATTGAATCGATAGAAGAAACCCGACGCACTTCGAGACCTATGCACCCGCTTCCTGTGGGTGAGGTAAAGCTGGCACTCCGGTGCCCAAGTGTAGAGAAACATCTCTAGTGTCTGTGTTTTGAATCTTAAATTCGTAGTCCATCCAGAAGACCCTTTTAGCAGTAACTTTTGAACTTTTACGCACCCATTGAAAACCTATGGGAGCACGCGTGTAACTTTCCTCACTGCACACGCGACCCGTGGACCTCCTGGTCACTAACTAAAGTTAGCTCCTTGTAGGCCCAGCGATTATAGAGGCCCTAGGCCTTTTCCCTTTCCTGTTCGTGGTACTTATACCACTATTTTAGTATATGGTTTGATCGGCCACCAGGGCCTACCCATATAAAGTGCAACTTCTGTATATTATAACGTTGTCTTGTTTAACGATTTGTGCTCATGTGCTCATAAAGAGTCTAGGGGATACTTTGAGAAATAAATACATATATATTTTGAATATATATCTGTGTGGTGTCCTTTCATTGGTATAAAGGGGGGTTACATATGGTAAAACAGCTTGCTTAACACGCTTTAACGAGTTTAGCCTCAAAGACTGCTTAGCCTACGCTACCACTAGGGCGGCTAGTCCGAAAAGGTTGACTTACAACCACACCAGAAGGGTTGCTTGGCATGGTACAAGGTGGTCACTTTAACTAGTGAACAGCATATGCCAGGCCAACTTCTCACATACAGGGACGGCATTTGCTAGATCTATTGCAAATTAGCCTCCAGGAGCTTCAGGCAGGATAAAGGTGACTTTCTAAAAGTTACATTTCCAAAGTATATTCAATAAAAAAACAGTGTTTACCATTATATTGGAATTTCATTTAATATAAATTACAGTCTTTGAATGGAAACTGTGGCTGGTTTAGGTCAAATAATCTATGGTTTAAGTTTTCCTATGTGAAAGCTACATCCTGAACAGGGGCAATGTTGTTTGGGCATAGTCACTGGCCCAATTTTAATGTCCCACATGTTTCACTCTTAAATATTATGCACCCACCTTGCGGGCAGCAAAGTGAGCTCAGGAGTGACTTATTTAATATTTAAAATAATGTTTTCTTACCTGTCAAAAGAGTGATTTTGGCACATTTGTTCAGCGTGGTTCAAGCTAAATGGTACACAGGATAGGCCTGAAGCCATGCTTTCACTGACACTGTAGTGGACAATAAGAGTCCACAAGTTACATTTAACTTTCCATTCCATGGGTGTACGTCTGCAACATATACTATGGCCTTATAGGATAGTTAAATGTGTCAATTAGGTTTTAAGCCAATTTTAACGTGTTTTAGGGGTCAGAGTACTTCCACTGGGCACTGTATAACAGTGTCGCACTGTTGGATTTCACAATTTCCAGCAGGTGAATCCCAAAAAATGGCAGTGACCACCCAAAAGTAGTCACTTTGCAATTTGACCATATTTTTATTCTGTTTTAATTTGGGTAGTGTCCATTGTGATCTTTAATTGTTCCTCAAAAATCTAGAAATGATTCCGGACACTTCTTTAAAGAATACATCTGAAACCTGAAACCTTAACAGGTAGCCTGCTAATGCTGTAATTTATAATAAGTGTTACAATCATTTTGACTGCTTCTAATTAGCCTTAGCAATGTATATATTATTACCACTTGCCAGTAATTTCTGATTTTATTTAATTATATTTTCTATATTCACCTTTATTGTGTCTTCTAAATCTCAGAAAACAGTGTCCAAGCTCTTCTCCCTACCCTAAAAGACCTGCTTACCTTATGGAAGGTGAGTCCAGAGGTAACACTTCTTGTACTGCACAACCTTATGAAGAGACAGGGGTTGAAGCAGCTTTACAGATAAGCCTATTTATAGGACCCTTCACCACTTGCAGCCACAGAACTGTCATGGCTCTCCCTTTCAAGACCCAGAACATGCTTTGAACCTCACAAGTGGTAGGAAAGTACCATATGAATAGCAACACACTACTATACATTAAAATACTGTCTATGGATACTGAAGTCATATGGGCAGTCCCTTTGAGTCAGGGTGACTAAAGCTTTATTTTCTCGCTTAAGGGCCAGATTTCAGGTGATGGTGCCAGGATTTCATAACAGGCCTCATCATTTCTGGGGATCCCATTAAGGCTTATAGAAGTCATTCACTTTGAAGACAAGCCTCTTCACTGATACCTTTGTACCACCTGAAGCCGCCTCCATGATTACTGCTTCCAAGAAGGGGTGGTGCCACATAATAAAGCACACTGAGAAGCAGGCTCAAACTACTCTGAAATGGGACTAGACAGCCCTCCTTCCAATACATTATGCCTGGCTGACGCAACAGCCTGCTAGCAATCTAAGGGTTTTTGTAGGCTACTTGCTTTCTAAAGATGGGGACAAGTTGTCATGGTAACAGAGGCAGAGGCTGGTTGAGAACGAAGGATCTCGAATGCCATTGGAGATGCTTTACGGTAAATGTAGATATATAAATTGACCTGTATGTGGTCTGAAAAATATTTTACTTCTCTTGCCAGGAGGTGAAGAGAATCACTTTACAACAGATTCTGATTGTTGCCTACACATTGAAATTGACACAGAGTTAGTGTCTGTAAGCTGGGTTTTGCTTTCATTGATCTCTGCACACAGCCTTGAATTTTAATATAGATTGCTTCCCAATGTGTAACCTCCTACATGGACTTGCTGTTGCTCTGCTTGAGGCTCCCTTTGCAATTCTGTCAGCATGAAACCATGGTTGCTCCTGTACACTTTCCTTGGGAATGGACTCGGATCTGAATCCCAGTGGTAACACATGAACCCTTTTATTTCCTTGGGAGTTCTGGCCATTTTCGTTTGTACTGATGTCTAGAACAGGGTCAGAATGCAGTGTGAAACCCTATGGGCCTCATTTATGAGAAGTGACGCATCGCTGCGTGAAAGCAGTGAGGCGTCGCTTCTCAGTGCGCCCTCCTTGAGACATGATGGATGCGTCATATTTACTGTATGACGCATCATGTCGCAAGGAGTTACAGATACGTCAGTTTTTTTGACGTATCTGTAGGCACAAAAGTGACGCATTGCTGGAGTGTGTCACAAAATTGACGCAACTCCAGCAATGTGTCCTTTCACGTGGGGAAATCCCCATGTGAAAGGGCCTGCGTCAGTCTTACGCCTCCTGTGAGGCAGGCGTAAGATATTGACGCATTTGTCGCCTAGAAGTGGCGCATTGAAATCTCATAGATTTCACTGCGTCACTTCTACGAGGCTTACTTACGTGGTAACGCCCACCCTGCATACATTATACTTGACACAGGTATAATGTAGCGCAGGGGTTTACAAAGTGACGCATCTGCCCAGATGCGTCACTTTGTAAATAGGGCGCAACAGGAGGCATGTTTTACGCTGTCGATGCCTCACAAAAAATGACGCAACGGAAGCGCAAAACTGTCGCAAGGCCTCATAAATAAGGCCCTATGTATCTGCCTCATGCGACGTATTACTCATTTATATTTTCAGAAGAGGAAGGAGGTATGCACAGGGTGTGCGCACTGACTAGATTGAAGCCATGTCTGAGTGACGCATTACGGTAAATACCTGAGTAAAGGCAAGAAGGAATACATGTAACCAAGAGAGGAACCTAGAGCTTTTGATGCGAGGTCCTGCACAATTCTCCAAGGGTTATGAAAGACTGCTGTGTGTGCACGCAGTTCCTCAAGGGGGGCTGTGGGGTTGGGAGAGGGAAAGGAACAAGTCTCTTATTGAATGCCCTCACACACCTAGCAAGGTGTCATGCTTCATCATTGGGCTGTGTTCCTCGTCGGGCCAGCGCTGCAATGCCCGACGGGCTCCCGCGAAGGGGCTCTTTGCCGGAGATCGTTTAAGAGACAGCCGTTTGGTGCGTGAGGGTGAGTGAACTGTGTAGTGAGTGAGTGTGCAAGTGATTTAAAATAGGTCTAGCACTGCCTTTGGGGATTATTTTTATTCATGTGATGTGCTAACCTAATTCAAATGTGTGCGCCCTGTCTGGATAAATAATGATCCACAGGGACTAGTAAATGAGTGTGGTCGACATGTTTCTTGCCTACTGCCACTAACGGGTCACTCAGCAATTCTTCAGGACCGTTGTCTCAGAGAGAAAGTGCTCAAAAACTCTTACACTACTACAATGCCAGCGTAATAAAAATTCAGTATATCACCAGCAATGTAAGATGCGGTCCAAGGGCGGTGGAGGACCTGGAAAGAAGAGACCTGGAAGAACATAAAATAAAACAAAACAAGAAAATCACAACAATTTGAAGTAATTCATCTCGAATGGTACGCAAGACAACAATATCCTTAATGGTGTCAGGGTGTTCATGCGAGGAAAGGAAAAGGGGTTCTATGAGATGCGCAGAACGTGGACTATCAGGTGCAGGGGGTTTTAAACAAAACATAATTAAAATCAGGGCACCTCAGACAGCGTTCTTACGTGATCTTAAGAACCAACACGTGCACAGTGCTTCGCCGTGGTGGTCAATATTCTCTATCCATGCCAGCAGGTGCGGTGCACAAAGTGTGAGGTACGTAGATATTGTACAATGGGAGCACGTGTTGTAGTGGCGCGTGGCTATTAAAATGTGGTGTAGGCAACGGCAAAGCACGACGGAGAGCGTGCGTGGTAGCTACTCACCCCCAGTTGTGGGGTCGTGGGTAGACGGGGTTGCCTTGTGAGCGATTCGTTGCTCACCCTGAAAAAAAGAAAAACAGAACAATGCCTTGGATCACATGGCAGAACAGCGATCTGTTAGTACGCGGTCTTACAGGTGTTTGGCGGCAGGCTGGAAGAGATTACTCACATGCAGGGGGGCGCGCAACTAGCGGTGCTCCTACTCAGGCCCAGGCTCCCGTGGAGACCAGTGACCCCGGGGAAACTAAAGTAGCGGAAGAGACTTCCGGTCGGTGGGTGGAAGACTAGACCACACAGAGGTCGGCCATCTTGGGAGTACTAGGAACCCTGAACAAAAACTTTATTGATACTGGGCTGAGTGAGCGGCCAAGACCGCGGGGGTAAACAAAATGATTTTGTACGATGCTTGATCACTCAGAGATGAGGGGCAGAGTGAAGCTGAAGGCAAATAAACTCAACAGAGTAAATCATTGTAGAAGACAAAATCGTAATGGACTATGGGCGCTACGAGACATAGCGAGTGTAGCCCTTAACGCAATGGGTAGTGAATTGCTATATGAAGTGTGGTGAGGTCATGTAGAATTCGGGTAAACCCTAATCAGTGGACCATAAGGGTGGGAGGATATATGGGTGGTAGAGGTGACCCACAGTTGAATTATCGATTCTGCAACCGGCCAACTTTATTGGGTGTGTATCTATGTATTATTCAGTGTCACCCAAGGTATTTCGTCGTTAAGGCCATTGGTATTGCTAGAAATTTTGAAAATCCATTTTTGTTCCTTTCTGAAAAGGGCTTCTTTGCTGATCGTGGTGTAGGATTCGAGGACAGACCAGCTCATGCCATTGGCAGTGTGTTTCGTTTCTGTAAAATGGGTACACATCTTAGTATTGTCCCTCCTGCACCTGATGTTGCTGCGGTGCTCAGAGATTCTGATCTTTACAGGGCGAGTAGTCATACCAACATACATGAGCTGGCATGGACATTTGATAAAATAAATGCAATTACGTGTATTGCAATTCGTGTGTGCTTTTTGTACCCAAGTGAGATTCTCTGATAGTGTGATAGATTTGCTGGCTTTTGTCAGAGGACACACTATACATTGCCCACATGGGTAGGGGCCCACGACCGGTGGTAAGTTCCAAAGTCGGTTGGTAGTAGGGGATTCTCTCCTTGGTCTGGTTCTAATTAAGAGTTTTTTTAGGTTGTTAGTTCTCTAAAAGGCAAATCTGGGTTGTGGTAGCGGGCAGTCCCCTATGGCCAACAGTTTCCAATGTTTTTTTAATGATCTTTTTAATCATGTTGGATTCCGGGGTGTAGGTTGTCATGCATGTTATTTGATTGGTGGTCTTTTTTTCATTGGCTCTGAGGAGTGAAATTTCTGTTGGTATTACGTGCCCTATAGCAGGCAGTTTTGACGGATCCAATAGGGTATTCCCTTCTGGCTAGATGGCTGGTGAGTTCTTGGGCCTGTGTATTGAAGTCCTCCAATTTGCTGCAATTACGTCTGAGTCTTAGGTATTGACCATAAGGTAAGTTGTCACGCAATGCTTTGGGATGAAAGCTACTAAAGAGGAGGGGACTATGGCTGTCAGTAGGTTTTTTGTAGGTTTTAGTGGTTATGCCTGTGGCAGACCTATGTATTAGTAGGTCCAGGAAAGGTAGTTCTTTTACCGATGTGTTGGCAGTAAAGCGTAGGAAAGGGTTGAGGCTGTTTACCCATGACACAAAGAGCTGTCTGTGCTCGAGTTGCTGCTGTTGGATGAGGTTCTTCATCGAGAGGTAGTGCTGTCATCTGACGAGTAATCACTTTGTAGCTGCTGGTAGTCATCTTTGAGGTATGGGTAGATTTTTTCTCTGTTAAACCGGCCAATGTCCTTTTGGAGTTTGGATATTTTTTGTCTCATCAGGGGCTCCTTGTTTTCAGAAATTTCATTGTTTATTTCCGCAAGTCTTGTCTTGAAAGCGGTGATGGTGATGCTCGCTTTTAGTGCTCCTTCAGCAATGGTGATTTTAATGATTAAATCATCAGCCAGGCGTTTGGCTGTTTTTATTATTAGGATAAGCCAGTACCTAGTGCACTTCCAGGCAACTAGGGACCATTCTTCCTTGAATTGCTTATCTTCCAGGAAGATTCTTGGCATGTTGGACACAATCAATCCATTGGGGGCTATGTTCGCACAAAGGTATTCCGTCATTATTGCGCCATGCATGATAATCTTCATCAGTTGGCGTTTCATGTTTGTAATACTGTTCCAATCTCCACCTTGGCTGGTCTAATAGTGAGGGTGTTCTTAGCATTTCAGTCACCAAGTTGTCCTCGAATGCCAACCCTTTGTATTGTTCCATGGTGTTGGTAGTGGTACGTGATATCTGAGGCTGGAGAAGGAGGGGAAGGGGCTATTTCAATACTTATTAATAAGCGGCAAGGTTTCCGCTAGCCCTGGTAGGGCTTTGGTCCCACGGCTGAGCCGCCGTGCAATATACTTGTAACCAAGAGAGGAACCTAGAGCTTTTGATGCGAGGTCCTGCACAATGCTCCAAGGGTTATGAAAGATAACTGTGTGTGCAGTTCCTCAAGGGGGGGCTTTTGGAGAGGGAAAGGAACAAGTCTCTTATTGAATGCCCTCACACACCTAGCAAGGTGTCATGCTTCATCACTGGGCTGTGCTCCTCGTCGGGCTGGCGCTGCGATGGCGCTTGTTGTCTTGCGTACCATTCGAGATGAATTACTTCAAATTGTTGTGATTTTCTTGTTTTGTTTTTTTTTATGTTCTTCCAGGTCTCTTCTTTCCAGGTCCTCCACCGCCCTTGGACCGCATCTTACATTGCTGGTAATATACAGAATTTTTATTACGCTGGCATTGTAGTAGTGTAAGAGTTTTTGAGCACTTTCTCTTTGAGACAACGGTCCTGAAGAATTGCCGAGTGACCCGTTAGGGGCAGTAGGCAAGAAACATGTCAACCACACTCATTTACTAGTCCCTGTGGATCATTTTTTATCCAGACAGGGTGCATACATTTTAATTAGGTTAGCACACCACGTGAATAAAAATAATCCCCAAAGGCAGTGCTAGACCTATTTTAAATCACTCGCACACTCACTCACTACACAGTTCACTCACCCTCACGCACCAAACGGCTGTCTCTTAGAAGATCTCTGGAAAAGAGCCCCTTCGCGGGAGCCCGCCGGGCATTGCAGAGCCGGCCCAACGAGGAGCACAGCCCAATGATGAAGCATGACACCTTGCTAGGTGTGTGAGGGCATTCAATAAGAAGGAATACATGTCACATGTCCCATGGAGTCACAAGGCTCTCAGAAAAATTGTCAATGATGACAGCCATATTGAAAGCCTAGAATATAAGTTTCATGTGACAAATAGCATCGTTGCTAGGCAATTATGATACATAGTTGCAGCTGCTGGGACTTGGGAAAGCCAGAATTCATTCTTGAAACCTGTTATCCTGAAAAGTCATTGAAAGACATAATTAAAAGTATTTTATCACCATGTTTGGATACAGATCCGCACATGTTATTTTCTATAAAGAGTCATGGCAAACTTCACTTTCGATTTTATTTATTTTCATCAAGTCATTCCTCAGCATTCCAAACTCTATTATGCACCTTATTTTCACCAGGAGTAATTCGTTAGAACTATGAACGTATTACACTTGATCATTCCAAACAAGTCATCCCTTTAGATCATGAACTCCAGGCTGGGCTAGGTTATTTTCACCAGAAATTGTCCACTTCGTTAAGAACTTGATAGTCAATGCAATGCTTTCATACAAGAGTTCTGTGAAATACTGTTTCACAGAAAAGTTGCTGTTAGACAAGTATGTGATAAAGATAATGATAGTAGTGAATACATGATTTGCAAGAGTGTAGGAGAACTGTGTGATAGTAATACATGTTTTTCATGTTAGTTACAGTTCTCAACCAGTTACATTGAATGTAAGCAGAACCACAATAAGTAGGGAGTGGCAAATACAGAGTGTGTTAGCAAGTATATGATATACAGGGCATTTCCCCGGTGGGCCGCGAGGGTGGGGGCCGGTTTTGTTTCAGGGCGGCTTTTGCATCATAGCTGCAATATCGGCCTCTGTAACAAAATCGTCTGAAAACGGCCCTGGCAAACAGCTCGGCCATACCCACAACTCCCAGGGGGGCCGGCCGAGCACTTTGCCAGGGCCTAGTTTGGTTTCCCAGTCCGGCCCTGATGATATACTGTATCAGAAGTTAACTTCCAAGGTCAATGCTATAGCCATGGTAAAATACTTGTCTTTTTGCAATAAAGTGTGATGATATGCAGTGTCTCTGTTTCTCTCTTGTCCTGCTCTCGTTTCCATAGGTCTCATGATAACCGACACAGGAGTAGTGAGAGGTTGATTCTGGGCGCAAGGTTGGAGCATCTTGACAAACTGTTGGTGGGTGGCTCCAGTTTTCCTTTATTGCTAGATTTCCTCTCTGATCCTAAGTATCTTTTCACTGAGGTTCTGAATGTCATTCCTGATATACTGTAAGAGCTCCTCTTGTCATAATAGTTGCTGGGGCGGCTCCTCCGTTGGAGCGGAGAAGCGTCGCCCCGCTTAAATGCCCCCGAGATGAAAAATAAAATGGTAATTCATTACCATTTTATTTTTCATCCTCTTGTCCTGAACCAAGCTTCAGGATGGGGCGGGGCTTACTGAGAGCAGCAGCAGAGAGGCGGGTGGGCTGTATGTGTACTTTTTATAGTGCGCATGTCCAATTAGACGGACATCTTGAGACAGACATGTGCACTTTGAAACGTGAGTTGGAGCAAGTGCAGTCCTCCAGAGCGCTGTGGAGCGCTGAGTGAGGCCGCTCCCTCCAATCAGGGCACTTCCCTCAGCATGAGAGCAGCGCCAGGACTGGTGGCCGGGCTGCAGTTGTGACAGGTTGAGAGCAAGGGGTCCTGATGTAAGGTAAGTTTACTTTTAATATATTTTAAGTTTACTTGCGAGCACCCATTTACCTTTATATTTTATTTTATCTGAGCGCACGCGCTCCCTTTCCCCGTTGATGCCAGCTGCCACTGAATAGTTGACCTGAACCCTACCTAAGAATAGGAATTCTGAATTTCAGCCAGTACCATTGGAAGCTGGCCCAGTGCTATCCTTGAAGTGTAGCAGAAGGACCAACGTACATCCAGTGCTCTATGAAAATGAGGTTGCACACATTCCTAAGGTAAATGCCTACAGACAAATGTGTACACTATGATTTTGTGCACAAAGTGAACCCTTTCAGTGCCAGGTGTCCTTTTTAATTAACATTCAGCATTACTACACGTGGAATTAATGTGTAGAGAGATTTTCTGCTTTATGACATTGGATTTTGTTTTAAAGAAAGTGCGTTTTAGTTGAAATTAAATTCTTTTATGTATAATAAAGACTGCTTAAAATGTGCATTTCTGCTACTACATGTCCTTGCATGAGAAACGTTTGTAACTGTTGTTTGGCTAAAGGGCTTTGTGGTTCACTTTTCTTTGGTTGAGTTTTGCAGTGTTGTAACTCCTTGCCGTGCCTTGATTGGCTAGCAGGCTTCATCGTAATATCTCATGTGAAAAGGTTCTAGGAGGCAGGGCTCGAGTCGGGGTACCACGCGGGTGGACGGCATCCCCCACTTATTTTACCGGGAGCTCGATAACTGGAGCAAATGGAGCCACACATTCACTCTTGGGCCTCTCTGGGGCGAGATAAGAGCTCATTCAGAACGTTGTTCACACGCTGGCTTCTATGATGCAATCGCATCTAAGGGGTGAGGCAGAGGAGGCAATGAGTCTGATGGTGCAAGCCACCTTTCGTTACGTCACATCCTGTTGTGACGTCAGCGTCCCCCCACTTCTTTTTTTAGGACTTGTGCCCTGCTAGGATGTCTCTTCACATTCCCGAGGGAACCCAAATGCCTGAACGTCCGATGATTAAGGGCATCCTGCCTGAACGTCCGGTGATTAAGGGCATCCGAGGTAAAAAGCGACCTCTGGTTCCACCCTGTTTGGCCTTGTTGTGGCCTGGAAGTGGCCCGGGCCAGACCCCTGTTCTTTAAACGGCATGCCACACTTATTCCTGAAAGAAAGGTAAGAGCCAGTCCTACAGGAGGCAACCCACATCTTCACCTAGTAACAACAACCTTTTAACAAGATTCACACGTGCTATATTTGTTAATTTGGTGCTTTTCAGGACTCTTGTAAACCTAGCTTTTAGTTACCTGTTGTTGAAGACCTATTGTGGACGACATTAATACTTAATGTGCACTTTGAGTCAGCCCACAGCTGGTTGGCTTTCTTATTTCATTTGCTTGGTTGTCATTCTTCTTCTTGTATACACCAACTGGACAGTGGACCAATTTATGGCAAGCAATAGGCACCAAACTCAGAAATTATACCAAAACAATTTGCAAAAAACATAGATGCTCCTGTGTGCAAAACCACAACGGAGCCTTCTGGCCAAAGGAACCACCCCGTCCCGCAGGGTCAATAGAACAAATGAACTTATATTGTGGTTGCACCACTTCAACTGTGTACAGTCAAATAGTCCACATTGGATCCATCAAATGATTAAATGTCCTTCTTTATTGTTTATTTATAATCTTCTTTTTTTGGAAAAAACACAGCCAACGCGTTTCGTTCTCACAAGAGAACTTCTTCAGGGCTGTAAAATTAAAACATATATAAAAAACTATATGTAAAAATATGTATAAATACAAACATATGAAGATACAAACATGATATACCACATTTAGATAAAACAAACATAACATAATTCAATGTAAAAAGTAAGCAACACCAACATGTATAGCATATCATGATAAATGTGTCTAAATACATAATAATACAATAATAACCATACAGTTTTAACTGCAAAAGAATTAACCTATGTATGACCACTTTTCAAGAATAACACACCAAAGACAATGATATAGAATTTACAAGAGGCAGAGTGAGAATAAAACCCATATATAACTATGAGTGTAAAAACAAGAAATACTGGGGCGGAATAAACATTCATGTCGACTGGATTATCAACTGAATTGTTACCTAATGGTTGATTATCATCAAACCACTAATAATTGGTAAGAGATATTTGTATAATTCAACAACCAGAAAGATTAAGAAGAAACAGGAGGAAGAAGAAAGTACAGGCAAGGGCAAAAATTAAATGGCAAAGGTTAGAAAATTATTATTAAGAAGAAACAAAAGGAAAAAGAGGGAAGGGAAACGTACCATTTACGATTTCCACTGAATATTGGATGTAGTGTTTATAACTATACAGTCCTTATCCAGTATGACCTATGCGTCCAGTGCTTCTAAATCAACTGTGATACAAGCATAATGAAAAGCCAATTGTAGCTAGGTGTAACTTACAAAAGAGGGATCATATATACATACATATTGTGTATATATTGCAAAACCTAGGATAGTCAACCTACCTTATAGGTTGAAAAGTGCTGTTGTCATTCTAAGATCACTATTAGTATCTTCCATGGAGTAGTGATATGATAGTCACTATGGGTTCCTTAGTCCATAACTACATCAGGAACATCACAACAGTGCCTGATAAGAATCAACCATCATAAAACAGTATGTTAGTATCCATAACTTAATCCCAAATACCAATTAAGGCATATAGCCTTAGTAGTACAATCATGAAGCGAATAGTCTTCCACTTAATCCTGCATGGACCGATAATATTCATTCGTTTGACGCACAAACACACACACACACACACACATACGTATTGGCGCACATTTACAAGGCTACGCCAAAAAATGGGAAAGGCAAGATATAAAAGTGAGACTACAGGCTTGAGTCCTTCTTTTATTTCTGCCCTCAAGATCTAGTCACCCTATGTATTGAGTTGTGAATTCCTACCCCACACCACGTTCCAGAATAAGCTTTGGATTCTTCAACTCCGTACCCTTAGAGTGAAATGCTAACAGGGTGTACCTGGTGCTCAGTTTTGGGATCCTTTGTAGGGTAAAGCCCAAGGGCATCCATAGTAAAAGGCTCGGATTGGTCCCTTCTGGGCCCAGTAACCAAAATCTGCTCTGTGCAGAGGACAGAAAAGGGATTCCACAGTAGGGTAATAAGTGTGACCCAAAAAACACCAAAAAGTGTTGTTTATTTAAAAAAAAAAAGGGGGGGGGGTCATGCATCTAATGGAGCTATGGAGCTGCGACCTCTGTCTAGGGAGGTATTAGAGGCGTTGCATCTGGATTGAATGAGTAGAGATCACCTGACAGTGAGAAAGTGGAAGAGGGACAAAGGGTGGAAGGGAGAGATTGAGAGAGAGAATGAAAGGCGGGAAGGATGGAAGGTGCGCGCCTGAGAGGGAGGGGGTGCTGGAAGACAAATATGAAACAGAGAGGAGGAGTATGGGGAAACCGCGGGGTAGAGAGAGAATGGGGATAGAGAAAAAAAATACGGGCAGACAGTTTGGAGGGAGCTTAGGATGGAGATGGGAGGTGAAAGATGAAAAGAGAAGCAGGAGCGTGTAAAAGAGAGAGAAGAAGGAAAGGAAATGGGAAGAAAGAAGACAAGGCTGCCAGCGATGAGAAGAGACTCTGGGGGCAGCGTGTCAGACATGGGTAGGAAAACCAAGTGCGTGTGAAGAAAACTTTGTTGGGGCAACGTGAGCGAGAAGGAAGGGTGAAGAAAGAAGGCGAGGCTGCCAGCGACGAGAAGAGACTCTGGGGGCAGCTTGTAAGACATGGGCAGGAAAACCGAGTGCGTGTGAAGAAAAGTTTGTAGGGGCAACGTGAGCGAGAAGATGGAAAAGAGTAGGGCTGGAGATGTGTAAATATATATAGGACAGAGTGTGAGGAAAAAAGAAATGAGAGGAAAGGGGCAAAGACGGGAAATTGAGTGTGAATCAGTGAAGGAGGGGTGAAATGGCGGGAGTGTCGAAGTGAAGGGTAGAAATGTTTGAGGTGAGAGCACGTAAAGGCTATAATAAGGCGGAAAAGAAGGCGGGAGATCGGGTGTGAGTCAGAGGGGCGAAGAAAGGTAGAGTAAAATTGAAAGAGTGGGCGAGGAAAGTAGGAGAAAATATAAAAAGCAGATTGCGATGAGAAGAAGCAGAAGAGAAATTAATAAATAAAGAACAAACGCGTGCATCGCGCTGAAAGTTACAAAAAAAAGGCATGCAGGCTGCAGTGGTAGAGAGAGGCGGAGGGGTGCACCGCAAGGGGTATGCCGCCACAAGCACGAGTATGTGCTTTGAAAAAGAGATGCACGACGGCTAAAGGTCTCCTATGCAGCGCATGTGCGCTGCGTAGGCGACACCTAAAAAGCATGACACGTGGTGCTGGCCACTGGCAAGTTCTATCCAAAGTTTAATCTGTCACCATACAGTTGCTGATTGTTGAATTCAAGTATTAAACTGGTACTAATGAGGTTAATCTTTTCTCCAGCCAGTAGTTATTGTCACAGATATTGTTCTTAGTAAAGCGCTCTCACTCACCCCTAGGTCTTTAATGTGCAATAAAAAAAGCCCTTCAAAATAAACATAGATGCACAGATAGACACACAAAAACGTGCAAGCACAGATAGAAAGAAACAAGCATACACAAACACAAAAGCACATGCAGACATGCACACATTTGGAAACACAGCCACCTGCAGCCCTATACACAGATAGATCCAACCACACAAGCATACATACACACACACACACTCATGCCAACATACACATAGGGAAGAGAAGTGGTGCTGCGGCCAGGGCGACTGACACCGGACGCTGGGGCTCACGGTTCGATCTCCGGCACCATGTGACTCTGGACAATAGCTTGCTTGATCTTCCCGACGGCCTCCAGTGCCGGGATGCCTCCGGGTAGCTGTATGCTTTACAAATACTGGATTTACATTTTTTTTTTTTACATGCAGCCACAAGCACATACAAACACAGACACACACACTCACAGAGACATGCACATAAGCAAGCATGCACATACATATATAGAATTGCCAAGAGGAGCTACATTTACACACTCACACACGTATGCACATATACAAGCACACGGGCACTCCTACATACTTACGCATATATATGCACACTCAGACACACATGTATGCAGGCATGCACGGGCACATATGCATGCACACACTTTTGTGTCTTGTCTCACCTCTGTGAGGTGACTTTAATGAAATATTTATTTTACACCTTTGGAAAAGACGAGCATTTGAACTGCTCTGACGGGGGCAGCGGGCGAGTGGAGGCAGCCTCGATGTGGAAATGGTGTGAGTGGCGGTTGCAAGGATGGGGGAGGAGGGGAGACAGCTTGCTAGAACATGCACTCTCAATTTGGCGTCTGAAAACCAGAGATTTGAAACGCTTGCATTTTACTCCCAAGTCAATCAATTAGCTAATGAACATCAGTTCTTCCTCTCATTTAAGGTTCCTACATGTTGTATGCTTGACTGGTGATGATCTTTTTGAGTTGCTACTTTTAATGGAAAATGTAAGCCAGATGCACATAAGACATAAGAGATCGGATTGGTCACAGCGCCCTGACGATGCAGAGTGTGGAGGCTTGCTTTGCTGTTTTATGTAAGTAATGTACACGCTCTGTCAGAGCACATGCTACATGTTCATGGTTGAACAGTTGCAGGCACATGCCATGGCTCTGTACAAGCAGTCCAAGGGGAGACAGTTCCCACAGCATTTACTGGATCGTTTTGCAGCCTCAATAGTGAAATAGTGTTGGCTGTGCGGAAAGCTAAACAAGCCATCAATAAAGAAATAAACCTTTGCTCTTTCCTTCATTGTGAAATGGTTATTCTCCAAGAGATCATACCTTGCCATGGCAGCAGAGAGCGAGGCTGAGAAGAAGGACAGGTACCAAGCTGCTGCTCCTATCCTATCCCTTCTCGCAGACAAGTCACGTTGGTGGCAGGCCCGCCCTCAGATGGGGCACTGGGAGGCCCAGGTTAGTTGATTTAAAAAAAAAATAACAATGATCTAAGTGGGCTCCATGCTATGACATCAGACGCGGCACCCATGCATATTAAATGTATGCACATGCTGATACAAATAAAAAGCATGCAGACGCGAGGCACCGGCACCTCGTCGCTTTCTACACCTGCGATGAGTACCTCATCAAAGCAGCAGAGACTGAGGTGGAGCAGGAGGTCTGGTACCAGGCTGGTACCAAGCACAACGCTCATATTGGCCATAAAGTCACCTAAAGAAAGTAATTTGAAATTTTCAAGCCCGGCGGCCGGCCGTGAAGCAGCATAGCGGGTGCAGGAGTGCCGCGCTGTGCAAAAATATAGAAAGGGGCATGGTTGCTGAAAGAGAAAGCAACTAATGTAAAAGCCTTATCAAATATAAAGCACTGCTGCGGGCAATGAAGCAGGGAGGGGAGAGAGCATCTTTAAAAGATAAAGCGCAGCATCCATGATCAGGCACCGTGCTGTGAGGAGAACAGAGCCTGTCGTGCCTACAAAAGAAGCTAGAAGAAAGAAATTTATGAAAATAGTGCTCAAAAGCCGTAAATAAAACATACTGAGCAACAAGACATGCAACAGGGTGAGTCCTTATGGGAGGTTACAACAAGAGAAAAGGAGGTACTAAGAGGGACTACTAAGCCTATTGACCAATGAAAAGCCACCATTTACAAAGGGCAATAAAAGGAGCCAATTAAAAAGATTGGTGGAAAGTGGGCAGAGCTTCATACCCATATCCTAAATACAGCATGTCTCGAAGAGACAGCGCAAGGGCTGCCTAGGTGCAACAGAATAAGCCATCTTGCTGGGTAAAAGGTGTCCCCAATGGTCTTTCCTCTGTTGACCGGAGTAGCTCCGGTGTACACTCTGTAAGATAACCTGTGGTGGTTTATCAGGGCTGCAATGGGCTGTTTCTCACTTGCTCTTCCCTCGCTACTGGGTAGGCAGCATACTTCTTGTGGGTTTGCATCCACCTTCAATTCATTGCTCACCTATCTCTCATGGCTAATTTCCATATGATAGTTCTTGGTGGTTTAACAGTGCCCCCAGTGGGTTGCTCCTCTGTCACTCCTGGTAGAGTCCCTGTAATACTCCTTCATAGTTCATCTGTGTTACTAATAGGTGGCTCTTCTGTAGCTCCTGCCTGTAATACTGATTTTTGTAAAACTTTATATTTGAAGAGCCCTTGCTAATTTACAAAATAAATATTAGAAAAGGCAGAACAATATTTTGGTCTCAAAACACTTTGCCTTAGCAGTCAACGGTTGTGAAGGGAACTACTTTCTGTGGATGTGTTCTTTGTGAAAGAGCATTATGTCATCACTCACAGTGAAGTTAACCAGGGGCTATAGTAGAGCGAACTCATTGCCTGATGCTATATCCTGCACGGCCGGACTGGGAACAGGAAGCAGCCCAGGCAATTCCACTCGACCGGCCCCGGGGAGGGGGTCACCGGTGCTAGTGGCAAGCACCACTGTCGTTTTTTTTTAACAGGGGGCCGATATTGCAACACTGCTGTAAAACCAGTCCCCAGTAACAAAACCGGTCCCACCCTACCTGCCCACAGGGAAAACACCCAGTGCCTGCTACGGTTGGTAAGGCCCTGATATACTGTCATGGTTGGAAGACACAACAACAGACCAATGCATGGAGATTATATTAGCAAATTCAAAAGGCTTTGACTAATGCCAGACCTATCCCTACCTGTTATCAACTTTGTGCCAATTAAGTCTGAATGCGATGCAGCCCAGAAGATAAGTGATGTGTGAAAATAACATTTTCAGGTTGGAGTTTGGGGCACACTGAGGGGCATATTCTCAAGGAGCTATCACCAAGTTAACGGCACTTTATCGCAGCCAAAGTTGCGATAAATTTATCACCCCATTCACAAGCTGGTGTGAACAGCCCATAACACCAGTTTACACGCGATAGCAGCCGCAAAAACATCGCCACAGACGACCCCGGCAACTATCGCTAATGAGATGAAGAGTAGGCGTTCCTGTGCAAAAATCCGCAAAAACACCACTCCGCAACATTCTCAAAGACCAGCCAGATCGGTGAAAAGACCACGAAACATGCAATAATGCACGTTAGCAGCAGGAAATTAACACCTGCTCTGACCTGGTGTAAAGTCGGACGGCAGCTTGCATCACAAAGGGAGCCCAGCCCACAGCCACACCTGAAGGGCAACAGATGCCATGGAGCCACTGAACATGCGGGCCGGACACCAAAGAAGGCTCCAACACCCACTGCAACCCCCCCCCCCAGGATCACCCCCACCCCCCCGGACACCCACCGTTGCCCCCAGACCAACACTGAGGCAGCGCAGACAAAGAAAGCGACCATCTGAAAATGCACCAACCTCACAGACCCAACACCAGAGAATGTCATTGCTCACTATATGCCCAAAGGGACAACCCTCCTCCGCAACCTGACCACCATTGCCCACAGGCTGACGGTACAAACACAGGAGAGAACCAACATTGCACCGCAGACAAAGCTGCTGGCCGTGCTGCACGTGTTGGCCTCTGGTACCCTCCAACCAACATCCGCCTGAGACGGAGGAGTCACACAGCCAGGCCAATTCAAGTCCCCCACAACGGTTTATGGATGACACCATCAGCTTGGTACCACACTATCTATACTTCACACACACTGCGCAGTAACAGCCAGAGACCAAGCAAGGTGTGTTCACCACAGCTGACTTCCCGTACGTGTCAGGGGGCAATTGACTGCACACATGTCCTACTAGTGGTCCCTGGCAACACTGCACTCAATAAGCGCAACAGAAAGCGCACGTATCCCACCAATGTGCAGGCAATAGTGGACCACCGTAGAAGCACCGCCAACGCCGCTGCCAACCACCCAGGCAGTGTGCATGATACCTGCTCCTCCCGACAGTCCAACATCAACCTGCGGCATCAGGATGGCACCCACGGAAATGCACTGCTCGTTGGCCAATACCAAATGCACACACCACACACCTCAACTCCACAATCATGCAACACACAACACAGGAAATGCATACATCACAAGCTCACATACAACATGCACACCCACCAGACAAGACAGCACAACTCACTGGGAACCTGGGCCAGCCATGTACATGAGCCATCAACGGCATGGCACCTCGGACACACAAGAACAGAATACCAGAAGAGGTGGGGACCAGGCATGTGTAAAGGAGGCAAGGGACCGATGAATGAGAATGTACACAATGCCAAGTGTGGCGGGGATGTGCTGGCCAGACTGCAGTATGCAGACCACACACATATCCATGTCGACACACACCGCTGGTGTCTGGAGGGGAGTGGACAGTGGACGCAACCATGTCGTCCCTAGCCAGTGGGGAAGAGCGCGGAAATGTAGCTTGTGATGTCCCCCCTATAAGCGCGAGCGGAGTGGGCTGGCCCGGCGTACGCCAGGTCTGTGTAGAGGTATGAATAAAAGGCACGTAACTCTGGGCGTTGGCCTCTTCCGGAATGGCCAACGTCTATACCAGGGCGGCACCTCTCAAACCGCCACGAGGCCGACGCCGTGAGCGGTGTTGCCAGCGATCCTGTGCGCCTGCTGCACCCTGGGATGCCAGTCACCGAACGAGTCCTGCCCGCCCCTGCGCACCCAGGCCTCAATTCCCACCTACCGACACCGGCGTGTGTCGAAGAGGGCCCACCACATGCCGGTGCAATCTCCAAGTCCGAGGCCTGCGACCTTGGCAGCTTCCTGAGACCATCATGCCCTCCGCAACACTGGCCCGCAGTACTCCTTTCTCATTGACGTACTCCACCGGCACGCACAGCGGACAAGTAGGTCACACATTTGGAACTGAGTCTTGATTAAACCATGGCAGAGCACATAAATCATGGCTGAGCGTATGTCACTATACACCCTTCGATGTGGGACCAACAGGTCTTAGTGTTACATCACAGCTGCAAGATTCTGTGGGCCCACACGGACTACTGCTCTCAGCCTATGCTGCACTCGAGTAGGTCACAGAATTGGAACTGAACATCGATTATTCAAAGGCAGAGTACGAATCATTGCACGCAAGGAGAGGCGTAAGAGGATGACATGTTGCATTTGGGAGGAAAAAAGATTAATCGTTACTGAGGTGATCGAACACTACCGACAACTGCCCTGTTGTCACGTGGCAGTGGCCCACTGCTGACCGCTGCCTCTGGCCTACACTGCGGTCCAGTAGGTCACAGAGTTCATATCAGTGTACCGGCATCATCGCAGACTGCATCCCCTCTCAGCCCCGGTGCCACTAAGTCTGTTCCCCGACATTCATGGACACTCTCTGGTCATACATTGGTGGCGTTTGAGTCTATGGACTATGAGGTAGTTTTCATCCTCATGCAGCTGATACCAAATTGGTGGTGGCAACAAGGCAGTCGCTTTCCACTCCTCCATTTGCTGCTCAGCACTCCAGGTGCCACTAACTCAGTGCACCACGAATCATCGTCAATTACTGTTTTTGTTATGTGCTGTGGAGAGTTCACGCAGCAATGTCACCTCAGGCAGTGTGGGAGACCAGGGACGACAATGAGGAAGATGATCACAATCCTAGCTATTTTCTTCACACAAGCGCGCTCAGCCCTAGTGCCCCAAACTCAGCGCACTGCAACTCACGGACACTTCTGTTTGCTCATTGTGTGACCTCTGGACTTGCTCCGGCTACCTCCATGATGCTCTGCAGTTGTCCCTGTAATGCTGGTGTTTTCTGTTTCCGTATTCATAGTGTTCACTGTTGTATTTGTTGCCAGCACCAACAACTCACTGAGGGCTGGCTTGCACTCACCCCACACACATCCAGCACAGGCGTCACTGTACATGTGGCCCTGCCAATAAAGGGGCCGGCGCATGTGCCCGTAGCCAGTTCAACATAATATCTGCGTGTGTCCCTGTGGTCTTGTTGTATACTTGAGGGCCCTGGGCCCTATGACATTACATTGTGCTGTGTACAGCAGACGCAGACATATCACCGCAGGCAGCAGGTTAGAGCTTGGACATGTAGCTTTGTCGTCACCCACTCAATTCGTAAGGGGAGTGGACTGGTCCGTCATACGCAGAGCCAATGTGGGTGTGTGACTGATATGTGCGTGCCCCTGGGCGTGGTTGTGTACTGGGAATGTGCATCTGCATGTGTCTCTATGGCAGTGTGGGTCTCCTTTGTGGGGTGTAGGGGGTCCCTGTAGGGTAATGGACACACATGTATGTGATCTAGTTCGCCTTCCATGGGTTCGTACCACACCCGCACCTGTTCGGATACATCCTTTTGGTGTTCTGACACCTGGCATTGGGGTGCCATGTGTGCGTCGGTGAGGTGTTGTGAGCCAGCCGTGCTTGCGGATGCTTCATACTGTGTGGTCTGTTGCAGGGGCTGGGTTCTCCTCTAAGTAGCTTGTCTGCCCTGGTCCTGGTGGTGGGTTGTGTGGGATGTCCATTGGCTGTTGTAGGGTGTCGGTGTCGAAGGTGTGGTGGTCGTCTCCGGCATCACTGATGGGTTGTCTGGTCTGACCTGCTGGAGCTGTTGTTTGTCTCTCTGCAATGTGAAGGGGAGATGCATGTTGACATTGTGTTGACATTTATGTTGGCGCATTGTTCTTGTAGACATGCAGACTGTGTGACAATGTACATTGTGACTGTTTGGGCGGTGCTGGCAATTTGAGGGGGGACAGTGGACATTTGGACTACATGACTGATGTGAGGTTGTACCCGTACATATGCATCTCACAGTTCCCTGCTCTGTCAAATGTGATTGGCCTGTTTCTGCGCATGGACGGACCCAGTTGTGTCCCCTGTTCTGTAGAGTCGGTGTTGCACTTTGAGCCACATTGTCATGGGATGTGCAATGATTGCTATGTGTGTGTGTTGCAGTGTGCCATGGGATGGGGGACATGACCTTGGGTAATTGTGGGTGTGCAGTGTGCTATACATCGTTGTGCATGTGTGCCATTGTGCCCATCTCCCCCTGTCCCCCCAGTCCCTGTTTGTTACTCACCCTGTTGTTGTTGTGTCAGGTCCTCTCAAGCTGTGTCCGTACTTCCACCTCCTTGCACCGTCTCCGCACTGATGACTGGCCTCCATTTCCTCCAGTTTCTCCTGTGGCGCAGGACTCCCACCTCCTGTCGCCGTTGCTGCCTTCCTGTTGGCAGCAGATTTGGGCCTGGTTTAGGTTTTCACGTCATGCCAGCGCCTCTTGGCCTCCTCCATTGGCCTCCTCAACACTACGGCTGCATTCAAGGTAGTCTGATTGTGGGTCAGTTGCTGGTGGTGTTCTGTCACCTCGGTGACGCTGGTCTTGTTTTCCTGCGCACTGCACCCCGTCTTCCTCTCCCTCTTCACCTTGGCCTTCCCCGACCCCGTTGGTCCTTGCTGGTGGTCTGTGGGGCTTGTGGGGTTCGCATTGGCCTCTGCGCTTGGTCAGGGTGCATCCATGTTGCTACACACTTTGGATTGTTTCTGGTGTGTTGTTTTTGTTGATTTTATAGTGCATTTTCCAGCCAGACGCGTGGGATTTGCAGGCCTGCGCTGGTTTTCGCTGCTTTTTGTATCGCGATTGGCCCCATCGCAGCTTTTTTTGCGTTCGTGTTTCCCATTTTTGCGGAGTGGCGTTTATTTTAACGTGGCCATTTGACACGTTATCTGGTGACTATTTCATGGTACCGTCATGTTGTGAATACTTGGTTAACACGGCGTAAATTTCTCGCGATAGACTGTGATGTTGAAGGCTGCGTTAAGTTACTTTTGCGATGGTTATCACACGTTCTTGAGAATATCCCCCTGAACGTATTTAGTAAGGCCAGAAACTGACCGGCCTATATGGACATAGGGAGAAGTCAGACATGCTGAGGTGTTTTAATGGACTAACAACATCTCATTCACGTGCCAGGTGATTTGGTTGTCATATTTTCGCTTCCTTTTTATTGATTCTAAAATTCGTTTTATATCAAGAAATTCATTCACCATTCTTGATAAAAAATCATAAATATTATAGCCAGAGAGACCATGGTTTAATTTACTGAACATCCAGATTCAAGTCAGGTGGGCCACCAAAGGCAAACACAAATGTAACCAAACACAGCGCACGACAAAAACAATACCAGCTGCGCGCCACCGAGAGAAAGAACAGCCTGTGTTTTCTCTCAACTGGAATGTTCTTCCGCGCGCTATTAATTGGAGAAGGATGATAACAGACCACAGTGTCCTTCGTTGCTATTTCGGCTATGCCAGACAGAATTTTCGCTCCTCGGCTGTTAGTATTTTGCAATACATTTTGAGAAATTACATTTAGAGCAGTCGATTCCCAGCAGCGAAACGACTGCTGTGATTGAGTCTCCCCTTTGAATTCCAGCTGTTGGCATTGGCTGGATTCCCTCCTGTGCAGCCGCCCCTGCCAGGGTAAGCACTGATATGTGCGAGCCTAGGCCCCTGCCCTGAGGGCTCCACCATCGAGACACGTTACTTCAGTGCAGCTGGAGTCTGCAACAACTTCCTGTTTTTTCGGAGATGAGGCAGAAAGGAGGAAATATAATTTTGCTTGTTCCATTAAAAATCCTTGCAATATCTTGTTTCTTGCTCTCGCGGGTTTGTTCCCTGTACAGGGTGCCCTGGCCCTACTTTTAGTTAGCTGCACCCTCTTTCACCTTCATGACGTTTACTCCTCTTTTCCCATCTGGACACAGCACACTGATCTTGGTTGGCACTGGAGTCAGCCATGGGAGCCACCTAGAGTGGACTTGTGGGGCAGACCACGGTTGATGAAGTGGCGGTGCCCATCACTTTGTTAATCCTGGCCTGAGCCCCCTGAAAAACCAGTGAGAAGCAGAGGTTCTCAGGAGAAAGTTCAGATTGTGTCTGCAGAGACCAGCAAGGCTGCTTCCAGGTATGTGTCAAGTGACTGCTTCATGTGTAGCCACCGATTGATGGGGCCACTGTTTTTACTTTTTAAGAAACAGTGGGTGTTCATTTCTAAGGTCGTGCATGGGTGCTTGTTTGGCGCAAAAATGGTATTTAATTGATTTACATACTAATATAAGAGGCCACAGGGGCAGCTCAAAAGTGTTCAGCACTGCGTGAGCGACCGTGCAATCCTTAGTAGATAACCCCTGCTTTATCAGTCGACATTTCAGTCTGAATGATTTATGCAAAAATGCACTAAAGGGGTGTGTGGGATTTTCTTTGAAAAATGTCACTCCTCCAGATAAAGGCGTTTGGTTATCAAGGCATTGTTTTCAGACAATGCTAGAGAAGGCAACTTGTGGACAGAAATAATATCCAACAATACATAATATCTTAAACCCATCAGTGAGTTAAAGACTGAAGGATGTGAGTTTGTCCTCAAACAGCGCAGGGTCAGGAGATGAGCTGATCTGTACCCATTAATAGTCTTGAAAGACTTGTCTTGAGATGTCAAAGAGGAAATAAAATGTCAAACTGAAGGTAAATTTGCTAAAGAGAGATAGTGATTCCTTTCCACACACAAACCACCTCCAAGCTTGCCTCGGTTTCTGGTCAGTCTTGATGCTACCCGGGGCCCAGGAAAATATTTTGAGGTTAGCAGCGGAAGGTAAAAAGCCCATCAATGAGTAAGATCACCAAAAAGGTTCAAAGGCATCTGCTGTAGATTAGCAGGTAGGATCAGAATGTGACTCTTGCTGTGGGGATCTTAGAAGGGGTGAGAGTGAAATGATAGCAATGCAATGCAGGCATATCTAGGGCCATCTTGAGGTGAATATCTAAACCAGGCTGAGCCCGCTGGAGTGGGGAACCAAGCCTGAGCCACCCTGAGTCATCCATAGTGTGGAAATCAGAGCCAGCAAGTCCCATCTAAGAATCTAAGACAGGCACCTGGAAATCAAGAAAAAGGAGGAAAAGCCTATGTGACTAATTTTGCAATACCATATCCATTGTTATAGGGTACCATAAAGTACGGCAATTGTAATTCTAAACATTAGACAAAGATCTTTTTGTAACAGGCCCCAAAGATGATCCAGTGTTTCGAAAACTACTAGATGAAGTCTCCTGTCATGAAGGTACCTGGAGTGCCAATGTGCCACCAGAAATTCTGCCATAACTAATTTGACTATGGGGACAAAAGTCCAAAAAGGCTTTTGCCAACTGTTCCATGTGTTTACACTAGGGACCACCCAGACTGTTTATGTATTGGACCATGTAAAATGTTGTCTATCCTCAAATCATGATGAAATGTGCTTTGAACTTGGTGGAAATAAATTGTAAAGGAACCTGCAAAAGATCTAAACAACTGATATGCATTGGCAATTCCTTTACAGATAATGTCCCCTTTTTGTGCACTGAAAACTCCACTGACCTCATCTCTTAAAACTGACATGGGACTAAGCCTAAATCTGGGGATCTGGCAAAGATGGTATGAACATTCCAAGCAACTAAATGGTTTTGCCACCATACCATCCCTAGTTGAGTATCTTTGTCTAGGGGGACTTTGTATCTATAGAGAGACCCTTCTGTAAATGTCTGACCTTGAGACATTAAAGTGCATTGTAAATAAGTTACCACAGAAATACGGCTTAAAAAATGCTAAAAGCCCTCTTGTTGTGGCCAAATGTCTGAGAGATGCGTGAGAGTGTGGCTTTTTTTAATTAATAGTTATCTTGTACTCTGGAAGTTGTAAAGTTTCCTCCTTGGATTCTACAGAGAAACTTGGTGACGCCTTTGAGCAGAAGACCAAATCAAAGCCATGAGACAAATTTGTAAACGCTTGTGTGCCAATGAAAATAGAATAATTTCCTGTATTCAAGACAAATTGGAACAAAGAGGTAGGAGTTCTTACAGTCTAGCAGCATCATCCATTACTCTGGAAGAACATCCCTGAGACCAGAAATAACCTCTATTTTCAAGTGATTGTTCTTTTTTGCTCTTTGCTTTTTCCATTTTTGACACATTTGGTCACAAAAACTTTCAGGATGGAGTAAACTTTCTTATCATATCAGCAAGAGCCGGCGATAATTATCGCTCAGCGCTCTTAGCGTGAGGATAATTATCGCCGGCTAGCGTGGATTTTCATCGCTGAGATAGCGTGCTATTAGCAACGCTAATCTCAAAAGCGATAAAAATCCTAGCGCTAACTGCCTAACGTGAGATTATCACTGGAAAGCCAGCGATAATCTCAAAAAATGTGGCGTTAGCTTGTTGATAGGGACTCGCAAACTTAGCCATGATATCCACCTTCCATAGGGTATCATGGCTAAGTCAGTCCTGAAGCAGGCGTAAGGAAAGTAGCGATAACAGAGGTTATCGCTACTTTTCCTGCCGCTATGCTTCATAGCGTGGGGCTTGATGATAGGAGAAATATCGCTTAGCGACATTTCTCCTGTCAAGTCAGGTCAGGAACGCCCACTTTGCATCTCATTAGAGATGCAAAGCTGGGCGTTAAGAATAGGTGCGCTAATGCAAGGTTTCATGTGTTAGCGTGACCTTCCTAATTAGGCGATCAAATTATCGCCGCAAAGGCAGCGATAATTTTCTATCGCCGCCTTGTAAATATGCCCCTATATGAGATGTAATTCTTCTACACATAACGTAATTGGCTTTAAAGAAAACCTTGCAACCAAAATGAAAAACGATTTAAAAACCATGCATAAAAGAGAAAGAAAGCACAATATTTGTATCTGGTCTGGTAATAAAATGAGACTTACTCGACCCTATGTTGTATAAACTGACTATGTGCACTACACCGAAACAGGAAGTTGTACTCAACACAACAATGAACCTTCATCCGATGACGGGCCTTTGAACCTGTGGTGAAAAACACCCATTTCCCCAATCTTAGAAGCTGGACTGGGGTGGAAACGTCATCCTGAAATTGTGATAGGGTCGTCATTCATGTGGTGTTTTTACCCTCCTGCTGGTTAATAAAACACATTGCTCCTGCTACAGTGAGTAACCTTTGCGTTGAAGGGACAGTGGCCTGCCCAATACAAAATACAACAAAGATATCTACACCACCTGAAAGGACATACGTGTTTGCTGGTGTTGCCCATGCTTGCCGAAAGCTCTCAGTTTTGTCTGGTCTTTCAGGGGTTATGTCGGCAGCAGATAATATCCAATGGCATAGAAATTTGCTAGTATGAGCAGTACGTCTGTCCCATATCTTTCAACTCACCAGGATTTTAGAGGGTCATGGCTGAATCTTTTCACAAGTCCAGCCATGTCAGTACCATTTGGGGCTAATGCTTTTGTCTCTCAGGGGAAAGGAGATAGCTCGAATGAGTGGGAGGTAGAACCTGAATAAACTTCACATAGAATACTAAGGTCCTCAATGGCATCCAAGGCCCGCTTTATTGTGGATCCGCACTTTCTTGACAGACAGAACACAATCCGTCAGCCTAGCATCTTACTTCTCCAACTGCCCCAAGGTTCATCCCTTAGTCCCACACTCTTCAACAGATACATTACCCCTCAGGCCAATGTCATCGCCACACACAACATCAATATCCTCTTCCTCTCCTACACCGACTGCATACAAATCATACTGCATCTCTTGGAAAAGACCCCTCCAAACGAGAAACAAGTACACCACCTGCATGACTGATGTCGCCAACTGGATGAAGTCCAACTGTCTCAAAACAACACCGACAACACAGAAGTAGTGATCTTCGGCAAGGACAGCTCCCTGTGGGACTTCACCCGATGGCCGGCCGACCTTGGACCTGCACCCAACTGTAGTAATCTTCCATGTGTATATTGATTACTGTACTATCTGCATGTGTTTCTCCATGGTCACTGTGATGTCAGTGCCATGGTGATGGAATGTTATACTTTGAATGTCCAGGTGCTACAGTTGTTTCCTGGAGGCTGTGGAGACAGACGGACATTAAATCTATCTACTTCATGCAACTGTCTGCAGCGTGATTACTACAAAATTGGCGACGAGTATGCCCATCGACGTTCTTTCATCGCTGTCCTGGGAGGAGTGATGACGCATTAGAACGTACGCTAGGAGTCAGCGGAGGGTGACGTGCTTGAACGTAGGCGTTGGAACCTACGCTAGGAGTCAGCGCAGGGTGACGTGTTGGAACGCAGGCAAGATCTTGTCGTGCCGACGAACGCAAGAAGCGTTTCTAGACGGCGCATGTGCAAGGAAGTGAAGGGAGCTCTTCATACGGCGCATGTGCGAGGAAGTGACGGCAGCTCTTCGTAAAGTATCAAGCGTTACTGACGTAAGGAGACCTGTTGTTTCTTTGGGGTGTGGATTCTTCGCCGAGTGTCAAGTTCTACTGATTGGAAGGGACCTCTTGTATCCTTCCTTGTGTCGAGCGTCGAGTGTCACCACATGAGGAAGTGCAATTGTTGAGTTAAGTACAGGTTAACATTCTGCATTTTCACTGTGTCAAGCTGCTAGTGCCATCATCTGTGAGGAACTCGTTTTTCTAGTAAGACTGCAGCTGAAGTCTGTTCAATGTGCCAAGACAAGTTGGAAGTGTTTAACCTCCAAATTTCGTTTTTTCACTGTGTCAAGCTGCTAGTGCCATCATCTGTGAGGAACTCGTTTTTCTAGTAAGACTGCAGCTGAAGTCTGTTCAATGTGCTTTTCTGTTTTTGGTGCAGAATCGGACCATTTTTAACATTTTTCTTTTGAAAATACTGCATCAATAAGCAAAGTGATATTGTCCTACATTTACTTAAAAAAAAAGAGGGGTGAATGTTTTGGATCGCCATATATAGCCTGTTCTAGCCATTTAGTGTATTGTTTTTAGAATTTTAATTTCACTACAGTATATCTCTGTGTTTTGAATAAGGTAATATGCAAAATGTACAAGCCCCTCCTCCTTTCTTACAGCTTCCAGGAGATCCACCTGTTAAGTGGAAAATTTGGCATAGAGCTTTTGAAAAGTATCTTGGGGCAATTGGGGGTTCGAGATTCAGTGCTGAGAGGAAGAGATTTATTCTAGAACACAATTTAGGATTTGAAGGTCAAGCTGTACTTGAGCATTTACCCCCGATACCTACAGTAGTAGGTGATGAGGTTTTGAATGAATACGAACAAGCACTAAAGATGTTAGAAATACAGTTTGACGTAGAAAGCAGTTTATTTGTATCCAGACATAAGTTTTTTACTAGGGTACAAGGAAGTGGAGAGAGTATAGTTTCTTATGTAGCAGCCTTACGCATTTTAGCGTCTGATTGTGAATTTGAACATTTTTGTTCACAGCTTATACGTGATCAAATTGTAGTTCATTGTCGTGAGAAAAAAGTACAACAGAACTACTCACACTAAAGAATCCTTCCCTAGAAGAGACGATTAGTATTGTGAAGAGTATAGAATTGTCTGAGAAATCTTCTAATGAACTTAAACCTGAGAAAAGTACAGTCAGTGTAGTAAAAGAAGCTAATGAAGACAAAGGATCAAAAGATTCAAAAGAGAGCACTGATAAGAGCAGAGTCAGCTATGATCAGAAAGCTTTTAGATTTCCTCAGAATAAATTAGTTTCAAACAAACCAGGAAAAAAAAACAATTATGCGAGGAACGCGTGCAATAAGTGTGGTTTCCCTTCGCACTTCCCTGATTCACGGGTCTGTCCAGCCAAGAATGCTATGTGTCGCAAATGTGGGAAACCAGGTCATTTTGCAAAGATGTGTATCTCTCGCGCGAGTGTAAATGCAGTGTATGCAGAAAGCACGAGACAGGATGATTGTGAGGAGGTTATTAGTTCCTTAACAGATTTTGTGGTGGTTGTGAAGGATGATTTGGAAGACTGTGTTGACCCTGTGGTTGACATTTTGGTTGATGGAAAGTGCCTAAAATTGTTGGTCGATTCAGGGGCAAGAATGACTATGATAACTGAAGAACTTTTCGAGGAAGTTTGGGGAGATAAACCTCTGAATCCACCAGATAGAAGCCCTGTCTCGTATGAGGGTAGACGCATTGACTTGAAAGGGTTTTTTGATGCTTCGTTGGTTTTCGAGGACAAATGCATTCAAGGGAAGGTTTATGTAGCCAAAAAAGGGCTGAACATTTTGGGGTGGTACCATCAGGGGTTGTTCAGAATGACGCTCAGACCAGGGACTCGGGAGCAAGTTTCTATTGTGCATGATGAGCCTATAGATCCGGGGCTGGGTCCTTGGTTGGGTAAGTTCCCAAAAGTTTTCAGTGATAAGTTAGGATGCATCACAGGGTTCAGGCATGCAATTAAAGTGAAAGATGGTGCTTTTCCGATTAAGCATAGGTTACGCAATGTCCCGTTTAGCATCAGGGACGATTTGTCTCTCGAGCTCAAAAGAATGTGCGAGAATGGGGTTATTGAACCTATTGAGTCATCTTTGTGGTTGAGTCCATTGGTGGTAGCCAGGAAGAAAAATGGCAGTCTTAGGGTCTGCATTGATCTGCGCAGCCTTAATAGAGAGATTTGGGTGGATTCCCATCCTCTACCACGTATTGATGATGTTATCTCTAAGTTTGCCGGAGCCAAGTGGTTTTCAAAGATAGACTTAGCGTCATCCTATCACCAAATTGAACTGGATCAGAACTCCAAACATCTAACTGCTTTTGTGTCGCCAGTTGGGACTTTTCAGTTCCGAAGAATGCCTTTTGGGTTGGCTTCGGCGGCGGCCGTTTTTCAACGGGTTATGGAGAAAGTATTGGATGGAGTCCCAAACACAGTAGTGTTTCAGGATGATATTTTGGTGGCTGGCAAAGACAAGATTGAACATGATGAGAATGTTTGTAGGGTTTTAAAACGGTTGGAAACCAAAGGAATAGTAGCGAATAAGCTCAAATGTACGTTTGGAGTGCAATCAGTAGAATATTTGGGTCATTGTATTTCTGGTGAGGGTATAGTACCTAGAGAGGGTTTGATTGACGCAATTTATAATGCACCGTGTCCTGGTTCTAGAGATCAAGTTTCCTCGTTTTTGGGGATGTGTGAGTTTTATGCCAAGTTTATTCCTAATTTTGCAGGGAAGACGGCCAACATGAGAGAACTTTTGAAGAAGAGGACTGTTTTTTGTTGGAGTGCTGAGTGTCAATCTGAATTCGAACGTGTAAGAAAAGAATTAGCTACTTGTCAAATTCTCACCCCTTTTGATCCGCTTTTGCAATGTATGATTTCGGTGGATGCTAGTCTTGATGGTTTGGGTGGCATGATTTCTCAGGTCAAAGAAGGGAAAGAGTTTACTGTGGGATTTGCATCCAGGGCTTTAAGACCAAGCGAAAATAATTATTCAGTCATTGAACGTGAATTGTTGGCGTGTTGCTGGGCGGTCGAACGTTTTAAGTGTTTCATTTGGGGGAAAACGTTTAGACTACTGACGGACCATAAACCATTGATTCCTATATTAGAGGGAAAAGTTGTGAAAGATCACACGCCTAGGATTGCTAGGTTGAGTGCGAAGTTGTTGCAGTATAACTTTCGGGTTGCACATATTTCAGGTGGCAAGAACACAAGGGCTGATTATTTGTCGAGATCACCTTTACCTCTGAAAGATGATGAATGTGACGTTGATGTATTGGATGAGTGTATCATCGCAGCTGTTGACGCTTGTTGTGTTGGTACTTTTTCCGAAAGCGATTGGTTTCAGGGGATGGAGTCTGATAGTCTTCTCAAGAGAGTAAAAGAACTTATAGTGTCGGGTTGGCCAAAGGAAAAACACCTAGATTCTGAACTTCATCCTTTTGCAAAAGTTGCTGATGAACTGTCGCTTGAAGAAGGTGGTATGATTATGCGGGGGGACAAGTTTGTGCCCCCAGTGTCTGTCAGGAATCGCATAGTAGAGTATGGCCATGAAGGACATTTGGGTCAGACATACACCAAAAGAAGGATCAGGGCAGTTTATTGGTGGCCTTCTATGGACCAACAAATAAACGATGTTGTAGAAACGTGTCTGACGTGTTGTACTAGTGACAAAGTAATAAAAGTAGTGTCACCGCCGGTACAACATATTTATAGGCCTGAGGGTCCTTGGCTAAGACTGGCTATAGATTTTGTTGGTCCTTTCACCATTTTGCCAAATAAATATAAGTTTGCCCTGGTGGTTGCTGATTATTTCAGCAAATGGTGGGACGTGCATTTTATAACGGATCCAAATTCCAGAGAAGTTATTAAGTTTCTTCAGGCTCTTTTTGGTAGAGAAGGATTTCCTAAGGAAATAATTTCTGACAATGGGGTACAATTTACATCAAAGGAGATGTCAGATTTTTTGTCTCAGTCAGGTATTATCCATCGACGTGTGGCTTTATATCATCCTCAAGCCAATGGGTTCATTGAACGCAATAACAGAGTGTTGGTGGAATGCATTCAATGGGCCGTTTCGGGGAAGGTGGACATCTTGGAGGCAGTACAGAGCATGCTGTGGGCTCATCGTACAACTCCTAACCCTTCAACTGGATCGAGTCCCTTCTCCTTATTACGAGGGAGGGAGGCTTCTTTTTATATGTGTCCGGCTTGGATGAAAAAATGGGAAGTGTTGTCCAAGAATTGTGGAAGTGGGAGTAACAAGGGAGGTGTACGTGGTTCTGTTCTTGAATCTGGTGTACGTGGTTCTGTTGTTGAATCTGGAAGGGATCCTGAAGTCTGTTCTGATGCTAACAAGAGAAGTGTACGTGGTTCTGCTATTCAATCTGGAAGTGATCTTGAAGCTTGTCTGAATCCTAGGATTAAGATAGGTGATTGGGTTAGAATTAAATCCCCTTTGCATACTCCCAAAGGTCTATCCAAGTTTGGTTCACCAGTTAAAGTGGACGCAGTGTCACGTTTTGCCATTAGAGTGAATGGGAAAAATTGGTGGAATCTTTCTAGGGTTTATAAGGTTCCAATGAAAGTGGTAACACGGCTGGGTTTAGGATCAGATGATTTGAGTCAAGCTTTACCACAAGTGGAGGAGGAGTCGTTGGTTATGAAATATGTTCCTCCACGAAGAAGCATTAGGAGCAGTGTTCCACCCAAACGTTTAGATCTTTAGTGTTAATTGGGTGGAAAAGCAGTTGGGGATGTGATTCATTTTTGTGTGTTCTTACTATGGGAATGTGTGGGTTATGTTTTCTTATGGATTTTGTTTTTGTGTTTTAGTTTTGTTTAGTTATTATTTCCTTATGTTTCATGTTTCCTTTTTGTTTTATGATTTCTCGAGAGAAGGGAGATGTTGTAGTAATCTTCCATGTGTATATTGATTACTGTACTATCTGCATGTGTTTCTCCATGGTCACTGTGATGTCAGTGCCATGGTGATGGAATGTTATACTTTGAATGTCCAGGTGCTACAGTTGTTTCCTGGAGGCTGTGGAGACAGACGGACATTAAATCTATCTACTTCATGCAACTGTCTGCAGCGTGATTACTACACCAACATCCACACTAGGAACCTCGGGATAATATTAGGCAGAAAACTGGACATGACCACTCAAGTCAGCCCTGTCACATCATCCTGCTTCCACACCCTGAAGATGCTGAGCAAGATGTTCAAAAAGAAAGACAGCAACCATGTCTTCGCCATCAGAAAGCTGGACTACGGAAACACTGGTATCACCAGGCAACTCGCCAGGAGACTACAAACCGTTTAGAACATGGCAGCCAAACTCATCCTAAACGTCCCACACAGTACACACATTACGCTCCACTGGCTCCCGATATACAAGCGCGCTCAGTTCAAACTCCTCACTCACACATTCAAGGCACTACACAGCACAACCTGAACAGCCGCATTTCCTTCCACCATCCATATAGATACTTCTCATACATCACTCATAAAGCGTGGAACGGCCTCGCACTACACACAAGAGCCTTTCCTCTCTTCTTGAGTTCCGCCATAGACTGAAGACTTGACTCTTCGAATAATCCACCACCAAAGGCTCGCCTAGAAAAACACACCTCCCTAGTGCTAGGATACCCCCAGGTGATAATGCACTTCATAAATACGTGTAACATAACATAACAGAACTCATTACAAGTGCGGGGCTAAATTCCGATCCCTGTTGGAATGACGAGTCGTGTGGTATCTATCACACCATCGCAGTTTCCCCTGATACATTTAATCAGGTCAAACCTACGAGAATCAATCAGG
Source organism: Triturus cristatus (assembly GCF_964204655.1). Lineage (NCBI taxonomy): Eukaryota > Metazoa > Chordata > Amphibia > Caudata > Salamandridae > Triturus > Triturus cristatus. Next base: position 633,914,062 of record NC_140595.1, on the reverse strand, counting down.
AGAAAACACATGGACAAAAAAGGTAAAAACATGCAGAATTTTATGATTTTTAAACTGATTACCTATGTCATGACTTGTCTCGTTTACCTATTGAAAAATCTGAACCGGAGATATTTACCACAGGTGTTAAGAACCTCACCCTGGGGTAATGGTAATTGCCTCGTGTGATAAATACCCCACCCTGGGGCATATCAACAAGGGCTTCATCTCTGCTTTTTTGGCTTTAGAAGCCAAAAAAGGAGAGATAAAACTAGCGCCCTATCAACAACAGGGTGCTAACATGCAAATTTGCATGTTAGCACCATTTTACTCTACGCTTCCCCTTGCATCTCTAATGAGATGCAAAGGGGGCGTTCCAGAGTAAAATAATAGGAGTAATGTCGCTAAGCGACATTTCTCCTATTATCAAGAATGTCGCTAACCTTGTTAGAGACAAAAAAAAGCAGCGCTAACCGCGGTTAACGCTGCTTTTTTACGTCTGCTATTTTTCTGACTTAGCCATGATATCCTATGGAAGGAGGATATCATGGCTAAGTTTGCCTGTCCCTATCAACAAGGTAACGTGAGATTATCGCTGGGTTTCCAGCGATAATCTCACGTTAGCCTGTTAGCGTGAGGATTTTTATCGCTATTGAGATAAGCGTTGCTAATAGCACGCTATCTCAGCGATAAAAATTCACGCTACCCGGCGATAATTATCCTAGCGCTAAGTGCGCTTAGAGATAATTATCGCCGGTTGTTGTTGATATGCCCCCCTATTCGGACAAACCAGACACGAGGGCCTGGAGGTGTTTGATGCCCGCTCTTGCTTGTTCCATTGGTTAGTAGAAGCAGACAGGCCAACATGGGTACTGCGACCTGTTCCAACAGACAGACGCCTCTGAAAGGTCTCTGGACTTGGTGGGATCAGGCGGGAACCCCTGCAGGGCACATGCGGCTTTTGGCTCAATCCTTCAGATGTTAATGTACTTCAGAGAGGGATTAAAAGTACAGAGCGACAGACTTGGTTAAGCACGAGGATTAAAGGGCCTCACTCCAAGTGCAGCGCAAAGCTGTGCCTGCTGTGGGGTGTTATGTGAGTTCACCCGAGACCTAATGTCTGTGTAATGCATCTGAAGTCGAGGGCACGTCTCTCTGAATAGCAACTGTTCTGTAATTGCAGATGCTATGTGATGTTGACATTTTCCCAGCGTTTTTCCCCCTCATTAATTTCTCAGAAATGTGACATCAGACTTATAAAAGTCCCTCACACACCTACAAGCTTGCACAGGGCCAGACTGGGAGCCCAAAGCAGTATAAGGAAATGTTGTAATGTTAGCGCGTGTTGTGGCAAGTAAAAGTAGAGTGCCTTCGACCCTCTGCGAGGGCTGTTTGAGGTGTGTTCCAGAAACACCCTGCATTATTAGCTTGAGCTAAGGAGAGCTTACTCATTAGTGTAACGCATGCACCGAGAAAAATGCACAGGCAAGTGGCTGCAAGACACATTTGTTCTACGGTTCTGCTAGATGTGTTTTTTACTTTTACAAGCCATAGCTGACATTGAATCCATGTTGCCGAATTAGGCTATGCTTTCTCTGAATTTCTTTGGTGCTGTGCTAAATAGTTTGAAGTTTTTTATGTCTGGCCGTGGCAATGCAGCTGTTTGCAGGACCTATTGCTATCAATGATTTAAAATAAACACAGAGTGGGATTTGGCTCCATCCAGAGAAGTGCACTCTTTCCCCTCAATGTGTTGGATGGTTTGTGTATCCTTCCGCCTTCTATATAGTGCTTGTATTGCAATCTAAAAGGACTATTTCACATCTCAAAAGTGCACCGAATCATCAAATATTAAATGTATTATTTCACAGGTGCAAAGCAAACAGAAAGCAATGGTTTTATTTTTATTTTGCATTTACTGCGGAATGCTTTCCCAGGACTCAAAAACAAGCCAGACCTATTGGCATGCCAGTGTCGGACCAGTGTTTGTGTCTTCCTGCTTAAGGTATACACAATACCACACATGTTAGTAGACTTGAGTGCCACCCGTCCCAGAGCTGCTTGGCACTAGGGATGTATTTTACTTTATTTTTTTATTTTTTATTAAAATGATTTGATTATATACAAATTTCATATATTTAGTTCACCTTTTTATTTTTGGGTTGTCTCAGACACAAGATTGGTTCTGTCATGGGACAAGAGTCGGCGGACTCAGAGGCACTCAGGCTTCCTGCTTGATGGCCCCACTAACCTCGACCACCACAGTACAGGACCCGGAGGTTTGGTCCAGTGGTTGGCCCCTTGCTGTCCTGCTCCGCTGGCCCACCTGCTCTGGTTCCTCAGCTAGGAGGCTTAATCTGTCAGGACGAGAGGCCTGGGCAGCCTAAACAGGAGCAGTGTGGAGAGAAGCACAGTAAGGGTATCAGCGTCTGGCACGGCAGCTGCTGGGAGGAGGCCGTGAAGTGGCGAGGTTGCACAGTGGTAGGAGCGATGCTGCAGGATAGAGGGCCGCAATGTGCAGCAACGGCCAGCCTAGGTGCTGGTGTGGCTTGCACACCACATAGCCTTCCTCACCTTATTTTTTGGTTTCACCTAGGCAGCACTTGCGCTGTCTCTTCGAGACATGCTGTATTCAGGATATGGGCATAAAGCTCCTCCCACTTTCTGCCGATTTTTTTAATTGGCTCCTGTCCCTGTCCTTTGTCAATGGTGGCTTTTCATTGGTCAATACACTTAGTAGTCCCTCCATAGTACCGCCTTGTATCTTCTTGTAACCTCCCATGAAGAAACCCCCTATTACATGTGTTGTTACTCCCTAGGTTTTAATTACAGCCTCAGAGCACTATTTTCTTAAAGGGCTTTTGGAAGGACACATGCTTGGTTCGAAGCAAGGCTGGCAGTGGTTACTTTACTTACTAGCACATCTAACATTTATATACAACCTTCTATAAATTTCCCTTCATCAGCTTCACACAGAGTACAACCTAATCCGGAATTAATATAATAATTCTTTTGTCACATTTCAAAGCTACTAATTGTACATATGGACATAGCTATGTGAATGTACTTGGGGTACTGTCTTGCATGAAATGCACTATGGGTAGGGTGGATTTACCATATCTTCTGCAGGGTGCAGTACCATATGTGACCAAAAGAAGTCCCAAGGGACCTCTTTTGAGCACATATGGTACTGCACCTTGCAACGTGGCTAGGTAAAAAACATTGGCATTTATAATGGCAATAACTCCAACTCCAACAAATTTGAGACCGATTGAATTTCAAATGCAATAGGTCTCGCATTTATGAAAGTTAGAGCTGTTGCCATTGAAAATTACGATGTATTTTACTTTTTTATACCATTGGCAATAGTGCTATGCAAATATAATAGCTTCACTGCAAATAAAAAACAAAAGTAGAAAACATTGTTATTTTTAATGCCAACAGCTCTAACTTTACCAAATGCGAGACCTATTGTATTGCAAATGCTTGTTTCTTCAAGCCAGCAGCCTATACATTTTCAAAAGTTTAGTACCGCCTCCCTGTGATTGTGCTCATGCCTGCCCATCAACCTTCGCCAGACTTTGGATCTTCGTCACAGGAGCTGTGTACAGGATCCAGGAGGTGAGCAGTTTTTGTTTTTCGCTGTTGTGCAAAAGAGTAAGTAGAGGGTTCTACAATTTTCACGAAGCCCCTTGGATGTGTGGGATACCATGTGTGGTCCCCTTGGCAGCATCTCAACTCCCTCAGTGGTGGAGATAGTTTCATCGAAATTCAGAAGTAGGACACTTTTATGGGCGCTTTGGATGCTGCACTATGCCCATTCCAGAAGAAAGGGCATCATGGTAAAATATAATAGGATTATACGAGATTCATCTACTAGACACAGCTCAGTATTGTTGGCAGGCGAGAATCATCCCTTGGAGAATGTGTCTATGAAGGTGAGATCCAATGTGCAATCCAGAGCTATCTCAGATGCTCAGGTAGCAGTAAGTCCACTGCGTTTTTTAAGATAAGAGATGTGAGAAGGAGGGAGTTAATTAAGAATAAATGTTAATTAAGAATCAATTGTTACAAGTTTATCGATTTACTCAATAAGGTCATTCTTGCAACCCAAGTCGAAGTTCTGCCAATCGTTGCATAGGGGATGTGAATCAGTTTGTCATTGGGGTTGCCGCAGCTAAAATGCATCAATCAATGAATGGCCCAGTCACTTTCTGTCCCTATGTCTGGATAGCCTAGATCCCAGAACACTGCAAAGACTACTGGGAATTCACAGCTAGGCATTATTCCAGCGGAAAAGATTGAGTTAAAAGCGAACGCGGTCATGGATCCCAGACCAGATGAAGTTATTGTTTGTTTGTTGTTTAAGCAAAGACTGGGCCAAGGTGCAACGGAGGGTGTTTTGTGCTCCGGCTCTAAACCTGATAAAAAATGTTGTTGAATGGAAATTAAATACATATAAACCCGTTTGTGGTGGGGAGGACATTCGTGTGGTGCAATGCATTGGAGATTCTAGGGCAGTAGAGCTTAAGGTGACAGAAATGAATATCTTGAAAAGATGGCTTGGCCTGCTCAGAAGTTCAGTGAATAGAGCACTGGGGTTGGAGTTGGGATTCACCAATATATTATATAAATATAAGCAGAAGATTCTCAATTATTGGGCCTGCCTCACGGAAAAGGTTGACGGCTCTCTGAGGGAATTAATTACATCTTAGTTACAGGTGAATACTGCAGGTTCATGGGCTGCCAACCTTCATAAAATCAAGGATTGTCAGTATACACCTTTAGTGTCAGATTTGCATAGTATGGCAGTACTGCAGCAGCAAACAGCAGTAAATCGTGTGATAAAAGAGAAATCTAGAAATTCCGACCTAGAAGATGTAGGGAAAAGAAACACCCTGCCCCATTTAATAAAGACAGATTATGGTATGGATATACTAATGTACTTGCATGATATGAAAAGTGCAAACACTGGAAGGTGGCATTGAAGGCTCGCCTTGGGCAGGTGCCTGCCTTCATACATTAGAAGTTGGACAAATGGGTTGGGGCTGGCCCTTCCATTTGTCCTTTTTGCGAATATTCTCTGTTGTCTCTATCTTATGTAATTGTATTTTACACGTTTTGATAAAGAAAGAAGAGCATCGTTAATCCCTTTATCTTTCAGATTTTTACAGGTTTGCCTGGTTTATGATTTAATGAATGTCATTTTAAAATGACATAATATGAGACTGTGTCACGTGTGGGGAAATGTTGGTCCTTGGTATCCGAACGGCTGGCCACTTTGAATTGATCGTTTTTACAGATTTTATTCGTATATTCTTTTGTGTTAGTTATTATGATGTGTTCTTAGGTTGATTATGCACCAGTCTGTTGTTTTTTTAAATTTATAGGGCAGGAATTAAAATAGCTATTTTTGGCCTAATGTTAATAGTGATATGTACGTTTTATGATCTGTGGGGCTTGGTTGGATGCCTCATCTATCAACAATATTTTATAAAATGAGTTACGCAAACATTAGGTGAAGATAAAGGTGTGGAGTGTGTGATGTGATTTAATGTGTGTATATTATGATTACAAATATATTGATTACAAATACTCATATTAAGTGGAATGTAGGGCACATTAAATATTTATTAGACTATTTGTCTTAGGTATTAAGCAACAAAAAGCACGGTGATGTTTTATAGTTTTTATGGCTAGAAGAGTATAAAATGTGTATTGTTGGTATTGCCTTGTTGGCATTATATCAAACTATTAAATAAAATACTGAAATACAGACACAAGATCGTTGGAAGGTATTTTGAAATATTCATATTTGATATACGGACGGCCTGTTTTTTTATTTTTTAGGTGAATTTACTCACCCCACTGTGCTGTGTTCCTCAACCATAGATCATTCTAGGGACATTAACCCCCTCACTGTACTGCATTCCAAAGAGCCTATTCCCCACACTGCATACTAGAGTAACTAGCCCCACCGCACTGTACTGCATCCACCCGACTGCACCATAGGAACACTATTAATACGCCATTGCACTCAATCTTGAGGGCGGTATCTGCTACACTACACTATTCTGCAATGCGAACTGCAGGCCCTAACCCACTGAACTGAATACTAGGGGCATTAATGCACCACACCACAAACACAAGGGACACTAAAGAACCACACAAGACTCCAGAGGTGCTGACTTACTACATTATATGTCCTCCAGAGACCTCCACACTGTAGGTAATGGTGCTGACTATGATTCTGCAATCTAGTAGCACTAATCCACCACTCTACATTGCACCTTGAGAACAGTAACCTTCCCCTCCTCACTGGATCTAAGAGCCCCCACACTGCACCGCATCTTTGCCCCAATACTGCACTGAATCTTCAGCCAGCATTCTTCAATGTATCCTGGGGACACCAGGCCACCGCATTGCATCCTATGCATCTAGTGGCCTCACTGCCAGCCGCGGCCCGTGCAGGTAAGAGCGGTGGTGCAGTTGGCCCTGGTGGGGGTCATTTCGACAGACGACGACGAGGGGGAATTAATTATTTATTTATTTTTCCCTTGTCATCGTCTGTCGAAATCCCCCCACACCCCCCACCCCCACTGCTCTTACCTGCATGGGCCGCGGCTGCTCCCTGCATGCATGCGAGCGGCACCAGACAACTGTGCACCCTTGCATTTCAAACCTAACACACACATTGTATCCCAGTGACTATCCAGCAACACTGCAAAGTATTCTAGGGGCACTGCACACCACACACCACAATCCTATAGCGATGCGCTTCCTTACGCTGATGTAATCTGGGAAAACCCCTGCTTCTAACTCTTGCACATTTCTGTTGCCTTCAGTCATATGACTCAGCATTACTGGCTGTGAAACATCATTAGTATTAGCATCTTATTATCATCTATTTCTCCTCACACCCTGGTGGCCTATTTTCCTTCTTTTCCTACGCCTTTCCTCATAAACCAGATTATGCTTCTTGCTCTTCACTATCTGTGCCTTTTTCGCTACTAATTTCCTTAGTCCTGTCATCCAGTTACCTCTGCTTCTCCTTCCATGTCCGATCTGCCTTTGGCCATGTTTCTGAAATTCAATTATCTACTTCCACTATGCCAAACCTACCTCTGGCACAACTTACTCCTGCATTTCCCCCCACCTTCACCTCCGCCTTACTTCATTCTTCAGTGTGTGATTTCAAAGGCTAGAATGGACCTAAGGATGTGTCCAAGCTACCAGTTTGGTTCATTAATATTTCCAAAATGACTTGTTTACATGGTACGAGCAATCATTAAATCTTTATTTGACGTGTATCAGGTGGGCTTCATTGCCTCTCATTCCCTGGCACAGTACATGCGAAATTGAATGCACGTTGACCAGGGATAGGAGACACAAGGAGTGCCTTCTCCCCGGGGATGCTGAGAATTAATTCTGAAGGATGGAATAGCCGTACCTTCTCGAGGGGTTGGTGTCAGAGAAATTCCTAGGGTGATTCAACATCCCAGAGGTATCTGCAAGCACCACGGTAACCACAAATGGACCACCCTAGAAGAATGTGAATCCTCGCCATTGTGGCCAGGCTGGCTCCGTCCTAGGGCTTTAGATTAACTGAGGAGGCCACGTTCAAGGCAATCAACCAGAAAAGTCAACAGGCCACGTTATTGCTGAGCTGACTATACTTTATGCCCAGTAAAGCCCTTTCCAATATTGTTTGATAAAAGGAATGTGTTTGGCTAATTGTTTTTCTAGCAGTCTCTCCCGTTCTCTCTATTGTCCTTCTCTTTCTCCAGGTGTCCGTCACACTTCCTTCTCTTATTCCTCGACCTTCGTCTTTTTCTGTCCCCGCATCTCTTCTTCTTTTAGCTCCTTTCTCTCACACGATTCAATTCCCACCTCGGCGGGTCTTGGGCTCATAATTTCTCGGACCTGATTTCTCGCTCCGGTGCCTATTCTAATCATGGGTCCCACGCTGCAACTCTGGGCAATAGCTTGCTTAATCTCCACAACAGCCCCAACAGCGCTGGGATGCCTGGCTTCACCCTGGGGATGCCCAGGAGTGGACATTTGACAGGGAAAAGCCAGGAAGGGTTCCCTAGCGGTATGAGTACAGCGCCGGGAAACCCCGAAATGGGGTAGCTGTGCGCTATATAAGTACAAACACATTTACATTTACATTTACATGGTCCCTTTGTCAATCCCTACATCCTCTTATCTCTATATTCTGTGCTCACTCGCTCCCTCAACATCTCTTATTCTTTCCCATTCTGACTTTATCTTGGCTTGCATTTTAGAAACACCACATACATACCAACCCCATAATTTCTCTGTTATATTTTCTTTCTGTCTCACTCTCCACCAACAACAAGCAGGCATTTTTAACAAGTGTGGAGCCGCAACATCCCACAAGGCATTTAACTGCTACTTATTGGCATCATGCTGAACCCCCACTTTGAAAGAATATTCTCTCCTGATGATGGGAAAGGACTAGGGAACATGAATAAAAAGTGTATTAACTCTACTAGAACTTGCTGAAACAGCACTGGAACATACAGTCACATTGATACAAAGACTGGTGTCACATGTTGCATGACTGGTGTTGCGTGTTGAGTTCGGCCACACCCATTAAACGCGTGTCGGTATTTCTCTTAGTCGTTTGCATGTACCGTGCTTTCGGAGGGGATTTAACCGCCGCTATTTAAGTGGCAACATCCTAGACACTCTCAAATGTATTCCTCTCATTAATTCTATGAACCATAAAAGACACTCAAGTTGATTTCTAAACTTCTGGCTTTTTTTGTATGTAAATAAACTAGGACGTAAAAGAAATTGATACAAAGGAGTGTATCTCCCATAATGCACTGCTGGGATGGCTGGTGCCATGCCACACCTGTTGAACAAGGAAACCTTTCTCAGATCTACTTTTATGTGTTCGACCAACTACCTTTTCCCTGCTGAGCTCATAAGGCTGTCCCAGACGTGTTCACTTTCAGCTTTCCTTTAACAATCGGACCCCCAAAGCGTTCTGTCACGCAAGGGCTCTGTCGCCATTGAACATGCTGCTCTTGCTGTCCCAATTAGCATGAGTTCAATTTCACTGTACTTACTATCCCATTAATACCTCTCCTACTGGAACATCTAAAATACAATGGGCACCCTTGTGTGGGAGCCAGAGTCCCTTCGTGTTTGGCGCCACTTGTTCGATAGGCGTAGCCGATATTATCTTTCAAGCGCCTTCAGCTTCACTCCAATCCTCAGACTGGATGCCAAGTCTGAGAACCTGCTCAGAGCCCAGCAAGATGTTCCACCTCTAATCTGCCCTAATAAAACCGTACAGAAAATCCCCGCGCACAGATTAAGACGCAGACAGTTGGCGACAGTCTTCAGCTTTTCATGCAATCTTGCCTAATTTTTGGAATTGAAAATTGCAAAGTGAAAATATATCACATTTTTCTACAAAATAATCATAATTTAATTTCTGATGGCTGAACAACTTTCTATCAGTATTATAGCTATTTGCTGATGCCCTTCAGCCCCCATGTTTTACAAGATCAAGTCAAGTCAAGCGTCAGGCAGCCTCCCTAGGACTTTTTTGTTACTCTTTTTGAAAAAAGAATCTTCTTTTTTAAAATCCTCTGGGGTTGTCCATCAGAAGAGTTATCTTTTTCAAACAGCCTGAAGTATCACAGTGTCTGTGAAATGTCCCACTGCAAAAATTTCCTCAACCAGGGACTATCTCTTTTTTTAAATATATAATTATTTTTATTGATTTTGAAACAAAGACATACACCAACAGTACAAGGTTACATGTTAGTGTGGGCCAAGCATGAATACTGTAACCAACTTGAATCATGAGTCTCCTCTCACCCCTGTAATCAATAGACATGATCATCATAGTCCTAATGAATAGGATAACATCAGGAAGCAAGCGGTGCACCCGCTCCATGAGGTCCAGGAGACTTTTAAGGTTCTGTGCAGAGTCACTCCTACAATATCAACCTCAAATGGACAGAAATGAAACAGAAAAAGGTAAACGTTGGCCAAATTAAAATGATAGAAAATTATTTATCTGGCTGAATTATTGGAGAGAGCAGTCATTTCTCATTTACAGCCATTTCTGAGATCAAATAGCCTGCTTGATCAAATCCAGGTCGGCTTTCCCCTTGACACATTTGTAGGGTTTGTTGCCATGACTCTTTCAGAAGGTCTGCATGCAGACCACGCTAAAACCATTATACATAGGGCCTGATTAAGAGTTTGGCAGACAGGGTACTCTCTCGCAAGCTCTTGGTCTGCACACCTCATTTAGAAACGGGCGGGCCTTAAGCTTTCCATCAATTGAAAGCTTCCTCTAGTGGCCGGACGGGGGAGTGCTGTCAGGGGAAGGGCATTACACCAACCACCATATTTAGGGTGGATGGTGTAATATCCTTTTTTCTGACCATCACCACCAGGTAAAACCTCCCAGGATGAGGGGGGATCATTAATTTTTCGTTTTTCAGAAACAAACTCCAGGTTTGGTGTTTGTTTCTGAAAAATAAAAAAGTTTTAACGTTTGGTGAACGGCTGTCAAAACAAACAGGTCAAAACGTTTTGTACCTTTGTTGGAACTTCTGTGACTGCAGTTTGTTTCTAGCTAGAGAGAGAGGACCCCTGGGCAGGCAGACATCTCTAAATTTGGCAAATGATCGTCCATCAGGGCGAATGAATCAATGAATCAATCAAGGTGTTTGTTAAGCGGGACTACTCACCCGTAAGGGTCTCAAGGCGCGGGGGGGTGGGGTTGCAGGTTCCAGTCCATCAAGGAGGGGGTCTGTCGAAGAGCCAGGTTTTGAGGTTTCTTACGAAGATGGGGAGCGATGTTGTCTGTCTGAGGTGGAGCGGAAGGTCGTTCCAGGCTCTGGCCGCGAGGAAGGAGAAGGAGCGACCTCCTGATCTGTCTAATGAAGACATTGCCAGCAGGCTGACAGGGTGAGTACTGTCGGTCAAGGCTAAATCCGCCTCTTAGTTTGTTGTGGGCCTCTGTGTTAATTGACCACATGGCTGACCATTCTTGTCGAGTTGCTTTGAGTTGTTCGATTAAATCAAATACGCTTTTGCTCCCTCTGTGTTACTACTTAAAACTTCACAGACATCCTACTTCAGAATAGGTGGCAGATCATATCTTATTGCTCTATCTTATTGCCTTTAGAGGGCGCAGCCAGTGGTGTAGCGTGGGCGAGGCTATGGGGCAGTTGCCCCGGGCGCAAAAATCTTAAGGGTATTCTTAGGGGCGCAAAATTTTAACAGGGGCACACAATTTTCTAAGAAAAGTGGAAGGATACTTGCCTTGCCCCGGGCAGTGGCAACCCACCCTATGCCGCTGGGCGCAGCCCTTACAAGAACAAAGTATTGAAACTAAATCTGACTTTAAGAGATACCTAAAGCTCCAAAATGTTACCCTTAGAAATTTGAGCAGGTCAAAATTCAATGTAGAATGTGTTTACTGAGTGTGTAAAAATATCACCCTTTTCCTGCTCACCTGGAATCACAACGTACAAGTTCTCTGCAACCGAGATTTTAATGCTGAGAAAACGTTCATTGGGGGGCGATGGGGGGAACGAATAATCTATTATGACTGTGAATGTATGCACTGTCATTTCCTCCCTCCTACATCTTTGATCAGTCTTAATTAACTGCAGTCTTATACATACATTGGCCATTATATTATGTGTAATATAGCAGGTACACATATGTAATAAACAACGAAGCACCAAAATCATATTGGTTGTTGGAATGACACAATACTACCTTTAGCCGTAGGAAATATCTCACTGTAGGTGACACATAATTTTTCAAGCTGGAAGACGAGATGGAGCCAAGGTTTCCTGGTTTCACGTTCTGCAATTCAGCCACTAGGTGGGTAACTCTTTCTCCCTCCCATATTGCATCGAAGGTTAAAGCTTGGCCTTTAACTCTGTGAGGTGTTAAAACAGTACAAACTGATAAATTCATACAAATATTTAATGCTAAAGTTCAAACGACGTTTTTCTAGAGATAAAGTTAAAGTGGAAAGAAGGCAGGGTACACTAATGTTGATATCACATGCTCACCCTCAATTGATAAGGAGACCTACTGCAAGAGACTCAGGGGCATATTCACAAGGACTTATCTCCGATTTATCTCCACCTTAACACAACAAAAGTGGAGACAAATTTAACACCCCATTCACAAGCAGGTGCAAACCACAGACATCGCAAGTATTCCCCCGATAACTGCCCCAAAATCTAACACCTCGGCGGACACCACCAACTAACTCTAATGAGATGCAGAGTAGGCGTACCCGTGCAAAAACACACGAAAAAACAACAACACCACTTTCACAACGAACTGCCAGAACTGCGAAGCGAACCAAAAACTGGCGATAAGCCGCAGTGGCCGCAGGTATTTAACACCTGCCACAAGCAGGTGTAAAGACGGACGCCTACCTGCAGTAGGCAACGGAGCCCCGCACACAGCCATACTCGAAGAACAAATGATGCCATGGAGCTACTCATCATGCAGCTCGGAGCCCCAACAGGGACACAACACCCACCGCCATCCACCCCCTGGACCGCCACCACCCCCTGGACCGCCACCACCCCCAGGACCAGGACAGGCTCCCCCCCGGACCACCACAGAGGCAGCGTAGAGTAAGACAGCGGACCTACCGAAAACGCACCACTCTCACAGACCTAACACCCGCGGAAGTCATTGCCCAACAGGCTCAAAAGGACAACCATTCTCCGCATCATGACCCACATCACCCACAGGCTGACGGTCCCAACACAGCGGAGGACCAACATCCCACCACAGACAAAGCTGCTGGCTGTGTTGCACCTGTTTGCCTCTGGTACCTTCCAACCAACAACTGCCATAGTCAGAGGAGTCTCACAGCCAGCCCTATCAAAGTTCTTTACACCTGTCCTGGATGCTATCCTCAGCTTCATATCCAGTACCTTCACTTCCCCAACACTGCGCATGAACAGCTGGAGACCAAGCAAGGCTTCTACGCCATAGCCGGATTCCCGGTCGTGTTGGGGGCAATTGACATCACACATGTTTCACTTGTGCCCCCAGCAGATACTGCACACCACTACCGCAACAGAAAGCACACGCATTCCATCAATGTGCAGGCAATAGTGGACCACCGGGGACTCTTCACCAATGTCGTTGCCAACTACCCAGGCAGTGTGCTGGATTCCTTCATCTTCCGACAGTCCATCATCAACCAGCACTTCCAGGATGGCACATATGGAACTGGACTGGTCATTGGTAAGTACCAAATCAACACACCACACATCCCACAGCCAAGAACGCACAAAGCACATCAGTGGGGATGCACACGCGACCAAGCCACATTCAACATGTCAGACTACACGACCACCTACCAGACACGACTACACCACTCTATGGTCATCCGGGGCTACTCCCTGAGGGCTGGCTTACACTCACCCCACACACAGCCAGCAGAGGCGTCACTGAGTTGGTGGGCCTGCCATCACATCCTGCCAAACCAAGTATTGACTCTTTTCTCCCTGCACTGTCACAGGTGATCAAGGATATGCACTCTGCCCTTGGATGATGACACCCCTCCGAGACCCGAACAGACCTGCCCAGAGGCAGTACAATGCGGCCCAAATACACACCAGGGGCATCGTAGAACGCACATTTTGCGTGTTGAAGTCACGTTTCAGATGCCTGGACGGCACAGGTGGGAAGCTCCTGTACAGCCCGGATGTCGTGTGTAAGATGATCTTTGCATGTTGTGTGTTGCACAACATCTGTGTTTGCACCAGGGCCCCATGGATCCCAGTACCGGAGGTACCGAACGATGATGATGGTGATGGGGCAGGTGGGCCACATCCCACTGCAGCTGCTGCAGAAATGGCCCATAGGAACTCCATCATTGACACCTACTTCTCATGAGCACGTCACATTGTGTCGGTCCGTGGCAATCATGGGACTGTAGTAGATGTCCAATTGCACTGCATGTGTGAATTAAACATTTTTGCAGGTTGACGTTTGGAATTGTGCATTGTCATGTTACATAACCCTGGGGTTACAGATGTGATTTGCCTGGTTGTGCACATTTGCCAGTCCAGGTGTGTCCTGTGTTCACTTGTGGAGGGGTTGCTGTTTGTACCGGGATGTTGCCAATGTCGAAGTGCACTTCTGCTTATGTGCGTATGCTGCACGGTGGGTGTGTCGCTTCAGCGGATTAGATTTGTCTGCCACTGGTCTCTTTCATGCGGTGTGCCTGTTGGTTCTGTCCTTTCGCGGTGCTTGGATGTTGTGGTGTGCATGTTGTCCTCTGCAGTTGCCAAAACGGGTGACCTTTGTGCCCCCTGCTGTTGCACTGCAGTAATGAGGATACTCCCCTCTTGAAGTAAACCAAATTGACCTCTTATTTCCATGTAATCCAAAGTAATCTGTAGTAATCCACAACATTAATCATTGATTCATCCATCCTTATTGTAATCACTCCGGAGACAGCAATGATGACTTGGAATGTTTTGTTTTCATTTTGCATTTTCAAATGTCTTTTGCTGCCAAACAAGCTTAAACAAAGACATGTGCTTTCAACATTCCAATACGCCGGCATTATCAAAACAACCCAATGCATTTCGAACCGTTAAAGTTCTTCGTCAGGGGTACTGAAAATAAATCAGAAAGACCTACATGAACAAATAATACAATGCATTTAATGTGTGTGCTGAATCACAACAACTAAACAAACAACCGCTTATCTCTGAGCCCCCAATTAAATCCCCTTAGTTATCGCTACAAAGACAAAAAGTGCAATAAAAACATTCCTTCCCAAACCCTTTCCAAACCCTCATTCCCCTCGTGAAAACTGTTGTTGAATCTCTTAAATTGAAAAACATGAGAAAACGTACTCCCACCCATTTACAACATCCATATAAGCAAACTCAATCCTTTTTACCTCTTCACAAAAAAACCGGCAGTTATTTGTATGCTTATCTTCCTCTTTTTGCATAACATCCTCAGCTCTCCACCCATCCTGCCCGGTTTTAAAGCCTGCTCTCGCACGTTTTCCCTATCAGTGCCTAATTAAACTAACCCCGTGACCCGCCATATGTGTAATTCCTGACGGAATTAACTGGTGCCTAACATACCCAGAATGCACCACCCTTGTACAGGCGCGTAGCTAGGGGGGGCGGTGGGGGCGGACCGCCCCAGGCGGCACTATTTTTAGGGCGGCCGCTCAGCACTGGTGGTCAGTTGCGGCTGCGGCGGCCTTTATAATTTATTTAGGGACAGACTTGACTGTCACTAAATAAATTATAAAGTCCGCCGCGGCCGCAACGGCATGCGCGGCCGGGGCCCAGTTAAACAGTTAAACTTCAAGCAGCGCGGTGAGTGCGCTGCGCACTGCGCGCACCTGACCAGGAGACCTACTTGTGCGCCAGTGCGTCAGCGCCTGCTGCAGTGCTGCCTTGCCATCATGACGTCGGTCGGTTCCGGTTGGCAAGACTAGAGCCAAGACTTGGTATTGGTCCGTCCCATCCCAGCCTGCTCCAGGGCCTCGCGATGAGAACGTAGTGGTGACGCGTCACGCGCTTCACCACTACGCTACGCACTCTCCTGAGGACCCAATTCTGTGCAGCACAGGTCGGAGTCGGAGAAAATGTTTGTTTATTCCTATTCCCATTTCCTGACCCCTGCAGCCGCTTATCACATCAGGCTGTGACACAAAGTTCGACTAGTAGGTAAGAGAATGTGTTACTATTTTTTTTCTTGTAAAAATATGTGCAGGGCCAGCAGGACACATGCTTCGTGTGCGCTTCATTTAAACAGTTTGTATCCTTCTCATGGCCGATGCAGGACACAATATGACAACGCAATTCAGAATGCCCAGATAACGCTGGTGATTAATGATCCTGCTGGAGAGCAATCGTTTGTCTGTTGGTAGTTTTTAAGTGCAGATGAACTGTATTTTATGTGGATAGCTCAGTGGGTTACTGCCTTTGTCACAGAGATCCTTGTGTTACTTGCAGTTCAGAAGTTACAATCCTAACATAGGACAGTGACCAATGAACTGTCATCAAAGAGCTGCATACAAACATGAATTGTATAGTTTTTTTTGTTTTGTGATATAGTTAGAGCTTCCTCAGTCTTTCATCATTCTAATGTTGCTAAAATGAGTATGTTTGAGCAGAGATACATTTTTATCAGTAAAGCTGACCCCCATGGAATACTCTTTTAAATCCTAAGGTTGTGTTTCCCCAAACCAAATCCTCTCAAAATATACTGCCCACCAGTATGGATGACATGTGATTCCTACACCTTGTAATCCTCATTGGCTTATGTGACATTCCCTGTAGACTGATTTACATACTTGTATGATTGATTGTCTCTGTATAATGTGTTTGTGGTGTAAAGTGCTGACACACTACACTACACTGATATGAGTAGCGCTAAACAACAAATGCATATGAGAGAGGGGCTACGGAGCGATGAGGGGCACTAGTGGAGGGTGACTGCAGGGCTCGAGTCGGGGTACCAGGCGGGTGGACGGTGTCCCCTCACTTATTTTAACGGGAGCTCGATTACTGGAGCAAATGGAGCCACACATTTACTCTTTGGCCTCTCTGGGGCGAGATTGGAGCTCATTCAGAACGCTGCTCACGCGCTGGCTTCTCTGATGCAATGGCATCTAAGGGGTGAGCGAGGGGAGGCAATGAGTCTGATGGTGCAAGCCACTTTCGTGACATTACTTCCTGTTGTGACGTCAGCGTCCCCCCACTTCTTTTTTTAGGACTTGTGCCCTGGGTGACAGTGAGGGAATCCGAGGAAGAGGTCATGGTGTGGAGGGGGAGCTAGGGTGAGATGAGGAGCACTGGTGGAGGGTGGTAGTGAGGGAGTCTGAGGAGGAGGTCATGAGGGGGGAGAGGCTGCAGAGAGATAAGGGGCACTGGTGGATGGTGGCAGTGAGGGAGTCCAAGGAGGAGGTCATGAGGGGGAGGGGCTATGGGGAGATGAGGGGCACTTGTGGCGTGAGGCAGTGAGGGAATCTGAGGAGGAGGTCACTAGGGGGGCCATGGAGGGACGAGGGGCACTGTTGGAAGGTGGTAGTAAAGGTATTTACGGAGAAAGAGGTTATTAGTGTGGCGCCAAAAAAGACTTTCGCATCAGCGCTAAAACCGGCCCTGTCATGGCCTTTCTGTTTTTGTTTATTTAATTAGCAGTCGGGTCATAAGGGCTACTGTGGAACATACTTTAAAGTGCTGCTAATTATATTTACTGCTGTATTCAATGTTTTAAGTTTGAAGGTGATTTTACTAATGTTTTTACCGGGAAAAAGCAAAGTGGAGCCCGATAGTGCCTGATATGGGGCTGGGGCCCAAGGTCAGCTGTGAGATAAGGTGCACTGGAGAGAGGAGTAGTGGATAATCAAGCCTGTAAGGGAGAGCGTTGCCGAGTCCGGGGTCAGCTGGAGGTAGTAATGAAGAGGGATCCTCCATGAAGGCGCAAATAGATGGAGCCTGAGTAGATTCACTTGCCTGATACTACCACCTCAGAAACATCCTCTTCCCATCAAAGGAACATTACATGGAAAAAACACTTTTTGTAAGTGATAATATTTAGAAAGAGATTTGGAAAAGAGTGAGTTTTAGTGGTCCTTATAAGACTAAGAAGAGATAAAGGAGGGCCCTGAAGCAGGCCTGCCCAGACATATATGCGACAAATCGAGCCCGCAGTGGCCCACCCAAATGCACCCTTGGCCCACCCAAAAAAAAATTCCTGAAGCCGGGCCTGATGTGTGGCAAAAATATTTGTGCAGGTTTGTTGTGTGGCATTGCTCTGTGGTGGTGACTGTTTTTAAGCTGCCTCATCTGGAGGCATCCGACTGGGCCTCAGTGGGTTTATCCTGCTGGCTACATATTCTTGAAATTATGTTACAGATGTTTACCTCTCTGTGATCACTTGCACTGTAGTGAGATTTTGACTTTCAGTCAGGAGTTCTGCATCACTCTTAACCCGTTGTGTGCTCATGACGAGCCCAGCTCGTCATGAGGCCCAGTGGAGCTGTGCTCATGACGAGTTGGGTTCGTCATAACGGTCGCGCTCCGCCCACGCGCGATTGATTCCCCGTCTGTGTGGGAGAATCAATCAGTGGGCGGAGTCGTGACGACCTCAGCTCGTCATGAGCACATCTCCACTGTGCCTCATGACGAGCTGGGCTCGTCACGAGCACAGCGCCACCGCCGCTGCCCCCCCCGCACCGCGAGGGAATTAGCCCCGCGGCGAAGGGGTTAATATTGCTCAGAGCTGTGGAAAACCTATTTATGATTTTCATGTATTATACTCATGTATTCCTATGATTTAGAGTGCTGCGGTTTCAATCACATATGACAGAGTGTACTGTAATTTTATAAGAAAATATTCATGTCTTTTCACATTGGTTTGAAGCATCCAGTAGCTTTAAATATGTCTGATATCATTGTTCTAGTAGGCTGTACGTTTGCACATTTCTGCAAAGTGTAACCTGGCGTTCAGAGCTGGCCACTGCAAGTGGGATTTTAGGAGAATAATGAGCTCAGTATTGTACTCATGAATGATATCTTCTCATCAAGGACGTTGTGCCCTTCCTCAGGGACAGACACCTGCCACCTGCTCATTGGATAACCTTTTTTGCTGAAAATAACAAGTTTCTGTTGTGTCATTACTTTCCATAGACTTATATTGAGAGAAAGGCTAGATAAACTGTCCTAAACTTTGGCAATTTTAGCATTATGCTTCAGCTGAGCCTTTGCTAGTGAAAGCCCTGGTCAGTTGGAACAACAATTGTTTTTATTTTGTGCTGTGCTGGTTGCTATTTTGATTTAAATACGATTTAGACAATGAGCTTCCCGGTGTGTTGTGTTTTATTTCTTACAGAACAACTTCAGAAACTGTCTCAAACTGTTCTACTAGTTTTTTCCCCAAATCTACTGCTGGAGATGCTCCATGTAGATTTTGAATGTGTTTTAAAACGGCTGTAACACTGGTGGTGAGGTTCCCATGTGCCGCAAAAGCAAACTTTTAATAATTCCGCATGTAGTGCATATTTTAATGGAAGCACCTTAGCCTCGGGGAAACTTATGGGGACAGATTTATGAGCCCCTTGCGCAGCCGGGGGGTCACTTTTTGTGAAGCTCCAGCGGCGCAAACTACAAAATATTATCTATGAGGTCACGCAAAGCCACTTAGCGTGACTTTGAATGGCCTCATCGATATGGAGCAAAGCGTTGCCGTGCTAGCACTCAGGAGTATGCAAAGAGAACAAGGGTACCCCAGTAGTAGGACCAGGGGTCATAAGTGTAGTTGAAAGAACAAAGGTCTAGGAGAGGCCACAGGGTCCTCAGGTAGCCTGGGCTACTATTATTTAAAGTGTAGCTTACGTCTAGGTTTTAGTAATGAAGAGGGAGTCCGGGTAGGTCCGGAAAGACAATGTAAGCCGGGACACAAGGTTGTATGAATGACATCGCATTTATTAACATCATAAACGGACAATCATCCACTAATAAATAGATAGTTGGTAACCCAGTCCTATATCTATACTGCTGATCGTGTTTACGTATCACGCAAACAAGGAAATGCCGGTTTTGCGGAAGAAGACGCTTTGACGCTGCTGAGAAAAACCGTATGAAAGACTCCTAAACTTAAACAAGTAAGCTAATATCAGCGACTAAAAGCATTGCGCAAAAAAGCTATGGCTAAGATGGGAATGTCGTCTTTACTATTGTCCCCTTCTATTTTAGTACAGGGGACAACGCAACCAGCGAAGTATAGTGAGTAAACACCATAGTGTATCCACGTATGTCTGGGCACCGTTGACACGCGATAAAGTTATACAAGACACAATCACCGCGAGCACGCACAAACACTTATTAAGGCTATTTAATGTTCACAAAAACACATCACAACAACACGGGTGTATTGCTTGAGGTACAAAGGATAAGAGTAACACAAACAGTGAGAGCATTATAATGAAACAGTATCTGTTCAATAAGATATCACATGGAGTATGTCATATGCTTCTGCCACTCTAGCGGCCGGCCGGATGGTTGTAGGCCCATACTTGTAACCTTTTTAAAATGTAATAAACGGTTTCAAAAAAAAAAAAAAAAAAAAGATATCACATGGAGGACAGAGGTAATAAATCAATTGAAAGAATTCTTAAATAGTAAGTGTGCTATGAATTTGTTGCAGAGATGGTCCCTGAAGAAGGGAGAGTAGCCCGAAATGCATTGGAGTCCTAATGTGAAAAGTTAAAATTAAAATGCTTTAAAAAAGCGAATTGAAATGAAACTAATTTCGATGAAAAAATAATAAAGAACTTCATTGAGAACAATATATAAGTCAACTTGATTATTACCACATGCAAAATAATATTGTGATGACCTAACTAATCCTTCTATAAGGACACGTGGAGTGCCTAGGGGGATGCAACCAAAGGAGTTTGGAAGCACTACTAAACTATTTACAAAGTCAACATCTAGGCAGATGCGTCACTTTGTAAAATCCTGCGCCACATTATACCTGTGGTATAATGTATGCAGGGTGGGCGCTCCCTGCAAAAAGCCTCGTAGAAATGGCACATTGAAATCTATGTAATTTCAGTGCGCCACTTCTAGGTCGCCATTGTGTCAATATCTTACGCCTGCCTCACAGCAGGCATAAGACTGATGCAGCCCCTTTCACATGGGGCTTGCCCCATGTGAAAGGAAACATTGGTGGACTTGCGTCTGTTTTCAGACACACCCCAGCAATACGTCAGTTTTGCACTGACAGATACGTCAGAAATACTGACGTATCTGTCATTCCTTGTGACATGATGCCTCATACAGTAAATATGACGCATCAATGGTGTCGCAAGGAGGGCGCACTGAGAAGTGTTGCATCGCTGCTTTCACGCAACGATGCAACACTTCTCATAAATGAGGCCCTTAGAATAAAAATAAAAAAACATGGTTGGAGGTTCTCTTTAATAATAAGAATATATTTTTACACTGATGAGAACCCTCTTTGAAACATTAGGATAATAAAGACTGGGGAAAAATTATAACGCTCCAGCCTATATCTTGAAGTTTTCTTGCAGTTCTTTGATGACAGTTAATAGCTCACTGTACTACATTAGGATCCAACTTATAAACTGCAAGTAACAAACTGATCTCTTTTTTTTTTTTTTTAATTTCTTTTATTTGCAGTTTGAACACATCAATAAAAAAAAAAGCATTAGCACAAATACATTTCAAGCCGACACAAAATACAGTACATAAAATACAAGAAGAGACTTCTAAAAGCAGATTTAAATTTTGTGAACCTAACTCGGCTGGCTACTAGTCATCTCCCTCCATATTGAAATCGGGGCCCAGAATTTTCTACCAAAATCACGCATTTTTTTGCCCTTCTGCTCATACAAACAGCTCTCGATATTATGTATACTCAATAACCTTGAGAGCCACATTTGAAAAGAAGGGGCCAAAGTATCTTTCCACCCTGAGGCAATTAAAATCCGCAGAACCGCAACAGACATAAAAACCAGCGCTTCTTCAGTTTGAACCAATTTCTGCTTGTGATCGCAGCCCAACAACATCAGGGTAGGAGATAGATCGATCTTATGACCTAGCAGCCCCTCCCAAAACTTACACACTTCCCTCTGTACTGAGGACAATGAGCTGCAATAAAAAAACATATGCAAGAGATCTGCTTGCCCAGCATTGCATCTGGGGCAACCATCATCCCCCCTAACCCCCCAAGCAAATAGCTTGGCAGTAGAATGATATAAATTAAATACCGTTTTATAATGCTGGGCCCTCAGATTGGTAGATCTAAAAACTTTTTTATTCAGGGTGATGGCCAAGTCTAAATCTACATCCGAATCGGCCAATTTCCGAGCCAAAGCTACCCCTGTTTTTTCTAAATCGTCTGGTATTTCGGCAATCAGCTGCTTATAAACCACTTTTATCTTATTACACCCAACCATCAACATTTCGATTACTGGGGCGTCCTCCATTAACAAAGATTTAGGCCTCAATGCCTTTAATATCCGAGCGACTTGACAGTACAAAAACCAGTGGTTGGCCGGAATACCCAACCTTTGTTGGATGGCATCAAAACCTAGCGGTTCAAGGTCTCCCCATATGTCCCCGAAGGACCTAATGCCAAAGTTCCTCCATACCTGTAAATTCCTATCAGCCCCAACATAAGGGAGTAGACCTGAGTTACACAGCTGGAGATAACGGTTCACTTTTGAGATTTTGCAAAGCTTCGAAATAGACCTCCAAACCTCCCAGACCCCTTCCAAGATCTTCAAGCGGGGCCTCTTATAGTACCTGCGGTCCACTTCACGCCACAACAACCCAATGGCCTTTTCCCCAATTAACAGCTCAAAAATGGAAGGTAAGTCCTGGGCATGCAAATTAATAACACCAGAATTAACCTCCTGCTGAAACAAAATGGACATTTGTGTCAATAGACATGACCAATGATAAAGTCTCAGGTTTGGTAGGGCCAGACCACCCCTTTCCCTAGGAAGTGATATATAATTTGTTGATCGCCTGATCCTGCCATACTGCCAGACAAATTTTATAAAAATAGACTCCAAACTTTTGATTGTTTTTTCATCCAGGAATAGGGGTATGGCTCTAAACAGATAAAGAACTCTAGGAAAGATAGACATTTTTAAAACATTTACCCTCCCAATCAGAGAAAGATGTAGCACGTCTAGCCTCTTTAGCTCTTTTTCAATAGATTTCATGAGTGGAGGATAGTTCTCAGCAATTATTTCCCCGACTGAGGCATTGATCTTAATCCCTATAGGTTGCTGAGTCCACATATCTCGTGTCACTTTTAGCGATATTCAGAGAACAAATTATTTGGGTTTTGGACTCGTTCAGAAGATAGCCCGACCGCTTACCAAACTCCTCTGCTATTTCAACCAAGGCCGTAAGCGCCTGCTGAGGGTTAACTGTAATAATTGCCAAATCATCGGCGTAGGCCTGGGGGACCCCAAAATTTTCTGAATAAGAGGGTCAATATACAATGCGAAGAGGATCGGGGAGCAGGGACAGCCTTGGCGAGTGCCTCTCTTAATATCAAACTTCTCAGAGCTCTCTCCCATAACTACCACCCTTGCAACCGGATCCACATACATTGCTTTGAGAGCTCTGATAACTTTTTCCCCGAATCCTCTCCCTACCAATACGCCCCATAGGAAATCCCAGACCACCCTATCGAAGGCTTTTTCTGCATCGAGCAAGATCATGGCAATCTCCCCTCCCCCTGCTACCTGGGCATCAAACAGCGCATTTGCTCTTCTTATATGGTCCGTAGTACTGCGGCCCGGAATAAATCCATGTTGCCAGGGGGAGACGAGACCGCCAATGATCCTGCCCAGCCTCTTTGCCCATACCTTAGAGTATAACTTGGTGTCCGCATTAATAAGCGAGATCGGGCGATAAGAGCCAAGTTTCTCCGGGGGTTTCCCCTTCTTGTGAAAGACCACAATGTTGGTTTCTCGCCAGGAGGGTGGAACCACTCCCGTACACATAATTCCATTAAAAAGATCCACTAATAATGGAATGACCACTGGTTCTAAACATTTATAGACCTCCAGGGGGATCCCATCCGGACCAGCGGCCTTACCGGAGGCTAGCTCATGCAGAGCTTCTAAAATCTCTCCCCCGCTAATATCCCTATCCAATTCATCCTTCTCCAGGGTGTTAAGGCGGGGGCCATTATCCACCAGCTCAACCCCTTGATTATCCTCCTGTGTTTCCTCGTCATACAGGTGTTGGTAGAAGTCTTTAAAAGCCTGTAGGATCTCGTTTGACTGCGTGAATTCCTCACCATTTTCCTCAATCAGGGAGATAATATTCCTAGCCCTCCTCTGTCTTATTTGTAGGGCTAAAACTCTACCTGCCTGCTCCCCCGTTTCGTAACGCCTAGCCCTGGATGTTTGATACTCTCCTGAAGCTTTCTGGGTCATCGACTTCTGAAGTTCCGCTTTAATTTTTAATAGTTCACTCTGGCTCTTCCTGCTGTCCCTGCCCCTAATTATATCTCTCATATGCTGTTCTTCTGCAGTAGCCAGAATACCCACAAGCCTCTCACCTTCCCTCTTGTCCTCCTTTCTTATCCTGGCCCCGAAACTTATAGATTCCCCCCTTAAAGCCGCTTTGAATGACTCCCAAACAACAATCCTAGACGCACTATATCTATTAGCGGCAAAAAACTCAGCTGCCCAGTTCAAAATATGCCCAGTAAATCTTGTATCTCCCAGTAATTGCCTCTCAAAAGTCCATCTGGTCCTGACCCTAACGGGACCGGATATTACATAAGACAGTATCAGCGGATTATGGTCTGACAATAACTTTGGGGGTTTCGTTATTCCTACCCTATTTATTTCGTTAGCAGAAATAAAGAAATAATCCAATTTAGTGAACTTCTGGTAAGGATTTGAAAAATACGTATAACCCGGTTTTAATGGTTCTTTTGCACCCCATACATCCTTAAGCCCACGAGAATCGATAAGGGCTTTTATTGCCCTAAACACTCTTGGTTTTCGACCCTGACACATCACAGAGTTGCTCCAATCAGCGGAGATATTAAGATCGCCGCACATGATTATGGGGGTTGGCCAAGAGGCTAGTTCTAATTCTAAAAAGTCAAAGAGCATCGGGTCATCTTCATTTGAACCATACACCACACAAAGTGTCGGGCCGCTTTCAAGTTCAACCAAAACCCATCTACCATAGCTATCCGACTTAGTCCGTCTGACCCCTCCCAAAGTTTTTTTTTATAAAACCGCGAGCCCCCTAATTGTTGAAGATTGGGTAGAACAAGCCGCTAACTCAAAGCCACTGAGAGACAACAATTTCCTCTTGGACCTTGGAAGGTGAGTCTCCTGAAGACAGAGAATGTCGATTCTATTACTCTTGATAAAATGACTCAGCCTTAAACGCTTCCTCCAGTCATTCAGCCCACCAATATTTAGAGAGCAAACCCTAATGCACACCATCTTGACACGAAATAAGAACAACAAAATAAACCTGCTTTTCGGACTGCTTCTGTATCACTGACGCCATTATCTGACCAGAAAAATAAACAAGATGAAACAAACTGCAATTTTTACCCTTATTTTTCCCCCATCAACCCCCAAACCTCTGCCACCCTTCCACCCACCCTGAACTCCCTCCCTTCCAGTGTGAACCCCACCCCTAACGCTAACCCTCACCCGGACCCTCCTCGGTGAAACGCTCAGACTAAGTCTGTGCATGTGATGGTGCTGCAGTGGGTATGTGAAGGCAAATGCAAAGAAAACCAACTAACTGAAACCCTTAAAAGCCCCTTAACTGATTATAACTGCTTGTACCTGTTTTATCTTAATAGAACATACTACGATCCCATTCACCCCAGGTATAAGAATATTTAACACCCAGAAGCCAGTCAACCGACTAGTCAGTCTTCCTATCCAAAGAGACCAGATACTCCTTTGCTTTAATTTCTGACGAAAAAAACAAGGTCCTCCCATCATTAATCACTTTTAGCTGAGCCGGATTAACAAGATAGGCTTGAATTCTCTTCTCCTGGAAAGGTTTGATCATTTCCCTCAAGCGCCATCCTCTTTCCACCGTTGTGTGGCAATAATCCGGGCGGACGAAGAAAGAGAACCCGTCCCCATTCCTCCTAGTATCTGGTCTAGCCTTTTCTGCAATAGACTGTCTCAAAATGAAGTTGCCGAAAAATATTAATACTGCTCGAGGTTTGTCGCCTTCTTTAACATTGGAACGGATCTTAAAAGGGGTACGATGAACTTGTTGTATCTCATTAGCCCAGTTCCAGCTTGAGAGCTCTGTAAATGCTTGTTCGAAGAGCTTGATGATAAATGCCCTTATGTCCGACCCTTCCACCCCCTCCGGGACCCCCAAGACCATCAGGTTATTCCTGTGGAGCCTGTTCTCCATCTCCTCCATTTTCCACTGTAAATCCATGACCTGAGAGCATTGGGCGTTGACTTTGGTAGTAGCCCCGGCTACCTCGGCCTCCGTGGATACCACCCTCTCTTCCAAATTAGAGACTCTGTCCGCCGTATTAGTACAAGCTTTCGATAACTTCCTTACCACTCCCTGCATCTTCCTCATGGCCGCCTGTGCTTTGCGGTTATCCTAGCTCGTTTCCTCTCTGTGGGCAAGGATCTCCTGATGTATTGTTTCCAACAGGGAACGATGAGAACCATCGACCGCAGGTCCTCCCTGCAGGGCTAGGTCAGGAGTGTGATCCCATCTCAGTTCTCGGGAAGAGTGACCAATTTTCAAAGACTGACTCTTAACCATCGGGGGCCGCACAAAAGTTGTCGGGAGACCCTCCTCAGATTCAGAATCTGAGCCTAAATAGGAGCTACGTTCTTCTTCTTTGGACCACTCTGCCCCATCAGAGACAGAAAAAGAATATTCACTTGGCACTTTTTCCTTCTCAGTAGATGTACCGATTGGCAGCGGATCAATTTTCTGTGGCTCAGTGTTTACTAATATTTCTGACCCCGGCTGTCCTTCCGAAAAACCGCTACACCCTTTCCCCATATCTTGGGAAGCTCCGGTATTATCCACAGGGGCCGGCTCGTCAGGGACACCTTCAATATCTGCAGGAACAGAAGACCCACTTGAGATATTCACTGAGGGTATACCAATGGGGATAGTAGGGTCAGTGCATTCCTCAAAGATCGTGCAAGAATTACTAACAAAAGTATCCACCAATGGGTTTGCACCTACCCCCACTATCTTAGAGCCCTTCTCTTTTTCCTTTCCAACCTTAGGGAAGATGTCTGCAATTGAAGCTGCCGCCAGCCGGGTCCTACCTGCCACCTGTTGCTTTTTTTTCGAATGTCTGGTTAATATTTGGGATCCTTGTAGGTCCCCATCTCCCTCCGGCTCCATCTCCTCCCTTTGAGATTTTTTCCTGTGGAGCGCTGATTTTGCGCCAGCAGCCACCTTAGGGGCCATGGTATCCCTCTGCGCTCTCAGCACTCTCAACGCCAATGATTGTCTGCCTAGACTGCCGCGACTGCCACTGTCGGACTTCCCGGGCCGTGAGCTACACGCCGACGCTCTCCATTGCCTCGGGACCTGACTCCGCCCCTTCTCGCTTCCGCGGCACTCGTAGGCGGTAGAGAGAGCAGCAAACGCGGCCAAAGCAAAACGAAGAGCCTGTTTTGAAAGCCGACACCCGGTAAGTGCCGTCGGCATAGCCGGCTTCAGTATGCGTTATCCCGGAGGAACCGTAGCTGCAGGTAAGATCTCCTTAGGGACTTAGCACATTGCCTTCACCGCCCAGCTGCGTCGGCCTCCGTTACGGGGCCGCCATCTTGCTTCGCCTTGCTGCCACCGGGAAGCAGTAACAAACTGATCTCTGTGACAAAAGCAGAAACCCACTGACCTACTTACATTATATGCACGTTGTGATCTGCATGGTACAAGTCCTTTGCATCAGGCATATTAATCCTCTGTGCTACCTTAGGATGATTAAAAACGTCCACAAGACAAAACTTCCACCTTTCTCTCTCTCTCCAGAAAGAACATTAATCACTGGAGTTACTTGGACATTTTTATTGTTGGCTGAAAATTGCTGCAGGCCCAGAGCAAAGCAACGGATGCTTTTAAAACAATAGTATACGGCGCCCCACCCGCAGTCAGCACGCGGTGCGATGGCACAGTTCGCACCGCCCTAGAGCCGGCAACTGGCAACACACATAGAAAGAGTACAAGGCCTCTCAGGATGGTTTTGTGCAGGAAAGTGTCTCTTCCTGCACAAAAATAATCCTGCCAACAATGCAGGCACCCTTGCACTATGGTGCAAGGGTGCCTGTGTTGGCTCTAGGCTGCCGAAACGGCACCAGCACTGGGGCAAAGGACAGGAATGCACCATATTAGATAAATACGGTTCAATCCGGCCCTTTCAGCATGGTGACTTGTTGCACTGCCCTACATCAACTCCCCATAAATGAGGCCCATAATTCCTACTCTCTGCTGCTCTTGGAGCATAGGCTGAGGGTATGGCACTTCCTATTATTAGTCTTTCGAGTGAACTAAAAGGGCATTTCGTCCCACTTTGCGGATGCTTTTCCCTTCAACGCTTTAATAGTTTTTTAATTTATTCAGGGTGTGGGTGAACTATGTGAAACATCTGTATTTATGCTTGGACCCATGCTTTGTAACATCTGTTGCCTAAGACGCCTCTAGTGAGTTATAAGTTTATTTAACATTGCATTCACCTTTTGCACAGTTAAAGTTCCAGACAAGGGCTGCATTGTATTTCCTGCTAAAACTTGCTAAGTTGGCCTTGGAAGACTGTGTAATCCCACTTGGACTGGTTACATTACATGGAGAAACTCTCCACCAAAACACTGGGCATGTTCCTGAAACCTAATAACCTTTCCGGGGTCCTGTAGGGTATATATTTAGGAGGTGGGTGTATATGTTTTTAGCTTTAAAGTGCCCAGAGGCTGCTTCCACTGGTTTGAATTTTACCCACGAATTAAACATGTTTTGCATGTGCAGGACTGGCAGTAACTACTAGTATTACAGCGACGCCTGTCTTTCGCCTAGTCAACCCACCCTGTACAATATTCTTATGGTTGCCACATGACAACATATTCAGATATAGATTAAAAATTGATCAATAATTAGAGACTTTCTTGAAATAAAACCTTCAGCAGAGCAGGAGCCTCTCATTCGACCCACTGAGGTAAGATTACTAATATTTGTATTTAACTTGTTTTTATAAAGTTGTTCTTGGTTTACAGTTTACCAACATGGACGGCAAGAAATTGCCAACAGTATAACTTCTGCAGCAGTGTTACATTGTAAAGCCACTTCGCTTTTCTAGATTCCATAAGCTCACACGACAAGCACAGGTGAAAAGGTGGGGGAGAGGGAACTGGTGAGTATGGGGGGCGAAGGGGACAAGATGGGAGGGGACGAGGGGGCAGGGACCGGGGCCGACCGGGGCTCTCTCTCTGCATTCCTGCACTTTCTTCATTCAAATATTGCTAATATTTAATGGGAAATAGTGAAATTCCCTCCCATTTGCTATGTTGGGCTCTTTAGAGCAATCAATTTATGGGGTCCCATATTGTGGACACCACTGTCGAGTTGCCAAGAGTGTCAAGGGCCGGATGCTGAATTCCTGAATCCTTCTTCTTCTTCCAGTGGGATTGTCTGGGATGTAGACCACCCTTTCCAGTAGCCACAGTGTCATCCAGTGTCAAAGATCTAATGGATAACTGATGCCTCCCACAATAGACCCGCAAGGCCAGAAAAAGCACAATAGTGGAATGAAGCTGAAAAATTATGTCAGAAGAAAGCCGACAATTTTCCCAGAGATGGTCCTAAACCTCAAAGAAGGGTAACAAGAGAAAAAGGAACATCATAACTAAAGGGGCAATGAAAGGGACAACAAATACTCCAAAAGCATTGTGGTGCACCTTCCCACTGGCCTCTATTGCTTAGGTACTCTCCAAGCAGGAAGCTAAACCAGGATCCTCTTCATCACCATCTTTGACTGAGGAGAGCATAATAATACAATGACCATCTTGGATAGGTTCATAGAAGAGAGACTCCGCATAACTTCCTGAGGCCGTATTACGGGGGAGCCCTGGGGGCACAACAGTGCAACAGGCATTTGTGCCTACTTTGCACGCCTCCGGGACACTTTAGTATTACAGAAGGTGCGGCACACGCTTGTACGGCCCCTTCTGTAATAATAGCATCGGCGCACATAAAGCGCCAGCGCTATCTTCAGAGGGCGTTCCCTCATTTGCATGGGGTTGTGCCCCATGCAAATGAGGGAATCCCTTTACCTCTATGCCCGCGCTGTATTACAGACGCGGGCGCAAAGAATCTCTCAGGGGGAACACTGACAGTGAGCCACCTGATGGCAGCCCTCTGGAGAGGGGAAAGGGGGCCCCATGGACCCCCAGACATCCCCTTGCAGGCAGGTGAAGTCACTCACTGCACCCGCCTGCAAGGGATCTCTAATCCCCCTTCGATGTGCAGGCGGGTTGCCGTCTGCACTGTGAAAATATGGAGAGGCTTCAAAGCAGCCGCTCTGCTTATCTCCTGAATGCACTGCCCCCAGGGCAGCGCAAGTTCGCAGCTGCCCTGGGGGCAGCGCATTCAAGCTATTATGGCGCATTTTCATTGCTTGCACTGAGCGCATCTTTTAAAAGCTGCACCCAGCGCAAACACTGAAAATACGCCTTTTGTGTAATGCGGCCCCAGTAAGGCATTGTGGGAAGACGACGAGATGCACACCGAGGAACCCAAGGAGCAAAAGTAAGTAATCAGGGTCTATTTGGATTAAGCGTGACAGGAATCCTGACCAATGACAAGCTGAAAACAAGCACAGCTTGTAATGAATGAAAAACGATAGAGCTAGAACATCTGGCAGTACAGGGAAGTATCTCAGGACCCACGGGTCTCAGGTGTGCTCACTGGCTCGACCTCAAGTGTTTCTCAGGAACAAACATTGCAATGTACCCCATTTCAGAAGCTCCCTGTTTGTCTGGATGTCGTCTGAAAAAACGAAGAATTAAGACTGGGGCATGGACAGTAGAAGCTTCTTCACAAGAGTATTTACTAAGAAGATCCCCATTAGCTAACGGCGTCATTCAGTGCAGGCAAGTTTCATGGCCAATAACTTTAAGACCGAATAGTATTTTCACAATCCATGTGATGTAGGACAAATAGAATATTGGCTGTCCAAGGCCGTCATCTTCCAGCCTCTGTAAAAGCACAGCTCCACCTGTTCTGTCTGAGGCATCTGCTTCTATAAAACTTTCTTTTTTGGGTCTTGGTGATGCAGAATGATGCCAAATGTATCATCCTTCAGTTTAAAGAAGGCTCGTTCGGAATACCAGCCAAAACCCTTAAGAAGTTCTTTCTTTAAAATTCAAGTTATGCAGGAACTTAATTGGTAAAACAAAGCAACTGCTGATAGAAATTAGCCAGTCCGAGAAAACATTGGGTTTCCTTGACATGTGAAGGTGATGGCCATTCCAAACTTTCTTAGGGTCCGTTGAAAGACCTTGAGAGTTCAGACGGTACCCCAAATATTCTACCTGGGATTTATCAAATTCGTATTGTTTAGGTTTACACAATAGTTGGTTCTGTCTCAACCTGGATAGTCCTTCTGTCACTTGTCGCTCATTATCTCCCTCATTGTGAGAAAACATAATATGATCCAAATATATTAGCACAAATTGGTACAATATGTCATAAAACACATGATCCATAAACCTTTTGAACACAGAGGGGGCGCTACACAACCCAAAGGGTGGCTCTGAACTCATAGTGACCAAATGGAGTCTAGAAGGCCATTTTCCACTCAACTTCAGCCTTGATACGCAGTAGGTGATATGCTCCACAATGATCCAACTTGGTAAAAATGTTGGCTCCTCTTACAGATTCTAGCATATCTTTAATAAAGGTGAGTGGAAACCAATCCCTAATGGTCACCTGACTTAACTCTCTGTAATAGATGCAGGATGTCAAATCTTTGGAGTTCTTGGACACAAAAATAAAGGCACTCCGGCTGCAGAATTTGAATCATTAATCAACCTGTTTTGGAGATTTTCCTATAAATATTCTTTCAAAACCATCTTTTCAGACTCAGACAAAGAATAGCTCCTAGAGAAAGGAACTACTGATCCTAATTCAAGGGTTATCATGCAATCATGCAGTCGCGATGTGGTGGTAGAGCTAATTCTTTGGGCTTTGAAAAATATCTGTATATTCATGGTATTTCTTCTCTGGAACATATAACAAATTAGGTATAATCTTCCCCGTTGCAACACCTTCAGACTGGACTTCTTTTGGTGACCAATATTTACTGAAAAAATAACAGTTGTCATAGCAGAGCTGAGAAGAAAGCAACACTGTCCTAATCACCGAGCTGATGTAGGGATTGTGCCTTACTAAGTAAGGGACGTGCAGGATTACAACATCATTTGGAGGATATTGACAAGGTAGAACATCTCCTTATGGTTCTCATCTGCCAAGATCAAGAGAATAGTACTTTCTTATACTGGCAATGAGTATCATCGAATGTTTGGACTTGCTCAGGAATGTCTTTTGGGAATTCCATTTTCTTATATTCAATCTTCATCTACATGTAAACCACTAGCTCCACAATCCAGCAAGGCGGTAATTAGGAATTGAGACTTCCCTGCACGGTTATCCTTATGGGGCTAAGAAATTAGGAAGCTGAGTTAATTCCAGATGAACCAACAAAGGGTGTTTGATGCTCTCCTATCTTTTTTTTTTTTAACACAGGACAAAATCTTTCATTTCCTGATGGACATAGAGGCCGAACTGAGCAAGAGCGAATCAGGTGTTCAAGAGAGACACAATACATACACAGACCACTCCTGCGGCGATTATCTCTTCCCTATTCAGTAAGTGCACCTCAAGAAGTTCCAATCCAATCTGCATTGGCTTTTCTGTTGAGTTACTTGAGGATTCAGGAAACTGAGCTTCTAGTTTCTTGTGGAAGAAGGTTCCATCATTCGCTCTCTCAAATGATGTTCAACCAGCAGAGAAAGAGCTATGAGTTAGGAAAAATTTGCTGGCAGGGGGTATTGCTCAATGTATCTCTAATCTTATCCCTTAGTAAACAAAGTCATCAAGGTATGGTCAACCCAGTTAGTCTCTGAGGCTAGTTGACGAAACTTGGTATCATAAAACAAAATATCTGAGGTTCTCTCCCGAATGCCAAGGGGAACCTCCTCAACCGAGAACTCCATATCAGGCCCCTCAAGCATCTTTCAAAAAATGAATTGCAAAGTTAAACATTCTAAAAAGTGCTTTAGTTTAGTATGGTCCCCTGAAAAACGAAAGGTGACTGGAAGTATGCTTGGCAAATGTGTGACTGTTTGCTAAAGTCTGCCTTAATGCATGATTTTCATCTAATAACTGTTGCAACTCCAAGGGGCTCATTATGATGGCGGAATCCCAATCGTACTACGGCGGGCGGAAAGTCCGTCCGCCATGGTTTCGCAAGGCGGTCCTTTTCCGCCCGCCTTGCGGAACCCAGAACCAGGGCAACATTGCGGTGGTGCCGTGCAGGCACCACCGTAGGGATTACGGTATGCCCTTCTGCCTGTCTTTTTGTGGCGGATATCCCGCTGCAAAAAGACAGGCGGAGACTGGCTTTGGGGGCCTGTTGCTGGCCCCCTCTGTGTGGTGGGGGGTGCACTGGGGGGGGTACCCATGGTACGCCCTGCAGTTCCTGCCACGTGGTGCAGGGAAATGCTGTGCATGCTCTTTTGACATTGCAGACGGTGCTGCAGCCAGCAGCACCGTCCGCAATTTTAAAAGGCCAGGATACGCCCACCAGTATGGCGGGCTCATTCTAATTGCACTGGTGGGACTGCCGCACGTCTGGCGGGTGGTCCCAGCACCGTTATGATGGCGGGCGGACTGATGTCCTCCCGCCATCATAATGAGCCCCCAAGTTCTGTTGTTGCAGGGCTTGAGCCCAGGCACGGCCTGGACCTGCCAGATTCCCTACAATGGAATCCATACTAAGACCTAATCTCTGGACTCGCTGGTGCCGGAACCTCTCAAGGTCTAGACACTGAATTGTTCAGTCCATCTTCTTCCAGTGGGATTGTCTGAGATATGGATGATCTTTTCCACTGACTACAGTGATGTCCAGTGTGAAAACCACTCTAACTTGTGCCTTCAAGAATGAGCCCTCACGGAAGGAAAAAGCCACAAGGAAAGAAAAACCATCCAGAGGTATGGCCTGAAAAATGGTGTCAGAAGGAAGCCAGGACATTTCCAGGAGATGGTCCAAGAAGGTCGGGGAAAACCTCAATTAAGGGAAAAAGAGAACAGAGTAACAGAAGGCCTAAAACTGTTTTTTTCTGGGCTTTTGATGCATTTTTCAATGCTTATGGGGGCCTCCAGCGCTATGCTGAACCTAGGCACCTCTCAGGGTGGCCCTCCCCTGCAAGGTTGTGGAAATATTTTTTTCCACTGCGTGAAACTTGTGATTTTTTAGGAACAATTGCAAATTGGAAAAAGGCTGATATTTTTTTTCTTACTTTTCAGCCCTTCTCCAACCAGTCACATATGTTCAAATATTCAAATATGATTGACAGGAGTCACAAGTGATTGTGTCACAATTTAAAATGGCAGATATACAAAAGTGTTAACCCTTTTAACACTATATGCAACTTTCTTAAAGGGTGATATTTCTAAAAATACGAAGCAGTTGAGGCCAAACCGATGAAAACATATTTTCTGAGTAAATTTCTACTTTCATGCCAAGTTTGGTATAATTCTATTGAATTGTTTTTGCTGTAGGTGCTGGCAAAATTTCCAATGGGACCTAAAATGGAAAAAAACTACTTTTTTCACCCCCAAGTAACGTTCAAAAGTTATTGAAAAATAAAAAAAATTGCCTTTTCAATGGAAAATGCACCTGAACCTTAACTGCACATTTGGTGGACACAATACTTCGTTTGATGATATAGTTAAAAGTTATATGTGTGGCCTCCAGGAGGTATTGGCATACATTTTAAAGTCATCCATTATTTCATGCCATATTTCATATGGTGTAGATTTATTAATAAATTTCTCTGAAGATTGTTTAGAGATATTTTCGAACTATATAAGTTGTGTAACTAAGACTTAAGACTTCAGTTCTTCAGCATTGGTATCTTCATGGATTCACATGCTTGAATTATTCCATGTTGTCAGACTTGGAACCCCCGGTAACAATGTCAATACCACAGTATACACATACACTCAATAACATTGAAAAACAAACCTTTGCCATCCTATCCACATCATTGTACACTGTCCGAACTCCAGCCAACCTAAGCTGGTCCCTCGCCAGAGGCTTTCAATTGTTAGATTTTCTAACTCAGAAAGTGTACAGTATCCATGCCAGTAGGCCCCATTTCAAGGGGAGGCGTGTGGGCTGCATGTGAATCTATGAAATATACCAATGCTAGAGAACCGAGGTTACATGTAAGTAACTATTTTCCTTCTATACCATTGGATCTATGATCGATTCCAATGCTTGAAATCAGATTATCATAGCTATACCATAAACCACAAAGGAAATTAGGAATGAGGCTTACCTTATGAGAAAAGGTTTTTCAGAACTGCCTGATCCACCCACTGCAGCTTCTCTGCTGGTTTTTTACATCAATGCAGTAATGCTTTACAAAAGCATGTGTTGTCCTCCACATTACAAATGTCTCTCAAAGGAATCCATACAAACAGGGCAGTCGTTGTCACTAAAGCTGTTGTGGTATGTGCTTTGACTGACCTTGTTAATGGCCTGTTCATAAATACATGAGCTGTTGTAATGTAAGCAGCAAGCCATCTTGCTAGAGTCTGCTTAGCAATTGCTTTTCTTTTATTTCCTGACCCAAAAGCTACAAAGAGCTGATCGGTTTTGTCAGCGATGCTATTCTCCTCTGGGCATGCACAAAGATCCTATGATTCCACTTACCGGCACCACCAACTCTGCTGTAATAGCTCAGATGATAGGAGAGGCCAGGTGAGATAAAAGGTGTCTGGGAAGTGACTCTGGGGGGAGAGATCTGTAAAAACAAAAATGAATGTCTTTATCCTCTTCTGATCATAGACTATCTTACATTCACACCATCAAACACCATGTAACATGAATCATCTGTGTGAGGAAAGGTTTGAGTTTGAAATCTATTATCTTGTCACGAAGAAGAAAAAATTACTTTACCTCTGACAATAATCTTTCTGGTGGATGTTCTAACCACTGATTCCTTCCCATGTTAGGTTTCTTGGGATGCGCGCTTCACCCATGATGGCCGCCACCCTAGGTTGCTTGGGATTCGTAGTCCCTCATTGCAAGGCTGCCCATCACAAGGTGTCTATGCATGCATCCTAATGTTATGTAGCGTCTGTGCTGGCATAGTAACTACCTCTTACCCTTAACTAGTTTGAGATGATGACTTCTGACATAGATGATTCCTGCTTTGGTGGAATGATTTTTGCCACACAAAATTCCAGCTTTGGTGGTGATCTGACATAGCCTTATAGATCGCCTAATTATTGAAACCCTGACATGTTTTCCAGAATTCTTTTGTTTCATGTACGTTTTAGACATCTCTTTATGTCCAAAAAATGTAGACCTTTTAGCCTCTGTACTTGCATTTGCAAAGAATGACGGTAACGAAATCTTTTGTCTCATCTGAAAAGTCATGAGCACACTGGGAATTGATTTTGGATAGGTTGTCAGAGTGACTATCCTTTGAAAAAGTCAAAAAACAGTTCCTTACAGGAAAGAGCTTGAAGCTCGCTGACCCTTCTTGCCGATGCTATGGCTCATAGAAATGCGGTCTTCCAAGACAAATGTTGTTTAAACACTTCATTAACTGGTTCAAAAAGTCAGTGACCTCATAAAGGGCTGGCAATAACGTGTTTAGTTCCCACCCTGGAGCGAATTTGGGAGAGGGCCGACATTTTCTGACAAAAAACATTATGAATTCTTTCGCAGCTCTTTGTGAAAATAAACTTCAAATATTTGGACATATAAAAAACCTAAATATTGCGGCCACGGGAACGTTTTTTAAAGTTTTTTTTATATTTCTATTAACTTTGCACTCCAGCACGATAGTCAAAAGAAAGGAAACGAATACAAAATATTCATCATGCAGTGCAATCCAAGGCAGTATACATGACAATTGGAGAGATCAGTAGTACAAGTCATGTATTGCAAAAAGTGGAGGGTGTGAGCCCACGGAGAGGACCCCGCAATCCTACAAAACAACCGCACCACACTTCAGCATATTTATCCAGTCTCCCATCCATCCACACAGTGCTTTAAATGGGCCGGTACTGCCCGGTACGGAGTACCAGCACTTTTTTATTTTGAGAGGGAGAGTACCGGCACTTCTCAAGAGAAAAGCTATACTTGTAATTGGAGAGTACCGACATAAACAAGCAGGTACCCTGGTACATGCTACCTGCACTTCTATTTTTCCATTTCAAGCACTGCGTACACATACATCTAGGTCTGCCATGTTAGACAGGCATCCTTAAAGATGGACCTCCAGGGATGATTCTGCGATTAATGGGTCAGCAGGGGCGAGGGGGGATCTCCCCAGGTCCATTAGGGGACAGGCCACCAATATGGCATCCCACAGAGGCAGAATCGGCACATTCTGCACTCCCCTGGCCTCCACCCTGCGATTCGACTCTCTCTCACAGTCCGCCCACCTCGCCAGCTCTAAACCCCATTTATATATATATATATTCAAGGTATTTGCCTGTGAGCGAGAATTAAGGCCAGATCTAGAAACCTATTTGAAGTCTTCCGGGCTTCAGAGCACTCGTGGAGGCCCAGAAAACACAGCTGCGGGCTAAGCACAAATTGCCGGAAGGTGGTTCTATGGACTACCTGGAGGAACAAAGCCCAATACGGTGACAATAGGAGGCAAGACCATACCATATGGAAAAAGCAGCCATCCTCTGCAAAACATCCAGGGCTCTCCGACGTCGAGGCTGGGAACATAGGGATCTATTATGATGTAGGGCGGATCGCCACCACCCGCATGGCGGTGGCGATCCGCCCTACATCATACCCCGCCCGACACCCATTTCCCCACCGCCATATTAGTATGGCGGCGGACCCCGGCGGACGAAAAGACCGTCCACCGGTTTTCTGCCGGTCGACCAGTCAACCGGGCGGAAAAGGGGCTGGATATGGTGGCGGTGTCTGCTAGACACCGCCATCCATATTAGCATGGGCAGCGGTGGACGCTTTCCATGGCGGAGACCCCGCCATGGAAAGCCATGCGGATTTTTCTTTCGGGGGCATGTTGCTCGGCCCCCAGGGTATTGGGGGTGGGTGGGGGAACACATGGGGTTACCTATGGTACCCCCCTACATTGTCACGGACAAGGTGGCAGTCACCTTGTGCATGACAATGCACAATGTCGATTCCCTGCATTTTGGCGGGCGATTCTGTGAGCACCGCCCACCACAATGCTGGGAATGGCATTGGAAGTGGCATCCTAATTGTCGTGCTGGACCGCCGCACCACTGGCAGCCGGTCCCTGCACCGCTAGGGTGGCAGGCGAACGAAAGTCCACCCGCCATCCTAATAGGCCCCTTAGTGTGTATGCACCAGAGGGTGAGGTAAGCTTGATGCAAATAATACATTTAATAAGTTTGAAGCAAGCGTTCTGGGATACACTTGGGGTGCATTCCAGAACCCTCCTCCAGGCCTGTTCAGACAGGGGCGAGCCTAGGTCCGCCTACCAGCGCAACCGGAACTCTGTGAGGTCCAATGGGACCCCCTGTAGGAGAGCTCTATATAGCAGTGTGACTGCTTTTGTCTGCCTCGTAATGAGAAAAAAAGGTGAAGGCAGTCATGCGTCTGTGGTTCCGCTACCCCATGACCCCACCACTCGTGTATTTTGCGTGTCAGTGCACAGTGCAGCAAAAAGTGCCCTACTGGGAGGTCATAAGTCTCCCAAAGTGCCAGAAAGGGACATAACTTACCTCCCATAAAAAAGATCACCCAAAACTGTGACCCAGGCTAGCGTCCATTGCTGGAGTCCCATCCAGACACCATGCTGTTCCCAACATTGAGTAATGAGTAGCGGAAGTTCCTGCGTGTATGGTGTCACAATATGCGGCCTCTTAAGAACTCTGGCCCAGACATAACATGCTGTTCTAATTAGCGCATTCAAATTCCGCAAGCTAGAAAGAGGATCTGGTTTAGCAAGACCCTGGACAACAACTCCTTGGATGAGGAACCACACTCTCAAGTACCCATATTATCCCAGAGATAGGATCACCATTGAGCCAACCTTTGTATTTGTGCTGCTGCCACATAATAAAGTTCTATGTCGGAGGCTGCCAAACCACCCTCGAGCACTGGAAGGCGCAATTTCTAGAGCGCCACGCAGTGCAGTGAGGTGCCCCAGTATAATGACAACAAGATACTGCTGAGTTCCTGAAAAAACATCCGGGTTAGCTCTACCCAGAGGGTCGCAAACAAATTAAGGAGATGGCAACCCACAAGAGTGGTAATGTCGTCCAGAAGGACACCAATTTTCTCAATCCAGCAAGAGCGTGGCCACAATTGCCATTGAAAACAAAAGTGCCGGCAGATGGCCGCACCCAGGTATCGGATACTATGGTGTTTCCACGGTAGTGCAGAGGCCGAGGGAATAAGCTTGTGCTCCATCGTGTCCCCCCGAATAGCATAATTACAGGACTTACTCCAGTTGACCTCTAGACCCGAGAAATGGCCAAAGCTTCAAGTCAACTTCCTCACCCATCAGATACAATAACATATCACCCGCGTACAGAGGGAGGTATGTACATTTATCAGTGATGTGTAGACCGTTATAGTGCTGGCCCAAGTAAACCATTCAAGCAAATGGCTCCTTGGCAAGGATGAATAATAGCGGGGATAGGGGACAACCTGAGCCTCTGATATCAAAGAGCCAGTGTGGACTCTAGCAAGCAGGTGATTGTGGAGGAGCGTCGTCCACTTAAGGAAGGAGAGACCAAGGCTCATGCCAAACATAGTAGCATACAACATTTCCCTACAGAGCGAGTCAAATGCCTTTTTAATATCCACCGCCAGGACCACTGCCTCTACCGGTAAACGCTCCCGTTGGTCCTGGACTAGGAGTAGCTGACAAACATAAGCATAGTGATACGTGTAGAGATAAATCTTGTCTGATCAAGGTTCACTCTGTGAACACATATGGGGGAGCAAGCAGGCAGCCAACACCTTGCCCAAGATCTTGTAGTCAGTGTTAAGCACTGAAAGTGGGCAGTAAGATTCAAGGAAGAGTGGGTTCCTATCTTTTTTCAGAAGTGATACAATAGCAGCTTCACAGAGGGAGGAAGGAAGAATACCCTGCCGGTGGCAGTCATTATAGAGGGTCACAAGTTTAGGGACAAGATCTAACACGTTAGCAGCGTAGAATTCTATAGGCAGCCAGTCCAAACCAGGCACCTTCCCCCTTGCCGTGTCTTTGATTGCACCTCATACTTCCTCATCCGTAATATCTGCCCCCAACCGATCTGCTACCTCGAAACCAAGGGAAACAGGCGAGGAATCCAAAATATAACTCCATATCCATGCCACTACACCTGGTATCTGCACAGTACAACTCACAATAGTGGCAAAGCAACACTTTGCTAATCACATCCTGGTTGAATACATCTTGCCCTGAAGTATTATGCACTTGAAGGATGGTGTGTCCCTACCCTTAGGCTGAAGAAGCCATGCCAGCATGCTACCCAATGTGTCCCTTTCAGCATTGACCCCACATACGTTTTACAGTCAAAACACCGCAGGCATCCCTCAGCTCAAAGATTTCTCCCTTTCCTCCAGTATTTGGCTCCTACCGTCTGGAATCCCCTCCAACTCGCATAGAAGACCATCGATTACTACTTCCTGGTGCTAAATATTGAAAAGCAGCTAGGACTGCAGCCCCACTTTATTAGAGATGCAGTATCCCAGAATCATCACTTTCATGGCTTTCCTCTCGACTCCCACTGACAAGGCCAAACCTGCGTTGTCAAGTCAATAATTCGTGAAATGCTCACCCACACCTGGAAGGCTGGTCCTCAAGCATCACAGGGTCCAGGTCCCAGGATGCGACAGTGAATTCAGGTGAAGACCACTGAAAAGTACCCAACACAGGGGAGTGATCGGAGTAAGTTTTTGCCAAATATTCAGTTCCCACCACCCTGACATATAGCGCACCACAGCTATAAATCCGATCAAGTTGGACATCAAGGTCATGCAACCCCGAATGGGAACAGTACACTTGAGTATAAGGTTTACGTACTCTCCAGGAATCTATTAAATCTCACTAAACTGCCCACAAGCGCACCGTATTCGCCAACCTAGTCACCAGCGCACTGCACAAGGGGGGATGCGATCTATCCAGATCAATGCATACCAGACAATTAAAATCGCCCCAAAATAATACTCCAATATGGCACCACTTCGATAGGAGGGTGCCAATCCCTACAAGAACACCGGATTGTCGACATTCGAGGCATAGACATTCAGTAGTTCAACATCCCTACCATCTAATCATTTTAATGCCAAGTCATATCGACCATTGATGTCTATGACTGCTCTATGCAGCTGGAATGGGAACCCCAGCTCTGATCCAAATACCAGCGCCACGCCATAAAGCTGAATAAGTGGTGGCATATAGTTGCCCCCACCGACGCCCTCGGATGGCCCAACTCTCAAACTCTGTGAGATGAGTCTCTTGCAAAAAAAACATTTTGAACTCCCCTCCATTTCAATTAAGACAGCACATATAATGCTTAGAAAGGGAGGAAAGGCCCTGCTTATTCATGTGATTTATTTAACCTGTACTGCCATGGAATTCAAGCCAACAACAGGGACCAGACACAGACCCACCCCCACTAGAACAGACCCCTTCGCTTTATGCCCAAGAAATTAAATCCACTGTCACGTACATTCTGTCATCAAAAAACCCAAAAAATAAACAACAAAAGACATTCCTATGTAAGCAATACCCTACACCCCCTCCCAGGACAGACATACAACCATCCTGTCAAATCACCACACCATGCAAGACCCACCAAAGAGCCAAGAAAGGGCCAATGGGTCAACTAGTTCTATAACAGAGGGATTCAATCAGGGAGGGATCCATCAGCTAAAGGAGGAAAGAGCAGCACACAGGGAGTACAACAATTCTAGTGGCAGCATCCACCAAACCCCCCTCTGCCTAACTCCCCCTCCATCCCGCCCATAACCGGAGTACACACAGGATATAAGAAGCACACAACCTGCTCACCAAAAACAACAACAACAACAACAAGAAGTGGAAATGGGGGCATGTCAAGATGAGAATACAGTGTCAAAACAGCCAGCATTAAACAACATCATCCACCGACCCCGGGATGACCACAGCCAAGGTGTTCTCAAGCCCTAGTGTAACAGAGTTTTCTGACTTGTAGGTATAGGTAGAATGTTTCAGGGATGGACGCTGAGAGAAACCATTGCTGATCGCCAAAGATGCTGCAGCCTCCACTGCCCTCATGTGTTCCTGTGCCATCTGTGCCTACCTTAGGTCGGGACGTCCCCCTATGCCAAGGTGCGAAGTCCGCCGTAACTCAGACACCTCAATATGCACAGTACTTTGTCATAGAGCTCAGGACAATCCCAAGCAGCAGACAAATCAGTGAATATATGCCCTACATCCTCAGCTTGGACCTATAGCTGAGCAGGATAAAGTAAAGAATATATCAACCCCAAGTCATTTAGTTTTCCGTCACAGCAAGAAATGATGCCCTCTAAGTCTGAACTTGGAGAATTAAATCAGGGTGTAGGGACACCTTAGCATTGTCCACAGGAAAGGGGCCATGCACATGTGCCTGCTGCAGGAGTTGATCTCTATCTCGAAAATGCAAGAGGCACGTCAACACCGGATGTGGCAAGCTCCATGGTGAGGCAACTGGCCTGGCATTCTATGTGCCCGTTCCATTGCAAAGAATTTGGAGAGGCCTTCCATGGCCATTACTTCCTGCAGCCAATCCTTCAGGTAGGTCAACAGGGAGTCACCCTCCACCTTTTTGGGCAGTCCCACAATACAGACATTATTGCGGAAAGCACGGCCCTCCTGGTCATCTAGCCAGGTCATCAGGTGTCAAGTTTGGGCCTCCAGAGCCGTGATGTGATGATCCGCAGATTGAAGGGCAGGGGATAGGGACTTCACAGTGCCCTTTAGGGTATCAACCTTCTCTGACAGTTTCCGAGAGTCTTCCCTGATAAGGCCCAATTCCAGTAAGGTGCCAAAAGAGGGCAACACAGGGAACCAACATGCCCCCTGTATGGGCTGGGGCCAGCAATGTTGCCAAGTCTCAAGGGCCTACTGTCCAATGCAGAACAGGGGATCAGAAACACAGAAAGGGACTGCATCCAGGGTCCCCCATGGGCAGTACCATCCACTGTGTAGTTCTCACAGGTGCAGGGGGTAAATCCTCTCCAATGGTCTAGTTGATCATCTTCAGCAGGGCCATAACCCAGTTGCGGTCTACCCGCTAGGCATGTCAGGTCCTGGAAACAAACTCCAAGTTAACATCAGACGGTTCCTCATTGGCCCACTGTGTAGGTAGCAGCAGTAGGCAAAGCCCCCCAACCCACAATCCACTGTACGGCTCCCCCTTATGAGTGGGGAGAATACATGCAGGCCATTGAAGCAAATCAGGCTCACCTGCTGTCTTTAATGTGGGACTGCCATCTTGGGCATGGTCGAGA
The DNA here is from genome assembly GCF_964204655.1 of Triturus cristatus. Classification (NCBI taxonomy): domain Eukaryota; kingdom Metazoa; phylum Chordata; class Amphibia; order Caudata; family Salamandridae; genus Triturus; species Triturus cristatus. The sequence goes on along the minus strand of NC_140595.1, from coordinate 633,870,733 downwards.
CCCGGTCACGGCCCTTTGACAAAGCGTAGTTGTCTTCTGAACAAGTGCCCAATCAGCACGGGGGTCTGTTTCGCAAGGGGCCTCCAGTACAATCTCTGAAGATGGGAGGAGTCTGGAGTGTTGCCGCCGAACCACTCTACTGCGGCCTCCACTAACAGAGAAGTTGTTATGGTGAAGTGTTTGTATTCTGTCCTTTGAAAGCAGTTTTACATCCAGTTTGAATTCAAATGATTTCTCCACACACTTTTCCCACAAGTCTGCATACCAATGCTGGTGTGCCAGTGCATATAACCTTTGTCTATCTCCCACATGCGTGAATGTAAGTATAGTCTGTTCAGGTGGTACACTATGTCATTGTGTATCCCTGGCATGTGCTCCTCTGAAAGACAGACATTGTTATAAATAATCCAATTCCATGACTTTTGTGTTTCCTGTGAGAGAAGCAGTGATTTAGTCTCACCTTGCTTCTGAATGTAGAACATCTTGGTAGTGTTGTCTGTTATCACTATGACATGAAAGCTTTCTCCTGTTATATTCCAGAGTTAGGCCCATGTAGTAAAGCAGCTTATTTCTTACATTGTCCTCACCATAACATTTCAGCTGTGAACTTTTGCACATATTTGCACGCACAACAATGTGGATTAGTTTCCCTGAAACTAAACTTGTTTACACATCTAGCTTTGCACAACATTGTCAAAATGCCCTGAAAGTCATGAACAAGGTCTCGTTCCGCACTATGTACAAATGTTCTCTCTATCTTCATCCACGGTGCGACTGGGCTACCTACATATCCCTAACATCACTAATCTATATGCACATCGCAAGGCTGCTTTCTATTATAAAAGATGAGCTTCCTGATAGATTAGCAGAGGAGACGCTTGAGCTGACACCGAGGGTCCTTACATGTTGAGACTTCACCACACACTGGTCTGACATCTCATGAGGGGTGTCCAGTTTGTGACCAAGACAGGTTCCTTCATTCTCTTCCATCAGGTTAGGGTGTTGGATCGTCCCTTGGGGTGATTCTTGGCTCCACACCTACACACACTCTAGGTACACTTAGAGTAGGGTTTGCATAGTAGGAGCAGGCTCGATTACTGCCTTGTTTTATATGCCTGCATATTTACCCAGCTTTAGCACCATGGTAGAACTATATCTACTGTTACACTTTTGGTGCTTGTAATCACTTTTATCTGCTTCCGTCTATTAATCATTGCAGCACACGTATTTTATACACAAATAACGTTGGTTCAATAAACGTATGGAAAAACATTACAGTGTGTATTTTCTGTATACTTCTCTGAGAATAAGTGAGCACGAATGACTGAGCGAAAGGTTCTGTACTGTTCCTACCATCCCTGAGGGGTCAGGGATGTCATGTTCAGTGGTTTCCAGAAACCATTCACTCCCTGATAAGGTTAGGGGGGCTTATGGTAGCACTGTGAGCTAGCTGGTCTATAGGCCAGCATATCCTTTGGGGGTGTCGGGAATCAGTCTAGGCACCAAGCCACTAGTTTATGTTGTCCAACAAACGCGCAGATCCTACGGATTAGTAGGAACTACACAAAAATACTATTTGAAGAAAGGCTTTTAGCGTCAATCTGACCGCTCTCAGCTCCAGTATATTTATGTGAAATTCTGAGTCCTTTTCTAACCATAAGCCATTGACGTGCATATTTTGTAATAGCTACCCATCCTGCCAATCATCTATCTTTGTCAAGAAGAGATGAGGCTTTACTGGTTGTCCTGGATGTACTTTAGAATATTGGTCTTCCTTATCCACCACTGAAGTGCCTTTTTCACATGTGGAGTTATTCCTGCTATGTCATCCCATTCTCTGTAAATTTGTTGTCACAGCTCTCTTAGTTGTTCCTGTATTATTTTCATATGGAGACGACAGCGGGGTATCAACTGAATGCACCACAACATTGTTCCCAGCATTGCTTTGAGCACTCCTACAGAAGTGCACTCTCTGGTACCAGAAATGTAACCTGGCTCATCAATTTGCTTCCTCTTTCTTGGGATTGGAATACCATTCACCTGGATATTACAATTCTTGCACCAAGAAATATTAAATCTCTGCTCTGCAATAGATTTGACCTTTTCTGTTTAGAATTAGGCCTAGTTTCAAAAGAACATTCATCGTCAAGCTGAATGTACTGTGCTTTCTGTAGGTTGCCCGCTGTTATGAGCTAGTCTTCCCTCTTTTGAATGTTGCAATTGGATCTGTTCATTTTGTAAAAACCTGTGGGGCTGATCTGGTCTAAACTGATAATGATGGCCAGCTACCATTAACCCAATGTACCTTGTCTGATTCAAATGTGATTCAAATTGTAATGTAGAAGTAGTTTCCCTCTAGAATTATGGATGATAAAAGATTGCCTGTCCTGATGACTGGTAGGATTTCCGCCTATGTAATCTGATGGAAACTTTGTTTTCTTATGAATTTGTTCAGATTCCTTAAATCCAGTGCTGGTCGCAGTCTCCGGATTTGTTTTTATTTAATAAAAAATCTGGAGCAGAAGTTCAACCTCTTTCCCTCTGAACACACAACGCCTATAGCTTCATTGTTTATCAGCTTTAGCACTTCCTGCAGCAATTCTTTTAAGTGCTTGAGTCTCCCCTTTTCAGTGGCAGAGATGGAGGTTTCATCAGAAATTCCAATAATCACCATGTTTTACAATATTCAAGGCCCATCTGTTTGTGGTTATCTCATGCAAGTCTTTTTATAAAACATTGTATTTTGCTTCCCATTGGCAGCTGAACTAGAGAAGGGGTTCTAGAGGTCCAGTCAGGTTCTAAATTCTTTTGCCTCAAATTTGGAGGGCTGATTACCTCTTTGGTGTCTGCATTGTCTGCTAGTTTGGCCTCACTGCTCCTTTGCTGTCATAAGCTCTATATTGCTCCTAGGGTTGAAAAAAGGATCCTTGTTGATTCTGATTTGACCTTTCATATCCCTTCAATGTTTGCCTGTTCTGAAGCACAGCTAACAACCTAGTTGTCTCAATTTCTGCCCTAATTGTCTGAAGTGATTCATCTACTTTTTTACCGAAAACATTATTCCCACCAAAGGGCATATCCATTTTCCCATGACTGAACCTGTTGTCTAAACGAAGTACTTTTTGTCCAGCCATACCTTCTCACAAATCTCCCTAAAAGCATAAGATGATGCATCCATTAGCGAAGCTGAGGCCTGTTCTCCATTCTGTAGTATGGTTTTAGCCTTATCCCTATACTCTTCTGGCATTTTTTCTAGGAAGGGTACTATGCTGGTCAATAGCTGCCTTTTGAATTTAGCAACTATAATTGAGGATTTGACTATGGCAACTGCATCTGCGGCTGAAACATTTACCTCCTTGCCCATTCAATCCAGCTTTCTGCCTTCCTTCTCAGTGAGCGATTTACATTGCATTGGCAGGTTTCTCAATCTTCTTTGTGCTGCAAATTGGTTTTAACCTGATTCAAGATACAGGCAGGAGCTGAACCAGTAGCCTTGTATATTTTCTCTATCCTGGACAAATTAACTGAGGCGGTGGCAAGGTTTTGCATCTTCGTTAGGCCTTTTTTTCTACAGATGATCTAATACAGAAATTGATCTAGCACTCCTGTTAGCCGTGTTTGAAATCTATGGAAAACAAGTCTCCTCGACTACATAAGTAGGGAGACTAATACTTTCCAATGCTTTCTATATTACAGAATGAAATATCCCAATGTCATCGGGGATAATCTATGTGCTGTTTCTGGGCTGACCACAGAAGCGGTTCCATTCAAATTCATTCCTTGGTGCACTAGGTGGGTTCCAGGAGATGTATCAGTGTCCTCCTGATCATCATCTGTCAACAACTGTGTTATTCTCCCACCTGCATTATCACCCCCATCATCATGAATTCCAATTCACCATCTGAGTTACTGTTATATCTTGACATACTCTGCAGTAATTTAGGAAAATTCTGACTATTTATCAACCCCACCGCTGTTACCTGCACGGACCGTGGCTGGGTCCTGGTATGGAGAGAGGTTCTTCACATATCTTTTAAATCAGTGATTATATTGGTAATAAAACTGATAGTTGTGGAATGCATATTAACCTAGGTTGGGGTTCTGTTTGCACTGGAGGCTGCCTTTGCGAAGGAGGTGGTAGCCTCTTGTGAAAATCCTTTATCATATCTTGTAGTGTATTCAATATTTGCATAGACACCTGCACCATGTGTTGTAAAGGGTGTACCCATTCTTCTTGCCTCTCCTTGTGTTTCAGTGGTCTTGGTGACTGAAGATTATGATTTGATTGTGGTTAAGTACATAGGCTTTGTAGAATCATCATCTGAATCGGTGTACTGAATATTTAAATCCTCAGGCAAGCAGCCCTTCTTTCATCTCCTGAGCTACCATTGTAACTGAAAGAGGCCTGAATCATTTCTAAACCTGGGTATTCTTCATGTCCAGACGAAGCACATCACAAAATTATTTTTAATTGTTGTAATGGGATTGTAGACTCCACTAATGCCTGCATTGGTAAAATGGATATACAAGATACAACTGAAACCACAGTATGACTTAAGAATTGCACAGTATACTGCTTATATGTGGCTGGACATTCCATTTGTCTTGTTGTCGACTGTATCATCGACAGTGTTGTCAATGAATCGTACGTCGTCGACAATTGCTCCTCACGCAGACTCTAAGCACCCGCCTTCTTTGACGACGATTTAGTGGATTTTGTGGATTCCAGAAGTGTCCATCACAGAAATGTAAGGAGAATTTGTAATTTCAGGCAAAGTTTGAGGTTTTCACAGCATTTTGGGTAGGAAAACCTCATGGAATCAATGTAAGGCACACCACCCTGGAATCCCCTAGTTATGTCGTTTTCAAAAATGGCTTTGGTTCGTAGGTTTGCATGGGTGGCAGCATAACTCGGCCCCAAATGCCGTAGCTACCCAGATTGCCTATGTCTCAATGTAGGCCTTTTGTGGTGTGATCTTGTGGCCCACCCAGACAAGTGGCGTACAGTTCTTATTGGGGGACAAGTGGAAAATCAGGGCGGTAGAAAATATGTGGCTCCCTGCAGATTGTAGAACTTTCCATCACAGAGATGCGAGGAAACATGTTTTTTAGTCAAAGTTTGAGGTTTGCAAGGGATTCTGGGTAAACAAAACCCAGCGAGAGCCATGCAAGTCACCCACCCTGAACTCCTCTAGTCTAGTTTTCAAAAATCTGCAAGTTTGCTAGGTTTCCCTAGGTGCAAAAAAAGGATCTGTTTTGAGTGGAATAATGTGATGTATTCATGTTGCGTTTTGAGCCTTTACCTGTTGTGGGTTCTATGCCTACTCACGCAAGTGAGGTACCATTTTTATTTGGAGACTTGGGGGAATGCTGAGTGCAAGGACGTTTGTGGCTCCCTGCAGATTCCAGAAGTTTCCATCGCAGAAATGTGAGGAAAATTTGTTCTTACTCAAAAATTGCGTTTTGCAAGGGATTCTGGGTAGCAAGACCTGGTGATAGCCACGGCAGTAACCCCACCTTAGATCGCTCAGAGTGTCTAGTTTTCACAAATGTGCAAGTTTGCTAGGTTTCCCTAGGTGGTGGCTGAGCCAGGGCCCAGAATCCACACCTACCCACTTTGAAAAAAGGGTCAGTTTTAAGTGGAAAAATGTGATGCATCCATGTTGCGTTTTGGCTGGTTTCCTGTAGCGGACACTAGGCTTATCCATGCAAAAGAGGCACCATTTTTATTGGGAGACTTGGGGGAATGATGGGTGCAAGGACGTTTGTGGCTCCCTGCGGATTCTAGAACCTTCCATCACGGAAATCTGAGAAAAATGTCAAAGTTTGAGGTTTGCCAGAGATTTGGGATAAATAAACCTAGTGGGAGCCATGCAAGTTACCACCCCCCTGGATTTCCCGAGGTGTCTAATTTTTTTAAATGTGCAAGTTTGCTAGGTTTCCCTAAGTGCTGGCTAAGCTAGAACCCAAAATCCACAGCTACCCACAGCTACCCACTTTGCAAAAAAAGGGTCAGTATTGAGTGAAAAATGTGATGTCTCAATGTTGTGTTTTGGGCTGTTGCATTTTACGGGCACTAAGCCTACTCACTTATATGGGGTACCATTTTTATTGGAAGACATGTGGAAGCATATAATAATTGAACATGTGTTATTACCAATTGGATTTCACTGCATTTGTGCCTTCCAAATGTAAGCCAGTGTGTAAGAAAGAAGACATTTTAAAAAACACCCTCCAAATCGTACGCTAGTACAGGTACCCACAAATTCAGAGATGTACAAATTAACCAGTGCTCCATCTTGTGCCCACTTAGGCAATACATAGGTTTCCTTGATACCCATTTTTTTAGTCTATATATTACAGCATATGAAGTTGTTTATGCTTGGTACATAATGAAATACATTGTATGGTGCGGCTCAGTTGTTGACTCCGGGTACCTTGGGTTCTTAAAGAACTTACAAACCTTATATATCCCCTAAACCAGGAGGGTCTAGTGGATGGTATATTACTTTTGTAAATCGGACATTGTGACAAAAAGTTACAGATGAAAATGTTGTCACAAATGACCGTTATTTCCTACTCATTTTCAATATTTCGATATTTCAACAGATTCTTTGGGAGAACCTTGAAGGATCTACACATATGACCCTTTGCTGAATTCGGAATTTTGTCTACTTTTCAGAAATCTCTAGCTTTCCTTGATCGCTCATGGGTTTCTCACTGGTTTTCACCTCAAACTGGAAGTAGTTTGAGAGCGAAAAAAATAGGAAAAAGCATTGGCAAAGTCAATAGATCTCGCTTATGGGCGAGCTATTGCCTTTGGCAATTGGGTAGTGATCGGGAGGGCGAGTGGGGGTGGTGAATGGGAGGGCAGGTGTTGGTGAATTGGAGGGTGGCTGGGGTGGATAACAGGTCTTGGCTCTCCCTGGGCCTAAAAATAATACCAAGTCGGGTGAATGCATTAAAAAAAAACACAAAGAACAACACAAAAGAACAAAACAAGACAGAAGGTCGGGAGGGGGGATGGAGACGGCAGCCTATGCCCATGGAACACTTGCCTAAGAAGCACTGAGCCAGTATTATGTCAATATGTGGAGTTTTATAAAGCCCACAACAAATACATTGTTTCTTTTTTTCTTCTCCATTGGACCCTCCTTCTCAGTTTTTACCTCAATTTATATATCAAGGCACTCTCTCTTTTTTGTTTGCCTACAGCACTTGGAAGCCTCCTTCGGACTGAAAGACGCTACACAAATAATAGGCAGCTTGGTATGACTCTAATGGTGGAGTCAAGGGATGGAAATGAAGATTACGGATGGGGTGTGAGGTCGTCTCAAACAATGGTGGAGGGGAGGTGAGCACATAGAGAGGAATTGGGCAGAGAGCAAGTGTATCCGATAGATGAAGTGGATTAAAAAGGGCTGCTACAGCCATGGGAAGAGACAGACAGGGTAGCAGCGAGGGATGAAAGCAGCTCTGCTCCCAGCTTTTAACTTTACCTTCCTTTAGCCCATCCTGCTGTTCCCACAGCGATGCCACCTAGTACAGAACTGTCGCGGAGGGCACAGTTCTTCAAGGCACAGGTCTAAGCCCATGCTGCCTCTCGCCAGGCTTTTGTACAGGAAGGAGGTGGGGCTACAGCTGACAAGATATTAACCACCACTGAGTCACCAAGCGCATGCACCAGATGCCCACAGCGACCTGGCCCGCCTTACCCTGCTGGGAAAGGAAACCTTCATTTTTATTATTATACAGCTTAACACTGTCTGGGCAAATACTTCACCTTATTAGTACTAGTTTAATGCCCAGACACAGCAATAAGCAACACAAAGGGGGAGAGGTTGTGACGTAACTGCCTGAGCTGCTGACTATGAAGTGGAGGAACCAGGTTTGAGTCTTGGCGCCGGCTCAACATCCTGTGATTCTGGGCAAATCACTTAATCATGTACAAATAAACAGCTTTACCTTGAAACTGGACATTTACATTCTGCTCTGCAATCTTTAGTAAATTAACTTCAATATTCTACAGCATGCCACCTCTCTTTAATGAGAGAGCGCACCTGCAGTCACTGAGCACCCCCATTGCAGCAGCTCTGATCGGAGCACAACAGCTGGTCTTTTCCAGGATGGGAGGAGGTAGAAGGGATGAATGCTGCAATAAAATGCAAACAGCTAGGGGCCTAAAGCTGAACACGCACCCACAGTGTAACACGAGCAGGAAAGAAATAATAGAGTAGTCCCCCCAAACAACAGATAAACAACCAAATTGTAAAGATACAGTGCTTGGTTCCTGCTCGGTGGGAGGAAACAGAAAGAAAAAAAGGAGGGACTAAGAGAAGGATTGACCACTAGCAGGTAAAGATTTTTATAGGACACTGAAACAAACAAATGAAAAGCAGTGAGTGGGCTGTAAACCCACAAAGAAGTATACACTAAAGTATATAGAAGCTTGACCTAAAAGTGGGCTACCTATTTTGAAAAATGCCAAAACTATGATAAGTTACTGAATATGGTGACTTAGCACAGCAGTTTGTTGATGCAATTTTGAGGAAAAAAACAGGAACTTTTATCTAGAGCATTTCCCCCTATTTTTCCCAAAAGACACAAAATGCAGCCATATTTTGTATATTTTCTTGGTTCTTTTCAGGGGAGTCCACAAAACCTGGGTACTTTAGAATACCCAGAATGTTGGGGAAAAATGGACGCATATTTGGCATGGATACCTTTACGTTGAAACAAATGTATGGAGCCCTAAGCCTAAAATACACCAAATAGCCAAAAGAAGGCTCAGTGCTGTTGGGGGGTGGGGAAGGGTGGAGGCCCAGCTTTTAAGAGGATAAGGTTAGAGTGCCTGACCATTGAGTGTTGTACACCCTCACTGTCATCGCTGAGCTTGATTGCATGGTTCCTGAAGAACTAGCCTTTTCACCTGAGCCTCTCCCTACCTGAGCATCTCCGTTCCTGAGCATCGTAGCGACTACTACAAGGTCCTTCACCAAAGCTGCCTAGCTAGTTGTGCTTAGTTTTGTTTTCCTTTGAGGATGATAAAAACAAAACAGTTTTACTTTTAATATTCAGTTTAATTGAAAATAGGGTTATGTAAGCGGGTTGGAAGGAGGACGCAACAGAAGGCGGTTGTGGAATAACACTTCAGCTTTGTGAAAGGCTGGTTTAGTCAATCGAAGCTGACAACTGTGTGGTCGGCAGGTGTCGGGATCTCTTCTCCTATCGCAGCGGTATGGTGTTTCTCTTCGCCTCTCAGGAGTCGGGGGGTTCCCTTCGTAGCTCGGCAGGGATTCTCCGGGGGCCGTACCATACAAAGAGAGAAGCGATTGTTAGTATTCACATCCGCTTTTAGACTTTTGCGAGGGTTCGGGGGTGAGGAGACCACACTTGTGCACAGGTGAGCAAGGCGACCATAAGTGAACTGGAGTGGAGTGCAAGGGGGGGGTTTCGGCTATGTACAAGGCAAGGCGGCGAGTCGGCGGCGTCTAGTAGCGCCCTCCCTTCTCCCGCTTCCTGACACAGCCCGAGAAGCGATCCCGTACCTGGGTTAGCCACGCTCCTCCGTGGGCATGGCTCGGCGAAGCGTGGTTGCGGAGTCTTCCTGTCTCCGACTTCCCGTCCTCCGTGGGGCTTCCGCTGCTCGTCTGCTGTTCGCTCGGTTCGTTTTCTCGCTGCAACTCCGTCTCTCCGTCACTCCTCTCCTCTCTCCGGTGTCACCGCACATCCTGCTTCTCACCTCCGTGAGTCTTATTGGCGGTCTGCCACCAGCGTCAGTATAGGGGGCTGGGTTGTCGGGAAGGGAGTCCCAGTTAAAGGGACATGCTTCACGTTCTGAGAGTTCCGTAAACGATGTTGTCCATGGATTGTCCTGGGGGGCACAAAGCACAGAGCCCGTCAGTTCGTGTGGTTTCCACCAGTCACCCCCTTCAACGTTGTATTCCCCACTGTCCCTGTGACGCTCCTCCACCATGGGTTTCTCTCGATCGGGGAGAGGGGACGTCCTAGATAAGTAATCTGCGCTGCCGTTTTCCGACCCTTTGCGATGCTTAAGGGAAAAGGAAAAGGGCTGGAGTGCGAGGAACCAACGGAAGACCCTTGGATTGTTTGAGATGTTGTGGCTCATCCACTGGAGTGGGGCGTGGTCGGTGTATAATGTGAAGTGGCGACCCTCTAGATAATATCTTAGCTTATCAACGGCCCACCTGATAGCAAGGCATTCTCGTTCAATCGTGGGATATCTCACCTCCCTTGGGAACAGCTTTCTGCTGATGTACAATATCGGATGCTCCATACCGTCAGCTAATACCTGGGACAGGACCGTTCCCAGACCGTGATTTGACGCATCGGTGTGCAGAAAAATGGCCTCGAAAAGTCTGGGGAGGATAAAACGGGGCTGGAAGTGATAATGTCTTTTAAGTTACTAAATGCCGCTCTCATTTCTAAGGTGGGAACCCTGAATATCTGTGGTTTTACGTTTTTAAGAAGGGTGTCTGTCAGAGGAGAGGCCAGCTCGGAAAAGTTTGGTATGAATCTCCTATAGTAGCCGATCAGGCCTAAGAAAGCTCTCATGTCCCTTTTGTTGGAGGGGAAAGGGGTGTCAGTAATGGCTTTCACTTTCTCCTTCTGTGGGGCGATGAGACCATGACCTAGGACATACCCCAAATAGTTCACTTTGTGGAAGGCCACCCTTGATTTTTTTGCATTCACATGTAGGCCAGCTTTTCGTAGGGCATGAAAGAGTGTGTGTAGGTGCTGGAGGTGTGTCTTCCAGTCCGGACCGAAGACCATAATATCATCAAGATAAGCTGAAGAAAAGCCCTGGTGTTCCCTCAAGACAGTGTTCATCAGACGCTGGAAGGTGGCCGGGGCACCATGAAGGCCGAAGGGCAATACTGTGAATTCAAAAAGGCCGTCGGGTGTTGAAAAGGCGGTCTTCTTTCTGTCCTCTTCCCTTAAGGGCACCTGATAGTAGCCCTTGGTTAAATCCAGTGTAGTAATGTATCTGGCTTCTCCTAGTTTTTCGATAAGCTCATCAATACGGGGAATGGGGTACGCGTCGAAGGAGGAGATTTCATTGAGAGCACGAAAGTCCATGCAGAAACAAGTGCTTCCATCCGGTTTCGGCACCATCACTATAGGTGAAGACCATTCACTTTGGGAGGGTCGTATCACCCCCAGTTGTAGCATATCTCGTACTTCTTGCTGTATCGCTTGTCTTCGGTACCGACGCAGGTCGTTGTTTGATGATCTTCCCTGGTGTTGTCTCAATTCGGTGTTCTGCGAGATGTGTCTTCCCAGGGACATCCGAAAACAACGAGACGTGAGCCTGCAGTACTTCCGTCAATTCTCCAGCTTTTTCCTGACTTAATTCGGGGTTGACGACCAATTGGTGTAGTGTGGTCGTGTCCTTCCGTCGCGTGGGTAACGTGAGGCTGGTTGTCTTTTTTAACAGGTTTATATGGCATACTTGGGTCCGGCTTGGGGTGATCTGTAGTTTGTATGTGGTCTTCCCAATGGTTTCTATAACTCTGTAAGGACCCTTCCACTCACTCTGGAATTTGTGGGTGGACGTAGGCAGCATCACCAACGCCCAGTCGTTTACTTTTAGGGACCTCCACCTTTTCCCTCGATTCTAGTACAGTGCCTGTTTTTCTTGCTTTTTCTCGAGGTTGGAGTACGCCAAGTCGCGGAGTTTCCCTAGTTTTGATTGTAGTCCTTGTGTATACTCCAGCATCTCTCTCGAGACTCCAGTAAGTCTTCCTTTTCCCACGCCTCCTTCGTCATTTCCATTGGACTTCTTGGCTGGTGTCCGTATAACAGTTCAAAGGCTGAGCAGCCGAGGCTGCTCTGAACCTAGCTCCTTATGACGTATAAGGCCAACGGTAAGAGCTGGTCCCACTCTTTTCCCTCAACGTTTAACATCTTCTTGAGCGTTGTCTTTAAAGTCCCATTGTAGCGTTCCACCAAGCCGTCTGTTTGCGGGTGGTATACCGACGTTTTGATCTGACGTACGTCCAGGATCCGGCATACTTCCTTCATCAGTCGTGAGACGAACGGTGTGCCCTGGTCCGTTAGTATTTCTTTGGGGAAACCTACTCTTGAAAATAGCTCCAAAAACCGGTCTGCTACGTTGCGGGTAGTGGGGGCTCCTAAGGGAAAAGCCTCTGGAAACCTAGTGGCGTAATCTACCACAACCAGTACGTACATATGGCCTTTTCTCGTACGGGGCAGAGGTTTTATAAGGTCCATCCCTACTCTCTCGAAGGGAGTTCCTATCACGGGAAGTGGCTGTAGGGGAACCGCAGGGGGCCTGTGGGTATTCCGTCTCTGGCAGACCGTACAGGTCTGACAATGGGCTTTGGTGTCTTTGTAAATGCCTGGCCAGTAAAAATGTCTGAGTATGTTCTGCGTTGTCTTTTCAGACCCTGAGTGCCCAGCCGTGAGGTGAGAGTGGGCAAAGAACAGGATTTGCTCTCTAAAGGATCTGGGAACCAACAGTTGGTGGGGATCGGAGGGGGAACCTTGCCGATATAAGAGAGCGTCTTTAATGAGAAAGCGGGGATACCTAAACGAGTCAGTGCCCAAGGAGCTATGGGCGTGTTCCCATGCGTTAAAGAGTGTGGCATCGTTGGCCTGGGCGAATTTGAAACTACGGTCTAACAGCCAGGGTTCCGGGGTTATCAGGGCTGGGGCAGTGGTGTTAGTATTATTACCCAGGGTTTCGTTCCCTCCCTCTGTTTTATTCAGTACAAGGCGGAACATCTCTTGGAACTCAGGATTATCGGTCCCGATTATGAGGTCTTCGGGGAGACTATCGAGGACACCTACTCTTATTTGGCTCCTGGCCCCCGTGGAGTGTATGATAGGGATGTCGGCTATCGGATAAGGCTTGACATCCCCGTGGACACAGCGAATGTGAACAAATGAGTCAGGTACTACCTGGTCGGGAGTTACCCACAAACCCTGAATGACGGATTGTTTACATCCTGAGTCTACCAGTGTGTGTAAGGGTTTGCCATTCACCTGCACACTTACATGAAACGCGGACCCTATCTCCGCGGTGTATAGGATGGACTTAGGAATATATCCTACTTCCATGGGTTCCTCCATTGGTCTCTTCTTGGGACATGCCCGAGCAATATGGCCCCACTCCCCACAATCTAAACATTGAGGACCCTTCAGGATGGGCATGTCATATCTCGAGGGACGGGGTTTTGGCTGTTCGGGGAGCTTAGGTCTTTTGTCTGTCCGGAAGGGTGTGTTGCGCAGTTTCTCTATCTCCTCAACATATCCCTTTGGTTGGGCTCTGGAGAAGGTGGTGGCCATCTCGACGGCCTGTTCTGCCGTTAGGTGAGTGTGTTACCTTAGCCACCTCTGAGTGTGATATGGTAAGGCTTCCAAATACTGCTCCAGATAGATTTTCTCCATTATTTCCTCCTTTGAGTTTGTACCGGGGCTTAACCACTTGTCCGCTGCCATTTTAAGTCGGAAGTACAAGGTCTTTGGGTTTTCTCCGGGCGCTCCTTTCTCCTTTCTAAACCGGACACGGTAGGCCTCTGCGTCGAGACCCAAGTGATCCAAAATAAGAGTCTTAATTGACCCGTACGGTGCATCCCCGGTGGCGTTAGCCACTTAATAGGCCGCTTGTGCCTCTCCCGTCAGGAGAGGGGCCAGAAAGAACGGCCACTTCTCCAGAGGCCAACTGCACGCTCTGGCGACCCTTTCAAAATTTGTGAGGAACGCGTCCGGGTCTTCGCCGGGCACATACTTCTGCAGAGAAATCCCGGCTGGGGTGGGGTGACTGGGGCTACGTACCTCTCACCCGGTGACAACCTGTGGATCTGTTACCGCTTTTTGTAGCCCTTCCAGTTTAGCAGCACTCGTGTCCTTGAAGATTTCGCGGTCTGCACTCGCGGAGGCCATCTGCCGCTCTACCGCCCATTCAAGTTTCTCCTGCCCCTTGAACATGTGTTGAATTAGCGCATCCATCTTTGATGTACAGATGGGGTTTCCTATGCCCGCATTCTCCACCACTGTAAGCAGGTTGGAAGGAGGACGCAACAGAAGGCGGTTGTGGAAGAGGGGGTTTATTCGTAAATAACACTTCAGCTTTGTGAAAGGCTGGTTTAGTCAATCGAAGCTAACAACTGTGTGGTTGGCAGGTGTCGGGATATCTTCTCCTATCGCAGCGGTATGGTGTTTCTCTTCGCCTCTCAGGAGTCGTGGGGTTCCCTTCGTAGCTCGGCGGGGATTCTCCGGGGGCCGTACCATACAAAGAGAGAAGCGAGTGTTAGTATTCACATCCGCTTTTAGCCTTTTGCGAGGGTTCGGGGGTGAGGAGACCACACTTGTGCACAGGTGAGCAAGGCGACCATAAGTGAACTGGAGTGGAGTGCAAGGGGGGGGTTTCGGCTATGTACAAGGCAAGGCGGCGAGTCGGCGGCGTCTAGTAGCGCCCTCCCTTCTCCCGCTTCCCGACCCAGCCCGAGAAGCGATCCCGTACCTGGGTTAGCCACGCTCCTCCGTGGGCGTGGCTCGGCGAAGCGTGGTTGCAGAGTCCTCCTGTCTCCGACTTCCCCTCCTCCGTGGGGCTTCCGCTGCTCGTCTGCTGTTCGCTCGTCTCGTTTTCTCGCTGCAACTCCGTCTCTCCGTCACTCCTCTCCTCTCTCCGGTGTCACCGCACATCCTACTTCTCACCTCCGTGAGTCTTATTGGCGGTCTACCACCAGCGTCAGTATAGGGGGCGGGGTTGTCGGGAAGGGAGTCCCAGTTAAAGGGACATGCTTCACGTTCTGAGAGTTTTGTAAACGATGTTGTCCATGGATCGTCCTGGGGGGCACAAAGCACAGAGCCCGTCAGTTCGTGTGGTTTCCACCAGTCACCCCCTTCAACGTTGTATTCCCCACTGTCCCTGTGACAGGTTATAAAAAAGATTACTCCAGATACTGATTTGTCTTAAAAGTGTAAATATTAATGAAGAACTCATGATTATGAACCATGTTTACACAATTAATAATCAACAAACTTAAATCATCCATAGCCGAATTTATTGTGGCCAACAAGTTTCTAATTATTCCCTTCAAGACACTCAATTGTTTCCTCAAAGGCCCCTTTATGAGTGGCTAGATTCTATGTGTAGGTTGTATGACAGAACAACACATTCCGTTGCAATACATGCCTTTACCACGTGTGCTTTATAACAGGAATGCATTTACCGCACATAACATTTACCATGCATTTTCTAACAACGAATATGACTTTACCACGCATGCTTTCCCAACGAATTTCATTGTAAAAGCATGATGGTTAAAGGCATATGCATGGTAAAGGTTTTCCCTGACCCCTGAGCCCTAAAACCGGTCCTCGTCCTGATTCTCCCATGGCCTGCAACCCTTTTCACAAATACTCGACCCCTGCATGACACCCCCCTAGCCCTTTAAACCCGTACTCCTGCCCCTAAAGCCCTAAATTCGTCCCCCTGCCACAGGCCCAATCCCCCTTACCTCACTCACAACGGCGACAAGGCATCTCTTTAGGTGCGGCGCAGGTCATAAATGTAAGCGGAAGGGTCTCTCCAGTTCCTCTAACGCACCGATAGCCTTAAACATGCTGGCAGCTTTACCACGCATATGGCCTTACCACACGCCAGCACCTTTACCATGCATATGCCCTTACCATACATACCTTTACAACAGTAATTCGTTGTAAAGGCATGTGTGGTAAAGGCATATACATTGTAAAAAAAATGTGTGGTAAAGGCTATGTGTGGTAAAGGTGCATGCGTTGTAACACATGTGTGGTAAAGGCATGTGTGGTAACAGCTGTGTTGTAAAGGCTGTTTGCCCTATGTGGGGTACATATTGAACATGATGAAAACCGACACAGAGGTGCACAGAATTTATTGTGTGCAATATCTAGCATCTGTAGGAGTTTTGCCCCTAAAACAGGGCACAACATGCATAGTTTGGTGCTTACTGCATGCCACAGGATTTTTTCACAATCAATATCAGTTGGTTTGACTTGTTGAAATCAAGGGGAATGCAGTGTGTATTGGGTAAGATAAGGATTGCAAAAGAAAAGGTTAATTGCTTGTAGTCCTGTACTGCGTTGTAGAACTCTTCAATCCAGTCACATACGCTTCAATAATTCCATGCGAGCAGTGCAGAATTAATAAAGCGTTTATGAATATCAGTGAAGATCCTACCATGCAGAAAGAATAGTTTCTTACCTGCAAATCCTGTTTTTTTATTGTGGTATTTCCATCGTAAGTCATAAACACTGAATAGTTAATTAAACTAGCCTGTGGGACCCCACAGCAGTTCTTCAATATATATCTTAAGTGGATATTGTCGCCTTTCTTCAGGAAGGCCTGTTAAGAAGCTTAAGAAAAAGACAGATAATGCAGCCCATATTCCTAGGCTATATTGGTCGGATTCTTCATCATGAAGAAAAAAAGTACCAATACATTAAATATGAGTATAATTTGAGATACTTTGCAAACAGTATAAATCTCCTTTACAAACCCCTTTTTAGGTCGAGCTTACAGAGTTTGAGATGTTGCTTAGCGACCTGTTGGGTATGCTTTAGGAGTTGAACTCCACCCATTGCTTGCCGCCATCTTTTTATTTGTCTAAGTTAGTGTCCTTTAGAAATACTTACTTGCCAATGGACAATCCACAGTCTTTTTCCCTCCTCCTCGTTTCCGGTTTTCTCCACCCAGCACAGACCAAGTACTATATTGTAACTCTTTACGTGTTTATGTCTTCCTTTGGGGACTGCTTTTCTTCTTCTTGTGTTTCCCTGCCTCAGTGCCACACATGCTTTACATCCGCTGCACTTTGCATTTGTAGAAACTCTTTTAAAAACGACCAAACCTTTTCCTTGAACATTCGAAGTGCGCTGTTCTGCCTCTGGCAGCAGTCGATCAGTCACTTGGCCATGCTAATGCCAGTAAAATCTCATTTTACTTTTACTTTAGTCGATGCCTATCTTCCAGTGCTCTTCAATATGTTTTGCCTGACTCTGATAAAGTCCCTGCTCCGCCCACGAGTTCCTCCTTCACTACGCGTTATTTAAAAAAATATCTTTATGTTTTTTTTAGGGAACTCTCATGCTGTATACATCCTCTAAGTACCGTGCAATTCCAATTGAGCCGTGAAAAATGAAAAACAAGACCGAGGGGGAGAATTTGCGAACCGGCAGTTAGACTACAGTAAATAGCACTTACTTGTGGTGATGAGATTATGAAGGTGAATCTACCGTTAACTGAGATATTCCTGCTTATATTTATTTCTGAGTCTGAATGAGTGTTTTGTCATATCTAACGCGCGCAAAACTACGGGGTATTGGGAAAGTAATCGTGATTTTCAGACCCTTTGTAATATTCAGTGACTATTTGCACTAGGTGTGAGTATGCACATGCGCAGTGGTTCAATGTTCTCTGTTCCCTTGCTCTGTCTCCTTAGTGTAAAGGCTGTTGTGGTTCCAGCCAGTGCCGTGTTGCGATGTTGTTTAAGCACAAAAATAGCATTTCCCTTTACTTGAGTTAGAGTGTGTGATGTAGAGAGCCACTCGGCCTCTACGACACAATGTATACATACACGCACGCATCCCCCACCCCTCGAGGCGGGCTCGCCTCGAGGGTAAAAATAAAGTATCGGAAGACCGCTCGTGGTCTTTCCGGTTAACTATCATTTAGACTCACCGTCTCTGTGTGAATCGCGACTCTGTCCGCAAACACGTGGCCTGCCCAGGGTCACCACATTGGCGACGAGGCCGGAGGTCCCGCTGCGTGCTGCCGGCAAGTACTGCTGCCCTGCGGCGTCATCGGAGCCCACCCGAGATGCTCCATCATTGTCGGCGCTTTCTGCCGGTCGCGCTCCTGCCCGGAGCATTTCCAGCTGTCCCGGCCCTCCGCGCCGCCCGCGTGGGTCTCCCGGAGGAGTTCCGATCCTGGGGGCGTGCCGCGTCGTCGCTGGGGCAAGCGCGGCCTGGAGAGGCGCAGCCTTGACGCGCTGAACGCGCTCCCTCACCCGGGGCTCTGACTTTCCTTCCCGAGGCCCTCGGAGTGCCCCGCCCCCGCTGACATCGGAGCGGAGGCTCCAAATTGCTGCCTGCTGTGCCTCCCCAAGTTTCCTAGCAACTGAGGCCTGGGCGCGTGGTGGGTGATCCCAAAACCCATCGAGCACTGGCGAGTGCAACATCCTGCCAGTAACAAGCACTGGCTGCTGCAAGTGGATTTTTCATCAAGCATTGGCTGCCACAAGACCTATTCGGATACTAGAGGTCCCTGCAGATGCAGAACGTCGCTGCCCGGTCGCAAGGGGCCACGAGGGGACGCTGCTGAATCGTCCAGGGACTGAGTGAGTACGCCTGCCACACGCCCTGCGTCTCCTCTGCCGCTCACCTACCTGCCAGCTGGTTCGTGTGCGCGACGCCAGGAGTGGTGCCACCGCTGATCGCTATGAGAAACCCGCCGGTTGCCGGAGGGAGCGCCGCGATGGCCCAGCCAGCGGCGCCGGTTGGAGGGGGAAGACAGGCGATTGACCCGCCCCGTCACCATGCGACGACTATCCCGCTCCCGCTGTTCAGCGAGATGGCGGACCCGGCCACGGCTGCACCCCGATGGAGGGCATGGGTCGGTCAGCTTAACAACTACTTCACGGGGACCCGTGAGACGGATGGAACTGTGAAGCACTCCTTGCTGATCTTTTATGGGGGATCCGAAATCTATGATTTCTTCGAAACCCTGCCGAACACGGGCATTGCGGATAACTACGACGCCGCGGTGGCGGCCCTCAACCGACATTTCGATCCACAGCTAAATCTAGACTTCGAGAAATTCAAATTCCGACGGTCACTGCAATTAGAAGATGAGTCAATCGATATGTTCCACGCGCGCCTGAGGAAACTGGCGGCCACCTGCGAGTTTGCTGACCAACGAGAAGAGATAAGGAGCCAGATCATACTCGGATGTAAGTCGAATCTGCTCCGGAAACTGATACTGCGCCAGCCGGGCATCACGCTGGATCAGATCCTGGTGCTTGCCCGGTCACACGAACTCTCGGATGTCAGGGCGGAGGAGATGGCTGCGGCCCTACACAAGCCTGCCCCGTTGCAGACCGCTGCCAAGGCTCCCCAGATCAAGGAGGAGCGCGTAGATGTCATCCGGAGGCGGCCAACGCCCGCGCCTGGGAGAACACGGCCACTGCCTGGAGGGCCATGCGGGAACTGTGGGGAAGAGCACCTCCCCACAGCCACGTGCGGAGCAAAAGGGCGCGAATGCTCCCGCTGCGGGAGATTGAACCACTACGCAAAGGTCTGCCGCAGTAGCCAGCCACGTCAGGCCCCGAGAAGGCCGAGAGCCGTCACGCAAAGAGTCCGACAACTGTCGATTGCGGAGTCCGATGGGACGGAAAAGGAAGTGCCTTTACCACGTGTGCTTTATAACAGGAATGCATTTACCGCACATAACATTTACCATGCATTTTCTAACAACGAATATGACTTTACCACGCATGCTTTCCCAACGAATTTCATTGTAAAAGCATGATGGTTAAAGGCATATGCATGGTAAAGGTTTTCCCTGACCCCTGAGCCCTAAAACCGGTCCTCGTCCTGATTCTCCCATGGCCTGCAACCCTTTTCACAAATACTCGACCCCTGCATGACACCCCCCTAGCCCTTTAAACCCGTACTCCTGCCCCTAAAGCCCTAAATTCGTCCCCCTGCCACAGGCCCAATCCCCCTTACGTCACTCACAACGGCGACGAGGCATCTCTTTAGGTGCGGCGCAGGTCATAAATGTAAGCGGAAGGGTCTCTCCAGTTCCTCTAACGCACCGATAGCCTTAAACATGCTGGCAGCTTTACCACGCATATGGCCTTACCACACGACAGCACCTTTACCATGCATATGCCCTTACCATGCATACCTTTACAACAGTAATTCGTTGTAAAGGCATGTGTGGTAAAGGCATATACATTGTAAAAAAAATGTGTGGTAAAGGCTATGTGTGGTAAAGGTGCATGCGTTGTAACACATGTGTGGTAAAGGCATGTGTGGTAACAGCTGTGTTGTAAAGGCTGTTTGCCCTATGTGGGGTACATATTGAACATGATGAAAACCGACACAGAGGTGCACAGAATTTATTGTGTGCAATATCTAGCATCTGTAGGAGTTTTGCCCCTAAAACAGGGCACAACATGCATAGTTTGGTGCTTACTGCATGCCACAGGATTTTTTCACAATCAATATCAGTTGGTTTGACTTGTTGAAATCAAGGGGAATGCAGTGTGTATTGGGTAAGATAAGGATTGCAAAAGAAAAGGTTAATTGCTTGTAGTCCTGTACTGCGTTGTAGAACTCTTCAATCCAGTCACATACGCTTCAATAATTCCATGCGAGCAGTGCAGAATTAATAAAGCGTTTATGAATATCAGTGAAGATCCTACCATGCAGAAAGAATAGTTTCTTACCTGCAAATCCTGTTTTTTTATTGTGGTATTTCCATGGTAAGTCATAAGCACTGAATAGTTAATTAAACTAGCCTGTGGGACCCCACAGCAGTTCTTCAATATATATCTTAAGTGGATATTGTCGCCTTTCTTCAGGAAGGCCTGTTAAGAAGCTTAAGAAAAAGACAGATAATGCAGCCCATATTCCTAGGCTATATTGGTCGGAATCTTCATCATGAAGAAAAAAAGTACCAATACATTAAATATGAGTATAATTTGAGATACTTTGCAAACAGTATAAATCTCCTTTACAAACCCCTTTTTAGGTCGAGCTTACAGAGCTTGAGATGTTGCTTAGCGACCTGTTGGGTATGCTTTAGGAGTTGAACTCCACCCATTGCTTGCCGCCATCTTTTTATTTGTCTAAGTTAGTGTCCTTTAGAAATACTTACTTGCCAATGGACAATCCACAGTCTTTTTCCCTCCTCCTCGTTTCCGGTTTTCTCCACCCAGCACAGACCAAGTACTATATTGTAACTCTTTACGTGTTTATGTCTTCCTTTGGGGACTGCTTTTCTTCTTCTTGTGTTTCCCTGCCTCAGTGCCACACATGCTTTACATCCGCTGCACTTTGCATTTGTAGAAACTCTTTTAAAAACGACCAAACCTTTTCCTTGAACATTCGAAGTGCGCTGTTCTGCCTCTGGCAGCAGTCGATCAGTCACTTGGCCATGCTAATGCCAGTAAAATCTCATTTTACTTTTACTTTAGTCGATGCCTATCTTCCAGTGCTCTTCAATATGTTTTGCCTGACTCTGATAAAGTCCCTGCTCTGCCCACGAGTTCCTCCTTCACTACGCGTTATTTAAAAAAATATCTTTATGTTTTTTTTAGGGAACTCTCATGCTGTATACATCCTCTAAGTACCGTGCAATTCCAATTGAGCCGTGAAAAATGAAAAACAAGACCGAGGGGGAGAATTTGCGAACCGGCAGTTAGACTACAGTAAATAGCACTTACTTGTGGTGATGAGATTATGAAGGTGAATCTACCGTTAACTGAGATATTCCTGTTTATATTTATTTCTGAGTCTGAATGAGTGTTTTGTCATATCTAACGCGCGCAAAACTACGGGGTATTGGGAAAGTAATCGTGATTTTCAGACCCTTTGTAATATTCAGTGACTATTTGCACTAGGTGTGAGTATGCACATGCGCAGTGGTTCAATGTTCTCTGTTCCCTTGCTCTGTCTCCTTAGTGTAAAGGCTGTTGTGGTTCCAGCCAGTGCCGTGTTGCGATGTTGTTTAAGCACAAAAATAGCATTTCCCTTTACTTGAGTTAGAGTGTGTGATGTAGAGAGCCACTCGGCCTCTACGACACAATGTATACATACACGCACGCATCCCCCACCCCTCGAGGCGGGCTCGCCTCGAGGGTATAAATAAAGTATCGGAAGACCGCTCGTGGTCTTTCCGGTTAACTATCATTTAGACTCACCGTCTCTGTGTGAATCGCGACTCTGTCCGCAAACACGTGGCCTGCCCAGGGTCACCACATTGGCAACGAGGCCGGAGGTCCCGCTGCGTGCTGCCGGCAAGTACTGCTGCCCTGCGGCGTCATCGGAGCCCACCCGAGATGCTCCATCATTGTCGGCGCTTTCTGCCGGTCGCGCTCCTGCCCGGAGCATTTCCAGCTGTCCCGGCCCTCCGCGCCACCCGCGTGGGTCTCCCGGAGGAGTTCCGATCCTGGGGGCGTGCCGCGTCGTCGCTGGGGCAAGCGCGGCCTGGAGAGGCGCAGCCTTGACGCGCTGAACGCGCTCCCTCACCCGGGGCTCTGACTTTCCTTCCCGAGGCCCTCGGAGTGCCCCGCCCCCGCTGACATCGGAGCGGAGGCTCCAAATTGCTGCCTGCTGTGCCTCCCCAAGTTTCCTAGCAACTGAGGCCTGGGCGCGTGGTGGGTGATCCCAAAACCCATCGAGCACTGGCGAGTGCAACATCCTGCCAGTAACAAGCACTGGCTGCTGCAAGTGGATTTTTCATCAAGCATTGGCTGCCACAAGACCTATTCGGATACTAGAGGTCCCTGCAGATGCAGAACGTCGCTGCCCGGTCGCAAGGGGCCACGAGGGGACGCTGCTGAATCGTCCAGGGACTGAGTGAGTACGCCTGCCACACGCCCTGCGTCTCCTCTGCCGCTCACCTACCTGCCAGCTGGTTCGTGTGCGCGACGCCAGGAGTGGTGCCACCGCTGATCGCTATGAGAAACCCGCCGGTTGCCGGAGGGAGCGCCGCGATGGCCCAGCCAGCGGCGCCGGTTGGAGGGGGAAGACAGGCGATTGACCCGCCCCGTCACCATGCGACGACTAACCCGCTCCCGCCGTTCAGCGAGATGGCGGACCCGGCCACGGCTGCACCCCGATGGAGGGCATGGGTCGGTCAGCTTAACAACTACTTCACGGGGACCCGTGAGACGGATGGAACTGTGAAGCACTCCTTGCTGATCTTTTATGGGGGATCCGAAATCTATGATCTCTTCGAAACCCTGCCGAACACGGGCACTGCGGATAACTACGACGCCGCGGTGGCGGCCCTCAACCGACATTTCGATCCACAGCTAAATCTAGACTTCGAGAAATTCAAATTCCGACGGTCACTGCAATTAGAAGATGAGTCAATCGATATGTTCCACGCGCGCCTGAGGAAACTGGCGGCCACCTGCGAGTTTGCTGACCAACGAGAAGAGATAAGGAGCCAGATCATACTCGGATGTAAGTCGAATCTGCTCCGGAAACTGATACTGCGCCAGCCGGGCATCACGCTTGATCAGATCCTGGTGCTTGCCCGGTCACACGAACTCTCGGATGTCAGGGCGGAGGAGATGGCTGCGGCCCTACACAAGCCTGCCCCGTTGCAGACCGCTGCCAAGGCTCCCCAGATCAAGGAGGAGCGCGTAGATGTCATCCGGAGGCGGCCAACGCCCGCGCCTTGGAGAACACGGCCACTGCCTGGAGGGCCATGCGGGAACTGTGGGGAAGAGCACCTCCCCACAGCCACGTGCGGAGCAAAAGGGCGCGAATGCTCCCGCTGCGGGAGATTGAACCACTACGCAAAGGTCTGCCGCAGTAGCCAGCCACGTCAGGCCCCGAGAAGGCCGAGAGCCGTCACGCAAAGAGTCCGACAACTGTCGATTGCGGAGTCCGATGGGACGGAAAAGGAAGTGCCGCACCAACACAACCTTGACCTGGAAGAAGAGGACGACGAGATCTACTACGTGTCGTTTGTGGGCCAGTCAGGGAGCCGACGAAGGCCGCCCCCCATGTGCTCGGTCAGAATAATGGACACCAATCTTCAGGCGCTCATAGACACTGGGGCGACAGTGAATGTCATGGACTCCCAGCAATTCGAGGCCCTGGAATACAGACCTCCTCTACTACCAACCAAAGCAAGAATATATGCGTATGGAGGAGTCGACCCCCTTCCCCTGAGAGGCACTTTTGAGGCAACAGTCGTCAGCGGCTCCCTCACCACCGTAGCCCGGTTTCACGTGACAGAGGGGAAAGGGGGCACCCTCCTAAGCTGCCACACGGCCGAAGACTTGGGTCTCGTGTTCTTCGCGAACGAGGTGCACGACGCACACGCAGAGGACATGCTGAGAGAGTTCCCTGAACTGTTTAAGGGTCTGGGGAAGCTAAAAGGAAAGCAATTCAGACTCCACATTGACCCCACGGTCAGACCGGTAGCACTGCGACACCGACGAGTACCCTACAACCTGAGGCCCCAGGTGGAAGCCGAGCTGGCAAAGCTTGAAGCACTGGACGTCATCGAGAAGGTTACAGGTCCCACACCCTGGGTGTCCCCGCTGGTGGTCGCCCCAAAGCCAAAACAGCCGGGGGCAATCAGACTGTGTGTTGACATGCGGTTACCCAACTGTTAGAACCGGCGGTCTCTAGTTGGCAGAGGTATACACTTCTGACAAATAGGGACACACCATCTCTAGTCAGGGCAAGGGGATTACACACTCAGATAACCCCTGCTACCCCCTTGGTAGCTTGGCAGAGCAGACAGGCTTATCTCAGAGGCAGTATGTTAAGCAATTATGACCACATACAGTAATAAAGTGAATACACTACAAATGGACACAACACAGGAGTTATTATAAAAATAGTATTTTTATATAAGGCTTAGCACAAGACCAAATAACGACAAAAATATACCACAGTCTTAATAAATACTCTTTGGAAGGAAAAATAATAGTTCAAGTAAAGTTTCTTCTTAGGAAATAAGTCTTTAGCAACAAAAGTAAGTATTCTTCTGAAAACACAGTTCTTGGCAACAATGTGACCCCCACAGGAGTCACACGACGTCGAGTTTACGATATTCCCAAGGTTCGGCGTCGACCGCGAGGAGCGCTACGTCGAGCCTGGAGTCGCAACAGAACCCCCAAACACAGTACCTTTGGAAATGAAGAAAACGATGATCCACGGCGTCGAGATGTCGAGGTCGGTGTCGGTCGTGCCTCGGATTCGGGTCGATCCGCAGCGGCGTCGAGGGCCGGAGCAGCGTTCACGGCGTCGAGATCGGCGTCGATCGTACCTCGGAGTCGGGTCAATCCGCAGCGGCGTCGAGGGATGTCGGGCCGGAGCAGCGCTCACGGCGTCGAGAAGGGCGTCGAGTCGATGCGATCAGCAGCGGCGTCGAGACGGGGTCGCTTGGAGCTGGAGCCGGTACTCACTACTCACTGGCGTCGATACCGGCGTCAAGGCGGGGTCACTCGGAGCTGGAGCCGATACTCACTACTCCTGGCGTCGCTGCTGGCGTCGATCGGGCCCGGCGGCCGGCGTCGAAGGCTCGGAACACTGGAGCCGTTACTCACGATGTCGAGCTGGATTCGGCGGCGTCGGCGGCGTCGAGACTGCAGATTTTCCCCTGTGTACTGGAAATAACACTTTCCAGCAACCAGCAGTTCAGTAGAGGGTGAAGTCCTTTGGCCCTGTGACTTCAACAGGAGGCTGGCACTCTTCCAGCCCTTGGAGATTTTCTAGCAAGCTTTGTGAGAGTACACACCAAGTTCCTCTCTTCTTGTTCCTTGGCAAAAATAAAGAAGCAGCTTCAGGTTCCCCCCAGCAAACAGCACACTGGCAGAAGGGGGAGGCAAGTCCTTAGATCAGCAGGCTTCTTGTCCTTGGTAGAGGTTTCCTTGTCAGAAGTGATCTGAGTTCTTGGTTCAGGGGTCCTTCTCTTATACCCCTTTTCTGCTTTGTTCCCATTGTCCAAGCAGGGAAATTCCCCCCATCCTGGGTTTGTTGTGGGTGTTGCCAGGCAGAGGCACCTGGTCTATTCACTGAGCAGGGCAGGGTCCTCAGCCGCCCAGCAGGAGGCGGAGCCAGTATTGTCTATGGCAGGGCAGGCTACTCTTCCCTCACTCTAAGTGTAAATGCCTCATTCACCCCACACTGACTCATTCAGACCTCTGGAGCCACCCAGCCCCTGACACACACACCAAACCAGCAGAGACCGGTCGATAGTTGGACAAGAAAATAGCCACTTTCTAAAAGGGCTATTTTCAAACACAGAATTTAAAAACCATCCATCCTAAAGGGTGTGTTATTAAATTCTGAGTTCAGGGATACTAAACTCGATCTGCTACCATGCTCCCTGAGTCAGTTAGATTATAATGGAGTTAATAATCAGTCTGCCCAGTCTGGCCTATTGGAGGCAGGTAGCCCTTCAATAGTGAAAAACGAAAATGGCTGTAATTCACTATTAGGTCATGCCACACACATCAGGGCATGACCTACCTTTTACCCACAATGCACCCAGCCCTAGGGCCTACCATAGAGGTGTCTGAAATGTGGCAAAGTGAAGGTTTTAGAGACTGGCAAGTAGGTTTCCTTGCCAAGTCGACATGGCAGTCAGGGACTGCACACAGGCTCTGCGATGGCAGGCCTGAGACACATTTTACACGCTGCTTCTGTGGGTGGCACAACCAGTGCTGCAAGCCCACCAGCAGCAGATAACTTACACGCCCTTGGCACACGCAGTGCACTAGACTAGGGTCTGAACAGTAAGTCAACCAAGCCAATCATGGTAACACCAATCAATGTAACAATTTAACATAGGGAGCACTTGCACTGTGGCACTGATCAGCAGTGGCACAGTGCCCAAAGCAATAATCCAGCAAAAACATCGTAAACAGAGGAGGCAAACAGAAAAAAATGGAAGAGAGACTCATGCCAATGATGCCAGGTCTAACACGTGTCCCCTCCAGCTGAAATGTGGGGAGAACTACCCTTCACCCAGGGAGTCCTCATCACTAAGGCGGAAAAATCTGGACAGACCATCAGCATTGGCGTGATCTGTACCAGGGTGGTGTTCCACCGTAAAGTCCATCCCCTGTAGGGAAATGGACCACCTCAACAGCTTTGGGTTCTCACCCCTCATCTGCATTAACCATCTGAGGGGCCTGTGGTCTGTCTGAACCCGGAAGTGAGTCCCAAACAGGTAGGGTCTTAGCTTCTTCAGCGCCCAGACCACAGCAAATGCCTCACGCTCTATCGCACTCCACCTTTGTTCCCTGGGAAGTAACCTCCGGCTGATGAAGGCTACAGGTAAGTCTCGGCCCTCCTCATTCATCTGTGCTAGAACAGCCCCCACACCATGCTCTGAAGCGTCTGTCTGGACAATGAACTCTTTTGAAAAGTCGGGTGCCTGGAGGACCGGTGCTGTACACATTGCAGTTTTCAGGGTGTCAAAGGCTTTCTGACAGGCGTCAGTCCAGATCACAAGTCTTGGCTGCTTCCTGGAAGTCAGCGAGGTCAAGGGGTGCACCATGTTGCCATACCCCTTGACAAACCTCCTGTAGTAACCCGTGAGACCCAAGAAGGCTCTCACCTGAGTCTGGGTTTTGGGCGGTTCCCAAGCCAGGATGGTATCTATCTTGGGTTGCAGGGGGGCCACCTTGCCGCTCCCTACTTGGTGCCCCAAGTACACCACTGAACCCTGCCCAATCTGGCACTTACTGGCCTTGATTGTGAGGCCTGCTCCGCGCAGGGCCAACAACACTTCCTGGAGGTGGCGCAAGTGTTCCTCCCAGCTGGCGCTGAACACTGCTATATCGTCCAGATAGGCGGCGCTGAAATCTTCCAGCCCGGCCAATACCTGGTTAACCAACCTCTGGAATGTGGCAGGGGCATTCTTCATTCCAAAGGGCATCACCCGGAACTGGTAGTGCCCATCTGGTGTGGAGAATGCAGACCTCTCTTTTGCCCCATCAGTCAAGGCGATCTGCCAGTACCCAGACGTTAGATCAAACGTACTAAGGTACCGGGCAGCCCCCAACCGATCGATGAGCTCATCAGCTCTGGGGATGGGGTGCGCGTCAGTCTTGGTGACCGAGTTGAGTCCTCGGTAATCCACACAGAACCGAAGTTCCGGTGAAGCACCAGGCGCTGCAGCCTTTGGGACCAAGACCACTGGGCTGGCCCAAGGACTGCTAGAGGACTCAACCACCCCTAGGGCAAACATCTTGGAGACCTCCTCCTTGAAATATGCTCTGACCTTTTCAGTCACCCTGTAGGCCTTGTGCCTCACAGGAGTGCTGTCCCCAGTGTCCACATCATGGACACACCACTGAGTGACACCAGGGATTAAGGAAAACAGATCAGGGAATTGTACCAACAGATGGCGACAATCTTGCTGCTGCTCAGGGGTCAGTGTGTCAGAGAGGACAACACCATCCACCGACCCATCTTTCTCTTTGGCACACAGGAGGTCAGGAAGAGGCTCACTCTCCTCCTCCATCCCAGCATCTGTGGCCAGGAGCATGCCCACTTCGGACCTTTCTAAGTGGGGCTCTAACCGGTTGACATGCAGGACCCTTAAGGGGTTCCTGGGAGACTTCAAGTCCATCAAGTAGGTGACATCGCTCTTTTTCTCCACAACCTCAAATGGTCCAGTCCACCTGTCCTTGAGCGCACAAGGTTCCACAGGGGCCATGACCCAAACTTTCTGACCAGGTTGAAGCTCAACCAGAGTGGCATTCTGATCGTACCACCGCTTCATCTCTTCCTGGCTGGCCTCCAGATTTGCCTGAGCAAGATCTCTGAAGCGCCGAGTCTGGTTCCTAAAGGCCAGCATGTAACTGTATACATCCTGGGGAGGTTTCCTGGGAGATTGCTCCCAGCCTTCTTTGACCAGACTCAAAGGTCCTCTTACCGGGTGTCCATACAAAAGCTCAAATGGGCTGAACCCTAGAGACTTCTGTGGCACCTCACGGTAAGCAAACAGTAGGCATGGCAAGAGGACGTCCCATTTACGCCTCATTGGTTCTTCAAGACACATGATCATGCCTTTCAGGGTCCGGTTGAATCTCTCAACCAGCCCATTACCTTGAGGGTGGTAAGGAGTGGTAAACTTGTAGGTTACCCCACACTCCTTCCACAGAGACTTCATATAACTCGAAATGAAGTTGGTGCCCCGGTCTGACACCACCTCTCTGGGGAACCCCATGCGGGAGAAAACACCCATCAGTGCCCGTCCCACCACGGGGGCCGTCACTGTGCGGAGAGGGATGGCTTCCGGGTACCGGGTGGCATGGTCCACCAAGATCAGGATAAACCTGTTGCCCATGGCTGTCTTGGGGTCCAGTGGCCCCACAATGTCAATCCCCACTCGCTCAAAGGGGGTACTGACCACGGGAAAAGGTTGGAGGGGAGCCTTCTGCTTCCGCCCACTTTTCCCACTTGCCTGGCAAGTTTGACAGGTCCTACAATGGATATCTGAATCCCTTCTCATCTGGGGCCAATAAAAATGGGTGACAAGCCTGTCATAGGTCTTGTCCTGCCCCAGATGTCCAGCTAACGGAACATCATGAGCCAACCCCAGTAGGAAGGCTCTGAAGCGCTGGGGTACCACCAGCACACGGGCTGATCCAGGCTCAGCAGCCTTAGGCTTGCTATACAAGAGGTCGTTCTCCCAGTAGATCCAATGTGATCCTGACTGATCACCTGTCGTTTGGGCTGAGGCCTGCTGCCTCATACCCACAAGAGAAGGGCACACTTTCTGTTCAGCACAAAATTCCTCCCAGGAGGGACCACCATCCTGCTGCCAATGGGTCAGCTCGGGCAGGTCTCCCAGTTCAGCTACTTGTTCTCCTGTCGGTTCCAGGGCATCCCCCTGAGGGTCTGCTCCCTCCTGGACCGCGGGAACGATGGGGGACGGTTTCCCGCGCCTCCTGCCTCTTCTCTTCATGGTTGGGACCTGGGCCATACTTTCAGGCTCCGGGCCCCCATCAACACCCTTACTAGCTGACATGGACCGGGTGGTCGCACACACCCACTCAGGCAGACCCAACATTTCCAGATGCGATTTTCTCTCCACCTTAGCCCAAGGGGAGTCCTCCAAATCATTGCCCAGGAGACAATCAACAGGCATGGCGGGCCTCACAGCAACCTGAAGAGTACCTGAGACCCCCCCCCCACTCAAAAGGAACTTGAGCTACCTCACACTTACTCTGTGAGTTGTCAGCAGCTACAACGGGGTAGAATGCATGAGGGACCACCTGCTCTCTGGACACCAAGTGACACTTGACAGCTGTCACACTTGCTCCGGTGTCTCTGAGAGCTTCCACCCTATGGCCATTAATGGTCACCCACTGCCTATATTTTTTAGTGTTATTAGGCAGAGGGGTTGGAGGGACCATTTCCACGTCTCCTAAAGAGACCAGGGACATTTCTGCGGGACCCCACCCACCGGGGGCACCCATCTCATTCCCTCCCAGGGCTACATTCGTCAGCTGACGAGGGGGTGCACGTGGTGGTGCATTGGAATCCTTCATGGGACACTGGGGATCATAATAACGGTGTCCTACCTGCTTACAAACATAGCAGGTCATGGGGCCCCTTGGAACAGGTTTACCTGTCGGGGCCTCTGGCTTCTTTACAGGGGGAGGCTGGGAACCCTTCCCTTGGTTCCCTTGGGGATTACTTTGGGGCCCTTTCTGAAACTCCCTCTGTTTACCCCTGTCCCCCCCACTCTTCTGCTGGGGACCCTGCCCACCTTTGGCTGAGTCTCCCACTGGACCCTTGTGGACCCTGGTACTGACCCAGCGGTCCGCCTCCTCAGCAAGTTTTCTAGGGTTAGATATCTTGCTATCAACAAGGTGCTGGCGTAGCTCTGGAAAACAGTTATTAGACAAGTGCTCCCACGCAAACAAATCATAAAGAGCATCATAACTATCAACCTTGCTACCCTTTACCCAACCATCCATGGCTCTGCAAAAAAAGACACATATTCAACCCACGTAGTACCAGGCAACTTCTTACATTCTCTAAAGGTTTGTCGGTACTTTTCTGGAGTTAAGCCATATCTCAGCATTAAAGCATCTTTCATATGAGTATAAGACATCCTATCCTCAGCAGGCATGCTCAACAAGGTATCTCTCCCTTCATTTGTAAAGCGGCTCCACAACCCCGTTCCCCAATCTTTCTCAGGGACCCAGTGGGCCAACAATGCTAACTCATATGCTTTAAACCATTGGCTAATATCCTCATTTTTACTGTAATCTTTGATCACATCTTTGGGAAAATAAAACCTACTTTCTGCAGGCACAGATGGAGCGCTGCCACCAGAGGGATTCAACTCTAAACTCTTTGTTTTAAGCTCCATCTCCCTCAACATCTTCTCACGTTCAAACGCTAACTTCTCTCTCTCAAAATCCAACCTTTTGCTCTCCATTTCAGCTTCTCTCAGGCTTTTTGCTCTTTCTAATTCCAACTGCCCTCCTAATTTAAGTTTTGCCATTTCTAACTTGTGCCCCCTCTCCCTCTCCCTGTCTTCTAACTCTTCAGGAGAAAGGCTCCTAGAGGAAGCACTACTGCCGGGAGATGACACTGGCCCATCTGTGGGCTCTTCCACTTCCTCTTCCTCCTCCTCTTCCTCTTCCGGTACCACCACCGGATCAGAGGGATTTCTGGCCTCTAACCAGGCCTTCAGCGCTTTGATGAAGTCGCCTCTCATTTTGAGACCTGTGGTAGGAACTTTAAACTGCTTGCAAAATCCTTTTAGATCCTTTAGCTTGTAAGAATCTATCTTCTCCTTATCAAATTCCCCCACAACAATCTTAGCAGGTGTAGCAGCTCCGGCATCCTCCATGGTCAAAACTGGCAGTGTTTAAGAAAATATAAGCTTCCAGGAAAGCGGAGAACAAAAATAGAATATCCTACCAAAAACAGATTGTGGCTGCGTTATGGTCTGCTTTCACTATGTAGCGTACACTAATCACTGCACATGAGTCATAAATGCAAAGTTCAAATCCTCACCGCTGACCACCAATGTTAGAACCGGCGGTCTCTAGTTGGCAGAGGTATACACTTCTGACAAATAGGGACCCACCAACTCTAGTCAGGGCAAGGGGATTACACACTCAGATAACCCCTGCTACCCCCTTGGTAGCTTGGCAGAGCAGACAGGCTTATCTCAGAGGCAGTGTGTTAAGCATTTATGACCACATACAGTAATAAAGTGAATACACTACAAATGGACACAACACAGGAGTTATTATAAAAATAGTATTTTTATATAAGGCTTAGCACAAGACCAAATAACGACAAAAATATACCACAGTCTTAATAAATACTCTTTGGAAGGAAAAATAATAGTTCAAGTAAAGTTTCTTCTTAGAAAATAAGTCTTTAGCAACAAAAGTAAGTATTCTTCTGAAAACACAGTTCTTGGCAACAATGTGACCCCCACAGGAGTCACACGACGTCGAGTTTATGATATTCCCAAGGTTCGGCGTCGACCGCGAGGAGCGCTACGTCGAGCCTGGAGTCGCAACAGAACCCCCAAACACAGTACCTTTGGAAATGAAGAAAACGATGATCCACGGAGTCGAGATGTCGGCGTCGAGGTCGGCGTCGGTCGTGCCTCGGATTCGGGTCGATCCGCAGCGGCGTCGAGGGCCGGAGCAGCGCTCACGGCGTCGAGATCGGCGTCGATCGTACCTCGGAGTCGGGTCAATCCGCAGCGGCATCGAGGGATGTCGGGCCGGAGCAGCGCTCACGGCGTCGAGAAGGGCGTCGAGTCGATGCGATCAGCAGCGGCGTCGAGACGGGGTCGCTTGGAGCTGGAGCCGGTACTCACTACTCACTGGCGTCGAAACCGGCGTCAAGACGGGGTCACTCGGAGCTGGAGCCGATACTCACTACTCCTGGCGTCGCTACTGGCGTCGATCGGGCCCGGCGGCCGGCGTCGAAGGCTCGGAACACTGGAGCCGTTACTCACGATGTCGAGCTGGATTCGGCGACGTCGGCGGCGTCGAGACTGCAGATTTTCCCCTGTGTACTGGAAATAACACTTTCCAGCAACCAGCAGTTCAGTAGAGGGTGAAGTCCTTTGGCCCTGTGACTTCAACAGGAGGCTGGCACTCTTCCAGCCCTTGGAGATTTTCTAGCAAGCTTTGTGAGAGTACACACCAAGTTCCTCTCTCCTTGTTCCTTGGCAAAAATAAAGAAGCAGCTTCAGGTTCCCCCCAGCAAACAGCACACTGGCAGAAGGGGGAGGCAAGTCCTTAGATCAGCAGGCTTCTTGTCCTTGGTAGAGGTTTCCTTGTCAGGAGTGATCTGAGTTCTTGGTCCAGGGGTCCTTCTCTTATACCCCTTTTCTGCTTTGTTCCCATTGTCCAAGCAGGGAAATTCCCCCCATCCTGGGTTTGTTGTGGGTGTTGCCAGGCAGAGAAACCTGGTCTATTCACTGAGCAGGGCAGGGTCCTCAGCCGCCCAGCAGGAGGCGGAGCCAGTATTGTCACTGGCAGGAGCAGGGCTATCAGTCGCCCGGCAGGAGGGGGAGCCAGCATTGTGTCAGGCAGGGCAGGCTACTCTTCCCCACACTGACTCATTCAGACCTCTGGAGCCACCCAGCCCCTGACACACACACCAAACCAGCAGAGACCGGTCGATAGTTGGACAAGAAAATAGCCACTTTCTAAAAGGGCTATTTTCAAACACAGAATTTAAAAACCATCCATCCTAAAGGGTGTGTTATTAAATTCTGAGTTCAGGGATACTAAACTCGATCTGCTACCATGCTCCCTGAGTCAGTTAGATTATAATGGAGTTAATAATCAGTCTGCCCAGTCTGGCCTATTGGAGGCAGGTAGCCCTTCAATAGCGAAAAACGAAAATGGCTGTAATTCACTATTAGGTCATGCCACACACATCAGGGCATGACCTACCTTTTACCCACAATGCACCCAGCCCTAGGGCCTACCATAGAGGTGTCTGAAATGTGGCAAAGTGAAGGTTTTAGAGACTGGCAAGTAGGTTTCCTTGCCAAGTCGACATGGCAGTCAGGAACTGCACACAGGCTCTGCGATGGCAGGCCTGAGACACATTTTACACGGTGCTTCTGTGGGTGGCACAACCAGTGCTGCAAGCCCACCAGCAGCAGTTAACTTACACGCCCTTGGCACACGCAGTGCACTAGACTAGGGTCTGAACAGTAAGTCAACCAAGCCAATCATGGTAACACCAATCAATGTAAAAATTTAACATAGGGAGCACTTGCACTGTGGCACTGATCAGCAGTGGCACAGTGCCCAAAGAAATAATCCAGCAAAAACATTGTAAACAGAGGAGGCAAACAGAAAAAAATGGAGGAGAGACTCATGCCAATGATGCCAGGTCTAACACCAACGTAGCGGTCAAGAGGGAGCGTCATGTCACGCCGACCATGGATGATATCGTTGCGGACCTTAATGGTGCCAAATGGTTTTCGAAACTAGACCTCAACGCAGGATACCACCAGTTGGAGCTGGAACCGAGCAGCAGGTACATCACGACATTTGCGACGCATGTGGGCCTGAGAAGGTACAAGCGCCTTAGTTTCGGGGTATCCTCGGCCACAGAGGTGTTTCAGAATGCCATCAAGGAAACCCTGTCTGGCCTAACAGGAGTGATTAATCTGAGCGACGATATCCTCGTGTTCTCATGCACCCTAGAGGACCACCACGCACAGTTGAGAGCCACACTCCAACGGCTCAGAGACCATGGCCTTACACTACACAAAGAGAAGTGTGTGTTTTATCAGGAATCCATCGATTTCTTTGGCTACACATTCACACGAGACGGCCTAAAGGTGGACCCACAGAAATCAATCGCCCTGCGGTCGGCGAGCATACCCAAATCACCAACCGAGGTGAGGAGTTTCCTCGGGATGGCGACGTATTGCGGGAGATTCATCCCAAACCTGGCTGCGTTGTCGGAACCCCTCCGCGTCCTCACGACCAGCCCTGGCGATGGACCTTCGAGGCCAATGCAGCGTTCGTGAAGATCAAGGCGGCCCTACAAGACAAGACGGTCAAGGCATACTTCCGCCCGGGGAAACCGACAGAACTTGTCGTGGACGCCAGTCCGGTGGGTCTAGGAGCGGTGTTACTCCAGGAGCACAAAAAGGGCACATGGAAGCCAGTCGCATACGCCAGTCGGGCGCTGTCTGATACAGAGACGCGGTATGCACAGATCGAAAGAGAGGCTCTGGCGATCAAGTGGGCCTGCCAGCACTTTCATTTGTATTTGTTCGGACAGGATTTTACAGTGGTCACGGACCACAAACCGCTGGTCCCGCTATTTGGGGGCACCACGCGGCTAGCCCCGCCCCGGATTGAACGATGGGCGGTGCAACTGCAGCAATATCGGCTCACGGTAGTCTTCCGCCCCGGAGCGCACAACCCTGCCGACTACCTGTCCCGGCACCCTGAAGACCTCCCCCCAGCGTGCGTCCCTGCAGATGTCCAATACTCTGACGCCTACGTGAAGATGGTCGGCAGAGATGCTTGCCCAGATGCAATGACCCTGGAGGAAGTTGGCCAGGCGACAGACCAAGACGGAACTCTGACCAAAGTCAAAGAGGCCCTGGCGTCCCACAACTGGAAGAGGTTCCTGGAGGGTAATCAGGTGCTCACGGAGGAAGAGAAGCACGCCCAGCAGCAAATGTGGCAAGTCCGCCACGAGCTGAGTGTTGGCAAATGCGGCACGGTGCTACGTGGCCATCAGCATACTTCAGGTGCGGTGTTTACGCTTGGCACACGAGGGCCATCAGGGGATGGCGAAGACCAAAGCCCGCCTAAGGAACAAGGTTTGGTTCCCAACCATGGACGCAAAGGTTGAGGAGCTGGTACGGAGGTGCCGAGCATGCACAATCACAGGAGGGGATTCACCGTCTACGACAGTCATCACGGAGGAACCATGTCATCGCCCGTGGTGCAACGTGAGCGTAGACTTCGGCAGTTTCCCGGATGGGAGACAGATGCTGGTAATGGTGGACGCGTACACGAAGTTCCCGGAGGTGGAAGTGGTGGAGTCCACGTCGTTTCAACACATCCGGATGGCTCTGGAGAAGACCTTCGCCATGTTGGGGAACCCGAAGGTAATTCGGTCGGACAATGGACCACCCTTCCAAGGCCAGGAGTTCAGGGAATACATGACACAACGGGCGATCCGGCACAGGCGGATAACCCCTCTGTGGCCGCAGGCGAATGGAGATGTCGAGAGACTGATGTGCACGCTGAACAGAGCCCTTCGCATTGCCGTCGAGCAGGGGCAGGATGCGGAAGCGGCACTGACCAAGTTCCTTGATGCGTATCGGCACACACCGCACTACACTACGAAGTGCGCCCCAGCCCATCTCCTGTTGCAGGAAGCCCCGCGAGATGGAATACCGACGGATCCGTCCTGGAGCCCACCGGCACAGGATGATGATGTGGTACAGGAAAGAAAAGAGCGAACGAACAACAAAGCCAGCGAACACCGAAGGGCCCGCGAACACCGCATAGTGGTCGGAGACAAGGTCATAGTGAGAGATCGACACCCGGGGTGGAAGTTCCGGACGCCTTTTGAACCAGAGGTGTGGACGGTGATATCGACAAAAGGAACGATGATAACGGCCGTAAGAGGCGATGTGAGGGTGACAAGAAACGCATCGTACTTCAAGAGAGTCGAGGGAGAACTGGCTGGAGAACAATCGAGTGAAGAAGCAGGGGAGGAACTGGATGGCTTCCCAGAGCGAGCGGACACCCCGGAGAGAACGTCCCCGGGGCGATGGAGAGGCGCTCCACCAGGAGCCTCAAGTCAACCCACGACTAACCATCAGGAGAGTTAAGCCCGAGGGGAAGAGCCTGATCCCGGGGCCGGGACGAGAGAGGTGTGTCCAGCAGAGGAGTGGGCTCCAGGTTGCGAAGTAACCCAGCTCCCAGCCAGAGACTCAGAGACTCAGAGACTGTGTATGCCCTTCGCCTTGAAGGAGACTCTTAAATGAATGGCACTGTCTAAAATGTTGGAGGGATGTAGAGAGCCACTCGGCCTCTACGACACAATGTATACATACACGCACGCATCCCCCACCCCTCGAGGCGGGCTCGCCTCGAGGGTATAAATAAAGTATCGGAAGACCGCTCGTGGTCTTTCCGGTTAACTATCATTTAGACTCACCGTCTCTGTGTGAATCGCGACTCTGTCCGCAAACACGTGGCCTGCCCAGGGTCACCACATGTACGACATCTACGCCCCTTCGTGGTGTTCAGAGAAACACTGAAAGGAGGGCCGACTATGAGTTAATGCTGGCAGGTCTGTCGAGTGAGTGACAGCCTCACTATCAGCCATAGCATGATGCAGCCAGCATGCCAACCATTCCCGGGGCACTGCCTTGTATGCTGTTTTCCAGCAAAGACACCACCCACCGGCACCAGCATAGGTACAGATTAAGCCTGGCAGAAACACACGAGCGGCTTTGCTCTTTGCCATCATCAGTGGCACCTTCCTTGCACCCTCAGACTTCTCCCGCTACCGCGGTGAGGGTCAGGCTGTGCAGGCAGTCACAGGATGTTGCTGTTTTCTTATCCTGTCACTGTGTTAAGCCCCCACCTTCCTCAGCCCCCTCTCTAGCCTAGCCACACATTTCCAAGGGCAGACCGAAGATTGTTGACGAAGAAAGTCAAATTCTCATCTCCTTTCCTCAGGCCACGTGTGCTTATTGAAGTTAGGGAGGGGCACAGTCTTACCTGTCTGATCCTGGGCAGCTGCAGGCACAGGAGCGCACCATAAGGGGCTTATTTACAAGCCCCTTGCGCCACTTTTGCGTCACTTTTCCCATGTTAAAAGTGACGCAAAAGTGGCGCAAGGGGCTTGTAAATAAGCCCCTACGTATTTAAGCCCAACTACACTCCCCTGTCTGTCGACAGCTCCAGTCCTGAGAACTCTGCTATAGGAATGACACCCACTCAGTCCCAGAATAGTCCGAGAGACTGACTCAACAATGCAGCCAGCCCCAGCGAGCAGCAATTTGGGAGAGATCGATCATCCTGAGGTAGAAGTGCAGACTCAGTGGTAAGACTAGTACCCAGCTGCAGTCAGACAGCTTGTCACGGTGGTGGTGTGATATGGGGGGGGGGGGAGGGGGAGGTAGAACTGCCGTCATCATGATAGTGTTCACCTCTTGTACACCATTTGATCTGCCCAGTTAGAGGTTACTCAGGCCCGGCTCCAGGAATTTTTATTTGGGTGGGCCAAGGGTGCATTTGGGTGGGCCACTGCGGGCTCGATTTGTTGCATATATGTCTGGGCAGGCATGCTTCAGGGCCCTCCTTTATCTCTCCTTAGTCTTACAAGGCCCAGTAAAACGCACTCTTTTCCAAATCTCTTTCTAAATATTATCACTCTCAAAAAGTGTTTTTTTTCCATGTAATGTTCCTTTGATGGGAAGAGGAGGTTTCTGAGGTGGTAGGTATCAGGCAAGTGACACTTCTCGGGCTCCCTCTGTGCGAGCCCCAGGGAGAATCCCTCTTCAATACTACCTCCGCCTGATCCCGGACTCTGCAACGCACTCCCTTACAGGCTTGATTATCCACTACTCCTCTCCAGTGCACCTTATCTCACAGCTGACCTTGGGCCCTAGCCCCATATCAGGCACCATCGGGCTCCACTTTCATTTTTCCAGGTAAAAACCAGGAAAATCACCTTCAAACTTAAAACATTGGATATAGCAGTGAATCTAATTAGCACACGTTTTAAAGTATGTTCCACAGTAGCCCTTATGACCCAACTGCTAATTAAATCAACAAAAAACAGAAAGGCCATGACAGGGCCAGCTTTAGTGCTGATGTGAAAGTATTTTTTGGCGCCTAACCCAATAACCTCTTTCTCTGTAAATACCTTTATACCACCTTCCAACAGTGCCCCTCATCCCTCCATTGCCCCCCTATTGACCTCCTCCTCGGATTCCCTCACTGCCACACACCACAAGTGCCCCTCATCTCCCCAAAGCCCCTCCATCTCATGACCTCCTCCTCGGATTCCCTCACTTCCACCCTCCACCAGTGCCCCTCATCTCTCTGTAACCCTTCCCCAACATGACCTCCTCTTCAGACTCCCTCACTACCACCCTCCACCAGTCCCCGCATCTCTCCCTAGCTCCCCCTCCACCCCATGACCCCTTCCTCGGATTCCCTCACTGTCACCCTCCAACAGTACCCCTCATCGCTCCATAGCCCCTCCCACTACCTCCTCCTCGAATTCCCTCACTGCCACCCTGCAACAGTGCCCCTCATCTTTATGTAGCCCCTCTCTCATATGCATTTCATTTGTTGTATAGCGCTACTCATATCATTGCAGTGTGTGTCAGTACTTTACACCACGCACACATTATACAGAGACAATGAGTCATACAAGTATGTAAATCAGTCTACAGGGAATGTCACATAAGCCAATGAGGATTACAAGGCGTAGGTATCACATGTCATCCATACTGGTGGGCAGTATATTTTAGAGGGTTTGGTCTGGGGAAACACAACCTTAGGATTTAAAGAGTATTCCATGGGGGTCAGCTTTAGTGATAAAAATGTATATCTGCCCAAACATACTCATTTTAGCAACATTAGAATAGTGAAAAACTGAGGAAGTTCTAACTATATCACAAAACAAAAAAAGCGAAGTTCTAACTATACCATTCATGTTTGTATGCAGCTCTTTGATGACAGTTCATTGGTCACTGTCCTATGTTAGGATTGTAACTTCTGAACTGCAAGTAACACAAGGATCTCTGTGACAAAGGCAGTAACCCACTGAGCTATCCACATAAAATACAGTTCATCTGCATTTAAAAGCTACTAACAGACAAATGGTTGCTCTCCAGCAGGATCATTAATCACCAGCGTTATCTGGGCATTTTGTATTGTCTTATTGTTGTCCTACATCAGCCATAATAATGATAACAAGCATTTGCAATGCAATAGGTCTCGCATTTACGCTACTTTGAGCTATTGGTATTGTAAATGACAATGCCTTTTATTTATGTTTTTAAAACCAAAACATAAATAAAAGGCACTGTTATTTACAGTACCAATAGCTCAAACTCACGTAAATGCGAGGCCTGTTGCATTGCAGATGCTTGTGATCAGACTACCGGTGCCCGCCACGAAATGCCTCTGTGGGCTGGCACTGCTAAGTGATATATTGTTCCCTCAAGTGACGTGCTCTTGCTAACCCTTAGGGAGAGGGGTGAGGATCAGAACCAGAAGCACACAGCCAGGAGCAGTGAATAGAAAAACAAGTCACAGGAGAACACAGCATTACACATAAAAAATACACCGTCACAAATGTCATCACAAACACGTCACATTGACACGTAACCACCACATGCATGAGTCACCACCATGACAGTATCACTTGCACAAATCACCGTAATAAGGTAAGAAAATACATTGCATTGCAGTCACCCAGATAAAGTAAACTGCAGCATTTTATGGTTCTCAAGACGAAAGGGGGAGGAGAGAGTGGAAACAAATGTACTGCTGCATGTACTGCAACATGCACACAAACCCCAATTTACGCTAATGAAGACAAACAATACCGCAACTCCGCCGGGAGATCGCTATGCTGTGCTTATACTAGTAGAATCGTGTGGCAATAGAAATGGGACGAACCCAAGTGAAAAGTAAAATCTGCAAATAACCATTTTAGACTGTTAAAAACATCGTAAACGCAACAAAAGAAAAAAAGTGTGCACATGTAAAATACATACCATAACAAAGCAGAGATTGTTTACATCCAAATAGAGCCTTATTTTACAACAAAAAAAACTTCCACCTACCAAGGGCATTTTCTAACAGAGCAAACTTAACTGCTGCTCAGTTTCCACAGAAGGTTTGAAAAGAGCAGGACTCGGTCCTCCTTCCATCTGTCTTGCTCTAAATGTGAAATATAATTTATGGTGCCCTTGACATACAATGAACATTCAAATTACAGAATTATTAATGGTTGCTGAGAGATGCTAGAAACCACATGTACTTCGGGCGCCCTGAGGCCCCTTCAAGAGCATAAAGCGCTATAGACATTCTACAACACCATGTGGAAACGTAAAAAATGTTGTGATTAAAATGGCAGTCTTCGGATGCTCCTGTTTGGGGTCGAGGGATTCTGCGCACCTTTATGCGCTTCTGCCCTCTCTTGGGGTGACTGCTCACTGTAAAATCCGGTGATTACATCTCTTCTGCTGTAGCTTCATAGCGCCAGCGCCATGCCTCCTAGCCTAGCGCCTCTGCAGCTGTATGTGCAATAGAGCCGGCCTGCGGTCGATTACCAACTCTTTCCTGTATCTAGTGGAAGGGACAGGGCAGGGCTGGCTGGCATGCAGAGGATGCCAGGGGATACTGGTTCAGTAGTGACCGAACAGTGAAGATGGCAGAAGCAGACAGAAAATTTGAACAATAAACACTGAGTAGTTGCCTAGGAAACCAGTTGTTCAAACACCTTTTGACACAGGCAGTTTGCTAAACCACGAGGCCTCGCAATTTTGGCAGAAAAGAGGAACGGAAGGGTTCTCGAGATAAAGTGATTAGCTCAGGATCACACACTGACCGAATGCGTGGAAGCCAAGATTTGAAGTCGAGTTTCCTGGTTCAACATTTGAAGATGCCCCATCTGGACAGCGTCTCCTCGACTGCCTCTACACTCTTGGAACACAGTGGCTTCAGACACACCACGGTAGCTCTCTGCTCTGTCAGCGCACCCGGAGTGAACTGAGTAGCATTGAAACCGTTAACAGCGCGGCGCTCATGCCGAGCACCGTGCTGATTATGTATAATTAACAGCGCGGTGCTCTTGACGAGCTTCGTGCTGATAATGTATGCAAGATCACATCCGGGTTGTACATTCAAGGAAATAAATTACATTTTGGACCGTATTTGTGTACCTCGTCGCTACAATATTTATTACACTGACACGCCAAATTCTTCCTTTCCGCTTAGGTAGTAAAGTTCCAAAGCGTAGTGCTTGTAAATAAAAAACAGGAAGGGCTGGGCGAGAAGGGAGGGGGGAATGTCAGCAACAGAGGAGCCCGCAAAAGTGAAAGTGATCGTGATTACGATCGCTATGGAGGAAAGACACATGGCGCTGCGCGCGTGCACGTTC
Source organism: Triturus cristatus (assembly GCF_964204655.1). Lineage (NCBI taxonomy): Eukaryota > Metazoa > Chordata > Amphibia > Caudata > Salamandridae > Triturus > Triturus cristatus. Next base: position 633,828,814 of record NC_140595.1, on the reverse strand, counting down.
ACGTGCACTGTAGCTTTAGGCCACGGCAGCACTTTGAGAAGCCCACATATAAAATGTCTCTTCGAGCCTTTGGCTCGCGAGACCTAAAAACTGTTCAAATGAAGCACACACGAAGTATGTGTCCTGCTGGGCCAGTTCAGATTTTAAAAAGAAAAACAAACAGTAACACATTCTCTTACCTACTCCATTAGTCAAACTTTGTGTCACAGCCTGGTGTAATAAGCAGCTGCAGGGGTCCTGAAAGGTGAATAGGAATAAACAAATTTATTTTCTCCTGCACTGCATAGAAAAAGAATATCCACGCAGCACAGAGGACAGTAGGCAAAGGTTACCGTTGTCAAAGTAAGGATTTGTCACCTTTCGCCATGTGGAGATGAAGGGGTGAAAAAAATAAACAAAGCCTCGTTAACATGTAAATGGTCTTTTAAAGACCTGTGAAGTACTCGGGTGCGGCTGTGATAATCTCTAAAACTGTCTGTGTGTGTGCGCCGGGAAGCTGTCTCAGCCCTGGCGCACACACACACACAGACAGCCCTTTGAGCGCCTGCCTTCAAGCCCTCACTGCGAGGGCCATGATTCCTGTTTGGGTGGGCCAGGCTCATGTTTGGGTGGGCCTGGCCCACCCTCTAGAACCGGGCATGACTGTTACTTAAGTGGCCAGTGGTCTGAGTCTTGGCATTATTGTGGGGAGGAGACCTTACTTATGAGGTGATTTGTTTCAGAAGGTGGCTGAGTATCAGATGGCACCAAGGTGTGTAATGTGGTCAATCCCCAGCGGCCATTATTAAGTAATTTGTGTAATACTCTGTGAGTCCTGACTTTTTAACCCTAAGCACTTTGCATGCTGGGACACGTAGTTTTCTCTTTTTCCTATGCTACTTCATATCAGGGTTCTCAATTGTTTTACAATTCGATCGCCTTCCATTTCAGGTGCCTTGCAGCAGTGTCAACATCTCTTTAGATATTCTCGTCACTCAAAAGCGTGTGGTATCTGATATGTATCTGTTTCAATGGACGTGATTGCTTGGTTTTACTGGAGGAACATTGTCATTCTAAGTGTCACACATTTTGCCATTGAATGTCCCTCATAAGAACACTGAAACCATGTAAATGTCACACATACGCAATCTGAAACCTTGGCAGCTATGCTAGACAGGCACCTTCTGTCAAATGTTGACGTTGAGTAGAACTACGGCGAGCAACGACCTACCAGAACTATTGTTTTATAGCAAGTTTTATGTCGTTTTTGTTAATACAAATGTTTGAATTTCGCTGCTCGATTTACAACTCACGGGGAACGCTACTTTGCTTACCAACGAACATTTTTTGACGCTTTGCACATTTAAAAACAACTGCCGACGCTGACCAACAAAAGACCAAGGATAATTTCATATTGAATCTTCCAATCCAAACCATTGTTGATTTGTTTAGTATTCTTGTTATTATTCTTTTTTTTTAATCCTAACCTTAAATGCATTCCAACTCTCGTTTTGGACTTTATCCAAGTTGCAATAAAGGACTGTTCGTTGAAAAGCATTTAACTAAAGGAATGTTTTTGACATTTATTGTGGGTAGCTGGGTATGTTGCAAATGAAAAAAGAGATTTGCACCCTGCCAACAAACCTGGACTTTTAACTGAGTCATTTGTTATTCACTATGCATTTGTGTGTCAAGAAACCCAAGCGTCGACAAATGTCACACAAAGTCTGCACTACAGTCAGGTCCAACTTTCAACTCTTCTAAAGGACCAGACATTTGGAAATGTAGGATGGCGCCAAACCTCCTTCCAATTCCCCAGTATAAAAACAGATTAAGGACGAAATAAGTAACTTTCCTGCAATAACTATGCAGTATTTATTTTCTATGTAATACGCTACTACTGTTGCGCTCTGCCATCCATATCCAGTATGCAAGGCCCGACTTGGGTACATGGTTGGTGTGATGAATATAACAGTTTATCTTTAATGTTATGTGCGGTGTGGTAAATTAATAGAGCAGTGCCTCTTCACTTCTGTTGCTTAACAAGCATTTGCAATACAATAGGTCTCATAATTGCGAGATTTCAAGCTATTGGCATTGTAAATGACAATGCCTCCTATTTATGTGTTTAAAATACCAGCAATAATAAAACATTGTCATTTACAATACCAATAGGTCAAAGTTTCTAAAATGTGAGACCTATTGCATTGCAAATGCTTGTTATGGTAGAGATTAGGGAGAGCAGTATATGACTAAAATAGAGGCTATGCCTTTAAGAAGCCAGAGACCACCAGTATCGCATCATGCCCAGCTGGTGGTAGTTGCTTCAGTTCTTTTTGAAGGCGATGTGCGCCATGTGTAGAGTACAAGGATACCTCAGTCTATTCCACTGGGTAGAGTGGAGGGTTGCTTTTGACTTATGGGAATACCCCTGGGGAGAGCAGGATTTACAGGTAATAAACTATTCCTTCTCTCGTAGGGGATTTCCATGCATGTCATAAGCCCTGAATAGAGTAGCAAGCCCATCCGCCACATAGTGCGGTGGAGAAGACACAGGGAAAGCTGTAGAGTTTAGGCAAATACATTTCTGAGGGAAGCCTATCCTACTTGAGTATCTGCTCTAGCATCAGAGTCTAGGCAGAAGTGCTTGGTGAATGTATGTATAGGTTTCCAAATAGGTGCTTTCCAAATTTCCGGAATCGGGATATTGCGCAGTAAAGCAGCAGTAGCGGCTTTCCCCTAGTAGAGTGTGATTTAGGTTTAGCTACTAGAAATTTGTGAGCTTTTTGGTAGCAGAACAAAATACATGAAACAATTCATCTGGAGATGGATTGCTTAGAGGTGACTAATCCAGTGCGGACAGGACCAGTTAATAAACAATTGGTCCGTTCTGCGGATATCTTTGTTCTTGTCAAGATAACATTTTAGGGCTCGCCCAACATCCAGAGAATGGAGGAACCGTTCTGCTGGAGTAGAGGGATTCTGAAAAAATTTAGGCAATGAGACAGTCTGGTTTACATGGAAGTCCGACTACTTCAGGAAGGAATTTCGGGTGAGTTCCCATAACCACTTTGCTAGAATGTAAGACAGTACATGGCTCATGAGAACATAGTGCTTGTATCTCGCTAGCCCGGCGAGCTGATGTTACAGTTACCAGGAAAGCTGCCTTACAGGTAAGGTGTTGAAGGGAGGCATGGGGATGGGCTCAAAAGGATCCAGCATAAGGTGAGAAAGCACTATACTAAATTTCCAGGGAGGTGAAGGACGCCTAATGGGAGGGAAAACCTTCATCAACCCCTCTAAGAAATCCTTTTTGACTGGGATTTGGAAAAGGATGTTTGTGACAGACATTTCCTGTAGGCACTAAGAGCTGCCAGTTGAACCTTTAAGTAAGGGAATTTTAAGACAGATTTGGCAAAGTGTAGAAGGTATGGTAAAATCACATCCTCTTGGCAAGTAGTCGGGTTCAAGTTCTTAGAGGAATCCCCAAATGCATAATCTCTTTCATTTGTAGGCGTAAGCGCAGCGAGTGGAAAGCCGCTTGGCGTCTTTGAGGATCTCCATGCTGTCTTGAGGCAAGTTTAAGTGTTGGTACTGCACTAGCTCAGGAGCCATGCCGCCAAATTCAAAGAGAAGAGATTGGGATGGACCATCTGACCTCCGAATTTCGTCAGTGGGTCTGGCCTGCATGGCAGCTTGAGATGTGGATGCAGCGACCGGTAAAGAAGGTCCGGGAACCACCACTGCTGTGGCCACTCTGGAGCGATGAGGATCATCTTGGCTTTCAAGTTCTAGAGCTTGATCAAGACCGCTGGGATCAGGGGAATCGATGGAAAGGCGTAAAGAAATTTGCTGGACCAGTCGATCATAGAGCATTCGCCAGCGTCTCTGGATGGTAATACCTGGATTCAAAGCTGTGGCGTTTTCTGTTTTCTGCTGGTCAATAGAAGGGGGGCCCCACAAGTGCACGATACGACTTCTTTGTACAAACCTACTCATGTTTTGCTGAGAGCGTCTGCCTGAACATTATAAAAAGTTGGGAGGTGAGTTACTATTACCTTCACGGTCCTGGACAAGAGCCAATTCCAAATTGTCTCGGCCTCTAGTGACAAGGCTCTGAGCTTGGTGCCCCTGCTTGTTCCGGGAGTACATGGTGGTTGTTTTGTCCATCTGAACAAGAGGGGTGTCGGTGGTGAATAATGGATGAAAAGCCTTGAGCGCCAATGACCTGCGCGGAGCTCGAGGAGATTATTATGGTATGACATCTCTCTCTGAGACCATGAGCCTTGAATCTAGAGGTGATTCATGTGGGGTCACCATTCGAGTAGTGAGGCATCCGTCACAATGCTCTGAGAAGGGGCCTATTGATGAAACGGCATCCCTATGAGCAATTGTTTGGGGAGCACCACCACTTGAGGGACAGTGTCGCATGTAAGAAAAGCGTGAGGCTGTCGTCCCAGCTGCCCGTCAGCTGATCCCACAGGTCCTCTAGACACACCTGGAGGGGCCGCATGCAGAGGCAGGCATTGGGAGTGAGAAAAATGCAGATGGCCATCGAGCAGAGAAGGTACTATACTGCTCTTACTGTTGGATAAAGCGCCTTCTTGAGAGTCTGACATTTCTGAAGGATCGATAAGCGGTATCCTCCGAAGGACACACCTTTGCGTGGATGGTGTCGACGGAGGCCCCTAAGTAGTGCAACGGCTGGACTGGTGTTGACGTGAAGACCCAAGTGATGAAAAAGATCACAAGTCAATTTGAAATGTAGCTGGGCTTCGTGAAAGATGGATGCCTTTATAAGCCAGTTGTCTAGTAATGGGTAGATGAAGATTTGGAGCTTTCTCAGTTGGGCTGCAACCACAGCCATGCACTTGGAGAATATGCTGGGCGCTGACGTCAGGCCAAATGGTAGTACTGTGTACTGGTAATGGTTGTACCTCACGACGAACCTGAGAAATTGATGATGCTTCCTGGTGATGGGAATGTGGAAGTAGGCATCGTCAAGGTCGGTAGAGCAGAGCCAATTTCCTTGGTGCAGTTGGGGGATATATCTGATGTAAAGCCAGCATATGGAACTTCTCCTTCCAAATCCACTTGTTGGTGAATTTGACATCGAGAATGGGTCTGAATTCTTGTCTTTCTGTAGTACTAGGAAATATCTAAGTAAATGCCTGTTCCCCGCTGACTATGAGGGATGGCTTCCACCGGCTTCTTTTGCAACAGGATGTTCACTTCTGTCCTAAGTAAGTCGAGATGGGAAGTGGGGAACTTTGGTGGAATGGACGGTGGTGGGGAGCAAATCTGAGACAGTACCCATTCTGCACAATATTCAAAACCCAGCTGTCTTACGTGAAGTGTTGCCACTCTTCCAGGTAATGTGAAATGCTTCCCCTACTGGAGTGATTAACAGAAGAGGGGGGGAGGACTCAAGGTTTTGTGACAGATGTTTGTTTACCACCTTGGGTGGTTGTTGAGTAGAACGTCTTCATGTCTACTTGTGCTGTGGCTGGTAGGATCTCTGATGTTGTTGAGATCTTCCTGGATGCCAATGAGGGGTTGGAACCCTCTGTGAGTAAAACCGGCACTGGTAAGGCCGGAATGATTTTCGCTGTTCTCTGGGTTTCTCCAGACCCAGAGCTTTTAATTTATCCATGTCCATTTTCATTCTTGCTGTCTCGTCCTCAGCATGACTGTCAAACAGAGTGGAACCTGAGAACGGCAAATTTTGAATGTGGTGTTGCACTTCCTGTTTCAGAGATGTTAGCTAGAGCCAAGAATGTCTCTGCAAGGACACACCGTGACAATATTCATGAGCGGCAAGGACAGAAGAGCCCACCGCTGCGCTGATTATTGTATTTGAGACCATTGCGACCTCCTTAGTGATCTCCAAGAAGTCTTCCCGTTTATCTCTTGGTAGGTGTTCAGGGAAATGCTGGATTGGATCCCAAAAGGCTCAGTTGTACCTGCCCAAGAGGGCTGTAGCCCTGTCTGGCATCGTAGAAATGGCTGCTGTACTGCAGACTTTTCGGCCTGTGGTATCCAATATTCTAATTTCCTTATCTGGAGGCGAAGAAGATGATGGAGAGGTGGAATGAGACTTTTGCGCAGCCAAAATCACAACTGAGTCAGGTGGAGGGTCAGAGTGTAGACACAAGGGGTCTTAAACTGGAGGCCAGTATTTCTTTTGAAGCCTGGATAGGGCAGGCTTACCAATGGCTGGTGTTAGGAACAAATCCATAGTGGGCTCGAGAAGACCCGAAACCAGGGGAAGCAAAGGCCTTGAAGTTGTATGCTGGTGCAGCGTCTCAAAGCTTACCGATGTGGACGGTGTTGGAACTGACATCAGTATATTTAATTTGGCAGCACCTCGGACTGAAACCTCTTGAAAGGTAGTAATGTAATCCACTGGGGAGGCACAAGGCGGTGGAGTGTCTGACAGAGTTGATGAATAGTCTCTGGTAGAAAAAGAAGAAAAGGAATCACGTGTATGGCATCAATTAGATCTTTGGTGTGATCTATTACGGTGACGGGAATGCCTTGAAGTAACAGAAGAGCGCCCAGATGGACGATGGCGATGCCATGAGAGGTGGCGCGATTATGAACGCGTTCGAGGCCTGGGAGCTGGAGTTATAGGTGCTGGAGACGACCATCCAGGAAGCGGAGGAACAGGAGGTGCTGGAGCAGGTGGAGGAGGTGTTGGAGGAGGAGTCGGTACAAAAACCAATGAAGGTGAGTAAGTCCTGGAATGATGACATTCTGATGAAGAATAAATTCTTCTGCTCTTTTTGCTCTCCTTGATGTCAACTTCATGCGTTGACGTTTGGCTCTCAATGTTGACCATCCTCGCTGTGTCAACGGCGAACTGGCACTTCTCGACAACGAGGCACTTCTCAATGTCGTATGCTGGTGAGGACTCAATGGTGTGTAATCCTTCGACATCGAATGGTGTTGCTTAGACGGCGAGTGCCGACGGTTGTGCGACATCGAGCAAGCCCTTGACGGCGAACATCTCAGCACCATTACTTGTCTCGACATCAAACCTCTGGAAGTCGACCTGGACCACTGCCGTTTTCACCCAGAAAAACACCTCTCAGACCTTCCACGTCCACTGGAGGCCGGGGGAAAAGCCCTTTTGGAAGACTGACCATCCCCCTCATTCTAAAGTCCCACCAGCAGACTATGCTTGCTGGCGTCGTCTCTCTTCTCTCCCTTGAAGGTGAATCTTTTCTCTGTCACGTAGGGTGCACCTGGAAAACTTCCTGTAAGTGTCACAGGCGACATGAAATTGAGTGCAAGGTAGGCAGATAATGCAGAACTCATGAGGGTCTGTTGTGGCCTTTTTCCTGCCACAAGGATACTTATCAAACAATGAAGGCATTTTGTCAAACAAATCACAGAAAACAGCAAAAAAAGCAAAAAGACGTTGTGTAGAAGAGTTGTCACTAATATTTTTTGAGAGAATACCTATGAAAAGGTCAAGCTCAATGCTTCAGGGTCCTGTAAGCAGGGGCCAGAAAAAAGAATTGAAGCAACTGCCACCAGCTGGGCATGATGGGATACTGATGGTCTCTGGCTTCTTAAAGGCATAGCCTCTTTTTTAGTCATAAAATGGCAGCTTAGGCCCTACTCTGCCCTGCTCTCCCTAATCTCTATCATAATTAGGATTTGCAAAGCAATAGGTCTCACAATTGCAAGAGTTTAAGCTATTTGACCTATTGCATTGTAAAAACAAAAATGTAAGTGTTTGGGTGGGCGGAACGTAGAAGCAACACGAGAGAGAGAGGTGGGTAACAGCAATACGGGGAGGTAACAGCAACATAAGAGGGGGCGCAAACCCCAACTGGTTGTGGAGAGCTGGAGGGGCCACATTTGGGGAAAGCAATGAAGAGAAACACACCAGCGAGTGAAAGAGGGAGAAGTTCTTGGGAAACAGCAACACAGAGTGCATGGAGTGCTTGACACAAAGTAAACAAATGAATTAATAATGATATGGGCTACAACAATGTTATTGACCTGAATTGGACTCTTGAGCCAACGGTGGCATTACCATTTATGGCAGTAAAGGTCAGCTGTATTCTTATGCACAGATTTCCCCACAAGGTTTGGGTGTACTGCTGCAGCATGTGTTAATATTCGGGAGCCCCAGAATGAACTGTTTATGGGAGTGACAAAAGAATATGAGGAGCTCAGAGGCTTCTCGTTTTGGAACTCCCCGACCTCACAAGCTCGTACCTCTCCGTTGGCCACTGGAGGCACCTGGGCTGCAGCCTAAAAGTCTTCTAGGCTCTCCAGATCGTGGGCCGAGAGATACCACTTTCCTTTTCATCCAAAAAAGGGGGTGAAAACACGCATTCCCATGCCACAGATATTAAACGAAGGAGAAGTGCGTGTCTTGGCTGCGAGTCACGGGCACCATTCTTAAATGTGTGTGTCCTCAATATGCGTTCTGGGCAAAACATCTTGTTTTCCAAAAGGCAGGAGCTGTGTTAAAGATAAAGCACGGTGCATGTGTTCTCAAAATTAAGGCGTGCTGCAGCCATTGGCTGCTTGCTCACACGAAAAGAAAGGCACGCGACCATTGTTAAAGTATAAGCGTGTGCCATGCTGAAACATTAAGCACAGCGGTGGGGGGCGGGACAGGGGTGACGAGCTGCGAGCCACAGGTGCAATTGTTAAATGTGTGCGTCTGTGTTAAAAATAAAGTATGGTATGCCTCCTGGGTAAATAAATTGTTTACATTTTCTTTTAAAAGCAGGCGCTGTGTTAAAGATAAAGCAGGGTGTGCATTTAGTAAAAAAAAACAAATGTTTTAGCTACACAATGCTACCCTGCGTCATGCCGCTTCTTTTGCACGTTGGAAGCAATAAAACATAAGGCGTGCCCGCTGGTATTAAAAAACAAGCGGTTGCGGGAGTGAGTGTCCTGCCTGCAACAGCTGGTAGGAGAAAGTAGTTTAAGAAAATAGTGCCCAAAGACTATTAATAAACCCTGCAGGGTAACAAAACAAGTAAAAGGGCCAGTCCTCATGGGAGGTTGCAAAAGTAGAATAGGTGGTACTAAGGAGGGACTATTAAGCCTATTCACAAGTCAAAACCAATAATTTAGAAGGGACAGTAACAGGAGCCAATTGAAAAGATGGGTGGAAAATGGGCAAAACTTCCATTCCATACCTGAATACAACACGTCTCGAAGGAGGGGTTTGTGAAAGAGATTTATACTGTTTGCAAAGTATCTCAAATTATACTCATATTTAATGTATTGGCCCTTTTATTAATTCATGATGAAGAATCGGACCACTGTAGCCCAGGTATATAATCTGCATTATTTGTCTTTTTCTTAAGTGTGTTTACAGGCCTTCCTGAAGAAAGGCGAAAATCTCCACTAGAAAAGATTTATATTGAAGAACTGCTCCAGAGTCCCCCAAGGCTGGAGGAACTATTCAGTGCTTATGATTATACATGGAAATCCCCTACGAGAAAACTCATAATTCTGATATGTGCCATAACAGGAGTTACCACACATATTGGAAGTTATCAGGATATTGTAGTGAGAGCCTTAGTGTCAATTGTTTCAACCCTGAGTTTCAATGCTGTTTGTTTCATCAGCCTAAAATGGAGATGAGGGGATTCCCATGAAAGACATGGTACTCTTTATTTAATGTTGCTGACCCTGCTGAGCTATGCAGACATGATGACGTATGACAAGGCTGACACTGAAAAGAAAGGATTATTGTCACTCTTTTTCTGTTGCTCTGTTTTTTAATTGTAAATGTATGGTTGCAAAGACTACTTTAACAAATATTGCATTCTTTTACCCTTTTTTAAAGTCAAGTAATACTCAAGCCTAACATACATTTCTGATGGCAATCTAATGTCACTGAAATTACAATAAATTAAAGTAAAAACATTAAAGCAAAACAAGTATGAAATAAATAAAGACGTTCAGTGATAAAACACTGTTAGTTTTTTTTTATTTGAATACAAAAATAAGAACATTGTGGCAGACAAGACTGAACAGATAATCTTGATGTAAACATTGGTACGTTTGTAGCCCGGTCCTGGTGGGAGAGTTTATTTTTGCGCTTGCTTTCTGCCTCTGTCACACTGTGTGAGAAGAAATCCAGCACTGCAGTGCTGGGATGTAATCCTGCAGCGTCCAAAAATATAATAGAAAATGTTGTACATGGCCGGCCATTATCCTGCTAACAAGGCATTGTGGATTGGCTGATAGATGCCTAGCTCTCAAGAAAGGGGTCTTACTCCTGACTTAGGCCAGACATCCTTGAATGGTGCTAGAGCAAGTCAAGCAAAACACCTGGAAAGAAACTAGCTTCACCACAAGGGACCAGAGGATTTTAAGAGTTGTTAGAAAATAGATGATAGTAGTCAAAAATCAAAACCATAAGTTAGACTGCTTGTTGTGATGTCTGAAACATACGTCTTCTAAAGGAGTCATTTATGAAACAAGATAACATTGCAAGAGATCCGTTTTCACAATGAAGGGAGTGACAATAGAATGCACCTTGATTCGTTGTTGCTCCTAATTAACGAGCCTCATAACAAACCAATAACAGCATCTGGAAAAATTGAACTAAAATATACTTAATTTTAAGACTAAAACCAAAATATACTTAATAAATAGAGGGCCTACTTAAACAAACAACACGCACAGAAATATGAAAACAGCAATTACACAGACAAACAAGAAGTTGATACATCTCTTGTTTTCCTTTCAACTTAAATACATTTACAATTTGTAAAATTGTGATGCTTTTCATAAAGGCGAGGTACAAAGGTAAACTTCATTAGGTGGTCATATTCAGCTAAGTAAGTAGAACTGTCGCCTTTTGATTTTGGGTCTTCCTCGTGGCAGCAGCAAGGATGAGCTCAGAGGGGGTGGTTATTCAAGTTTTAGTTTAATTTTACGGATTCAATGGACACCGCCTATTCTGCTGTCAAGTTACTAAGATGGAACTGTTCCATTGATCTCACTTCTACCCAAGCAGCAGCAGCATCTTTAAGAACATCTAGGACCCTTTTGACAATGCATCACTGTTGGGGATGTACATCACTCCTATTTTTATTCTGACAGAAACCAAGCACAACATTGCTAGGAATGCATTGTAAAGCACTTAAGTACTGACTTCTTTTGCTATTGCAGTTGTATCATCTCTACTCATTTCCCCACAGTAAGGGGATGTTCCTAAAATGGTTAAGTTTAGCACTCTTGTTATCTGACACGCTGCGTAAACAAAGCAAACATAAGGAAATTAAATAAATGTGTGTTTTTTAATATTACCCAAGTATCCTTAGTATTACACCTTAGTTTAATACTGTCACAAAACTATGGCCTCTCTTTCCCAGTTCATCTTAGATAAACTGAGAAAGTAAATGGACATACGGAGAAAGACTGGACGAAAAAGGTGGAGGACTAGAAAGGAAACCCGCCAAGGAAGAAGTCCTTAGCTAAATGTATGCGCTGAATCACATTGGCAATAGCAGCACTGTGCATTTACTGCACTTATTTCGATCATCCTTAATTTTTTTACCCGAGATAGTTTTGATTTATTTTGTTTGTTTTGTAAAAAGATGTCACTAGAAATACTGACCCGTGCATTCTGAGTAAATGGTTCTATTCATTCCACGGTAGACCCTGCCAATCAGATAACTGGAAATTTTAACTTTTGGAACTGGGTCCCACATTTATATACTCCAAAAGTGGGAAGTTATGTCCCCACTATCTATCAGTGAAAACACTGGGACCAAAAATATTTACTAGGTAGTCCACATATTTTCTGGTATACAAATACCCAAAAAGCCTTACAACATGTATATTAGCAAACACAACAAAGCAGTAAAAAACTATAAAAAATACCGCTACATAAAGAAACTATATAAACACATTCAGGAAGCTCAACGGCCAGGCCAATATGTGCACTGGTTTTGAAGATTTTCCTCATGAAGCAAATTCTTGGCCAGATTATTCATTAAACAGGAAGTATAGGTATACCCACTGCTTAACCAGGTAATCGTAACTTCCATCAAAAGCCTCTTCGCTCTGCCCAAAAATCTAACATGATGTAGATTGTTGGACACATTTATAACTTCAAAAGGATGATTGATAACCTTCATTCCATATGTCCTTTTGTAATTTCGTTTAGAATTCCAACTGGCTTTTTCTTCTATAAGAAAAGACCACCTCAGACTGTTTTCAAGCGATGCAGAAACTAACCATATACCATTAGGTAAATTATTAATATGCTGCATAGTGATGGGGTAGAGTTGGTTACACAAGAGAAGTTGCTCTTAATCAAAGTCTGGTTGGAGTCAATAATCCCAAGGACCAAACACAGGGGAAAGTTGTACAATGGTGAAGGTTTCGGGTTCTGAGTCAAATCGAATCATTTTATTTGAATGCCCCTCACAATGCTGCTTTCCTGTATAAAGAAGTACTTTGCCAGCACTGTGAAACAAAGCACCATCCAACATAAAAGGGTACACAAACATAGCGAGAGTGAAATATAAATATCAGCCTAACTGGCCATGAACAATGGTCCCAGTGTACGAGTACAGCGCGGTACAGTCCATTTCCTGCTTCAGTTGCCGCTTCATTCAGTGGAATAGCACAATGGAGCCTCTTCTATGCATATATTACACCCGCAGTATTGAATTCACACTGCAAGGAGATATCTTTTGGTCCACATAGGCTTGTTTGCCATATCCCTATCACTATTTGGATATAGTTTCTTCCAACCGGTTTCTCGACGTGCACTGGATTCTTAGAAAGCGAGACATTGGCTCTAGGACAAACAAGCTTTCTGCTGTTGTGCAGCACTTGCGGCCTGTTTCACTATCCACTTGCACTGGCATGCTAAGGTGAGCAAGGGATGCAATGTGATATGCTGACGGCCACAAAAGCAGTCAGTGTCAGCGCTGGGATAGGATAACCTTGGATTTCTACGAGCTGCCACGTCTATGCTTGAACCTCCCAACCACACAATTTCCCAATCTCAAAAATATTTTAGGAAATATTGCATCATCCAAGACAAGTTAAAATTAATGTCAGGACCACAATTACACAATTGTGCTCAGAGACCTCAACTTGTTTAAACAAAACGAACTTATCTTTTTTTTTTTTGACAGTCCTTGTTAGAGAATCAGCCCCGGATTTTCTTTTGTTGTCTCTCTGAGACTATCTTTAATGATTAATACCTGCAGTACACCGAAAAACACCCATGTCTGATGCAGACACACGAGATTGGATTACTGGAGAACATGATCAGCTTTATAAAAAAAAAATATGTGCCTTTTATATTTCTTTTGAAATCTTTCATGTTCTGGAGTGTGTGCATCTTCAGTGCTAGCAGTGGCATACATCAAGCAGGTTACAGACGACACACGACACAATTTAAAATTAAGCAAAAATAGTGGCCCTTTTTAACTTAATTAAGAGTGCATAAAAGTTAGTAAATCCCTAGAAGAAGGAGCAGGCGGACCAGACATTCTGTAGTCATCAGTTGTGCGTGACAATGTTTTAGGATCCGAATGCCGCTTGCATACATTGTAAGATTGCCAAGTCATGGGCCTCAAGATCTACTAGAATGCAAGATACTGTTTCCCAGGGCTCTGAGTGTTATCTTTAAATCTAAGCCACGTTCGAAAAGAAACTCTTTTGCGACACATTTTTCATTTGCAAAAGCCATCTGGGAGTTGTTGAGGCATGTTCTTTTTTGTGCAAAATAATACTAACTAAAGAAGTTTCCAAACTTAGGGTCGAGTGGGAAAGGGAAGGGGGGAAAAGTAGAATCTCACGGGATTTCAGTGTCCAGTAAGCACCTAAAACATACAATATAAAGAAAAAAAAATCACTACAAAGCAGCAGTCTGGCAGGCCAGGCCACCTGAAATCAGTGCAAAGACCCTATCAAGATAGTGTCCTTTGTGTTTCAGTGGTTCCGATCGGTCTCCTAACCTATCGCTGAACAGTTTGCCTTCACTATAATTTTCCAATAGACGACCTAAATCATTCTTTCTTCTCCTCCGTGTTGGCTAATCTTTTTTTCTCATGTGCCGATGAAGCTTTGTAGGAAGAGTACATTCTTGTTCGTTTCTGATGCCAGCTGAGTTGTACTCTCTCTCCCCTCGGCTGGCGCAAGTGCTTTAGCAGGTTGAAGAATTTGCGACATCTTCAGTTTCAATAGGCTGTTGGTCCTGTTTTTCTTTCTTTGTTTTCTCACCTACTTTTCCAGTGAGGTAACTAGATTCCAATGTTAAACTATGAAACAACTATGGGATGAAGTAAATGAAACACAAAGGTGGGCATCATATCTCAAGTCCTGATGTTGAAGGTGGTTCCACCTCCTTCATGTCTACAAGGAATTTCTACCAGGGGTCACACTATACATTGGGAGTGTTCAACCCCCTTCGCCGGCAGCAAGGTGCGGCTCACAGAGTAGCGAAAGACACAGCCTTGAGCAGGCTTCATGCTTCCGTCGAGTACATTTGTAGGATGTTTCTTTCGCAGGGTCTTTTGAAGGATTTGTCTTTAAAACCATTTCATCACAATTAGGATTCTTGAGGCACCACTGACAGCATCTTCTGGAAAAACACAGTGGTGGAGTCTGGATTGGCAGAAAGAAAGAGAAGGAACACATTAAATCACGACTCAAAGCAGCTCAGCATGTCTGCAAGTATGGCTGAAGAAATTTAACTGCAAGACATTTAACCTGCCAGTGACAGACAATTTATTTTTACAGGAGTGTCTACAAAATAAACACAACTAGAGTACAAGAAACAAGGACCAACTTGGCACTAGGTCACGCTGAGATATCTGATTAGGCTGACCTCGTCCAGAATACAGCAAAACTTCTTAATCTTTGGTTTTAGTGACCCTGACATTTCTGAAAAGCTCAAGCCCCTCAGAAATTCAGAAAATCACAAAAGTTTCCATGGCGTTCATTCTGCCTGAAAAAACCTGTCCACCATCATTAATGTGCCAAAAACATTTAAGTCATCAGAACTATGCATCACAAGATAGTCGTAGATTACAGTATCTCTACATATTCAAATGCAGGCTACTCAGGAGGCCAACTGACTTTGTGCAGGGATAATGAAGGCACACTTTGAGGTTCACCCCTTTCTCCGCTAGTGGAATATGCATGAATCTGCTGGTTTGATACAGTCGACTCCTAATTTACTTTCAGACGCATGAGGACTACTCTCATAGACATACGTTGAGGGAATCCTCCCTTTATGACTGTCAATGGAGGAAGCACTGCTGCAGCAAGCAACTGTATACTTGACTGTGCCCAATACTGAATCCTTCTTACCTTACAGTGATCTTGGCACTTGAAAACCAAGTACCTGATAAGACCTTGGTTTTTTTTTAAGGCTGCGAACAATTTATTTGGGGACTGTACACTTATCGTAGAAAACGCTTCACAGTATATAGAACCTTTTCCACAAATATAGTCACCTTCTCCATAACAATTAACTTGTTTGAATTTATAGAAATGTGAATATCCCTTGACAGAAGTGAACTACAAGCCTGATTTAGCCAAATGGAGGGAACAGGACTTAACTTTGGTAAGTGTAACACTCAATTCAGTTTCTTAGGCGTTCACTGCCGAATACCAACGCTGAATGAACAAGTTACTTACCTTTGGTACCACTGAATGGTGGACACTCTATGTAACCACAGATTCCTCAACTTCTGGACATCCCAAGGCACCAGAATGGATCCAGAAATGTTCTCAGCACTGCACTTGCACACTGCTAGGTGATGCAGTGTGGCTCAGTTTTGGCTTTGTTCTGCCCTTGAAGTAACAGAGCTAAGCTGTACTTAAGTGCCACCCCTGTGCGCGGATGTCCAATTCTAGTTTGACATATTCTGCACACTCAGACGCGGAGTACAAAACAGCTTGCGGCATCAGTGGACAGATCTCTAATTTGGGACCTTTTTAGATAGAAAAAAAGAGAGCACTCCCTAGAACGAGGAGGTGGGAGGGCAATGTGGAATCTCCGGTTAGATAGGGTGTCCACCAGAAGGAGCATTACTTAAGGTAAGTAACTTGTTCTTCTTATGGATACTTCTAACAAGAGATCTTTCACCTTTAGAAGAGATACCAAATCAGTACCTCCCAAGGTAGAAAGTCTGTGGAGTGGGCTCAGATCAAAAAGTCTTGCAGGACCGAATAGGTGAAATGCCTTTCCTGTCGCACCTGACTGTTAAGGCAATGATACTTTGCGAATAAGTGCACTGATGCCCAAGTTGTGCTCTGACACATGTCAAGGGCAGGCACTCCATGAGCCAACGGAATCATGGCAGCTTTGGCCCGGGATCCTTTCAGAGGCTAATTCTTGACTTCTGAATTTCATATCTTAATACAAAGGACTAGCCACCTTGACAGAGTTATTTTCTGCACCGCTTTACTGCTCTTTGTCCCACAGAACTTCACTAAAAGTTTACTGCCTATTCGAGGGTCTTTGTTACGAATTATGTAAAAGCTTAAAGCTCTTCTGGGGTTCATCCCATAGTCTCTCCTCTTTCTAGGGGGGAGACAGGGCAAAGAACGTTGGAATAGTGATGGACTGTCCAATATGAAAGGGAGTCATGACTTTTTGCAAAAGGCCATTGGGTCCTCCACAGCACTAGTGTGTCTGGGAAAAGGGTAGTGTAGGTCGACTGTACCGAAAGAGCATGGAGATTACTCATGTGACAAGGTAAAGTGATCATAACGAGGAAGACAGTTTAATTAGTCAGACGAAACAATGAGTAGATGCACATTGATCCAAAGGGGCTATACATAAGGAATAGTAGCACCAAATAAAGGTGTGGCATCACGAATGGTTTGGGAGGTAATATGTGTGCTAAACCTTTAATAAATCGCATCACAACAGACGATCTAAACAAGGACGGTTGGTCTGGTAAAAGCAAAAAAGCAGAAAGAGCTAGCAAATAACCTTTAATAAACTCCACTGCAAGACCTTGCTAGGCCAAAGGCAAAACATCCAACAGTTTGGCTTACAAGGGGTCAGTGTTGTGGATTCCATGCTAAGCCACACATTTTGTTTCCAGTGGCCCCTGTAAATGGACTTTGTAGAGGGATGCCTGGCAACAAGGATAATATCCACAACCTCAGGTGGTAGATCAAACGCAGTTATCTGCCGCCACTCAATATTCATGCATAGAGTAGTCGACTTGGCAAGCTCAGATGCACAACCCTGCCCTAGTACTGTGACAGAGAATCCTCCCACAGTGGTAGCCTGATCAGAGGACAGATGCTCAAGCCCAGATGTTCTGCCTGCCGCACTCTCCTAGCCCAACCTACAGCCACTAGGATGGGCTTGGTTGTTCCTCATCTTAAGAACTCGGGGCAGGAGAGGCAGAGGTGGAAAGGCATACAGAAGCCCTGTGCTCCACTCTGGCTGGAATGTAGTTCCCAGATAGAGCTTTCTTTGAAACTCCAAAGAACAAAGGTTTTGACACTGCACATTCTCAACAGGAGCAAAAAGATCCACCCTGTACAACCCTAATATGCAACCGCCATTCGTTATCCATCAGGCTCCATTGGCTGAGCTCATCCGCCCTGACGTTTAAGGATCCTGACAGGTGGTTTACAAGCAGGGGGATGCCCGGACACCCCAGCCAACTTCCGAGGGGAGAGCCTCTTTGCAAAGTACCCTGGACCGCACTCTGCCCTGCTTTTTGCAATTCCATATGGCGATGTTGTCGTCTTGAAGAACCTGAACACCCTTCCTTTGATGGATGGCAGGCAGGCCATCAGCACCAGACAAATTGCCTGCAATTCCAACAGACTGAAATGCAGCCAGGTTTCCAACAGAGACCAGAGTACTCTGATATCCACCTCTAACAAATTAACTCCTCAATCCAGCAGTGACAGATCTGCCACCACAGTCAACTCTGTGTGGGGCACAGAGAGGGGTCTGCCTCTGTTCCAACTGTGGATGAGAAGGTACCACTGTGCAGATCTCTTGAAGACTTTGGTGAACCTGAATGGAATCCAACAGGTTTCCTCAGTGCTGTGCCCTCTGAGGCTTCAAATTCCACTGTACAGCCACCATATGTTACCATATGTTACCTGGCCTAGTTGACAAGCAGGATGCAAGAGGAAATAGGCCAAGAAACCTCAGACCCGCTCTCATCGACACTCAGGACTATGGGAATCATAGCCTGAACGTCCTAGACTCACTGTGATGAAGTGAAGGCCCTGAAGTCCACCATATCCAAGACAACTTCCATGAATGTAAGCCTCTGCAAAGAAAGCGGGTGTGACTTCAGCAGGTTGATCCAGAAGTTCAAATATGTCACAAGGTGGTCCCCGAATGACTGTGGTAAGCAGTTCAACAGTCAGTCATCGAAGCAGAGGAAAACTCGTATCCCCAAACTGCGAAGATGGGCAGTGACCATCGCCATCACTTTTGTGAACACCGTAAGGCCACTGGTGAGGCCAAGGAGGAGCACGTCAAATTAAAAATGCTCTTGGCCTACCTTGATGGTAACATCTGTGGGACTGGAGGATGGGCTTTTGTGGTGGCTATCACTTCCTATGACGGCTCCTCTGCTAAGGAGGAGTGTCGCCCCACTGCTTTGAAGCAGTGAAAGAAAGGAAATATAAAACGATAATAAATTGATGTCATTATAATTGTATGTTGTCCTGCTGCGGCAGCTTGGCGAGCGGGGCTGTTCTGCTCTCAGAACAGGGCAGGGGGAGGAGTGGTGGGCACACTGAAGTTTGCATGATGCTTTGGCCGGCCTGTGCATTAGAGACTGGGTCGTGAACATGCCCAGGCCCCCAGTCCCCGTCTGAGCGCCAAACCGCGTGCTCAGACCAATCACAACGCTGCATTCCAGCGTTCTGACTGGCTATGGGGAGCCTGGTTGTGATTCCTGTTCTGTGACTTCGGCCCGACGCGGAGGAGAGGAGGCGTGGGAGAGACACGGAAGGAGGTAAGTGTATTTTTCTTTTTTTAGAACATCTCAACCCCCCTGCCCCACCACCCCAGATCCGTGCTGGCCGCCACTGATCACTTCTGAGAGTAGGGTATGTGAAATTCAAGCTCTGTGTTCAGAGTTACCATATACGGTCTTTCACTCCAATAGAGTGGTTATGAGGACTCATCCTAGGTGTCTCCCAAAGGTAGTCTCAGAGTTTCACATAAATCAGACAATCTCTACCTATTTTCTTTCCTAACCTATCAAATCCAGCAGAAAGGTCACAACATTCACTGGATGTTAAGAGAGTGTTGAAATTCTACTTAGACAAGACCAAGGGTATTAGGAAATCGTATCACCTGTTTGTCAACTATGGTCCTGAGCGAACAGGTTTAGCTTCATCTAAACAATTAATTTCAAGATGGATTGTTTCATGTATACTACTTTCTTACCAGCTAGCTAAGAAGTCATTATCTGCTAGACCTAGTGCACACTCAACTAGGGGGAAAACAGCTACTGTAGCACTGTTGAGAAAAGTACCAATTTCGAAGATCGGTAAAGTCGCTGCCAGGAAATCTGCCCACAACTTTACTAGGCATTACTGCCTGGATTCAGATGCTAAGGCAGACACTCAAGTAGGACATGCTTTATTTATGAATATTTTTGGTTAAATGTTGGGGCAGTTTTCTGCTACTAAGGCAGCTTGTTGTGGGATAGGCTTGTTATTCTAAGCAGTTTTATGACTATTGATGAGGATCTCCTGGAAGAGAAGGATAAAGTGTTTGCCTGTAATCCTAGTTCTCTTCCAGGGGAATCCTCGTCAAAGTCATAAGCAACCCACCCACCAACAACGGACTGAAACCAATACAGCTCTCAACAAGTTCTATATGCAGGATTCTGTAGTTTGTTTTCTGTAAAAATGAACTGACCTATCTCCTGTGGGCATGATGGGATACAGGGTGTACTGTGAGGTTCTTAAAAGCACAGTGACAGTTGTATGCTTGCTCTTTGAATGCAGCCTATTTGTTAACAATGCCTCATAATCCCTTTCCTTTTTGCTTTTAAATAAAGGTTTGAGGAGGGATTCATATATATCTATATATATATACATCCAAAAGTTGCCCTGCAGCAAGGACGCCCTTCACAGCTGAGTGCTTTTCAAAAGCCTTTATTTCACAGAATTAATGTTACCAGTTCAAGTGCAAAGTCCTTACGCGTTTCAGAGCCGGGAGGCTCCTTCATCAGAGGATGGCGCTGTTTAAACTGACAAACTCACTGGGGTTCCTTTCCTGCATGCTAATGTACCACCCACGTGGGCCTCACAGGTGAGTCATCATTCAAACATGCTGGGATCCGTAGTTTTATATTAGCGAAAATATTCTCCCTTGTGGGTGCAGTTCGAAAACAGTGTCTTTTTCTTTGTGAAATAAATACCCAAGTGGGCTGAAATGATAGCATCAAATTCCGCTTACGTTTTCCTCAGCTGTGCCTCAAGGTCCGCAATATTCAGAACCTCTTTGGCCCCATATTCAGGTTCAAGGTGGGGCATCCTCCTGTTAAATTCATCCAAAAGTTGCCCTACAGCAAGGACGCCCTTCACAGCTGAGTGCTTTTCAAAAGCCTTTATTTCACAGAATTAATGTTACCAGTTCAAGTGCAAAGTCCTTACGCGTTTCAGAGCCGGGAGGCTCCTTCATCAGAGGATGGCGCTGTTTAAACTGACAAACTCGCTGGGGTTCCTTTCCTGCATGCTAATGTACCACCCACGTGGGCCTCACAGGTGAGTCATCGTTCAAGCATGCTGGGATCCGTAGTTTTATATTAGCGAAAATATTCTCCCTTGTGGGTGCAGTTCGAAAACAGTGTCTTTTTCTTTGTGAAATAAATACCCAAGTGGGCTGAAATGATAGCATCAAATTCCGCTTACGTTTTCCTCAGCTGTGCCTCCTCAAGGTCCGCAATATTCAGAACCTCTTTGGCCCCATATTCAGGTTCAAGGTGGGGCATCCTCCTCGGCCAGGCTGCCGAGTTAAATTCATCCAAAAGTTGCCCTGCAGCAAGGACGCCCTTCACAGCTGAGTGCTTTTCAAAAGCCTTTATTTCACAGAATTAATGTTACCAGTTCAAGTGCAAAGTCCTTACGCGTTTCAGAGCCGGGAGGCTCCTTCATCAGAGGATGGCGCTGTTTAAACTGACAAACTCGCTGGGGTTCCTTTCCTGCATGCTAATGTACCACCCACGTGGGCCTCACAGGTGAGTCATCATTCAAGCATGCTGGGATCCGTAGTTTTATATTAGCGAAAATATTCTCCCTTGTGGGTGCAGTTCGAAAACCGTGTCTTTTTCTTTGTGAAATAAATACCCAAGTGGGCTGAAATGATAGCATCAAATTCCGCTTACGTTTTCCTCAGCTGTGCCTCAAGGTCCGCAATATTCAGAACCTCATTGGCCCCATATTCAGGTTCAAGGTGGGGCATCCTCCTCGGCCAGGCTGCCGAGTTAAATTCATCCAAAAGTTGCCCTGCAGCAAGGACGCCCTTCACAGCTGAGTGCTTTTCAAAAGCCTTTATTTCACAGAATTAATGTTACCAGTTCAAGTGCAAAGTCCTTACGCGTTTCAGAGCCGGGAGGCTCCTTCATCAGAGGATGGCGCTGTTTAAACTGACAAACTCGCTGGGGTTCCTTTCCTGCATGCTAATGTACCACCCACGTGGGCCTCACAGGTGAGTCATCATTCAAGCATGCTGGGATCCGTAGTTTATAATTTCACAAAGAAAAAGACACTGTTTTCGAACTGCACCCACAAGGGAGAATATTTTCGCTAATATAAAACTACGGATCCCAGCATGCTTGAATGATGACTCACCTGTGAGGCCCACGTGGGTGGTACATTAGCATGCAGGAAAGGAACCCCAGCGAGTTTGTCAGTTTAAACAGCGCCATCCTCTGATGAAGGAGCCTCCCGGCTCTGAAACGCGTAAGGACTTTGCACTTGAACTGGTAACATTAATTCTGTGAAATAAAGGCTTTTGAAAAGCACTCAGCTGTGAAGGGCGTCCTTGCTGCAGGGCAACTTTTGGATGAATCTATATATATATATATATATATATATATATGAAGAAAAACCCTCTCAGCGAGAAGGAATGAGCCGCACACATCTCGATGAAACAGGCAGATTGTATTGCATTTTAAAAGCACTAACGTTTCTTATTCTCTGAAGCATTTCGGTCTCTTAGACCTTTTTCAAAGGGGGAGCCAGGAGCATCCAAGAGGCTGAAAGACGAACTAAACCAAATTGCTGCTTTTTTTAAGTGTTTGCCCCCTGGTGGGCGCCACAACAGACTTTCATCCAAGCATAGTGGTTCCTGTAGTTCGTTCTCAGTCCCACAATGAATACCCTTCAGTGGGTGATGCTTAAAATTTGTTATGCTTTTTAAATTGTTCCACGTGATCCCCATGCATACTAACTTTAGAGTTTGCTGGGGCCCAAACCAAGGTCCAGTCCCTGGTGGCGCCACTGTCCTTGTTGCTATATATAGCCACACAGGCCGTTAAGTCGACCACCAGAAACAAGTGCACTCACAGGAAAGTAGTTAGCAAAATGCTTTAATGCACATTGAAAAAGGCGTTGTGGCGACAACGCGTCTGTCAATGCATTGTGGGGCATGCACATTAAAGCATTTTGCTAACTACTTTTCTGTGAGTGCACTCGTATCTGGCTGTTGACTTAACTGCCAGTGTGGATGTATAGTAAAGCGGCTCACCACCGCTGGAGTTTTGCACCCGGGACGCAAGGAGCGGCGAGAGGTGAACTTTATGAATTGAATAATATATATATTGTTAAAGAAGTGCTCCGGGGTCCCCGTACATCGGCGCAACTATTCAGTACTTATAACTTTGATGAAGATCCCCTGAAAGAGAACCAGCTTTGCTGGAGTGGATTCTGAGAGCGACCTCAGTTGGGGTCAAGATGGATTCGGTTTGTGGTCCGACATCTGAGTCGGCACAGTCTGGCAAAGACGTTGGTTTCAGCGTCGATGAAAGATGGATTGGTGCTGGTTTTGGAGCCAGATTGTAAGTCGGTGCACAAAGCAAGGCAGTTTTGAGGGGCTTGGATGGCGTCAAGGACAGATCTGCTGTTGGTAAACAGACTGGAGGCCTCTGCGGATCCTTGGGGCCAGTAGGAATGCCAGAGGGAGTAAGAAGAATACAAAAATATTCAGCATGGCCTCCTTAAAGACCGCAACTTGCTGCGACTTTGCTGATGGCAAGGATGAAGACAGGGACAGGTCAGCAACACAGGAGAAACTCCGTGAGCACCTTTCATCACTCTCCTGATTTCCACTGTGAGCCCAATCTAAACAAGTCTTCTTATGCAGGTACCTCCCTACTCCTCAGGTTCTTGCGGCTCACCTGTGGCTGTGCCCTCTCGCAATCAGTGTTTTCAGCGTAAGTGGTTGAGCGCAAAGTCACAGCTGTCCGGGCGAGGGGATTTCTTACTCCTGAGGTAGAATCCAACTTTTTCCAAGGGTGAAAAAGATGGTTCAGTCCTCCTTCAAAATGGGAGAGAAGGCAATTGCTGAAGAACAGGAGGAGCAGGGGGGAAAAATGACAAGACACTGGCCTTGGGGAAAGCCATGTATCTTCTCCACCTTAACATGGAGGTTCAGAACACCAAACTTACATTCTTTTCAAAAGAAGAGTCTGTATATGACAGATGTCACTCTCCTCTAACCACTCATTTATTTGAACACACACAAATGTTTAAGATACTGCCCAGCCCCTCGTGAGGGGCTTCTAGACCCTGCCTGGGAATAGGGATCTGATTGTTAGGACTTCTTAAAAATCATTGAGAAAAAGATCATATCTATCAGATGTTTTCTCTGACGTTCATAGGGCGACATCCCTAGATAGCTGCTTTAGGATTGGCAGCCCAAAGGCAGTTCTGGTTTAGAGCACGGAAGACCAACCCAATCCAGTGAACCATCCTTTTCTGGAGCAAACATGCTTTTGACCTATATTAGAACTAGTTAAACAAATAGCCCAGGATGGTGAAATTGGTGGTTCATTTCTGGCGCACGCTCCTGTCTCTCAAGTGGACAGAACCACAGTATCAACCTCCTTAAATGAGCGATTGATACTCTAATATTGCCAGATTTCAGTACAGAGAGTGCACCAAGGGCTGAGGTTCAAATCATCTTGCAAATCAACACCCAACATCCTTCCTGTCTGTCTAGAGGTGTCCCTACAGGGCTACATTGAGTAGGTAGATCCACATGGCATGCATATACACAACTTCCTCTAGGGTTAGGAATCTAAAGCCTCAGACTAGTGTAGCTTGGATATTCTGGCCAGAGAACAATTCGTGAAATTTGTATCTGTCCCTCCAGAGACCAGGATTATAATGATTTAGAGGGCCAGGAATACCAAGCAGCTACATGTTCCTTCCCAGAGCCTAATTTGGAAAACACGTAGCTCTTGCACTGGTCTTTTCAAGGATAGACAACTGCAATGTGCTCTAACTTGAGACCAACAAGACGATCCAAGCAAAGTTACAACTTGTGCACAACACAATGGCAAGACTTACCTAGGACAATCCTAAGCGGCAGTCGGTGTCTAATGGACTACTCTAACTGCACTGGCTTCCAGTAAGGAAGCGCATTATGTTCAAGGCACTCTCAACGCAGCTAATCCAGTTGGAATTGAATCCATGTACCGATGGTATGTTTCTACAAGAATTCTCCGCTCAGCATATCATAAGTGAGTGACGGTTCCCAGAGTTCGGAAGAAGAGATGGGGAGGCAGAGCCTTCTCAGTAGCTGAGGCAAGGCTTTGGCATGCTCTTTCCCATCACCATATGTGTCTGACGCTGCACTCCCCCTTCAGGAAGGCATTCAAATCCTGGCTGTTTAATCTGTAGGGAGTTACAGTATCACTGGGATCATCTCGTACCAGCTTCTTACCGAGCAATATAGCAGGACTACAGCGCCTAGACTCCAAAAGGCATTTGTTTGCGCTTTTATAAATTTTGATCATATCATATAAAAAGAGTGAATGCCGGTGCCCAAAATACGGCACAGAATCCAGTGGTTGGCACTATTAAATGTCAGGACTCCTTATTTTGCTACCAGCCAGTCCCTGCCCCTTTATCTCACTCATGCTGGACCCTACTATTTCTCTTTGTGATGGTTTATCCACCTTTCTCTTACTCCTCCTTTTCTGTTTCTGTGTTTTTCCTTCTCTTGCTCTCAGTCAATATCTGGTGAGATAAAATAAGTGCCGGTTCCCAATAATAAGTGCCAGAGGTCCCCACTGGCAAACACCAGCTCAAATTAAACACAGACAAGATACCTATTTACAATTTGTTGCAGAAGAAGGCCTTGGTTAACGGAGGTAACTTTTGTTTTTCTTTTTCATTAAACAAAAGCATCCAATCATGATGGAGTACATTTGAAAACATCACCGTTTTCATAATTTCTCACATCAGACTCGCAGGTTTGTTGGTCTCCCGACTGCCCAATTAGGACTCGGGCAGTGGGACCGCCAGAGCCCTGCCGCTGCTGCCAGGGAGCCCTGTTCCCTGACAGTGTTGCGATGGTCACTTTTTAGTCCATGCTGTGCAGGAACTCTTTCTGGTGTTTCCACTGCTGTGCCCGTTTTTAGAGGCACCGCTGTGGGAATACTGAAACTAGCCCGCCAGACAGGAGGAAATTCCTAATCTGGTGGGTGGTCTGACCACGGCTTTGGAGGTGCGGCGGCGGGTCAGATCCGGGGCCGCACCGCCCAAAGTCGTAATCAGGCCCATAATGGCAAACTGATATTGCTGCTTTAAGAATTCCAGACCTGATGGCTTCCTATCATGTTTAGGGGTCTTTTCGTTTCTGAAGGTAAAACAGTGAAAGGACCTTGACAGTACTAAAGTTTACAGTTATGCTTTCAGTCCACAGGGAGGTGAGTGAGAGGTATATGAATTTGGAGAATAAAGAATAAGATGACCCAGGCTGAAGAATAAACCCGGCCTCAAGGGGAGGGAGCAAAAGCACAGAAAGAAGAGTAATAAACTAAACTAAGCAACAGATTGCTAATAGAGGCTTTACTCACTATCTTCTCTGTCTGGAGTGACAGTCAATACAACAGTGCTTAGGTGTAAACTCACTTGTAGTTGGTCAACTTACAAATTTACGGAATATGGGTATTCCCCTTGAGTACAGGTAACAAGTAGAACAAGCCCTAGGTTTAACCGGTAAGGAACTGTTCACCTTTTGGTAGAATGTTATGCTATCCATCAAGCAATGATCTACTTTGTTGAGGGCATACTTGTGGGGCAACCTCATAACTGCCAGACATTTGTTTGCATTGCCTTAAGTCTTTTGTTGTTCCATGTAATATTTCAAGCCTTTTCTGAAGCAGGAGATGAGTTTGCAATAAAGCTGGAAAGGAAATTGGTTGAGAAGGAATTCAGATTTTACTTTGGGGAAAAAGGACGAGTGTGTTCTTAAGGCAATCTTACTCACATGGAGAACCATGTAATGCCCTTCTGTGCACAGACACTAACTGTACTGACTGAAGTAGTAGTTACCAGGAGCAC
Source organism: Triturus cristatus (assembly GCF_964204655.1). Lineage (NCBI taxonomy): Eukaryota > Metazoa > Chordata > Amphibia > Caudata > Salamandridae > Triturus > Triturus cristatus. The sequence continues at coordinate 633,802,294 of NC_140595.1, read as the reverse complement.
TACTGTCAAAGATAAACACTGACCATCCATTTATGCACAGTTCAAAACTGAAGCCTGTCAATTTAAGACCATTGCCTCATTGGCCTAGGTATCAAGAGTCATGTGTCAGCTGTACACCACTGATGCTTGTAAGGGGTCACTGATGCCTGGTAGATGTCCTGGACTTTAAGAAGGATCCTTGAAGCTGAGGAGGGCACTTTGAAACAAGCCTTAATGATAAATAGGTTCTCAACATCAAGGGGATTCCAGGATGTTTAAGGGGAGACCGTTCATGGTCAAGAGGGTAGGGGAATATGACATTGAAAGCTGCCAATGACAGTGGGTGTTGATGTCTTGAAAGACCACTATTGGGTCGCGATGCTTACAATATGCATCAAAAAAAGGCAAACAAAAAAAATGGGATGCTGGACTCCTGCCATCATACATATAAGTGCTACCTAAAAGGTTATGATGCACAGGCATTTCAGGTTCACAATTTCTAAAAAAAACACAAAGTTCCTACACAATGTCATACTATACTACACTCATAAGTAGAACTTTTATTTTTCCTTTTAAGTTTTTTTTTGCAATTGTTACTATAAATCAGCATATATGTCTTATCTACCTTATTCCAATGATGTATCCCTGTTTGACATATTTTAATTGCAATGTTTTTATTATTTTTTGTATTGCCTATACAATCACTATCAGACCCCTTTCCTTGTATCAGGTGAACATTTCTGCAAGCACATGCTACTTTTCAAACTGCTCTGATACCTTTGGGCCATATTACCGCTATATAAAACAACATAAAACACAAGATTGTAACTAATTAGTATTTAAAGAAAATAATGAACCAATTATAGAGAAAGAGGTTACTATTTCTCCGGCCACAATCAGCAAATAGATCCAATTTACACTTCTTTAGCCTATTACCAGAATGGAGTTCCTCTGCGCTCTAGCATTCTTGGATGCACCATAAGAGGGAAGATGACGGCTACAGCAGTATCTCAATGGCTGACATTTTTAGCTCTGCCATCTAGAAGTCCCACAACACCTTCATCAAATACTAGCATTTGGATGTCGATTCTTGCACTGGAAGAGGAGTACTGATCTCAACACCATATTCTATTCTTTGCTCCTTTCTCGAAGACTTTCTGACCATCATGGGGAGTCTAATTGTTTAGAAATGTGTTTCAAATACTTCACTTTAGATCCTGCATCCTCCCAAATGAAGAGCGGTTAACATCTGTGTGCTATACATATAAAACTGTAGAAGGCAGCGAAGTTCCATTTCACAAGAGGTGGGTCACCTCGTGACCTAAGGACTAAGATGAGGAAGAGTTGGACTTATTGTAATGAAAACTACTGTATGAAAGAACAAGTTACTTACCTTCGGTAACGATGTGGCTGTAAGAAACATTAGGAGTGATAGATTCCTTACCTTAGTATTACCCCCAGGCATCAGGCTGGATCCGGAAAGTTTTCATCAGCAGTACCCCTGCGCATCGGTAGGTGGCGTCGTGCGGCTCCGCATCCGTCGTCGGCGTCGTAATCACCGGGAGGACGTCACGGGCAGTACTTAGACGCTGCCCACACGCACTGACGTTAGTTCTGTACACGACTTTCCGCGCCAGGAACGCAGAGCCATGCAAGATACTGAACACTGGTGCCTTGAAACTAGGGCACTGAAAGGGATGACCTTAACCCTAGAAATCAGTTCACAGAACGGGGAGGATGGGTGGGGCGGTAAGGAATCTATCACTCCTAATGTTTCTTACAGATACATCGTTACCAAAGGTAAGTAACTTGTTCATCTGAAAGAAACACGTAGTGATAGATTCCTTACCTTAGAATAGATACCCCAGCAATACCAACCCCGGTGGTGGGTCTGCGAATCAAGATCACACCAGAAAATCCTGGAGAACACAACGGCCAAAAAAGCAGTCTCTCCGGACTTGGCTGTCCAGGCAATAATGTTTTGTAAACGTGTGCAGCGAGGCCCACGTAGCTGCCTGACAGATGTCTTGCAGGGGGACACCCCGTCCCAATGCAGTAGTGGCAGCAGTTGCTCGAGTGGAATGAGCATGCAGCCCCACTGGAGGCTCTTTTTTAGCCAAAGAGTAACAGGCTTTGATGCACAAGACAACCCAGCGGGAGATAGTCCTCTTGTGCAACGCCCAACCTTTCTTTGTGCCAATGTAGCCAACAAAGAGTTGGTCATCCACCCGGAACTGTTGTGTGCGGCAGAGGTAAATCGAAAGCGCACGTTTTGGGTCCAGACGGTGGAGCCTTTCTTCCTCTCTGGAAGGATCTGAAGGCGGGAAGAAAGTGGGCAAGGTAACAGTCTGCCCAATATGAAAGGCCGTGACAACTTTTGGCAAGAAGGAAGGCCGGGGCCTGAGCACCACCTTGTCCGGATGAATGGAAGGGAAAGGAGGCTTACAAGAAAGAGCCTGGAGCTCACTCACTCGCCTAGCGGAGGTGATGGCAACCAGGAAGGCAGTCTTCAGAGTCAAAAGACAAAGAGGACAGCTATGAAGAGGCTTGAAAGGAGCGCACATCAGATAAGTTAGAACTAGATTCAAGTCCCACTGTGGCATCACAAATGGAATAGGAGGGAAAAGGTGTATAATGCCTTTGAGAAATCTATTTACAACAGGGGACTTGAAAAGAGAGGGCTGATCAGGTAGTCTGAGAAAGGCCGAAAAAGCAGAAAGATAGTCTTTAATAGTGCCCAGAGCAGAGCCCTGCCGGGCCAAAGAAAGAAGGCACAAAAGGACCTCGGAAAGAGGGGCAGAAAGGAATTCACAGCCTTTGCTGTGCACTATGCCACAAATGTATTCTACCTGCAGGCGTATACCACTTTAGTGGAGGGATGCATGGCTGCCAGAATGACATCACAGACTTCAGGAGGCAAGTCAAAGCGAATCAACTGCCGCCGCTCAACCTCCACGCAAGGAGGTGGAGACTGGACAGGTTCGGGTGCAGGACCGACCCCTGTTTCTACGACAGAAGATCCTCCCAAAGAGGCAGACGAATCGTGGGATCCACGCTCATAGAGTAGCTCGGGATACCAAACTCTTCGAGCCTAGTCCGGCGCCACAAGAATGACTTGGGCCCGGTCGCGTCTGATCTTCTTCAGCACTCTGGGCAGAAGTGGTATAGGCGGAAAGGCGTACAATAGACCGCAACTCCACTCGTGCGAGTACCGCCTTGGAAATTCCAATGCGCAGAACTTCTGACATTGCGCGTTCTCTTCGGTGTTCAATAGATCTAACCAAGGCTCTCCCCACTGTTGAAAGAGACCTTGAGCCACCTCAGAGTGAAGACGCCATTCGTGATCCATCATGCACCTGCGGCTGAGCTCATCTGCCCTGGCGTTCAGTGAACCTGCCAGGTGTTGAACCACCAGGGAAATGCCCTGATGTTCCAGCCATGTCCAGAGGCGCAGAGCCTCCTAACATAGAGTCCACGACCCCACCCCGCCCTGCTTGTTGCAATACCACATGGCGGTGGTGTTGTCCGTGAACACCTGCACTACGCTCCCCTTGACAGAGGGAAGGAATGCCTTCAGAGCAAGATGAATCGCCCGAAGCTCCAGAAAGTTGATATGGAGCTTGGACTCCGCCTGAAACCAGAGGCCTCTGATCTCTGCCTCTCCCATGTGGCCACCCCATCCCAGGAGGGATGCATCCGCTACCACCGTGTGCTTCGGATGGGGAAGGGAGAGGGATCTGCCGCTGACCCAAGGCTGGTTCATGAGCCACCACTGAAACTGCTGTGCAGTGCCCTCCGAGATCTGGACGTGTCCGGACAGGTCCACCTGATGCTGTGCCCACTGGAACTTCAAGTCCCACTGCAGAGCCCGCATATGCCATCTGGCATGGTTGATATGCAGGAGGCCATGAGGCCCAGCAGCCTCAGGGTCATCCTGACCGAAACCCAGGATAAGGGATGAAAGATCTGAATCATAGCCCGAATGTCCCAGACTCGCTGTTCGGGAGGAAAAACCCGAAACTGTGCCGTGTCCAGAACCGCTCCAATGAAAAGGAGTTTCTGAGAGGGCACGAGGTGCGACTTCGGCACGTTGATGGAAAACAGCAAATGCAGGAGGTCGGCCGTAGTCTGGAGGTGGGAGACGACTCCCTGGGGTGAGCCCGCCTTCAACAGCCATATAGGGGAAGACTGAAACCCCTGATCTGCGCAGATGAGCTGCGACCACCGCTATCACTTTCGTGAACATCCAAGGGGCGCTGGTAAGGCCAAAAGGGAGCACGGTGAACTGAAAGTGCTGGTGGCCAACCCTGAACCGCAGGTAACGCCGGTGGGCTGGCAGGACGGGAATATGAAAGTAGGCGTCCTGCAAATCTAACGCTACCATCCAGTCTTGCGGGTCTAGGGCAGACAAGACCTGAGCCAATGTGAGCATCTTGAACTTCTCCTTCCGAAGGAAGCCGTTGACGTTCCGAAGGTCTAAGATAGGACGCAGGCCCTTGTCCTTTTTTGGAACCACGAAGTAGTGGGAATAACAACCACGACCTACTTTGGGCGTCGGAACGCGCTCGATGGCCCCCTTGGCCAAGAGGGCTGCAACTTCCTGATCCCCCGACGTGTACTGAGGTGGCATGGCTGAAGGGGTAGCCTCGAAGGGGAGGGAGTAGCCCCTTCGGACAATTTGCAGCACCCACTGGTCCGATGTGATGGTGCGCCAGTGGGGGAGATGATGGCGAATCTGTCCGCCCACTGGCGTTTGATGGACCTGAAAGGACGGACTAGGAAGGCTTTGCAGTGGATGCGGCGGGGTGGAGGTGGACTGACCCGCCCTCTGGCCCCCTGAACCGCCTCGCCGGTTCCCACATCCGCAGCCACGCTGAGGTTGTTGCTGTGCTGGCCTGTGGATCTGCAGACGTAGTTGGGCGCCCCTTCCGTGGCCACGATAGGAGCAAAAGGCAAAAGGCGGAGGAGGCCGAGTGGTCGACAGGCCCAAGGACTTGGCCGTAGCCCGTGAGTCCTTAAAGCGCTCTAGAGTACTATCTGCCTTATTGCCAAAAAGTCGAATGCCATCAAAGGCCATGTCCATCAGAGTATTCTGGACATCCCCCAAAAAGCCAGTTGTTCTCAGCCAGGCGTGGCGCCTAAGCGCCACCGTTGTGGAAATCGCCCTGCCCAGCGAGTCGGCAGGTGTCAAGCCCACAACGAATGGTGAGCTTAGCCGCGTCTCTCCCAGTAGCAACAGCTTGGGCGAGTACTGTCTGGACCTCCTCCGGACAGCTAGGCAGCACCTGTGCAACTGTGTTCCAGAGAGGGTGGGAATAACAGCCCAAGAGGCATGTGGTGTTCACCGACCGCAGCCCTAAGCTGGCAGATGAAAACAGCTTCTTGCCAAGCTGCTCCAGCTTCTTGGATTCCCTATCCGGAGGTGTGGAAGGGAACGCGCTTTGGGACGCAGAGGCCTGGACAACCAAGCTCTCAGGAGTAGGGTGTTGAGAGAGGAAGAGGGGGTCGCCTGGAGCCGGGCGATGGCGTCGGGCCACGTTCCTGTCCACAGGAGCCCCTGTTTTGGGCCTGGACCAGGTGTCCAACAGAATGTCAGAAAGTGCGTCATTAAAGGGCAGCAAGGGCTCCGAAAAGGTTGCCGCCGGCTGGAGCACTTCTGTCAGGATGTTCGTCCTGACGGCCACTGTAGGGAGTTCAAGGTGGAGGGCCTCAGCCGCCCTACGCAACACCACTGCGTAACCTGCTCCCTCCTCCGTAGCCACGGTAGGAGGAGACAGCATGCCAGGGTCCGGCGAGGAATCAAGACCACTGGTTTCCCCCATATCCACTGCCCAGTCCGGATCATAAGCACAGTCCTGTGCAAGAGGGTCCAACCCCTCCCAATCATCCCCTTCTTCCGAAGTCTGTGGCTGAAACCGGGGACAACGTCCTGAGGAGCGGGCGACGTCGGAAGCGGTGCCAGTGGGGTTGGCGTTGATGGAGGCGTAACAAGGTCAACCGGCGTCGACCGGGGTCCGATCCCGGATCCCATTGGGGCCTACGGCGCCGGAGCCGTCGGCGACGCCGAGGCCCGCGGCGATGGATCAACAGGACCCCCAGTCGGGCCCGTGGGGCCCAGTGGCGCACTGGCACGGCCAAAGAGTCAGGCCATGGCAGCAAGAAACTCTTGCACCTGGGCAGGCGTCGCCGCCGGACCCAGGAAGGGCGGGTAGGCCGGCGGCGACATCACAGGCTCTGTCAGAGCCGCGGGGGTGGCACCGCCCGCACCCTCAGCCGCATCACATGAGGGGAACTTGAAGATCGACGACGCTTCTTCGACTTCTTTTTGGAATGCTTCGACTTACCTGACCCCGAGTGCGAAGACTTAGATCCAGAAGAATGATGGTGACGACTCCACAACCGGTCCCTCGACCTCCCACAGGACCAGGTCCTTGAACGGCACGGAGCCGACTGCCGGACTTCCAGCAACTTTCAGGACCGCTCCTGCAAAATATTCGGCGCCATGGCCCGGCAGTCAGGGCACGACTTGGAGTCGTGGTCGTGCCCCAGGCAGTAGAGACACACTCGGCGTGGGAGATAATGGAGCGGTGCACTACCAGATTATTCTGTTAAGGTCACACCAAGTGGTCAATGTTCTTTCAATAGAAATAGTCTGTATTGTGATCATCCAACAGAAATATGAAGACAGTCTCAGCCAACGCGTTTCGTTCAGAAATTGAACTTCGTCAGGGCATCCGCAAAGATAAGAATTAACTCCACAATGGGGCAATTGTCTGTATTGTTGACAAACAATCTCTCAAGAGAAACCAATATTGATAACGTAGCATTTCTTTATCATTTGGCGGGTCTGAGGCAAACCACTTGGTGTGACCTTAGCAGAATAATATGGTAGTGCACCGCTCCATTATCTCTCAAACTTTGTTTATCTGCCTGGCAGTTTGCATCCTTTAACAGCGGATGCAGGAGCAGTTTGTGCACACCAACAATAACTATATTATTAACTACACCCTATGGGAACACAGTAAAGAGGTGCGGTATTTGGAGTCCGCCGTTAGTCCTTGATTTCTATAGACACACTCGGTGTGGGTCCGTCACCGACATCATGCGGTGACAGTCTCCACAGTTCTTAAACCCCAGCATCCCTAGGGCACCAGGAGTCGATCGACTCAAGAAAAACAGGAGACAAAAAGCCTAAAAAAACTCAGTCAGAAAATGACTGGGGGTACTAGATCTTCCCGGATCTGTGCTTGCTGGCGCGGAAAAAGAAAGAACTGACATAAGCGCGCGTGGGTGGCATCTAAGTACTGCCCGCGACGTCATCCCGGCGGTCACGACGCCGACAATGGACGCGGAGCCACACGACGTCATCTACCGACGCGCAGGGGTATTGCTGACAAAAATTTCCGGATTCAGCCTGACCCCTGGGGGTCATTCTAAGGTAAGGAATCTATCACGTGTTTCTTTCAGATTAGGGGTATTAAGCATTCCAACATGAAGTGTCAACTTTCAATGTGAGCTGTTGTTATTCGAAATCTTTTCCACAAAAATGCCGACTGCATCAGTTGTGGACACAGGGGACCGGCAATCGAGTTTTTACAATAGGTGAATACTGCACAAAGAGTGACAGTGGCACCTGGTAAAAATGACCTGTGCCAAATGAAAACCGTTATCTGTCCAAAATCTGTCCAAAATGATGCATGGATCAGAAAAGCAGTTTAATGTTTATCGAATCATCAGGGTCCTGTCTGGAAACGTTTGTAGGCCCATTGCATTGGATTCCTCGAGTTAAACCTTGCCTCCAGCAGCTCTACATGCTACAGTTAAATAATAGAATCACTAGGTATAAACATTAAGAACCAATATTTGAGGGAGGCTCATATACTTACAAATGCCTTGAAGCACCCACTTGGGTTTATTCTGCCACCAGACTCCAAAATAGAAAACTGGCACCCCAGAAAGGATGATTAAGAAACCAATCCCACACTCCACGGGCGTCATCCAAAAGGAAACCACGATTAAGAATACGCAAGCGAGGACGAAGAATATGGGCAAAAGAAGGTTCACCTGCAGAAACAGAAGAGGACAGATGTAGGCCTTTAACAAAAAAAATTTACGTCATGCAGGAATATTCAAGGAGACAGTGCATATTTATTGCTAGTAGTAACCGCTTGTCCTGTACTAAATCTCTTCCTGTTTGTCATTCAGTACTGAACGTGGCACACAATTGAGGAAATTATGGCTTTCTTCAATGTACACAACCTTTAAAGGATTGCATTTTGCTCTTTGTACCCAAAGGTTTGGCAACCCAAGTCACCTTCTCAGATGGTGGTGTTGTTTGAATTCCACAGAAAACATATAGTTATGGTTTGATAAACCTTTAAACTAAAAATGATGTGCCTGAATCTGGATAGCGATAAGCTAGCTATAGAAAAAGAATGTAGTCATCACTGCAAGGACAACAGTAATTCCTTGGAATGCCCTGATTCAGCCTGACAGCCATTTATTGTAGTGCATGTGTGAAGATATGTGGCTAACTTCTAGACATTAAAACTTAGAGAAGGTACAATTTACCAATGTAGGGAATGTAATGCTTCTAAAGACACCTCGGAGATAGCAAAAGACAACACAATTGGGCGGCTATGTGTATATGTTCAAAAGATAGTTTGTTTAAAATAAAAAGTGTTCTCTTCACATCATCAGAAGCATTGACTGCAAGTTTGTAATACAAATTTTAGTACTAGAAGGAAGTAAAAAAAAAAAGATACAGTTTCAGTTTTATTTTTACTATAGTTTGTTTTAACCAACAGACCCGAATACGCCTATTTTGAAAATGATAGTACATCATTTAACAACCCTGCATGTAAGTATATCTAGCAGAAAGTTTATGCCGGAATGAACACAATTAACTGGAAAAATAAATCAACAATGCTGGTTTACGGACCAGAACATATATCAGGGAAAATAGGGATAAGCACCCGACAAAGGAATTACTTGACTCACGCAGTGAAAGGCAACCCTAAATGGGCCACACCTGAAAGCCAAAGTACTTTTAGGTTGTTACAGAAGAGTGGTGCCGCTTCTTTAAAAAATATAGAGTCAAACATTTTAATGCATCAGATTAACGACTATGCAAGTACCACTATTTAAAATGTCTGTTTTTATATCAAAACCTTTTAGTATTTGTGTCACGTCCTGAAATCCTGGACATGAGCTGCCGGAAGCAGCTTGTATCATCAAGGTACCATCAGAGATCATCTGAGCTTGTACATATTGGTCCATATTTATTAGAACCTGCTACCACCCTACAGATCTGCCACTTGTAATTCTTGGAACAAAATCTTATCTCAAATCACTCAGAATTCTATGGAACGTGTAGTAACCTGGAAGAGATTCAATTAGGTTGGCTGTTGACCATATTTCTCACTCACCTTGATGGGCCGGTTCAGTTCAGGTTTCTTGTACCGAAGCCACATCATGCCGATAATTGCTAGCGCAACACACAGCCAATTGAAAAAACTGAAGAAGTTGATTACGGAGAATATGTCATTGGAGAAGGCATACAATAGAGTCATTGCACACTGCAAAAATGAAAAGGTATTGCAATATTAAAATCACAGCTCAAATATTAATCGTACATTCTTAAGAGGATACTCATTTACATCCAATATATCAGTGAATGAACAACATCTAGGCAACATTTGCAAGCTGTGTACACCCCAGGGAACGGAATTTAATTGATCGTCATAGGGGTGCCCCCACAAACTCTGCCATTTCTGCTCTCATTACGGGTATCGAGGAATCTGGTGCCGGTTATTTGGGATACCCATCGAATCACATTCCCATACCACGTTAGGTGATAACATGTTTTTGCCCAGAAGGGGAAATAAAACACTCAGACACACTAATATCAGCTCCGTTTTCCAGGCAGTTCGTTTATTCCAGAGGGAAAAACGCGGACATTTACCATCTGCTATGAGCAGGCAGGGAGTAGTGGTAGGGGGTATGGGTTGGATAGAAAGGGGTGCAAGGCAGACTTTTGCCTGTGGTGGGGAGCATTGTCTGCTCTCACAGTATTGGTGCAGGAGTCATGCCGAGGGCTGTAATGCTGCCCACAGTCCCTACCCCTGCAGCAGGACAGACAGGCCTAATTATCAGGTTAGGCTCCTCTCTCTTTCTCAGGTTTTCCTTTTATTGGTTCTTGAACCTTAATGGGATTAGGTGAGACTCATAATAATATATATTTCTAGAGTTATGTTTGAACATGGTGAAGCGTTTTTTTTAACAGAAGCAATAGTGGATGTGTTTTCATTGCTTAGAATGGGGAAACATTTTCTGAATATAATTATTTTGTATATTTCATTCTCTTCCTATGCTGTGTAGTTCTAGACGTTGAAAAATGCCAATGAAAAAGTTAAAACACAACACAAAAATAATTATAGTCCGTGAAATGATTCCCATTTAGTGAATTATGAAATATATGGACTTTTTAAATAAACATAATGGCCCTCACACATATTTAGAAGCTGTCTCTGCATGTTTCAGACAAATAGCTTAACCAGTGCTGTGCCAGCTCTAGTTCTGAATTTTGAATATAAAATATCTGCGTTGTAAAAATCTTGATTGAAGTCAAACAGTATTTGCGTAGCACTTTTATACCAATAAACTGTAACTCTAAATGGTGGAAATATGGCATATAAAAAAACAAATCGGTACACATGTAGGAGCCTATCTAAGGCTTTTCCAAATTTACAAATGTTTTCCTTTTTACTCAGAATGAAACGCAGACATAAAACAACAGTGTAGCACAACCCCTAACATTGTTGCCTAGAAAAAGGAGGCGACTTGTGACAAAGGGAAAAGCAGCAAGCTAGGCAGCAGCCACAGAGAAGCAGTAAACGGACACTACTCCTCTAAGAAGCTAGTAACTTCCACATTCCATGATGTCCCTTACTGGCATTTGCACGAGAGGATACAGTCCTTGTGCCAAGTCTGTATAGATCGCAACTGTGAGATATTTTATCAAACAAAGGCCGAGGCTGTGAAGGTGGGAGCGGTGTTTATGACTTCAATGGAGATTCTCAATGAAGCAGAACTGGGATTACCAGGATGAAGAAATCTTTCTTTCTGCATCAAAGATTTTATTGCTAATCATAAACAGCAGAAAACACTAACAAGCAGATCCATACCAAATCACAATTTAAATAAAGGATGGTAAGGAAAGAAAAAATGATAGGAGGCAATAATATTCAGTTAACTATCTTCTACTAACACACTATGAGGTCTGCTTTAGCATTTGGATTTAAACAATAGTGCTTTGGGAAGGCATTGATGGATCTCCACATAACCGCTTTGCAGATATTATTAAGTGGCACATTTCTCATCTGCACATCAGTAGCTGCTCCGCCTCTTGGGTAATGAGATTTTGTTCTCCCTGTTAGCACCTTATCAGTTAACTAATAACAAAGTATTATAAAGGATGCAATCCATCTGGCCAAATTCTACTTTTGGGAACCCTTATCAAGCTGATCCATAGTTGATAAAGAGTTGACAAAATGTTGTTATGTTTTTGTCATGTCTAAGTAAAATCTTATGGTCATCCTAACTTCTGATTAATGTGAAAATATGAAAAGTCCTTGGGGTGGAATGAGGGGCATGTACTCACTGCTTGAGGGAAAAGAAGTACAGGTTTGAAGTACTAAAAGTACCACAAGTTCACTGTCTGATGTAATGGTAACTAAGAATGCCTTTTCCCAATTTAAGTAACAAACCCTTACATATAAGGATGAGTCATTATATAAGACAAGACTAAATTAGGTTACAAAGGAGGGGACAGCTTCCAAATTTTTCGGGAGCATAAGGGACATTTTAAAAACCCTTAAAAAGTCCTTTATGATAGGGAGTTTAACAAACACCCCTGAGGGGGGACTGTTAATGTGGGGTGCACTTGCTGCCAAGTGTACCTTTAAGGATCAAAAATGTAGCTTCAATTTCATAAAGTTAATGAGTTAAGGCAATACTACCTCATCTTGGCAAGTGATGGGGTCAAAATACTGATAACACCATTTGCAGACACTTTTCTACTTGTAAGCTGGCCCCTTAGTTTGTCTCACAAGAACCATGCAGTATGCACCTTTTTTAAAGGCCATATTGCTGTACTAAGGAGCCAAGAAGCCAAGTTCAATGATTTCAAATTGGGATGGAATACTTGTTCCTGATGCCTGGGCAGCAGAGCTGGTCTGCATAGAAGTGTCTTATGTGATTTGTTTTTTATCCATTTACAGAAAATATGTGAACCACCAATACCTCAGACATTCTTGTAATGTGTGGCTCGTCCTAGCATTGGAGTACTTCTTTTCCACCAGAGTTGAGGGCATCAGGGGAACTGGAGGAAAAGCAGCTCGAATTTTGCCCGATAAATTCATCAAAAGCACATTGTGCATTGTCCCTGGCTTTTGAAATCTGAAAGCAAAGCTTGGACATTTTGCCTTCTGGGTTGAGGCAAAAAGACTGCTTTGAAGTCCACCCCAGTTGCAACAGATGTATTAAAGAACATCACCACTGATGACCAATTTGTAAATTTCCTGATACAGCCTGATACACGAATGTGCCTTATTTTCTACCCCCAGAAGATATACTCCCTTTAGCAGTAGGTGTCTAGAAAGAAGCCACCTAACTATAGCTGTGATTTCTAGTGACTGTTCTGGACTAGATGCCACCTTTTTCAAATAGTACATGGTGTTGCCACTTTCACTCTGAAATGAAATATTGACTGCCACCAGCTTTATGTGAAGCTGACAAAACCTGTAGATTACAGAAGCAGCTCTCTACTCTAAAGAAAACAATTTGTCTTGATTTATATGCAGAAATATTTTAGAGGAAGGTCAGAATTTGGATTGGAGATGATGATGATCTAAAAGTTGAATCTTGGACATTCTTGAGAAAGTTCTGTTGGTTGCTGACTTTGATCATTCTTGATGAAGATTTTCTGTTTCCTCAGCTGACAGCCATCACCACCATGAAATTCGAGAACGTTTGAGGCGCAGATTTAAGGAAGGACACATGGACTTTGTATTGATAATGTGTCTTTACCACCACAAACCTCAAGATATTCCTGCATTTTGAATTAAATGGGCTATGAAAGTATGCATCTTTCAGATCTACTGAATAGGCATGCAAAACTTGTGATCCAAGTACTGTCAGTTTTTAAATCTAACATTTAAAAGTAAAAACGAATTTAGAAGTATTTTGAGTAAATACCTTCCTTTGATGAGGGCCATTTTCTATGGCTTGTTGTCGATCAAAGACACTTGTATCTTTGTACAAAAGATGCAAATGTAGTTAGGTTGTGTTTTGCGTTGGGATCGATGGCGGCAGACATGTGGAAAAAACAGCACACAGCTCACGTGTCTTCGGATAGAGCGCAATTCTTCAAGAGACTCCAAATATTTAGCTCTACAGGAATGGAACCTTGTGGAAAAGAAGTGGGGAAGGTATTGCCTTGATTTGGCCCAAGATTTTCCCGAAGAGGATGACTGTTATTAAAATCGTCTGCCCTTGATGATCTTCTCTCGTGGGGTAGCTGATGGAGCTGATGTTACTACTGATATGGCAAATGAAGGGTCTGAAACCTCTTTTGATGCTATTATTACTTCCTTCCTTTGTGCTTGTATAGGGACTTATAGTAAGGATAATGTTACTTACCCAGTAAGCATCTGTTCTTGGCATGTAGAGCTGTAGATTCACAGCTTTGCATACTCCTGCCATCTAGTGTTGGGTCCGGATGTTTGCAAGTTGTTTTTGTTCGAAGAAGTCTTTCCAGTCATGAGGTAGATGACTCCTCCTTTCGGTGATAGTGCAGATGGGCATCAATTCCATAGTTGGATTGTTTTCCCGCAAAGGGTGAGAATGGAGTTAGTATGTATACAATAGAGATGTCCATCGTATGAATGTGAATTAAGAACTACAACAACTACAGGAGACCGGGGAGCTGGGTGGACGAATGTGAATCTACAGCTCTACAAGCCAAGAACAGATGCTTACTGTGTAAGTAACAATATCCGTTTGAGGCATGTGAGCTGTAGATCACAAGCTTTGCATAGACTATATAGCAGTAATCTCCCAAAGCGTGGGGTTAACCTGTAGTGGTTGTAGTTGTTTGAAACAGTGTTTTAATTACTGCTTGGCCTACATTTGCCTGTTGTCTTGCTAACACATCTACACAATAGTGTTTGGTGAATGTGTATGGTGATGAGCATGTTGCTGCCTTACAAATATCAGCTATGGGAACATTTCCAAAGAAGGCCATAGTAGCCACTATTTTGCGAGTAGAATTAGCTCTAGGGGGTACCAACAAAGTTCTCTTTGCTTTAACATAACATGTTTGGATACATTTTACAATTCATCTTGCAATACCTAACTTAGATATAGGATTGCTCTTGTGAGGTGGAGAAAAGGCAACAAATAGTTGCTTTTTCCCTAAATTCTTTGGTTCTTTCTATGTAATTAGGTATAGCACGTCTTACATCAAGTGTGTGTAGAGCTCGTTCTGGTACAGAATCAAGTTGAGGAAAGAACACAGGTAACTCAACTGATTGATTGATATGAAAAGCAGAAACTACTTTAGAGAGAAATTTAGGATTGGTACGAAGAGCCACTCTATCTTTGTGAAGTTCAAAGAAAGGCTCTTGTATAGTTAATGCCTGTAGTTCACCAACTCTCCTTAGTGAGGTTATCGCTATGAGGAAAGCAACTTTCCATGATAGAAATTGTAACTGACATTTGTGCATTGGTTCAAAAGGTGGACCCATTAGCCTTGTAAGGACTATGTTCAAGTTTCACTCTGGAGCATGGGGAATTCTTGGTGGTATCAACCTTTTTAATCCTTCCATGAAGGTTTAATTCACTGCTACTGCTGCTAGATGTAAACAAATGGATCTGTAAGCTAATCCACATTGCTGTATATGCAACAGATAACAAATTATGTTCTGTACAGAAGCATCAAGTGGATTGATATTGTTGTTACAATAGACAACAAACCGTTTCCCTTTTGCTGCATAACATACTCTAGTAGTAGGCTTTCTAGCCTCTTTGAGAATATTCATACAGTCTGGTGGGAGCTGAAAATAACCAAACACTATGACTTCAGGAGCCAAATCACTAGGTTGAGTTCTCTGGGATTTGGATGCCTTATTTCTCCATGGCTCTGAGTGAGGAGACAGGGTGTGAGATGTAGCTTTTGATGTGGAACTACAGAGAGTTCTAACAGGGTGGTGTAACAAGGTTGACAAGCCCATGTGTGGGGCTACTAAGATCAGTGTGAGGGACGTTTGTCTGAGCTTCCGAACCAGTAATAGAATTAGTGGGAGAGGTGGAAAAGCTTAAGCAAATATCCCTGACCAATTCATCCATAGAGCATTGCCTTTGGATGCGCGGTGTGGGAACCTGGATGCGAAGTTTGGGCATTTTTCATTGAGTACTGTGGCAAACATATCAATGTGTGGAAATCCCCATTTTTGAAAGTAGGGAAGAAGAACTTGGGGATGAAGTTCCCACTCGTGTACTTGCTGCCTGTGTCTGCTGAGCAGGTCTGCCATCTGATTGTCTATTCCTGGAAGGTGTTCTGCTAGGAGACAGATTTTGTGGTGTCTGTTTCTGTAGGTAGTACACTGTTGTCATGTTGTCCGTGCAAACTAAGACAGTCTTGCCTACAAGTTGGGTGAGAAAAGCTTTGAGTGCTAGGAACACTGCTAGAAGTTCTAGGTAGTTGATGTGGAGACATTTGTGATTGTCCGGCCAGAGCCCCTGTACTGTGTAATGTTGAAAATGGGCACCCCCAACTTGTTAACGATGTGTTAAGTTGTGAGGGTTCCACCACTGCAGAGAGCGATGGGTGCGGCTGTCTACCAACACTAGATCGGTTAATAGACCCTATGATTGATTCCACTGATGCGCTAGACATTCTTGCAGAGGACGCATGTGAAGTCTTGCTGAGGTACGACTGCAATGCAGGATGCCATTGTTCCCAGCAGCTGCATGAAGACTCTGGCTGGTAATGATTGATTGGGTTGAAATTGTAATATTGTGGCTTGAATGTTTTGAATCCTGGCTACATTGGGAGTGGCTAGAGCTTTGAGAGTGTTGACGGAAGTTCCCAGATAAGATTGCACTTGTGCCGGACACAGGAAGATTTTTGTGCATTTATTGTGAAACCCAACTGATGAAGTAGGTGTACTGCAGTAGCGACTCCTGATGGGAGTACTGTGGGCAGTGAGGCAGGGCGGGGGAGGGGCAGTGTGGAGGGTAGTAAATCACGGAATACGGTCGAACAGAGTAAGTACATAAATGAATAAACAAAACGAATTACATTGCACAGGCTGCATTGCCATTTGGCGTTGCAGCGTGCGCAATGTAATTCGTTTTATTTATGTACTTACCTCCGTTCGGCCGTATTACGTGGTTTACTACCCCCCCCCCCACCCTGCCCCTCTCCCGCCCCACCCCACCGCCCAGCAGCACTCCCACCAGGAGCCGCTACTGGTGTACTGTTGTCTGAGTGTGTAGTATACAGTTCTGGTAAGTGCCCGCTTTGATAAACCAGTCGTCAAGGTAAGGGAAGACATGTATACATTGTCTTCTGAGATGAGCGGCTACTACTGCGATACATTTGGAGAACACTCCAGGGGCTGTGGTGACGCCAAATGGAAATACCTTAAACTGGTAATGTTTGCCTACTATCACAAATCTGAGGTATTTGTGATGAGCTGGATTAATTGGAATATGAAAGTAGGCGTCTTTTTAGATCTAGAGTAGACATAAAGTCACCCTGCTGCAAGAGGGGTAGTACTTGTTGAAGAGTTACCATGTGAAAGTGCTCTGACAATATGTATTTGTTTAACTCTCTGGGATCTAGAATAGGTCTCAAGGAGCCATCCTTTTTTGGAATCAGAAAGTAAAGGGAATAAACCCCTGACCCTTAGTACTGAAGTGGGACTGGTTCTATAGTCCCATTGAGTAATAAAGATTGCACTTCTTGTTGAAGCAAGTACTGGTGGTCTGGTGACATTTTGTGAGATCGAGGAGGAATGTTTGGAGGATTGTTGATAAGCACCAGGCAATAACCATGTTGGATAATTCCAAGCACCCATTTGTCGGTTGTTATTGATTTCCAAATGGGGAGAAAATCTTAAGTCTTCTTCCAAAAGGTGTGGAATAGTCGGAGGGAAGTGTTGGGAAGTCACTGTTCACTTGAGGAAGGGGAAGTGCGAGGTGTGGTGTTTTTACCTCTCCCCCTGGGACTATTTCCCCTATAACCTCCTCTGAAAAATCCTCTAGTAAAAGATGTTTGGGAATTGCCTTAGTTGGAGGAAGTGTTCTGGTCAGTGCCTGTGGTCTTGGACCCTCACCTATAAAAAGAGCGCAGAACGGAACCTCGATTTGAGGGAGATTGAAGTGCTCCCATCGATTTTGATACATCGGTGTCCCTTTTCATTTTTTCGCAGCTAGATCCACTTCAGGGCCAAAAAGATGTTTTTTATCAAAAGGTATATTCAGGACGGATTGTTGGACTTCACGTTTGAATCCTGATATCCGTAACTACGCATATCGTCATAGTAAGATGCTAGTATTATCCTCTCTAACTGCGGTGTCAGCTGCATCGAGGGCGACCTGAGAGAGTCATTAGAAATTATTTTGCCTTCTTGGACTAAATCCTGAGTCTTTGCCTTATGCCCTTCTGGAAGAAACTGAAGTAGTTGTTACATTTCGTCCCAGTGGGCTCTATCGTATCGTGCTAGTAACCACTGCGTATTAGCAATACGCCATTGATTAGCTGCTTGCACAGCTACACGTTTGCCTGAAGCATCGATAAGCTTCGATTCTTTATCTGGGGGAGGGGTATCCCCAGATGCTTAAGAGTTAGCTCTCTTTCTAGCATTTGATACCACTAAAGAGTCAAGTGGGAACTGACCCTTAACAAAAATAGGATATGTGGGGGAAGATTTATATTTCTAATCTACTCTAGGAGTAAGGATAGTGGCACGGACAGGATCTTTAAAAATATTGTCTGTGTGCCTTAACATACCATTGATCATGGGCAGTGTCTGGCTGGATTTATGTGATCCTAGAGTGTCAAAGACTCTTTATGTAGCTCCACCCAATCGTATTCTGCTGCTCTAGCAATAAGCTGTTGGTATGACAGATTGTCATCAGGTGGAGATGGCCTGGGAGGATAAAGATCTGGGGCTGTATCCTGTGGAGAATCAGTTGTGTAGTCCGTCCAAGGATCTGGTAATTGTGCATCATTATCGTCCGTGTCACCTGCGTCAAATTGAGGTGGAGGAGACTGACTTGGTGTAATATGTAATGGATAAAGCTGTGGTGGAGAGGGAAGTGGATATGGAAGTGTATGGAAAGGCCTTGTGCCTACACTTTTTTTCTTCAGATGAATTTTGCATGGGCTGTCATCATTAGAAAGCTTGTGCTTAGATGGTGGTTTAGCATTGATTTGCCCTTTGACAGGGTGAATATACATATTTTTCTGTTTTGGATCCGATCTAGGCGGTACAGTATCTATGTTTGGATCCGGTTGTATGGCAGGCAAGTCTTAGTTTTTTGGCAGCAAAGCTTTCGGAGCCGGAATTTGCTTTCAGTGCTGAGGGTTTCGACTCCGTGGGTTGTTTCTTGGGTTTTCTCTGATCTGAAGGATCGGCACACGTCGCAGTCTTGCTCTTTGTGCTCGGTGGACAAGCACAAATTATACACCGAGAGTCTGTACGTGGATATTTTGCGTGGCACAGGGGAAAGAATTTAAATGGAGTCCGTTCCATCGACGAGGAGCCAAACGGACGCGGATGGGCCCGAAGGCTGCCCGCAGATCTTCCGGTCGAAATGTCGAAGTCTTGAAATTCTAATCGAACCGCGGAAATGGAAAGCGCGTCCTAAAACAATACTGTTGAGGTAGAGAGAAGTACGCACCGAGGGGGAACCAGAGGATCGATTCCAAAGCAGAGCACAGGAATACCCATCCAAACCCGATGGCGGAAAAAAACAATCTAACAATGGAGTTGATACCCATGAGCACAATCACCGAAAGGAGGAGACCTCTACCTCGTGACTGGAAAGACTTTTTCAAACAAAAACAACTTGCGAACATCCGGACCCAACACTAGATGGCAGGAGTATGCAAGGCATGTGATCTGCAGCTCACATGCCTCAAACACATTTTTACCTATAGGGTCTACTGGTTTCAGTGTCTCAGCCTCGTTATTCATTCTTTGCATGTTCTCATCCATGTGAGGACCAAATAGAACTGCGCCAGTTGAAGGAAAGTTCATAATCGGGTGTATCATTCGAGTTATCAAATTAATCCAGGAAGATCATGATAATGTTCATATACTGAAAGGTCTGCAGAATTCAAGGACGCATTTACACCTGGTTATGGACCAGTAGGCCCACCATTTGCGCTCCTTAGGAAGGTCCTCAGTAAAACTCTGCATCGATTCCTACAGTGATAGTGATCTGTCATAACAGCATAATAATGCAGTAGTACTGTCTTCTTTAAAGTCTGTCTCTAATGTTCCATAAACATTTCTCTCAATTAAGTCTTGTATTTCCCTCTTTTTGAGGAGGCATGAAAGTCTCAAGAGTTAAAGCATGTCTGTTGTTTACAGGTGAGACTAATCAGCAAATCAGGTGTAGGATCAGACAACAGAAACATAAGAACTTGATTGAACAACAGTATTTATTCTAAAACCAAGAAATTCTCTTCTGCTAAACATGCAAAGCCAGGAACCAGTCATACAAGTGGTCTTGTTTGTACCCCATGCTGCAAAGTCTCCACTATGACAGACACTGAAGTCTGTTGTGTTTCTAATGGCATATTGAACATAGTGACCCCGCTTCATAATACCCTATGGAAAGTGGTGTTATTATCAAAAGGCAAAACTCTAGATACCAAGAAAGGTGAAGACCTAGGGGGGAATAAGGTAGAGTGTGTGACTGAGGTCGTATCTCTGTCAGCCTCTCTTCTAAAAAAAGGAGCTGGAGTTATCTTTCTTCGTTTTGCGGAAGGAAACTCAACCAACATTGGGTGACTGGAGTCAGATCGAGAGATCCATGGAGGCTTTACAGGCAGAGGAACTGACAGGCTCTCATATACTGTTGTAGAAGCTGGAGCTGTATGCCAAGGAGTAACACATCTTGGAACAGGCAAAACATATGTCACAAACCGAGTCAACTGATTGTGAAATGTAACAAAGACTGTATTGAGGCTTCAGAGGGAATCACCATTACAGGCAGTTGAAGATACTCAGGAGAAGCCACGAAGGATTATGAAAACGGTACAAATCTTCTTAAATTGAATCTTTTGGTATCAATGCTGAGGTTTTGTCTCTGTCAATGCTGAGTGGTGTGATACTGAGGGGTGTCAATGCTGAGTGGTGTGATACTGAGTGGTGTCAGGCTAAGTAGTGTGATCATAAACGGTGCGACATCGAATGAAAGGACACCAGCATGTGGATCTATTTCACTGGCTCTCTTGAGGTGAAATGCCTCCTAATCTTGGATGTCAAACCTGACACTGTATCACTTCTTGCTCATGAACAGTCGCCACTATACAGGAGATCAACATTGATTGGGAGTGGTCAGAGTGTTGTGAGGAGAAAGTGTTGTTGTGCTTCATTCTTGCTCTTGATCTCCCTATATAGGAGACCCTGGGTGTTGAGCAATGGGTTATAGTGGAAGAGGTCCCAACCCTGGGTGCTCTATCACTTTCTTTTTGCACGTCCTTGCACCTAATATTTTCCGGTTTCCTTTGAGGCATATGACATCTCATTCTCACACAAGTTTTTTTTGTTTTTTTTTAATTGGCCCTATACAGGAAATGGCAGTTGCCAGTACAAAGTATACTGGTATATGGAAGCTGTTGACTCATTAAGGCAGTGCCTGTTTCAGGCTTCCCTGTGGAAGCTATCAATATGGCTGGTTTCCCTACTTTTTTTTAGCCATGTTTTATCCTTTTCAAGTAAAAAGAACTTTAGAAATTATGCTGCTGTGTTGTTTCATTCTGAAATAGAAAAGAATGCATTTCCAGTTTTGGGAAATTTTGCTTAATAAATTCTGCTATATTAGTAGTTAGAAAATACTGGATGCTCATCATTTAGTGCTATTGTTAATATGTTATAAAACTGGTCAAAGATCCCCACATGCTATAGGAAAATTCAATTGTTGATTTCTAAGAAATGACTCCATACATATCCTATGATGCAGAACCTTTGTCATTTTTATTCTTTTAATATTTTCCTGTAGAGTCGCATTCAGATGCTTACCGTAAAAATGAGAGATGGCACAGGGGTCATTAGTTTGGGGTTGATCATGGACAGGAGAGTGGGTAGGTGACCTTCACGGGATCCCACAAAAAATAACCTGGAATGAGAGGAAAACCTAAGTGTCTACGGGCTACAGATTAAAATACAAATCATGCTAAAATATTATTATCAGGGAAAAAGGGTGAATATGAAGTGATTCCAAAAATGTATAACATCTGCCATACACAGTGATATGGTCCACCTTCAAGGGAATCTCATCCTGTTTTACAGAAAGCAAACAATGCCACATCTTTGCACTTGGGTGAATAAATCTTCTAGAGTGAGGACAATCAAGACCATGGGGTTCTCGGTATAGCATGCAATTTAAATGTTTTTGGTATTTGCGTAACAAACAAAGAGGTTATCAGCCGTGAAAATGCCTATTTAACATTTAGTCGGGCATAGGATAATGTGAATTTAAATGCATAAGTGAGATGGAAAAATTACTTGTAATTCAATTGTTTTCATCCAAGAACTTTTCAATTAAGTCATTAAATCTGGATATTCTCTGGGTAAGTATACATCTCACAAAGCGAAAATCATCAGTGGTTGCAGCTGCTCATACCACACACAGATGGAGCCACAATTAACAGTTGTATGAACTCGCAAGCTTATTCAGTATTTTCACTGGAATAATACAATGACCTAAGAGACCTCTAAGTAAAGGTGGCTTACCTCTAATCCTGGTTCTTCTTTAGGTGAATCCCAATTGAAATCATAAGCACTGAAAAATCCTTTCCGAGGGTGGGAGCACTTTTAAATTTAAAAATATAAACTTTTCTCTAAAAAACCCAATCTTTTCTTTTTAAAATCAAAACAATTTTGACAGTCAATTGAAGGCAAAATTGGATATATTTTGTTTAATTGTGTTAAAATAGCAGCCAATTCAAATGTAGACAATTAGACAGGTCACTAAATAGAGAAGAGGAAAATGTAGATAAATATGCAGCAACCTGATGAAGCTGAAAAACAGCATTGCTCCTTTGAGTGGGTACATGCTAACAATCTCCCATCTTGCCTTGTCAACGACCATTGGTAAAGTACTTTTGCATGGAGACTTTGGATACTGCAAGCTGTTTACTCTTTGATCTATTCTACCATTGCAGAGGAACGAGGGTTTCTTATGATTTCAATTGAAATTTCCTTGAAAAATAGCAAGGAGTACAAATATCCAAATTTTCTTTCTCCTCAGGGGAAGTCTCCCTGATAATCATAAGCAATGAATAGAATAGCAAGACTATTACTAATCAGATGGTGAAGGGACATATATATATATGTTTAGATCTAAGCAGAAGGATTCCACAAAAAACGTGGCCTAATTTGGGCATCTGCTCTGTATTGGCTGGGCACTAATTGGCCATCATACAAAGCTCTGTTATAGGTATATGCCTTAACAAATTAGTATTTGTAGCTTTACCCTTAGTAGAATGAGCACTAGGCTTATCTGCCAAGGACTTATTTGCTTTCTGAGAAAAGAAGAAATAATCCATCTAGAAATTGACTGCTTTGAGGTGATTAAGCCTCTCCTAACAGTTCGAACATGTCAGACCTGTGGATGTCTTTCATTTTATCAAGATAAAACTTAGGAAACTGCCTAACATTCAAAGTGCGCATGGACCTTTCAGTAGGAGTGGATGAATTCTGAAAAAAAGAAGGAAGAGAAATAGTCTGATTTAACTGAAAATCAGAATCCACATTGGAAAGAAAACATGGGAGTGTCCATATGACTTTGCCCTGTGCAAGACTGTGAACGTCTTATGAGGTAAAAGGCCTGAATTTTGCTAACCCTGTGTTCAGATGTGATTACCGCTAAGAAGACAGCCATCCAGCCTTGCACTAAGTTCACTTAGAGAAGGGCCTATGAATAGGTTTGAAAAGAAGATCCATTTGTTTCTAAATAACCAGACTGATCTCTCAGGTGGTCTTCTAACTGGTGGGAAAAAATGTTAATGCCTTGAAGGGTGTCTTCCGTAACAGGGACCCTGATGAAAGAGGTTTGTGAAGAATTATTCCTGAACACTGCAATAACAGCATAATTTACCATTAAAGAAGAGAACTGAAGGCCTGATCTGGCTAAATAGAGGAGACAAGGAAGTACTGAATGAGTCTAGGAACCATGCTGCCAAATTCAAAGATGGTAAACTTGGAGGGGGGAGGGTGGGTATGGCGAGCAGAATTTGGCCACCAAACATGTGGAGGAGGTCCATTCTGCGTGGAAGTTTCATATTTATCTCTTACACATGAACATTATTAAACCATAACCGGCCTGGCAACTCTGGTGTCATGAGTATCATTCTTATTCCGTAGTAAGTCAGTTTGATGAATGGTGATGAATTCTGGGATATTGGTGGAAATGCGAACAGAAACGTCCCTCACCAGTTTATCAAAAGAATATTCCCCTTGGTTGGCAGTATCTAGAAGTGAAGTCTCAGCATTTCCTTTTTCTGTACATCAGCAAACAGATTTAGTGGTGGAAACCCCTGTGCATCGAAGATGAAGTGAATCACATCGCTGTTTATAAACCATTTGTGGTTTTCTTGAATAAACCTTCTGAGTGAGTCTGCTTCTAAATCCTGAACACCTGAGAGGTGAACCACTGACATTTACAGGTCTCTGGCAAAGAGCCATTTCTAAATCATTTGTACTTCAAGAGCGAGTGATCTGGCCCCTCCCTTTTTGTTCAGGTAATGCATGACTGACACATTGTCCATCTGAACAAACAGATGGTCTTTATTGCTGGAAGAAACGGCTGGAAAGCCAGATGGACTGCTCCCATGTTGATATGGGGCAAACATTTTGTGAAACCATGTGCTTTGTACTTGTAGATCATCCATATAAGCTTCCTATCCAAACAGGGAGGTGTATGTTACGATTATCTGAGTGGGAATACCTTGAAAAGCTGGAACTTCTTTTACGAGATTTTCTGCCTTATACTACCATGGAAGGGAATACATTGCAGCTGGATTAAGAGTTAATTTGATTACAAGGGTTTGTTTTGGGAGGCAGGGGGAGTTTTCAGCTAAAATGTCCAATGAGAAAAGGAGTGAGGCAAGGCTGTGTACTTGCTCCGTTTCTTTTCTCATTATATATCAATAGTATTGGCCAATATTTGATTAAACACCGCCAGGACGATCCGATTATTAAAAATACTCCAGTCCAATTTTACTCTATGCTGATGACGCAGTCATGATGACGCGGACGCAAATAGGGTTGCAAAGAACTGTTTTATGCAAGAAAGGGGTCTAAATGTGAATATCAGTAAGACTTATACAATGGAATGTGGGGAAAAAATTACTAAAAAATTTGATATTTTTATTAATAATAAAACAATCGAATGCACAAATAAATTCTCCTATTTGGGGATCAATTTTGATCCCCAAATAGGGGATCAAAATTGATCTGCTGCTATCCAGGCAAGAAAATTAATGTTTTCTAGAGCCATAGGTGCAGTGATCAATTTTATCCAGGAAATTAGGTTACAGACCTGTCCCTGAGTTATTAGCCATCTACAAATCCAAATGCCTATCAACAGCTATGTACGGGGCAGGCATATGGGGATTTGTGGATGTGCAATATCTACAACGTTGTGATAATGTTTTTCTGCATTACTTGTTAGCAGTACCAAGCTCAAGTGCTAACTTCATCTGCCACTCTGAACTTGGTTTGCCTTTTATTACTGATATGATTAGAATTAACCCCATTTTACTTTAGCACAATGTCTGGGTTTCAAATGAGACCAGTTTTAATCACGATGTCATCATGGATTGTTTAAAACTTGACAGGGCTGTTACCATACCCTGGCTTGGTTATATAAATGAAATGGCTAATGAAATTGGTCACCCTGAATTTTTTGAGGCACCGGAGAGGATGGTATCTACTTCAAGAAAGACTTTAAAAATAGAATGTCTGACCCACATAGAGGAGATGGCTTAAAGAAAGAGGAAACTGTCATGGACAACCAAATGATGTTAATATGTCCAGGCACACAATCGTATCTGGCTCAAGTGCAGGGAAGCTTCGATCGCATGCTTTTAACTCGCTTTCGTTTTGGGACCTTCCAAAGATTGATTACCTTCCCAGGAGTTAATGATAGGTCGAGAAATCTACTCCCTTGTCTGTGTGATGACATCTCATACAAATCTACTATGCATACCATCTTATTTGGTAAATTGTATACACTACCAAGGAAAAGGTTCTTAATACCGATCCTGAAAAGTATGGGTTTAAGACAATGTAGAATAGCTTACTTGAAGCTACAATCTCAGGAAAATGAAATGACTGAGGGGTATCGCCTTATTTTTAAAAACTGTCATTAGGTACAGGAATACAATGTACAGATAAAAACTATGTAACCCTTATTTGTTTGTTATGTATACATTGAGTTTATGCTGTAACATAATTGATTAATTGTGTATCTTAATTGTGGTTTTATGATTATTATTTTTTAAATCGAATAAAGCTAATTTGAATTTGTATTTTATTACTACTGGCAACTGTGATCATCAAGACACTGAAGGGGCCTCACTGGAATATAAGCAAGAGGTACTGAAAAAATGCAGGATATAATGGATCCCAATAGTAACAAAATCTGGCAAGCTGTTACTTGGGGTGCCTTCAGAAGATTTCAACAATGGAACTATAGCTAACAGTCACTCGTCAGAAGGAAACGCTTTTGCTGTCTGCGTATCCAGCACTGCTAAATGGTTGAAGGACTGAAATGACTTTGCAGTAGACTTTGTATATTTGACTCGCAGCCACAGCTTGTTTCAAATGTCTAGTGTTGTCTGGTAATGAGATAAGAGTACCGCCTTGCATTTTGAGAATGTCCTTCGGGTGGACTTGAGGCCGGATGGAAGGACTTTTTTGGGGTAATAATGATTTCCAACAACAAACCTCAGCCACTTTCGATGCTTCTGTTTTATTGGAGTATGAGCATATATGCCCTGAAGATCCCTAGAGTGAGTTGAGAACAAATTTGATGAAGAGTCAACTTGTGGAATTTTCCCCTCCTAATATATTTGTTGATCATTTTCAAATCTACAATGGGTCTTGAATTCTTGTTTTGTCCCTTTTTTGTAAACCAGAAAGTACCAGGAATACATTTCCCTTCATTTTTGGGAAGATAGCGGTGCTTATACAGCCTCTCTCTCTAGAAGGGTGATGACCTCATGTAGCTGGAGGAGATGACATGAACATCAGAGAACAGCTGTGCTGCACAATATTCAATATCCATCTGTCTTCTGTGATATTCTGTAACTCTTGCAGATGTTTCATGATACTTCTTCCCACCGGACTTGCATATTGAATGTAGGAAGGGAAAAGTTACTGTCTCCCTCTTGTAGGATGGTTTCCTGCAGCGGCTGATAGTTGCTGGCCTCATCTGTCTCTTAAAAACCTCTTGTGTTCATAAAGGTTTTGCTGATGTGTGTGCTGATGTTGTGAACTCTGAAGCATTTGAGCCCGTAAAGGGATGTATTGGACCTGTAATGCTTCCTATATTCTGGTTTCTTTCCTAGAAATAAAGCCTAGAAGGTCTCTATCTCTTTCCACATTTACTGCATTTCTTCATTAGTGTGAAAACCAAAAAGGGTAGTGCTAGAAAATGGCAGGTTCATGATACGCTGTTGTGCTTCACGTTGTAGACCAGCAAGTCTTAATCATGAAGTTCAACACATGGCTATTCTATGACAATATGCGCAGTGTCCCGTGTGACTCATTCAAACTGTGGGACAACTTGGGATCTCGACCAATCAATGTCATATCAAGTCTAATCCGCAGACACCCCACAATCCATCTTTAATTGCCTAGTAATTAATTTTAAAAGAAGCAGAGAACGTTCTCATCTTGAACAGGCGCACAAAGCCAAGTAAGGTTTAAATATGGTCTTATTTCAGACAACATGGGTCTATTTGTATTCAGACTCTGAACTATATGAGGAGAAAGAGTTTAGTATGGCCGTGGACCACACACTGGCATTTTAATCAGTATGGGCCATACGATTGTTTACATTTTGGGCCTACGATAAGTATCACTATGAGAGGGATACCGCATGCGATATAGGTCAGCAGTATGCAAGTTGGGCATACGTTTTGGACAGCACCTTGCCATTTGTAATATTCACACCAATCGAGTCAGAGTTATAGACGTTCCCAAGGGGAGTTGCTCTTTCACTTTAAAGGTGGTACATGGCACACAGGAAGGTTCCTTGGGTGACTGACTTGGTGGGTGAAGCTATACACGTTGGTGATATTTGGCGCATGGTGTTCCACTGATGACTAACAATGACTGAACCACTGGTTAAGAACAATTGTTACTTACCTGTAAACAGGTGGTTCTCCAGTATTGGTGTCTTTCATAGATTCACATGCTTGAATATTCCCCGTCGTCGGAGTGGGAGTCCCACGGTAAATAATATAGCAATATATACAGTGATAATATATATATATATATACCTATACATACGTAATCATATAAAAACAGAGATATAAGCATATAATAACCTCAAGAATGTCCCTATATGAGATTTCCATAGAGATACATGGAAAGAGAAAAAAGACATTCGCAGTCTATCTCTGTCATTATGTTAGTCCGAACTCCGGCCAATCAGGCGCCAGCTCCTCTCTAGAACCTTCTCCTCAGAGCTCCTCACCTCAGATTTTCGTAGCACCATAGTGACTCAGAGTGTATGAGGAGAAGAGAGCCTCTGAAGGGAGGATCGCATGTGAATCTATGAAAGACACCAATACTGGAGAACCACCTGTTTACAGGTAAGTAACAATTGTTCTTCTCCAGTATTGGGGTGTCTTTCATAGATTCACATGCTTGAATATAGAATAGCTAGCAGTAACAATAACATTGTTTCCATGATCACACAGCTTCGAAATTGTAATGACAATCAATCTTCTTATGCATATGACAGTACTGAATAACTGTAACAGTATAAATGCATCATTATGTCAATTATAAATGGAAACAATATGGAGGAGGGAAGGAAGAGGCTCATCTTATTTAAAAAGATTGCGAGGCACTGCCTGCCCAACTGCAGCATCCTCCTCGTTTAAAGTTGTCAAGCACTAGTGTCTTGTAAACGTGTGTCTGCTCGACCACGTAGCTGCTCTGCAGCTCTGATGCAAAGGCACTCCAGCAAATAAAGCAGTTGAGGAAGACATTGCTCTGGTGGAGTGAGCCCTCACTGGTGACTGCAATGGCTTGTTTGCCTTTTGATGGCAGAAGACGATGGCAGCTGAAAACTTAACGTGCAATAGTTGGTTTCGTCACTGGACGACCCTTGTGAAAGCGTGCATAAGCTATGAATAGTTGATCAGTCCTTCGTAAAGCAGCCCTTCTGCTGATGTAGAATGTTAAACATCGTTTCACATCCAGGGAATGTAATCTCTGCTCCGCAGGAGTTTGCGGATAGCAAAGAAAGTTCTTAAAATCACTGGTTCGTTAATAAGGAAATTGGATTTGTACGGAATACTACAGAATCTGTTTTGAACTGTAGGAAAAAGGTGGATTTATTGTAAATGCATGCATGTCACGGACGCGACGTGAAGACGTTAGCGCCCGAAGAAAAGCCACCTTCCATGTTAGATACTACAAGTCGACCTTGTGAATCGGTTCGTACGGTGGTCTCATTAGTTGAGCCAATACGATGTTCAGATGCCACAATGGAGGAGGGCGTCTAACAGGAGGAAATTTGCAAAATAACCCCTAGACGAATTGATGGATAATCCTTGAAGAACAAAGGGAAGTTGAACCATCCTGACGGAAACGGAAAATTGCCGCCAGAAAAAACCCCTAAAGGTTGCATGAGAGAACCCAGAGTTAGCTAAATGCAAGAAGAACGGTAACAATTGTTCTGGTGTGGAGTGAAAACGGGTGCACCCCATTAGATGCACACCAGTGGAGAACCCTTTTCCACTTTAATTTGTACGTTTTCACCGTAGAAGGAGCCCTCGCCTGAGCTAAAATGTCTCTACAGTCCTGTGGAATATCCAAATGGGCAAATTCACAGTGCTCAGGTTCCAAGCTGATAAGCTCAGTGAGGAGGGATTCGGATGACAAATTTTCCCCTTGTCCATCGTGAGAAGATCTGCACGAGGATGTAGAATGATTGGTTCGCATTGAGACAGTAGGAGTAGTTCTGAGAACCATGCCTGCCGAGGCCAACGGGGGGCTATAGAAGTAGATGGCAAGGTTGCCTCCGCATCTTCCACAGAAACTCGAGGTACGAGTGGGATTGGGGGAAGAAAAAACGTAGTCAAACAGATCGTACCAGTCCATCAAAAAGGCATTGCCCAGAGATCTTTTGTGGGGATGCCAGCTTGCGTAATCTCGCTTTTCCGGTTCTCTAGTGTGGCAAAGAGATCCAGCTGTGGGCGACCCCATCGTTGAAATATCCTCTCTAGAGTTGGTTGATGCAACTCCCATTCGTGGGTCGATGAGGAGGACCTGGTCAGGGAATCCGCCAGGATATTGGATACCCCCGGTCGATTAACTGCTGCATATCGTGATGCGATGGTTGACAGACCAATCCCAAATCGACTGAGCTAGTCGAGACAGTTTCGGAGATTTTATCCTGCCCTGCTTGTTTGTATAGTGCACGCAGGTTGTATAGTCTGTCTGTATCAGGACTGATTCTCCTTGGATTAAAGGATGAAAAGCTTTGAGAGCCAGCAATATATAGCCATGAGATCCAACCTGTAGAAGTGCCAGTTTTTTTTACATATTGACCATTTTCCCTTTATTGATAAATCCTCCAAATGAGCACCCCATCCTTCCAGAGAGGCGTCTGTTATTGTCATGTCTGGTACCATTGTCAGAAAAGAAATGCCTTCCGTTAGATTTAACGGTTGCGTCCACCACCTTTGCGCCAACTTCATCCGATCTGTGACGTTTACAACATCGTTTAAAGAACCTGTAACCTGGCGTTCTTGGACCTCCAGTACTCCTTGGATGGGGCGTGTCTGTAATCTGTAAAGAGGGACCAATGCAATGCATGATGACGCCATTTTCAGAAAGGACTTCAATATTCTTACAGAAACGGGTCTTTTTGATCTGATAAGGGTTACCAGTCGGAGAATTTTTTTTTTTTTTTTTTTTTTTTTTTTTAAGACGGTCTTGGGAGAGAAGTGCCCTTGCTGACACTGTCTAAAGTTGCTCCCAGAAAATCCGTGCGATAAGAAGGCTGTAGATGGGACTTTGTGGTATTTATGGAGAGCCCTAAGGCGCGAAAACACCTCCTGTCAAAGATGTGTGTGTTGTAGAAGTTGAACTTTCGATTGTGCTTTTAGGAGATAGTCGTCCAGAAATGGAAAGATCTGAACACCCTGGAACGTAGGACGCTACCACAGGGGCTAGCACCCTTGTAAACACTCGAGGGGCCGAGCGTAGTCCGAATGGTAAACTTTGAACTGGAAAAAACACCTCGACCCACTCGAAAACGAAGAAATTTCCGATGTTGTCGTAGTATGGAGATATGTAAATATGCATCTTGGAGGTCGATTGTTTCCATGAAATCTCCTTGTGAAAATAATCGCAAGATCTCTACATGCGTTCGCCTACGAAAAGAATGTTTCTTTAGATACCTGCTGAGAGCCCTCAGATCTAGAATGGGCTTCCATTCCCCCTTCCCTTTTGGTGATAAGGAAGAATCGGGAATAAATCCTTTCCCTCTTTTGAGATCTTGATACTACTCCTATGGCTCCCTTGTGTTATAGAAATTGAACTTGTTGTAACAGTTCTTCGATATGAGCCTGTGGCAGTCCGGTAGGTGGTGTGGGTGGAGGGAATTCGATGAACTCCAAAGTGTGACCTCTTACTATAATTTCCAAAACCCAACGGTTCCTTGTATGGAGGACCATTGAAAATAGTACCGATAGATTCGATCCCCAATTTTCTGGGACTGATGGAAGTCATGTCTCTTAGGAGTGTAACCCTTGTAAGAGGATTTTCCTCTGTAAGTCTTGGAAGACTGCTGTCGAGAAGTTTGCTGTTGGTTAGAGGAATATCGGTTTGAACCCTGGTTATAAGGTCGATATTGATTGATTCCTCTTCGAAAATTAGAGGAGGTGCCGCGTCCGCGTGCACCCCGAAAGGGTTGTTTTCAAAATTGCAATGTGCCCAGAGAGCGAGCAGTATCTGTATCTTTCTTTATCGATTGGAGAGCTTCATCCACTTGATTTCCGAATAAACCTCTTCTTCGTCATATGCCATGGTCTTTGACGGTTCCGGCAGTTGCTCAACTAGTGTTGACATATCCGCCCCTTGACGGTCCTAACGACCCAGGATGGCCAAAGCATTAGCTGCTCTCACCATGGTGGAAGCCATCGAAGAGAATTTTCACCCTATGGCATCGAAACGACATCAACCACGATCAGGTGGTGCAGTGATCATAGATGCAGGGTTTCTAGCCTGGCGTTGCGCTGCCTGTGTGACTACAGAATCTGGCTTCGCTTGACCAGTGAGGCACGCTGGTGCTCCTAATGGTGATTTGTACTTTTCCTCCAATCTAGGCACTCGTGCTGGAAGACTATGAGGCCTCCATAATCTTTTTGCCTTCCTCCCCAATAAATTCGATTATAGGGATTGTATGTGTTTGTTTAACAGGCTGATCTTTGAAATCGTACAGGAAATAATCCTTCGTTAATTTGAACGTTAGTGCTGTCCTATCCCTTAACTGGTGGAACTTGCATATCAACAGGTGGTGAGTCACCAGGTAGCACCGGAGAGGGAGATGGTGTTTGGGCATGATAGTTATCCCACTCCGCCATACCATCATCATCATCATCAGCATCGCCACCATCATCGAGAATCTCACCATCCTCCCTGTCCTCAGTAATTTCTTCTTCTTCTTCTTCAGTATCATGAGGAGGTACTGTCCGAGTTGAAGAATGTCTCAGCGGTACTGTAGGTATTACCACAGAAAGTATTGGAGCCGGTACCGGTTCCGATATAGTTGTTGGCACCACTGGAGTAAGCGGAACCACAGACACTTGTGGTGATAAAGGAAAAACCGCCGATTATAGTTGTCACAACCGATTCAGCTAAACTTTCTTCTGAATCTTGATCTGAGTCAGTGGTAAAACAATGGTGAAGGAAGGCGGGAATCCTCCACCGATATAACCTCACCCGACATATCTTGTCAAGTACTCGGTGGTAATGGTAATAAAGGAACAGCAGCAAAGGACGAAGTAGTCGCTGTATATGTCGAAGAGATTTGGATCTTTTAATGACCTCTGTGCAGAAGTCGTCTTCACCGATGAGACTGCAGTCGACGGGCTCTGAGGCATAGAAGGCTATTGAAGAGATCTTCGTAGACGGAATCGTCGACGGAACCATCGTCGACGGAACCACCATCGAAAGATTCATTGCCGACAGAACCATCGTCGACGGAATCATCGTCGACGGAATCATCGTAGACGGAACCACCGTAGACGGAACCACCGTAGACGGAATCACCGTAGACGGAACCACCGTAGACGGAACCACTGTAGACGGAACCACCGTCGACGGAATCATCGTCGACGGAACCACCGTCGACGGAGCCACTGTCGACGGAGCCACCGTCGACGGAGCCACCGTCGACGGAATCACCGTCGACGGAATCATCGTCGACGGAATCATCGTCGACGGAGCCACCGTCGACGGAGCCACCGTCGACGGAGCCATCGTAGACGGAGCCATCGTAGACGGAGCCATCGTAGACGGAGCCATCGTAGACGATGAAGCCATCTTTGAGAAACTGGAAAGTTGAAAACCTCACTAGCCTGAGAACTATGTCTCGTGGGCGACACAGCAGTATTCAAAGAAGAAGAAGTGGCAGATGTCATAGTCAGAGACATTTTCTTCTTTTTAAGGAAAGGAGTAGGTAACTCCTGTACACTACTGCGTTTTGAGGCTGTGTGGGAACGGCCAGAAGTAAAGTTTTCTACCTGTCAAGAATTCCTGTCATGCGAGGGGAGGAAAACGGTAACCAGCGAAAACGGACTACATCTCCCAGGATGCTTAGCGGTTGAGAGGTTATGTAAACAGGAGAGCTGTTACATAACTCAAGGAAAACACGCCCTTATGTAAACAGGAGAGCTGTTACATAACTCAAGGAAAACACGCCCTTATGTAAACAGGAGAGCTGTTACATAACTCAAGGAAAACACGCCCTTATGTAAACAGGAGAGCTGTTACATAACTCAAGGAAAACACGCCCTATAAAGGGAGGAACCGGGAGGTACAACGCTGTCGGATATTGTGTTTACACCGACGTACCTGCTTAGTGAAGAGCAGTGTTCCGGAGTGGTGCTCCAGTAAGGCAAGAACGGAGGTAGGTCGAGTCGTTACTCCCTGGGCCGTGTCTTGCCCCATCGTCACCTGTGAAGGACCCGGAAGCTCTACCGGATAACCATTGAGCTTCGCTTTTTGACTCGGCTGAGTCAAAGCGCAGTGGCGCTTTTGCTGGTTGGAGTCGTAACTCCCAGCCCGACCAGAGATACAGGGACTGCCAGCTGTAACGCACACCAGGAGGTGTTTGCCGCGTTACAGACTCGGAAGTCCACAGGATCGATCGAGCGGCTGCTCTCGGTTCAGTCTTCTTTGCTTGTGATTGGGGTATCGGTGACGCATCACCAGGAGGTGACTCCGCGTCCCGGTGCAGTCTGAGGAAGAGGTTGAGCGGCTGCTCCCTTCAGGTAGAGACCCCGGCTGGGTGTTTCCCTGACTCCTCGATTCTCCCCAACACTCTTCGTGCCTCTCACAGCCTACCGATTGGCATTGTCGGCCATTTCATTTCTGCCCTCTGTTTGCATACGCCGGGATCGGCGTATATGCAGAGGACGGTTAGGACCATCCGTGCTGTGGGCTGGTAACGTACTTAGCCTGGAGGATTCCAGTGACTATAACCTTTGTTTATTCCTTGTATTATTTTTGCCTTCATTAAAATAACTAAACCTTCACAAGTGGTTGCGTTCTCATTATCGTGTCTGTTAAACGATCCTGAGACGTTCAGGGCGTTACAAAATATCCGACCGTTAATAACACTAACTGTCTCCCGGTCGATAACAGACATGGCAACACTTGATGATGTGCTGGCTGCTTTAGCGACCGTGCAAATTGAATTGGCTGCCTCCAGGCAAGAAACAGCCGATGTAAAAGCCAGACTGGATGCTATCCAATTGGACCCGCTCACGCCCAGCACCTCCCTCACGAACCAGACCCCTGCGGTAGTAGTGGAAATGCCGGTAGCCGTCCCCTTGGCAACACCAGAGAGGTACAGTGGGGATCCTAACACAGTGCAGGTATTCCTCACACAAGTGGCGCTACATTTATCGTGCAAACCAAGGGCGTTCCCCACGAGTCAGGCTCGTGTGGCTTTCCTTATATCCTATTTGGCTGGAAACGCGGCACAATGGGCCGTACCTCTGGTGAGCAGGGACGACCCCATCTTATGTGATTGGGGTGCTTTTCGCGAGGAATTCCTGAAAGTCTTCGACAGAAGGGCTGACTCGTACACGGCGGACCGTGAAATGCTTGAGTTGAGACAGGGATCCAACGACCTGGTGCAGTATCTCAACGCGTTCCGAAGGCTGGTTGCGGAAACCAAGTGGCCTGTTGCTAAACAGACGGCGCTCTTCCATCACGGGCTGTGCGATGAGCTCAAGGACGCCGTGGCTCATATTGACCCACAACCCAAGACATGTGAGGGCCTTATCAACCTGGTATTACGGCTGGAACATAGGCTAAGTGAAAGAAAGGGGGATCATGGGAGAAAAGGAAACTCCCTTCCATCCTATGTGACAGTGGGAAGTCCTGAAACTTCCACCGCATCCAAGGGAGAACCCATGGACATCGGCGCAATACGAGCGAGCCTCACAGCCACGGAGAAAGAGTCACGCCGTAAACAAGGATTGTGCCTATATTGTGGCAAAAAAGGCCACTACGTACGTGAATGCCCTGCCAAACCGAAGACGTCACGTTATCGGGCCAACCGGTCGGTAACAGCCGTGGTGGACGTACCGGCGGAAAACTAGAGGACTCCCAGACCAAAGAAGGGGCATCTCGGAGTCACTCATCCATCCCTTCACTTTCCAACTCGGTCACTAAGGGACAACGACACCTGTTTCTCACGGTGCACGTGGGAGTGCATGACCAGTGGATACCCGTTGTGGCCATGGTGGATTCAGGGGCCACTGGCATGTTTATGGACCACAACGAGGCATGCAGGCTAGGGCTAGTGCTTCTTCCCAAAGCTGTACCCGAAGACGTCTATGCTGTAGACGGAAGGCGATTGGTGACGGGGCCCATCGGGCAGCACACGGGGGTACTTCCGATGAGATGTGGGAGGAACCATTTGGAACAAATCGATTTTAACATCATCCGAGCGCCCCAATATGGCGTCATATTGGGATTGCCGTGGCTACAGAAACACAACCCCTCTGTGGATTGGCCAACACATCGCATCGAACTGACGTCACCGTATTGCATCCTGCATTGTGGAATAAGAACGGAATCCCTTGACGCAGATGAGAGCGGGAGTCAGACGGTGGCTACAGCGGCAGAAAAAGATGTGGCTCTCCCCCAGGCTTATCACAGTTTTGAGGATGTATTTGATGAGGTGAAGGCGGAAGTGCTACCACCACATAGACAGTTTGACTGCCAGATCGACCTGGTGCCAGGGGCCAGCGTTCCCAGCGGCAGGCTGTATGCCCTGACGGAGCCTGAAAACGTGCATCTCCGGGGGTACCTGGATAAACTCCTCAAGCTAGGATTCATCCGCCCGTCCAAGTCTCCGGCCGCCTCGCCACTCTTTTTCATCCCGAAGGCTAATGGGGAGCTGAGAGCCTGTGTGGACTTTAGGGCATTGAATGCGATAACCGTAAAGAATCGGTACCCCTTGCCTCTCATCAGTGTACTTCTGGAACAGGTCAAGAAAGCTCGTATCTACACCAAGTTGGATTTGAAAGGGGCATACCATCTGGTGCGCATGAGGGACGGAGACGAGTGGAAGACCGCCTTTAAGACCAGGTTCGGCCTTTTTGAGTACCTCGTCATGCCGTTCGGTCTGTGCAACGCCCCGGCAGCCTTTCAGTACTTTTTGAATGAGGTATTCAGAGAGGAGTTGGATATCTACGTGGTCGTATATATCGACGACATCCTCATCTATTCGTCCAGTGTGGAGGAACACGTACACCACGTCAAAGCTGTGCTCCAAAAGCTGAGGGAAAACATGCTGTTTTGTAAACTCAGCAAGTGTGACTTCCACGTCACATCCGTGGAATTCCTCGGAGTGATGCTGAGTCCAGAGGGACAGGAGATGGCAGAACGAAAGATCAAGGCGGTGAAAGAATGGCCGGTGCCCCAAAGCGTGAAGGACGTCCAAAGTTTCATTGGCTTCGCCAACTTTTACAGGCGGTTTATAGATGGATTTTCAGGATTGGTGGCCCCAATCACACAGCTACTGAGGAAGTCCAAGGAGTTTGTCTGGTCCCCTGAAGCGAACAAAGCCTTTGAGGCCCTGAAAAGCGCCTTTGGTAAGGCGCCGGTGTTGGCTCACCTCGATCCGGATCTCCCCTACGTGGTGGAAGCGGACGCATCGGATGTGGCGCTCGCTGGGGGCTATCTTGTCCCAACGCAACCACGACACAGGGGTGCTTCATCCCGTTGCGTACATGTCCCGCAAACTCAACGACGCCGAACGCAACTACCATATTGCGGAGAAGGAGCTTCTCGCAATCAAGGACGCCTTCACCGAATGGAGGCATTGGTTGATGGGGGCAAGACATGTGGTATCGGTGTACACGGACCATCGGAACCTACAGTTCATGACGGCCACAAGACACCTTTCTCCCAGACAGCTGCGGTGGATGATCTTCTTTGCGGGGTTCAACTTCCGCATCACATATCGGCCGGGGACGGAAAACCGGAAGGCGGACGCCCTGTCCCGTCAATCTGCAGTTAAGGAACCATTGCCTGCGACCGAGCATTCCATCATTTCCCCGAGGATGGTATTGGGGGTTATCCAACCGGATACTTTCCTGAGGGGAATAAAGAGAGGGATCAGGTCATTCGCATGGCGGAGGTGGCTCCTCAGTCACAGAGAATGGCAGCTGAAGGACGGGATACCCCTGAAGGGCAGGTGCCTATTGATACCCACGCCTAGGCTAAGGAAACAAGCATTCATCTGGTGCCATGACTCTCCATGCGCAGGTCATTTGGGCTTTGAAAAAACGGTGGGTAGCATGGGACGGCATTTCTGGTGGCCAACCATGAGAGTGGATGTCAGGAGGTGGGGACAGGAGTGTCCTACGTGTGCTACCATGAAGGCCGACCATGGCCGAACCCAAGGGCTCTTACATCCACTTCCGACCCCGGATAGACCATGGGATAGCATATCACTGGACTTCGTGGTGGGCCTACCGGTAGACCAGAGGATGACGGCAATACTGGTGGTGGTGGATTACTTGACGAAAATGGGGCACTTCATCCCCTGCAAGAGAGTCCCTACGGCCGGGGAATTGGCGTCACTACTCCTAAAGAATGTGGTACGACTGCATGGATTACCTGGGGTGATCGTGTCGGACCGGGGGTCGCAGTTTACTGCGCAATTCTGGAAGACTTGGTGCACTGCGCTGCATGTTAAGACCGCCCTGTCCACCAGCTACCACCCTCAAACGGACTGCCAAACCGAGCGCCTGAACCAAACGCTCAAACAGTATCTGCGATGTTTTGTGGACCAGGGCAGGGAAGAATGGGTCGACTTGCTATGGGTTGCAGAGATAGCCTATAACAACGCCCCTCACAGCTCCACACAGTCATCTCCGTTCTATAGCAACTATGGCCAACATCCCAGGTTCTTGCCATTTCTACATCCGTTAAGAGAGGACAGGATTCCCGCCACAGCGGACAGGGTGGCACACATAAAAGACACGTTGATGCGCTCAAGGGCTGTCCTAATAGAGGCCAAGAGAAGATACAAGGCTGCGGCAGACAGGAAGAGAAGGCCCGGGCCACTGTACCGCACTGGAGACTACGTCTGGATATCCACAAGAAACATGAGGTTTCGAAAGAACAGTGTGTTCCATCCCAAGTACATGGGCCCCTATCGAATTACCAAGTGTATGGGTCCCGTGAACGTGAAGGTGTGCTTGCCCCAGTCATTGCGGATACACCCTGTCTTTCATGTATCATTGCTCAAACCAGCACCCTCCAAGCCGTCTGGGAAACCTAGGCCGGTATGCGTGGAGTCGGAGGTGGAGTATGAAGTGTCGGGCATACGGGCGTCCAAATGGCGCAGGGGGAAGCTGTGGTACCTGGTTGCGTGGAAAGGCTATGGCCCGGAGGAGCAGTCATGGGAACCGGCTGAAGGGGTTCATGCTCCGCGCTTGGTCTCCTTGTTCCATCGGCGTTTTCCTGCCAGCGCTGGACCCGTGGGGAGCCGCTGAGAGGGAGGATGTACTGTCAAGAATTCCTGTCATGCGAGGGGAGGAAAACGGTAACCAGCGAAAACGGACTACATCTCCCAGGATGCTTAGCGGTTGAGAGGTTATGTAAACAGGAGAGCTGTTACATAACTCAAGGAAAACACGCCCTTATGTAAACAGGAGAGCTGTTACATAACTCAAGGAAAACACGCCCTTATGTAAACAGGAGAGCTGTTACATAACTCAAGGAAAACACGCCCTTATGTAAACAGGAGAGCTGTTACATAACTCAAGGAAAACACGCCCTTATGTAAACAGGAGAGCTGTTACATAACTCAAGGAAAACACGCCCTATAAAGGGAGGAACCGGGAGGTACAACGCTGTCGGATATTGTGTTTACACCGACGTACCTGCTTAGTGAAGAGCAGTGTTCCGGAGTGGTGCTCCAGTAAGGCAAGAACGGAGGTAGGTCGAGTCGTTACTCCATGGGCCGTGTCTTGCCCCATCGTCACCTGTGAAGGACCCGGAAGCTCTACCGGATAACCATTGAGCTTCGCTTTTTGACTCGGCTGAGTCAAAGCGCAGTGGCGCTTTTGCTGGTTGGAGTCGTAACTCCCAGCCCGACCAGAGATACAGGGACTGCCAGCTGTAACGCACACCAGGAGGTGTTTGCCGCGTTACAGACTCGGAAGTCCACAGGATCGATCGAGCGGCTGCTCTCGGTTCAGTCTTCTTTGCTTGTGATTGGGGTATCGGTGACGCATCACCAGGAGGTGACTCCGCGTCCCGGTGCAGTCTGAGGAAGAGGTTGAGCGGCTGCTCCCTTCAGGTAGAGACCCCGGCTGGGTGTTTCCCTGACTCCTCGATTCTCCCCAACACTCTTCGTGCCCCTCACAGCCTACCGATTGGCATTGTCGGCCATTTCATTTCTGCCCTCTGTTGGCATACGCCGGGATCGGCGTATATGCAGAGGACGGTTAGGACCATCCGTGCTGTGGGCTGGTAACGTACTTAGCCTGGAGGATTCCAGTGACTATAACCTTTGTTTATTCCTTGTATTATTTTTGCCTTCATTAAAATAACTAAACCTTCACAAGTGGTTGCGTTCTCATTATCGTGTCTGTTAAACGATCCTGAGACGTTCAGGGCGTTACACTACCTCACAAAAATTACTTCATCTTTATCCTTAAGTCTCTGGAGCCACAACCAGAGACGGCCTTCCCTGTCTTTCAGAGATTTTTGTAGAAAAAAATTCTACAGAATTTACATTCACCCACTTCATGGTTAGGGTAAAGACAGTAAATACACTTACTGTGTGGATCTTCTGAGAATAACGTAGCTTTCCACAAAAGAACAAGGTCTAAACAAAGACTTCTACTTGAAGTCATCCTGAAGAGAAAAAACTGAGCAGAGCTCAGGGAGACTCCCTTTCACACGACGTGCGGTAGAAAATCTGAGGTGAGGAGCTCTGAGGAGAAGGTTCTAGAGAGGAGCTGGCGCCTGATTGGCCGGAGTTCGGACTAACATAATGACAGAGATAGACTGCGAATGTCTTTTTTCTCTTTCCATGTATCTCTATGGAAATCTCATATAGGGACATTCTTGAGGTTATTATATGCTTATATCTCTGTTTTTATATGATTACGTATGTATAGATATATATATATATATATTATCACTGTATATATTGCTATATTATTTACCGTGGGACTCCCACTCCGACGACGGGGAATATTCAAGCATGTGAATCTATGAAAGACACCCCAATACTGGAGAAAGAGAACGTTCTCTGCTTCTTTTTAAATTCAATGAACGCCAATTAAAGATAGATTGTGGTGTGTCTGCAGATTAGACAGTATGCAGAATAGTACTCACACATGTGTCTCCGAGACACCAACTGCCGGGGCCCGGCCACGCACTGTGTTCCCCCCCCAGCCATTAATGGCCCAAGGTACCCCATCTCCCAGGGCCGGC
Organism: Triturus cristatus; assembly: GCF_964204655.1. Taxonomy (NCBI): domain Eukaryota; kingdom Metazoa; phylum Chordata; class Amphibia; order Caudata; family Salamandridae; genus Triturus; species Triturus cristatus. The sequence continues at coordinate 633,761,564 of NC_140595.1, read as the reverse complement.
TCCAGATATGTCCCAGGGTGTCCACCCTCCAGACATAGAGGTTGGTGCAGGCAGGGAAACCTGTGTTTGCTCTTGCTTGGCAGGAGCAAGTCCAAAGCTCCTGCCAAGCGAAAGCAAACATTAAGTCCTCTGCCAGCAGGTGTGAGCATGAAAAATGCTCCCGCCCGCTGGAAGCGTAGTTTTAGCTGTTTGCCTGGCCCCCACTAAACGGGGCAGGGAAGCAGATGAAAATATTGCTCCAACCTACAGGGTGCAGCATTTTTAGCTGCTCCCTGCAGGCGGGAGCAATGCCAGCTGCCAATGAAGGCAAGGAGCCGGCTGGGGCAGTGGGGACATTGGGGTTCCCCTGGAGGGTCCCAGCAATGATGTAGTTGGTGCCCTAAGGTAACTATAACTTGCGCCATTGGAATGCTAATTGCGCCACATGTTACATCAGTCATGACATCTTCTATGACATCTTTGATATCACTGCAACATTTGATGAGACAACTGTGCCTGATGGGGCGCAAGTTATAGTTACTTGAGATAACTATAAATACCTGAATTTCTATGGTTTGGTGTGTGTAAAATCTGAACTTAAGTATAATGTCCCTACAACCTTTGGTTTTGTTTTAGTGAATTTGTATATATATATAAGAAAAGCCGAAAGCTCTGTGAACCAGCCTATGATTAAGGTATTCTCACCGAAACGCGTCAGGCTACATCCCGGCATGTGAGAGTTGGTCTGAGAGGAATTGAAGCAGCCCGAGTGCGTTCCCGCCTGTGGGCAACTTTTGGAGCGATATACAATACACGGCAGCCCAGCCGTGGGGAATGCACCGCCGCCTAGATTGCAAAGCGGACCATGGAGCTTGGAATTATGGCAAGTTCGTATCATGGGGCAAGCGACGCCGAGAAATAGACCATGCACGTTCTGGGGCCCATCCAGGGCCATGATTGGGGACACATTGAATACGGCACCCATCCAGGGGAGGATTACCGCACTACAAATCCCAGAATACCAGGGGGACAGCTCATTGGAGCAGTCTATTGGCCTATAGGAAGGCAGAATTTCAAATAAAAGGTGTGGCAAGAAAAGCCGAAAGCTCTGTGAACCAGCCTATGATTAAGGTATTCTCACCGAAACGCGTCAGGCTACATCCCGGTATGTGAGAGTTGGTCTGAGAGGAATTGAAGCAGCCCGAGTGCGTTCCCGCCTGTGGGCAACTTTTGGAGCGATATATATATATATATATATATATATATGTATATATATATATATATATATATATATATATATATATATAGATATATATATAGTCATTAGCAGCACACAAAAAGCTTTTCCTTTGGAACAGCTGACCTAACTATAACTACCTAGTGGCGACCTCCAAATATCTATCTATATATATAGATCCTTGCTTCCTGTGCACCAGCCCAGTGTGTGTGTGTGTGTGTGTGTGTGTGCCTGTGTGTGTGTGTATATATATATATATGTAAAAAAGGTTCCTAAGAGTTTCCTACCCTACTTGGATTTCCATGTTCCAGCTTTACAAATATTTGCAACTGAGACTTTCCTTTCCATGCTGTGGCAGCTGCTTTTCCTCTTGTCGAGTGGGCCCTGGGGTTCCCTATCAAAAAAGTGTTCAACAGTTGGTAAACTAATAAAATAAAAGGCACTATTCACTTTGCCATGGACTGTCTTGAAGTGGCCAAACTTTATCTAATGTGACCATAATTAACAAACTGTTTAGCTTGTCTTATGTCATTGCTTTTGTGAAAATAATAACGCAGAAACTAAGGACTCTTCTGATGCCCAGGGAATGGAGAATTCTTTTGGCTGGTGTAGAAAGGTTAGAAAAGAACATTAGTAAGGTCATGGTCTAATTAATGGGGAAAGCAGGCACCACTTTCATAAAGAAGGATGAGTCCTTAAAACAATCCAATTTGAATGAAAAGCGGAAAAAGGTTCTACTACTGATAATGCTTGTGGTTCGCGGACTCTCCTAGCTGAAGTGACAGTAAATAAGAGACAGTTTTCCATGAAATATAATGCAATGTTGCTCTATGAATAGTCTCAAAAAGAGAGCTTATCAATTTTGAAAGTATGAGGTTAAGTGCCCATGGTGGAGAGGGATTATTCACAGGTGGGAAAACTTTCTTAAATCCTTCAGGTAAGTCTTTAATGACTGGAACGTGATACAATCATTTTCTATATGCCATTATAGCCTCCAGGTGGACTTTTATAAAAGAGAATTGGGACTTGAAGGAGTAAGGAAGAGCTCTTCTTTCTGGCAAGAAATTGGACTGAAACCTTTATCGTGACACCAGATGAAGAATCTCTGAAAATGCTGATGCTTAAAAGCATCTTGTTGATGGACATGTTTCTTCTTTAAATATGTCCATGCATGCATGAGGAAGATTTAGATGTTTGTACTGCCTGCCATCAGGAGCCGTGCAGCTAAATCTAGACTGCAGGCTTGGATGCTAAATCTGACCTTGAAGTCAGGTCAGTAGTTATGGTCTGCAAGGACGTCTTATGTCATATGATTGTCAGATCCAGAAGGTCCAGAACCACCAATGTCTTTGCCAATCTGGGGCTATTAAGATCATCTTGATCTTGGATTTACAATCACCATAGGAATGAGTGGGATTGGAGGAAAAGTGTAGACAAACGGTGTTGACCATTTGATCAAAAGCGACACAGAGTTCATGTGCCCTTGATGCAAAGTCCCTGCAATTTTTGTTTCTTTGTGGGGAACTAAATTTAATGTTGGGAATCCCCTTTCTAGAAAGATGTTTGTTGCAACTTTGTTGTTTAGGGCACATTTGTGACTTTCCTTTTGTTGTCAGCTGAGAAAACATGGTTTGTGATTTTGGCTTCCACTGTAATGTATTGCTGTTGGAGTGATCCCTTTGGCTGGAGCCTAATGCCACATTGTTTGAGTTAGAAGAGACAGTTTTCTTAATCTTGTTCCCCCTTGCTTGTTTACACAATGCATGGTAGTGGTTTTGAATCATTATGTTGTTTGATTCCAGCAAAGGTAGAAAGGCCTAGCGAGTGAGGTGACCGACTTTCAGTACTGACAGACTGATATTGTACGTTTTTTCTTTGGGCTGGACAAAGACCTTGGACTGTCAGGTGATTGAAGTGGGCTGGGCTTCCCATCCTGTCAATGAGGCATGCGTAAGTGTGATTTGTTTCAGAGTTTTATTTTAACTGGGTACTCCTTTAATGAGACTCAAAGCATTGCACTACCTTCTTAACTATCTTTCCTCTGAGACAACTGATCCTTGAGAAACTGTTAAAGATGTCTCATAAATAGTCTTGCAATCGAGACTAAGTAATGCAATATGCCATGGATCCTAGAAGAGAGGCAACCTGGCACTGTTTTTTAGATCAAAGCATTTCTTAGGCATAAATGAGGCTCTTTCCTCCGAAAGATACACTTTTTTTGTTTTTGTGTCTATCTTTGCTCCTTAAAAGATAACGCTTTGGACTGGTTTGGAGATTCATTTTTGTAGGTTGCTGTTTACACCGGGGCTTCACAGTATGTTTACTATGAATTGAAAATCTTGTGCTGCTTTCTGTTGAGAGTCTGTTTTTACAAGCCAGTCGTCTAGAGATGGGTATAAAACATCTGTGTTTTCTATGTTGGGCTGCAACAACTAAGCAAACACAAGGAGATGATGGACTGAGCTCTGAAACTTTTCAGACACTCACCCCCAGTCACAGATCTGGGTTGAATCCATCATCATTCTTTAGCTCACTTCGCCACCTCAGTTCAGAACCAGCTATATGCAAATCAGTCTTGACCCTGTGCCTCATGGGAACAGACCAGGCGAACTGCCAAGCCAGGTCTTCCCTGAACCGGAAATAAGCATGCTGGGACCGGTTTCGGGCTAACAGCCCTGATCAGCCAGGCTAGCTTGAATCCAGTGGCAAAGTGAGCAAGGGACCCAAGTCTGGGCATACCCTGCCAACTTAGGGCGAACAAAGTAAACACAAGGAGATGATGGACAGAGTGCTGAAACTTTTCATACACTCTGTCATGCATTTTCAGAATTTTCTTGTGTCAGATTTTAGTCAGAATGGAAAGACTGTGCACTGATAGTGATTTCTCCTCCCAGATGTCTCAAGTATTTTCTGTGCTGATCTGCAACTTCAATGTGAAAATATGTGTTCTGCAGATATATGTAACAAAGTCAAACATTTATTTTATATGGCGTACAATTTGCAGATGAGCCAACATTCTGAATTTCTCTTAGCGAATAAATCTGTTAAAGAATCACAAGTCTAATATAGGACGATACTGGATTGTTTGACTCTTTTTGGGTACTAGGAAATACCTTTATTATGCCCCTTTGTTTTTTTGATGAGAAGGAACCTTTTGTATTGCTCGTTGGCCAATAAGAGCTGAGATTTATCCTTTAATAAAGAGAGCTGGTTATTCAATGTGTGTTTTGGTGGAACTGGTGGAGGCAGTGTCTTGAAGCGGATGAAGTGTCTTGAAGCGGATGAAGTTGCCCCTTTTTATAATGTTCAATACCCATTTGTCTTTTGTTATAGACTTCTACTCTTCACAGTGAGACATCACTGCTCCCCCTACAGGAGTTGATAACTAAAGGGGGTAGGAGGGAGGTAGTTTGAAACATCATTTAAAATTGCCAGAGGAATTCTTTCCTCTGGAATGTGAGGTCTTCGGAGGTGTCAATTTTCTTTTTTGATACCTCTGCTAGAATTGTGAAGTTTGGCCTTGTTTCTGTTGTGTCTCATAAGGCTGCCACAGCCCCTCCACCTGCCCTGTGTGGTTAGCTTGCTGCCCCAACTCCCTCCCACCTTTCCTCCGTTATCTGTATGTATGCCATTATAGTCTCACTGTTGCCCTCCATGGTGTGTTGTGCTTCCAGTCCCCTTCCTGCCTACCCTCCATTGTCAGCTTGCTGCTCCTGCCCCTTTGCCCTCTGTTTTCCATGTTCCGACCTCAATCACCTTCCTCCTGTCTTGTCTAGTCCATTGTCATGCCCCTACCTGCACCCTCCCTCCTGCCCTTCCTGGTCCATTATGATGCAACTGTCCCTCCTGTGTGTCTGGTATGGCCAGACTGCTGCCCTTGCCTCTTTCTCCTCTGCTCTCTGTTGTCCATGTTCATGGCTGTTTCCCCAATCCCCCCGCCCCCTGCTTTCCATGATCTATTGTGCTGCACTGCTGTTCCGCTTGCCCTGTGTGGTGTATTGTGCTGCTGCAACCTCTAACGCCTGCCCTGTAACGTAAGTTTGGTGCCTCTTCCCTCTGTTATCAGAGTCCCTAGCCTGCCCACTGTGATCCAATGTACCATACTTGCCGACATTTTGCAATTGGTAAGAGAGAGATTTTGAGAAAATAAACCTGGGGAATTGATTTTCCCCATTGACTTACATTGAAAAAGAGGGGATTTTTGGCAGGAGACAGGTAAAATAAAGCCCAATGGGCTTAAACAAAATCGGTAGTCTCCTCAATCGGGTCTGTTTGCATGTATGGTTGTACTGCCACTGTCTCTTCATTCTGTCCTCAATGGTCTGTTATATTGCCACATCCTCTCTTGCCTGTCCTGCATGATTGGTTTATTGTCCTGCCTCCTTTCCCGCGCCCTCCATGGAGTGTTGTGCTGCCACTGCCCCTTCCGCCTGCCCAGTGTGGTCAACTTGTTGCCTCTGCACCCTTAACTCTGCCCTTAATTATCCGAGTCCGTACCCCTGACCTCAGTCTTCCGACATTATTCTAATGAACAATTAGATTGCTAACATTCTATATTAATTACATCTTGATGTAATCAAAACTGTACTACCTAAAGCATTTCCTTTAGAAATTATACAATTTAGAGGGTCTTATTCCCCGAAGAATTATGGTTAGTGCTCTAACAAACTAAAATGAGGACATCATTTCTGAAGTTCTCAAATAGCGACAAAGCCCATTTAAATTATTTGCTATCTTTATGTTTTTTTATCCAGTTGATTACTTGATTATATGTCACACGTAGGGGAGAGGACGTGGCGTTACAGCCAGTGCTGCAGAGTTTGCAACTTGGGAACCAGGTTTGAGTCTTGGTGTCAGCTCCAATTCTGGGCAAATAACTTAATCTCCCCATGCCTAAAACCAAAATGAATGTGCCCTTTGTGTAATGTATCTGATGCTCATGTAAAGCACTTCAATACCTTCGTGTCAAGTATGCGCTGCAAAAAAAACAAAGATATAATGTGTTTTGCAAACTGCTGTCATTGGGCTATACTTGGCCAACACTTGGGTGATATTTGTGCTACATTTTGGTTCTTTTTTCTCTGATGGGATCTAGAGAGGTTTCTTTGTTATGAAGCTCCCTAATTTCCTCATTTACTTCAGTATCCTCAGTAATACAGAATGCTTTAAGTTTGGTACTTCGATTTCATCAAGATGGCATTCAGATGTGCCAAACCTTGGCACAAATTCAGAATGTTAGCACTCTAGTTGCCCATTAGAACAATGTAGTAAAGCTGCTGATCACCAAGGTGTTAAATGGCAGTCTGCTTCTGGGGTTGAAAGTGCATGTTTCAGTCTGCATGTCAGAATGTTTTAATAAAATAGAAAAGGAAGATATTTGAGAACTCCCTTAAAACATGTCCTAATTTTTCTTTCTACAGCTCTAACCATCATTTCTATGACAAAATGATCCCCCTCAATGTGTTCCTTTCTAAATTAAACGCTTTAAGTGGTACCAGTTTGAGTCTATCATGATGACTTTGGGTGTGCCTTACTTTTGTCATAAGGAAGACAGTTAGCGCTTTAGTTGTTCTTTGGAACACGATGGGAGGCTGAAGTAGAACACAAGGGAATCAACTGAGGTTGCTCCTGTTGGAAGAATGTTTTACTGAGAGTGTCAGACTTCATTCTCATATGGCTGAGAAAGATAGTGTGAATTTACAGAAAATATGCACTCATTTTAGCGTCTGGAGCACCTTCAATCAATCAATCAGGATTTATAAAAGCGCGGCTAATCACCCAATAGGGTATCCAGGCGCTTGCAGGCCCAAGAGGCTTATTCGAACAGCCAGGTTTGAAGGCCATTTGGAATTCTGGAAGTGTGGTGATGGTCCAGTTTTTGTTGCAATGTGGGAGAAAGAGCATCCTCCACTTCTGCTTCAGTAGATGCGGGAAGTACGGTAAAGTGAAAGGGAGGCACAGAGTGGTCTTCTCAATAGTTGGTGGACGTTCAGGCAGTGGTTAATGACAGCGGGTCCTTGGTTGTGTAGAGTGTTGTGTGCGTGAGGCAGCTTGAAATGGCATCTCTTCTGTGAGCCAGTGGATTTTCCTGAGGTGTAGTGTGATGTGGGTTTGTCAGGGAAGGTCGAGGATGAGTCTGGCTGCAGCATTCTGTATGGTCTGAAGTCTCTGTGGAAGGTGTGTGGGGATTCCTACGTAGAGGGCATTGCAGTAGTACAGTCTGCTGGTGATGAGGGCTTGTGTCACGGTATGTTTTGTGTGGTGTAGGGGAAGCCACTTGAAGATCTTGCGTATCATGCACAGAGTGAGGAAGCAGACAGAGGAGATGGCGTTGATCTGTGATTTAATGGTGAGCTTGTCATCAATGATGATTCAGAGGATTCTGACGTGGTTAGAGGGTGTGGGTCCTAGGTTTGATGGCCACCAGGAATAAGTCCACGTGTTGCTCCTGTTGCCAAAGATCAGTCTGTGTCTGTGTTCAGCTGCAGGCAGTTGTTCTTCATCCAGTTGACAACGTTTGTCATGCATCTGTGGAATTCGGTTCTGGGGGTGGTAGGGTCGTCAGTGAGTGAGAGTAAAAGTTGGGTGTTGTTTGCATAGGAAATTATGTTGAGACTGTAGGATCTGACGATGTTGGCTAGCGGGGTCATATATGCCTTGACGAGCGTGGGGCTGAGAGATGAGGCCGGGGGGACACCACAGGTGACCTCCTTGGGTTCAGAGGTAAAAGGTGGATCCTCTGGATTCTTCCGGTGAGGGAGGAGGTGATCAACCTGAGCGCGTACCCTTGGATGCCGATGTGGCGGAGTCTTTCAATCAGTGTATGGTGGTATATGGTGTTGAAGGCTGCTGAGAGGTCGAAGAGGATCAATGATGCTATTTCTCCTCGGCCGAGGGCGGTTCGAATGTCATCTGTGGCTGCGATCAGGGCAGTTTCGATGCTGTGATTGCTGTGGAAGCCACATTGGGAGGCACTAAGTAGCTGGTTCTGCTCTAGGTGTTTCATGAGTTGATTGTTGATGATCGTTTTCAGTACCTTCGCAGAGAATGGGAGCAGGGAGATTGGGCGCTAGCTTTTGAGCTCGCTGGGGTCAGCGGAAGGTTTCTTGAGTAGTGGTCTGACTTTGACATGTTTCCATGCGTCTGAAAATGATGCGGTGATGATAGAGGTGTTGAGTTGGTTGGTGAGTTCCTGGCTGATGTGGTGTGGGCATGGGTCTGTGGGAGCTCCCTAGAGGATGGATTTTGTGGTGGAGGTGGTGTTCTGGGTGGAGAAGATGTTCCAGGTGGTCGTGTGTGGTTCGTGTCGGATACGGTGGTGGCGTATCTGTCAAGGAAGTCCGTAGGTGTGGGTTGAGGTTAGATGTTTCTGTATATGGTTGAGATCTTGTCGTAGAAGAAATGGGCGAGGTTGTCGCACAGCTCCTTTGAGGGTGTGATGTTGTTTTCACTGGCAGCTGGGTTGGAGAATTCCTTAACGATGTTGAAGAGTTCCTTAGTGCTGATGGTGCTGGTTTCAATGTGTGTGGCAAGGGCTGTCTTCTTTGTTACCCTCAGCAGGTGGTGGTAGAGGTTGAGGGAGATCTTGAAGGCTGCCTTGTCGGAGGGGTCCTTGCTGGTGCGCCATCTCCCTCCAACGGTTAACAGTCTCATTTTGCTGTTATGAGTTCTTGGGTATACCAGCTGGCCTTTTTGGAGGATATTATCTGGATGTTGCTCTTGATAGGGACGATGCTGTCTGTGCAACTGATGATCCAGGCGTTGAAGTTTTTCACTCTTTGTTTGAGGTTAGTAGCAGGGTTAAAGGTGTTGAGGGCGCTCGCCCAGCTGGTCTCTGAGGTATTGTTCAACCTTCGGTGGGGGGCATTGGTCATCTTGGAGGTAGCAGTGTGGATATGCTGAAGTAGACGATGGAATGATTGGTCCATGTGAGTTCTGTGACATGGCTGTATTTGACGCGGTTGCTGGAGGTGAAATCACGTGTTCTGCAGAGTTTATACCAAATCACAAAAAGGGCTCTTTCTGCAGCAAGAGATAACTTTCTGCCAAATCTGGAGCAATTCCGTTCAGCAGTACGGGCTCAAAATCCCTATGGGAATTAACATGGGAAACACTTTATTTTTAACCACCACCCCCCTTTTTCTCGGCCCCCAACCCAAAACTTTGCATGCACAACTAGAATCAGGAAGACACTTTTAGGGAAAATTTGGTGAAGATTCATCAAACGGCGCCGACATTATAAAAGAGTCAAAAACACTTTTCCTATGGAAAGTAGGTAAGGAGGCGAGGAGGTTCCAATGCTTCCTTTCCGGTCTTTGGAAACTCTTTGTCTGCAATTAACTTTTTGTTTTGTTTTAATGTACGTTGCACTTTACTGCTGGCATGCTAATATGGGAACATTGTAGTGCAGCATGATGATGGCATTTTACTCTAATATTGATTTGCTGCCAGTACGAGTTGAATCTGGCAATTTACAAAACATGCTGGGTGTTGCAGTTTTAACAAAACTACTGTGTGCACTGAAATTTGCATATAAAGCACCTGATTACTAATTGGTGTGATCATCACCGCTCGATCCCTCAGGCCACGCCCCCTTAGTGTGGACACGCCCCCCACCGAGACTACTTAAGGTCTCCGCTCTCAAAACCAGTCAGAGAACTGCATCCTCCTGAGGCGGAAGCCGGGAGTAAGTTAGTTGCTTTTTAAACTTTGAGTGTCACAAATTATTGCATTTTAAACTGTTTACCTTGTTCCTGGGCACTAATTGGGGATTTGAAGCTCGCCTTTTGTCAGGGATTCGTGGCGGTTCTTGGCGCCGCTGCAGGACCTGCTTCGCACACCTCGCACGCCATCACCGCTCGATCCCTCAGGCCACGCCCCCTTAGTGTGGACACGCCCCCCACCGAGACTACTTAAGGTCTCCGCTCTCAAAACCAGTCAGAGAACTGTATCCTCCTGAGGCGGAAGCCGGGAGTAAGTTAGTTGCTTTTTAAATGTTGAGTGTCACAAATTATTGCATTTTAAACTGTTTACCTTGTTCCTGGGCACTAATTGGGGATTTGAAGCTCGCCTTTTGTCAGGGATTCGTGGCGGTTCTTGGCGCCGCTGCAGGACCTGCTTCGCACACCTCGCACGCCATCACCGCTCGATCCCTCAGGCCACGCCCCCTTAGTGTGGACACGCCCCCCACCGAGACTACTTAAGGTCTCCGCTCTCAAAACCAGTCAGAGAACTGTATCCTCCTGAGGCGGAAGCCGGGAGTAAGTTAGTTGCTTTTTAAATTTTGAGTGTCACAAATTATTGCATTTTAAACTGTTTACCTTGTTCCTGGGCACTAATTGGGGATTTGAAGCTCGCCTTTTGTCAGGGATTCGTGGCGGTTCTTGGCGCCGCTGCAGGACCTGCTTCGCACACCTCGCACGCCATCACCGCTCGATCCCTCAGGCCACGCCCCCTTAGTGTGGACACGCCTCCATCTACCCTTCCACCTCCCTTATAATCATGTGCATCTTCCGGTCGCGCAGCGGACGCGCGCAGCGGGCGCGCCGCCGGCGCGCCGAAGGCGCGCCAAAGGCAAGCCCGTCTGCGCCCGTCCGCGCCTCGCCCGTGCCCAGTGCCACCCCCCCTGCACAAAAAATCATCTATTCAAGAGAAGCCCTACTAAAAATCAAACCAGACCCAACATCCTGCACCAGATCCCTTGACCTGACCACCTGGTCTGGCTTTTGGACCTGCAGGTGCTGCAGTTACAGTTTAGGCTTCAAAGCAAGTAATCAGCCACCCGTACAAGCTAGGAACCTACGATGTGGACTGATCAATGTCAGGTCTATGGGAAAGCACGCCGCACATATATTTGATCTCATAATGGAGAATGAACTTGACTGTCTCTTTATGACGGAAACCTGGCTGACACCTAATAGTAACCCTGACATAACAAACTCCTTACCCCCAGGATATCTAATCTCTAGAGAGGATAGACCTTGCCAGAGGGGTGGAGGCATTGCTATTGTCTATCGCGACACCTTGAATTGCCAAACTTTCCTTATACCTGACCTCAAAGGGGCGGAAAATGTTGGCTTTGCTCTAAAAATACATGACTCTTTCACCTTTACAGGGGCCCTGATCTATCGACCACCTGGCTCACATACTGACTTCATTGATAGTATCGGTGAAGCTATAGGCCACTTAGTCCTCAAATCAGCCAATTTCACCATCTTGGGAGACGCCAATATACATCTAGACGCCCACTCGGACCAGGCTACAATCTGCTTCACCGATACCATGAATGTACTCGGTCTGAAAACTCTTACCACCTCCGCCACTCACAAGGCGGGACATATACTTGACTGCATCTGCTCCAATATTGAAACACTTAAGGTAGATACCCCGCAAATACTAACTTGGACAGACCACAGCTATATTCCGTTCGAATTCCCCGTAACATCTCATTCTCGGACTAAGAAAACCAACGACCACCCAGGGTCCAACATGAAAGGACCCCGTTGGAAAGATCTGATAGGACAACCAGATTTCCTGATAAAAGCTGACACATCTAGACCGACTCTGTCGGGAGCCCCCGACAAAGACAGCCAGGCCTTTAAGGAATGGATCAACTCACTCATAAAGGGCCAGGAGTCCATCCTTCCCTGTTTGAGGACCAAGAGAAAACAGAGACCTATCGCCCCGTGGTTCTCTCTCACTCTAAAAGAGGAACAACGGAAAGTTAGGGCTCTTGAACGAAAGTGGCGACTCAACTACACAGAGTATGACCAAGATTTGTATAAAATCGCCCGTCGGCAATACCACAGGTCGATTAAAACGGCCAAAAGGGAATACTACAAGGATGCCATTAATAATAGCAAGAACAAACAAAAAGAAATTTTCAATATTGTTAACGCTTTCATTAACCCTAAGACTACGCAGAAAGACATCCCCCCCTCACAGAGTCTCTGCAACACTATTGCAGACTACTTTGTGGGAAAAATCTTAACCTTGACCAAAGATTTCCCACAACCCCACTGTAATGAGGAGAACAAGGTCATCAACTCCGGACTAAAAATCAATACCTTTGCTTCCTTTCAACCGGTAAGCAAAGAAGAAACACAGACAGAAATCCTTAAACTTACATCCGGATCTCCCTTTGATCCCTGCCCTCCGCTAGTGCTTCATTCACTAATAGTGGTTGTTAATCCATTCATCAATAGCATCATAAACTCTTCACTCACCCAAGGTCTGGTCCCTGAGGAATGGAAACTCACAGCAGTCAAACCCCTGCAAAAAAAAGCACTACCGGACCCTGCTACCCTTACAAACCTCCGTCCGATCTCCCTACTCCCAGCTTTATGTAAACTTACAGAGAAAGCTGTTAACAAACAACTTACTGCCTTCATGGAAAACAATAACACCTGGCATCCCAACCAAGCAGGTTTTAGAGCCCAACACTCCACAGAATCAGCCCTGATCTTTTCCTCCGAAACCCTCCGTGGAGCATTGGATCAGGGAAAGAAAGCAGTCCTGGTTCTATTAGACCTGTCCGCGGCGTTTGATACGGTGTCCCATGCCATTCTATTAGACCGTCTAGCCGCGGCAGGAATTGTTGGAACCGCATTGAACTGGATAAAGAGCTTTCTCGCAAATAGGAGACAAGTTGTGGTCTTAGGACAGTACAGATCAGAGGAAAAGTTAGTAGGATCTGGAGTCCCTCAAGGATCCTGCTTAAGTCCTACACTTTTCAATATATACATGGCCCCGCTAATCCATCTTATCTCATCCTTTGGCATAGACACCATTGCATATGCAGATGATACTCAGCTCATTCTGATACTGGAAAATGATACCCAAGAAGCCGAAAGAAGGCTCCAAAGCTGCCTTACCGCCACGTTCAGATGGATGAACTTGAATCATCTCAAGTGCAATACTGGGAAAACAGAAATCCTTCCCTTTGGCAAGGATAATTTCTTCAATCCCTCAGTATGGTGGCCTGATGATGCCATTGCTCCCCCTAGCACTGCCTCCTCAGTCCGTAACCTAGGGATCAAATTTGACCCCGCCCTGAGTTTTAAACAGCAAGCCACAACCGTAGCAGGGACCTGCTTCGGAATCATTAAAGGACTCATGAAATTCTACGACCTAATTCCCCTTTCCGCAAGGAAAACGGTCGCAGTAGCCCTCATCACCTCCCGCATCGACTATTGTAATAGCCTATATGCAGGGACTAACAAAGAAGTCCGCCATAAATTACAAATGGTACAGCATGCGGCTGCCAGACTAGTACTAGGGTGGAAAAAGAGGACCTCAGCTACGGCAGCAATGAACCTCCTACACTGGCTGCCCATTAACAAAAGGGTGCTCTTTAAAATTCTATTGATCACCTTTAGGGCTTTCAATGGAAAGGGACCCAACTACATACTAAAACTGTTCAAACATTACAACCCCACGCGATGCCTTAGGTCCCAAACGGCCAATCTTCTTATCATCCCTAAGTTCAGACTCAAGACTAAAGGAGGAAAATCTCTGGCAGTACTTGGGTCCAAGGCCTGGAACCTTCTTCCCTCCTCCCTCCGTCAAATCTCTACAGAAGCGACCTTCAGAAAGGCCCTCAAGACTTGGATTTTTGCTCTCCCTGAATGGGAGTGCAGGAATCTAGTTTAATTACCCTCCGCATGGATCATCATCAGGAGCTGATTCTTCTCTACAGCGCAAAGATGCTCCCTGGAGTGTAACCTGCGCTTTATAAAAACCCCATTACATTTACATTACATTACATCTTACCTGTGAACAAAGCTCGTGTAAAGAGCTGAAACGTGACAGGGAAACTTCAATAACATGGAATTGTGCCACGTTTTGTTTGCGAAATTAAACAAAGAGACCAAGGGGCATATTTACAAGCAGGCGATAAAAAATTATCGCCGCCGAAAAGCGGCGATAATTTTATCGCCTAATTAGCAAGGCCACGCTAACGTGTGAAACCTTGCTTTAGCGTGGGGATTCTTTACGCCCAGCTTTGCATCTCTATTGAGATGCAAAGTGGACGGTCCTGACCTAACATGACAAGAGAAATGTCGCTAAGCGACATTTCTCCTATCCTCAAGCCCCACGTTATGAAGCATAGCGTCAGGAAAAGTAGCGATAACCCCTGTTATCGCTACTTTCCTTACGCCTGCTTCAGGACTGACTTAGCCATGATATCCTATGGAGGGTGGATATCATGGCTAAGTTTGTGAGTCCCTATCAGCAAGCTAACGCCACACTACGTGAGATTATCGCTGGGTTTCCAGCGATAATCTCACGTTAGGCAGTTAGCGTGAAGATTTTTATCGCTGAGGAGATAAGCGTTGCTAATAGCACGCTATCTCAGCGCTAAAAATCCACGTTACCCGGCGATAATTATCCTCACGCTAAGAGCGCTGAGCGATAATTATCGCCGGGTGTTGCTGATATGCCCCTAAGGATTTTGCCTCAAGCGTTTCTTTTGCCTTCGTCTGATGTAAATCATGGGTGCCCTGTTTCCGTGTTGATGGCTAGTCTGCAATGTCCCCTACCGCCATTCCATCACACCCCACCTAATCAAACTTCACTGGCTCCCAATAAAACTCTGTATCCAATTCAAGGCCTTAACACTGGCCTTCAGAGCGCTCAATGACAGAGGCCCATCCTACCTATGTCACAGAATGAGGTTTTCACAAGCACCAAGAAACCTGAGATCCAATCATCTTCGCCTCATGATCTGCCCCCGCTTTCGCCTCACACGTACAGGGGTAGGGCCCTGGCAGTAGCAACCTCCAAACTG
Source organism: Triturus cristatus (assembly GCF_964204655.1). Lineage (NCBI taxonomy): Eukaryota > Metazoa > Chordata > Amphibia > Caudata > Salamandridae > Triturus > Triturus cristatus. Next base: position 633,746,559 of record NC_140595.1, on the reverse strand, counting down.
TGGAATCAGCTACCCACTGAACTAAGATTCCTGACGTCTGAACCCCTATTCAGAAAAAAACTAAAGACCTGGTTATTCTCACAGATCTAAAGACCCCTCTTCACTCCTCCTCGACCCTCCTGAGACTATGTCTTCAGCGCCGGGACACCTCCGTCGGAGGTAGCTGCGCGCTCTACAAAATTCTAAATAATAATAATAAATAATAATAATGGCTGCCCTTCAGGGTCTATGACTCCTGAAACAGAGGACTTCACTGAGATATATACTAAATGCACGTTGACATTTTTTTTTTCCAGCATGATTGAATTTGAACATTAAAAGCTATTGCGATGTTTGATGGCATTTACCCTGGAAGTGATTCACCACAAATATGGTGTTAAAATTGAATATTTCATATGCATGCTGGGTGTTGTATTTTCTGACTACTATGGCACATCAGAGCCAGCATTTAAAGCCACGTGGTTACTTGACCCGGTAACCTGCCTCACTGTGATCAAGGCTCACAACTGAGCTGAAACGCGTTAAGCAATAAGGATTATCGAAAAAACAAAATGCATACTGCCTCTTCCAACTTGAAAATAAAACTCTGCGATAAGGCTTCGGTGCCTTTTGTTCTTGTTTATTCCATTCCCGTTTCTGAAGGCATGGGTCAATGGCTCCCTTAATGGAAGGATGTATGTACTGCTTGCAGACTTGGGAGCATGATCCACCGTGCCCTTGAGTCAACACAGGATTTTCCTAAAATTACAACAGTATGAGGCTGCGCTCTTGTGTTTTAGGGACCATTTTATTACGTGGCACAAGGTGCTAAGAAGTCGATTTTTTTAAATCACTAAATGCAGTTACTTTATTTTCCAGGATGATTCAATTTGAATATTAAAATGCTATTGCAATGTTTGGTGGCATTTACCCTGGATGTGATTCTGCGCAAATATGCTGATAAAATTGAATATTTCAGATACATGCTGGGTGTTGTATTTTCTGACTACTGTGGCACATCGGAGCCACCATTTAAAGCCACGTGGTTACTTGACCTGAAAAAACCTGTCTCACCTGTGATCAAGGCTCGCAAATGAGCTGAAACGTGATAGAAAGGAGGTTTATCTTACAAAATGCATGCTGCTACTTAAAACCTGAAAATATAACCCTGAGATGAAGACTTTGGTGCATTTTTTCTTGTTAGATATATATGTACACACAAACATGGTCCAGGATCCATCCCAGCACTGGGGAATTATTCAAGAATGTATGCATTTCATTGAAAATCCTACGATGCCATAACTATCATACCTCTGCTTGAAGGCAGGGCATTTCCAGCTTTCTTTGTTTCACGAGAGGTTCCATATATGTTCAGGCCCACTGCTTCAATGTTCCTATTGTCCTTATTTAGTTAGATCTCAGATGAAGGAGATTCTGGTATCTATTACACACGGTGGAGACAGTAACTGAATCCATGTGTTCATATAATCTGGAGAATAGCAAAACATGTTCTGGAAGACGGATATCTGAAGTTGCCACATTTATCGTTAGTGGTCTTAGAACTGTCTATATATATATAGTAGGGTTGTGTACCATACAAACCCAACACATAACAGCTCAGCTAATGTAAAATCTGAATGATCATAAACGACATAGCCTGAAATTTAGAGAAAGGAATAATCAGCTCTGCTGACCCCATTCAGAAGTGTATGAACTATAAAGATTCTGTCCCCAAGTGAAACAACAGACATACATTTTTTTGCAGACATCAGAGAATATCTCCACTAAGTTGAAGCCAAAGTGACTTATTTTTTTACAAAGTATTTGGTATTTGTTTGGGGTGCAAAAGCGGACTGTACTCGATGAGGATAATTGACTGGATTGTGCTCCTTTCTTGGATGTTGTGTCTTCACAACATACATTTCTTTTAGGGCTACCCTGTCCAAAAGGAATAGTTTCTTCTATTGTAGAGACCTCAGTGGTGTATGCCTTAGTACAGGTAACCTGAGCATATATTTAATCAGACAAATCAAGCAGAGATGACACACACAAGGGTTTCACAGAGAGTAGTGGACCCAGACTTCTAATGAAGGTCTTTCAAAGGCATTTCCTTCAACTTTGAAAAGGATATGCCTGCCTGGCACCCATCCTCTTGGCTGACTGTGTAACAGCGTTGAACAGCTCGAATTAGCACTTTGGTGTTAAGTGTCTGACAACAACTTTAAGGGGAGCAAACGATTGGGGAGGCTTTAGCTGCCTCATAAACCGATGAGTTTTCAATGCCATACAAGTCAACATTTATCTGGAATGGCAGGAACAAGCATTGCACCATATTTCTTAGTCTTCGCTGAAGAAGAGGTCTGGTGAGGTCTGGCAGTGTGGTATGGAGGGTGCAAGAACTGACCAATCAATTTTAAAATATTGACACATTGCAGAAGACTCTAAAGGAGGAAACTAGATTCCTTCTGTCTCTTACTACCGTGTGACATTTTCTGACAGAACTCGGGATTGTAACTTGTGAGAAACTACCGAAGACCCCAGTGGTTTGGCCTGCACACATTTTCACAGGTAAACCCTGATAAAATATTTATATGAAGAAAAAATGCAATATTCTGAGCTTAACAATGTTGAAAGAGGTTATGGAGAGAAGGAAAAGTTACTTAACTTTAATCCTAGTTCTCCTTTAAGGAAATCTTTATTAAATACATAAGCAATGAATTGTCACTGCCCTTGCGCTGGATTCAAAGTGCACGACCTCACACACACAAATACACACATACATGTTTACATTAGCTTTTATAACAGAAAAATCACATTTTAAAACAATATATGTATGTTGTTTGCAGCCTATAAGAACATTAACAAGCCAATTATTAATCTAAGGGGATCAGTAAACCATATTAGCAATAGGAAGAAACTCTTTTTTAAAAGAAAGACAGAAGACAAGGACTGGCAATGTAGACAGGCTGCAAGCCCCCCAAACATTTGGAAAACTGACACTGCACCTTTAAGTAAGCACACTCCACCAGAATCCCATCCTGCCCTGTCGGTGGCAGTAAAAGCCACTTTAATTTGGAGAAACAAATATCCTGACTATTAAAACACAAGAACTTCTTACTGTTTCCTCTGGCGAGGAAGAGGGCTGCTTATGACTTTATTTATTGAAGGTTCCCCCTGGAGGAGAAATAAGATTACAAGTAAGTAACTTTTCCTTCTGCTCTAGGGATTCTCCATTAATAGTTTAAAGCACTGAATAGAAAAGCAAGTCCATCCCTCATTAAAAAAGTGGAGGGGAAACACTAAGGAGAATGCACCTCGCTAAAACATAATTCTCACAGAAACCAGGCCTAACTGGGCATCAGCTTCCAGACAGTAATGTGTGTTGAACGTGTGGACTTCCACATGGAAACCTTACATATCACTGAAATGGGGTTCATTTATTAGTTAGCTGTGTTGAAGCCCTTCCCATGGTAGGGTCGTTTTGAGGGAGATTTGTGTTCACTAACTGATAAAGGAGAATTCATTAAAGAATCCATCTTGAAATTGAATCCTCTGTTGCTGCTAAACTTGTCAGAAGCAATACCAAATTTACAAAAAGATGTTCTGACTGCCTGAGATCTTTAGACATATCCAGATTACAGTGGAGATCCCCTGAGAAAGAACTCTTAACATCTAGAGTGCAGAGAGATATTTCTGCTACATTGAAATTGTACACTACTTTCGGTAGCAACACTTGAATGAGTAACCAGAACCACTATGTTCTTCTTGAACACAGTGCCAGGCCCATAGCAGCAAAGAGCTTGCATCTCACTAACTCTGCAAGACGAGGTGATAGATTTGAGGATTGCAGTCTTCCAAAGTCAAATGTCCAAGTCAAATGCTGTAAGGATGGTTTATGGTTGAAAGGTGGGCACATAGGTTTTGAGAGCATAATGTTCATCTCTCATGAATTAGGGGGTCTCTCCTGACTGTTAAGCAGACTTTTCCTAACTCACTCCATAAAATCCTTGACCACTGGCACTTTGGAAAAAAAGGTTTGTGGAGGATTGTTTCTATTGTCAGTTTTAGCAGCAAAGTGTACCTTGAATGAAGTCAAATACTGCCCAGATGTCGCGAAGTAGAGAAGTTAGGGCAATACAGCCCGTGTTGACATCTTCAAGGATTAAAGTTGTTCTGAATACATCAGATTCAGAATCTCTTCCACTTAAAAAAGTTACAAAATCTGGCAGGTTATTCTTCAGAAGACTGTTATTTTCCAGGATGATGTAGTCTTGCCTTCTGTGTATCCAGAACTGTACCCAAGGTAATGAATGGGTTGAACTGGGATCAACATTGATTTTACCTGATTCAATTTCAGACCCAGGTGTTCGAGATTGGAGAAAATTATCTGAAAATGACAATGTTTTCTAGAAGGTCAATGCTTTGATGAGCCAGGTGAGAAATACGAATATCATTTTCCTTCTAAAACGGGCGGTGACAACCGTCATGCATTTGATAAAAAAGTCCTTGGCGCTGACATTAAGCTGAACAGAATAACGTTGAAAGGATCTTGAGAATTGTTAATTTCAAACCTCAAGAATTTCAATGCTTGGTTCTGATTGGTACGGGGAAATAAGAATCTTGAAGGTATATAGCATACATCTAGCCCTTTGATGAAGCAGGGAATACATTTTATGTAAGGTTAGCATATGGAAGTTCTCTTTCTTTCTCCATTTGTTTGCTGTATTTCGGACAAGAATGGGCCTCATCTCTCAACAGGGTCCTTTCTTAAAACCAGAAAGTATCAAGAATAAATTCTGTTTCCTTTAAGGATTTGAGGCACTGTCCCCACGGCATCCTTCAGCATAAAACAGCTGATCTCTTGGCCTGGATGTCTCATTGATATTGTACCAACTTTTTGAGTATGGCTGGAGGAGAAGACTTAAACTTATGAGAAAAGCCACTGGTACAATATTTGGTACCTATTTTTTTTCTGTAAACGACAGCCACCCTTTGAGAGGATTCTAGATGTTTCATTCGGTGTGACAAATGGAGGGGGTCATAAGAACAACTCACTGCTTTGCCGGAGGTTTTCCTGTAGCCGCAGGAGTTTGTTGACTAACTATCCTATTTACTGATGTTTGATGCAGGAGAGGCCTCTTGTGATGCGGTAGGATTTTTGCTGGGACTATTTAGGGATTTGCTTGTGACCCATGTCTATTTCGATGTAATGTTCTTAGGGTAGTCCAGACGTGGCTCCCGTTCGCACTGTGCCAGTGGAACCAAGATGCACCCAATCCAATAGACCCCACTATGCTGAAACTGGTCTTGGGTTGCTTGTGTTCCAGTTCAGAGAGGATCTGGCTTGGCAGTTTGGGCTGGATTGTTCCTACTGGAGAAGGAGCAAGGTTGATATACATACTGCTATGTCTAATCTGAAGTGGTATAGTGGGCAAAAAATAGGAGTTGGAATGCAACACCGAGCGATTGCCAGTGGTGAGAGTATTTTCAAGCATTCCCCATCACCTTTTTTGTGTTTGATGTAATGCCTTAAGTGGTCACGGATATCCTCTAATGTGGATCCCATGCTCATTGTATTACAGGAACAAAACTTCATCTGACTGCAGAGGCCTGAGTAGCTGAAACCCTTTTTGGGATGCTTGTGTTTTGGTTCGGAGAGGACCTGGTTTGGAAGCTGGGTTGGACTGCTCCTATTCGAGAATGACATCTGAGGTGGCATAGTGGACAAAAAAATAATGGGTTGGAATGCTACACTTTGCAATTGCCAGTGGTAAGAGAATTTGCAAGTATTCCTCCCAATATCGTTTGTGTGTTTGATATTAATGAAAATGCCCTGGAGGAGAAAGATGCTTCTTACCGTATCATCCCCCATTTTGTTCTGTGCAGATAGGAGTGGGGAGGGGAGGTTTATACCGTACCAGACAAAAACCAAACTCACAGTTTCTATGTTTACTCTGGCAATATTACAGACCTAATACCATCCCAGACAGAATGAGGACATTATTATAGGACCGCATAACATCTATCTGTATTTGTAAATACTTAGCTATAGATTAGTATTAGAGACAGGGATAAACTCTATCCCGAGGCATAGGTCACCTAAGCACAATCTACAGTTCACATTTGGAGTCACTAAAAACAAATCAATAATGAAGGCAGCTGACAGTTTGCTTTAATAAACAGGTTAAAATGGTTTCTATAGCTGTATGCCGCAAGCATCTAAAATCATAATATGAAATATACCCAGACCTAAAATACCAAACCCTTAAAATGATAACTTATGTAGGTGCTTCAAAAGAATCAGAAATATTTACCTGGAAGAAGTAAAGAGGGATCCGTTGACAGACCCAAAACATGATAGTCCAACAAATACTGGGATGATCCAGGCCATAACACCCAAATGATAGTTCCCAAAATCCTGTAATGAAACAAGCTCCCAGTCAAGCATATGCTGACTTATTCTCTTACACAAAATCAGCTGTAATGCGCATAAATTGACTAAAAAGTAGACATAGAGGAGATAAAGTGAAATATACATGGTTTTCTGACATTAACATCTTTGAAGGTGCAAATGAGGTAGGAGTAGTCTGTGATGTTTTCCAGAAACTAATTATTGAAGGTCTATTCTCTGCAAGCAAGACTAGGTCACAGGGAAAAGTAAATTCTAAACAGAAATGTTTCATGATTTCAGCTTAAACATCACTAATCCCTATGATGAATCTAGTAACTTGTTTTCAAAATTTCCCAGGAGCCTGCACTAATAAGTGCAAAGATATATGTGGTATATTTAAAGACGCACACACAAACAGCTCAGCAGATTACATGAATTAAACTCTAGCTTTTTGGAAGAAAAAATTATTTCATTGCAAACTGCTAAGTAAAGAAAGGCAGTGTGGTGATTCAGTAACAAGATTACAGTCAAAGGAAAACTAAAAGCTCTGAGTTGAATTATGTCTTAAAAACTGACATTTCTGGCAAGTCAGTAAAGCAGAAGTGGTGTGTAATGATGTGTCTAAGTTATAAGGTGGCATGTTTATTATCACCTGTAACCATGTGTAATGTGTATTTTGGTATGTATGATTATGATACATAATGAGCAGTTCAGTGTTTTTACATGGCAAGTGATGTGCTGTAATTTTAAAGTGCCGATGAAGTGTAATAAAATGTGTGACATCAGTTATTGTGAGCAGTGCACTTTAGGCAAAATGTTTCTTAATTATAGGGAAACATTTCTGCCTTGTTGATGTCCATGGCTGCTCCTAGGCAATGAATAGCCTGAAATCGAGTCAGTGATGATTTGGTGTAATTTATGTGATGCAACAGAAATCGAAATAGAAACACTGTTATATGGATGTCTAGGTCGACTTCTAGGAATTATGTTGAATTTATCAGTCAATCACCGATATGCAGCCAGACGAAAATCTTTGTTATCTATTAATGTGCTAGAAATATTGCCATACACTTTTTGATATCACATGGTGCTGGTTTTAGGCCAAAATCAACAACTTGTAGCGGCAGTGATCTTTCTGGACCACAAACCTTTGGAATTCTCATACATTTTTTTTGTAGCAGGTATATAAAAGAACGCATTCTACAAGTTACACACATCCAGTCGCCCTAATGGAATAGGTGAATAATGTGGCGAGGAAATTGCATTCTGAATTTCTCCTAAGTGAGTTGGTTGTATGTAGTTTTTAGGTCGAGAATGGCTCATGCCTATTCCTTATGGTCTCTCTCATATTAGAAAATATTGAAAAGATTGTTTTTTCCCCTTTCTAACAAGATGGAATAGATTCCACTGCCTGTTTCTGCAGTAAGGTGTTGCTTTGTGCTTGAAAACGGTCCTGATGGAACAGGCAGTCCGATTAGTCGAGTGGCGCCTCTTTTGGTGGAATGGCAAATTGAGGCATTTTGATTCATAATACGTAGCAATTCTGCACAATACTCTGAACCTATCTGTATCTGCTATATTCTGCCTATCACTGATTTCATTGGAAATGCCTCCCTTCCATGAGTGAGTGACAGTAGAGGGGGATGATGGGAGGCACTGTTTCCAGGAGTAGGCGTTTCCCCCATGCCTACAGAAGATGATTGACAACCTCTAACACACAACAGTTCCCCTGATGTATGATCTCTGTTGAGGTTGTTGTTGTTGCAAATGCATGGTTTGAACCTGATGCTTGTAGTTCTTCTTCTTTTGAGATCTATAAGGAGATCTTTGGTGTTTACTTTATCTTTCAATTCAATTGTTTTCAGTGTTTCTGCCTCCATCTTCATATGATGCATCTCATCAGTAGTTTGTAGATTAAAAAGCAAAGAGCTAAAAATGGCAAAGATTGTGATTTTTCCTCCACATTAGGTTTGAGACCTGTCAGCTCCTTTCACACAACATTTCTTTAGGCTAAGCCTTGACAATATCCAATTATTGTAAGATCAGAATCAACAGTAGTTACATTCATTACCTCATTTGACACCAGCAGACTTTAAATCAACACCTCTCCATAATCATCATAGTTGTCTTTAAGTCGTTTTTCTGAGGATCTTTCTCTAAACTTTCAAAAGGATATATCATTTTTTTCACAAATGCTTAGGCACTGGCAGCCATATACTTTCTTTGCAGCCGCATCCAACCATTTCCTCTCTTTGTCCGGTGGGACTGTAGCTAATGAGACGAGGAATAAGTACAGCAACTGTTATAGCTGAATTAGGATTAGCTTCTACATGAACTTTTGGTCATCTGTGATACACCTACCTTTCTCCCTTCCTGTTTCAACCAGCTCCAGAATCAGTGGAAGATTCTGCTGGAATCCAGGATAAGAGAGTTTCAATTATTATCATGGTTTTGGGTTACAGAAGTATCACCTGGATACTGAGACTGGATGCGCCCCTCCTCAAGCCATCACCAAAAATGGTGATGCCATTAACCAGAGACGTTTGGTCGAGACACTTTGGGTGAAGCAGGCGAATAAGTACACCAATCAAGGTTGTCTGTGTCTATTGCAGTGTCTCAACGGGTATCCCCTCAACAAAGTGCATGTGTTCTCCTTGGGCATTTCAACCTGCCTAGGTGTGCATTTTTTTTAGGCGTTCATGTCCTTTTAAGAGTACAGTTTTCTCTCCTAGTCTTGTCTTGCTTTGGCGTACTGACCTTGGAGCACTTTATCTCCTATGAGCGATTTAGTGTCTTCTTGACGCTGATGAACTGACATATTGATATAAAGTTTAAATCTGCAGAGCCTCTTTAGAAGAAGACTAGTAATACGATTGGAAGTGGGTCACATGGGAGATCTAGGATAATGGTGAGTAAAGGTTTGTTTCTTGGAGGAGAGAGTTCATTGGTCAGGGTCAGTTGTTGATGGGAATTGTCTTAATGCTGAAAGCTAGAATTCGAGTACTTTCAATCAATCAATCAGGCGTTTGTTAAGCGCGACTACTCACCCGTAAGGGTCTCAAGGCACTGGAGGTGGAGGGGGTGCAGGTTCCAGTCCATCAAGGAGGGGGATTGTCGAAGAGCCAGGATTTGAGGTTTCTTGCTTTAGTGTTGTGGTATGTCTCAACATTGATGCCATTCAATATTAAGTATTTAAAACAAAGTTCTCAATGTCACAAAGATCTTCAATATGATCAAAAGGATCTCAGTCCTCCAGTCAGAAAGTTACCAGCGTACCTCTTCTTGGTGAATCTTTCAACATCAATGGTAACTGCCCGTCAAGCTTTTCCTTTGTTGACATGAACAGCTGTGACAGTGATTCTTGTCAATGTAGAGAGATGTACGCGGGGCCAATGGACATCTCTCAATTTGATGGACAGGATCTCTACCCGATAAGGCATTATTGAAGGTAAGTAACTTGTTCTTCTTTCGCTCTATCTCTTTATCTCTAGGCACACCTAAAAAGGGCATATATGACTTAAAATCTTGCTACACAAAACTGCAGAGAAAACCAGCAAGAAATCTGTATTCCTCGAGCCAGCAGTAAGCAAAAATGTGACCTGTGATTTTAGTCTGCTGTATAGAAGTAACTGTTAATACTTGTTTTTTAATGAACTTCAACAAATGGGCTCAGATATCCGCTGGAGAATGTAGTTTGAAATCATCAACCTTAAATAGCTTATAGATGACATGAACCCAGCACGGCACACAGACTCACCACTGCAACAGCTTCAGAACTCAGCATTTGATCTGGTGTCAGGGTCGTAAAATATGCCAAATTGGTCAGCACATAGACTACTGTCACAATGGGCAATGAGATGATGATTGCACGGGGCAAATTTCTGGAAAAGAAGAAAATTATAAATACTAAGTTAGAAGCAAAAAATCTGAGATTTTGGGTCCAAAAATAAACTTGTGTATGGCCAAAACAGATACACGTACGATTAAAATAATGGTCACTTTGGCTCCATAAGGGGTAAAAATGCGACATTTGTTTTTTGATGACTATTTCAAGCAAGCAGAGCTTGGGACACGTACTGCATAAATACAAAACAAATAGCAGGTTAGTGTCCATTGCTTTGTTAATCACTTTTCAGGGATCATACATACAATGCTTCATCTCCTTTTGAATGTACAGTCATGCAGAAAAAAATCATGATAATTGATAGATATAACCTTAATCAGTGGATAAATAACCGTTTAACCACATTACTTCAATTAATCAGTACACGTCTACAAGACCTCTAGCCAATTTTCTTCAATTTAAAGAGTGCATTTAGTTTTACCTATGCCTTTGACAAAAAAATCCCTTGCACTTTTCCTCTGTTAAATTAGAGCAGGTTTGACCTGTTAAAGTTTTGCGAAGGGTGAGATCTTTAATGCAGCCGGAAAATACTGAATGCAGCAAATGCCACTCAACATGTAAATCCGACCCCTTGGCAAACAGGGATTTATGCAGGATTCAGAAAACCCCTCCCACTCGTAATCAGGGCCTAAATGTCTCTACCTCTCCATTGGTATGAGTCTCTCCCATCTTCCACCTTACCCTGCACATTCAACAGGTGACAGGAGCAAGAATCCTGTTAGATCTGTCTAGTAGCAGTGAAAAGCTTACAACGAAGTATATTAACAGTTGTTTTTCCTCTGCTGCCACTTGGGTGCTATGAGGCAATATTCTGCTTTTTAGTATTCTTTTCAGAATTGTTGGTGATTCATTTCTTAATCTGGAATATACATTGATCAATTGTATACCAATAGTTTGTAATAATACATTAAATTTAATTCGACTGTATGCTTAGTTTACAATTTAAGAATAAGGTTTCCTGTGACTTATGTTGCATCTTGCATGCCTTAAGAAAGGCCATAGTATTAAAAGTAAACAAATGTTCTTTGTTTGCATTCCATATTTGCTGATGGACAGCCAGAGGCCAATCAGAGATGTACCTTTTGCATGCAATAATGAAAGAACAGAAGAACAGCCATTGCTGGAATAATTGAGTCTGCATATGCATCTACAAGTGTTCCCTTCCTTCTATATGAATCCCAGAGGGATCCACAAAGGAGAATGAGAAGTTGCTTACATGTAATCCTAGTTCTCTGTGTGGGTATTCTCTTTGGAACGATAAACAATTTGAATATGCCCGCATGTGAGGGATCCCTAGATCACAATTTAAAAAAGCAAGTGAAAACATGCCTACATGAGGCAACATTTTATACTATCATTTTTAGTTTTGAACAGTAGTTTCAATTAGCCAAATTAAAACGTTATACATTTTTCTGAAAAACTACTATTCTACTCATTTTTAAAACCACAAAGCTAGGGAAATTTAGCCTTTAATAGGCAGGCTACACAGTGCCAAATTAAGGCACTGCATCGTTAAGAATTCCAAAGATCCAATACTGGAGAAGAAAATAAGTTACTTACCTGTAACTGTAGTTCTCCAGTATTGGTATCTTTTATAGATTCACATGCTTGAAACGGTTGGGACACCCACTTCGATGATGGGGAATGATTCAATCCTGTGAATTTATGAAAGATCCAATACTGGAGAACTTACAATTTTAAAGCATCTGCTGCAGAGTTCCTGATGCCTCCAGCTTTCAGGCAGCAATAAATATGTCAAGATAACTCTTGTAATTAATGTTCCTGCTAGAGAGAGAGATCAGGGTTTGTCTAGTGGCAGTTTTGACTCGCCATAAAGTAGCGCAGAGGGTTAATATTCCTGCTGCAAAGAACAGATCTGTAGTTTATACATTCATAATAGAGAGGCAACACACATGTAAAAGTAATAAGAAAAGATGTTCTTGAGTCTTCAGTGTAGAAGCCAATTTTTTTTTTCATTTATATTTTCTTACAAACGCAGCTGATGCGTTTCACCTTCAAAAAGGCTTCATCAGGGCCATACAAGTCCGCCTTTGTTCACACCCGCAGGGGGCTAGGTTCCCTTGATCTATGTTACATTTGCGAAAAACACAAAGTTCGAAAACTCTTACAGACCGTGTGTTATATCAGGTCGTCAAATCTAATTCCCAATTGATCTAAAGGCAAAGTCTTGCCAGAAGCGTCAAGTGGTTCAGTAAACAAAAATTCTCAAATTCTCAGCGACTCAGTGAGAATTTGAGAATCTTTGGCCTATTACAGACTACATTTGACCTAGTTTGTGGATTTTAAAAGGGGTTAGCACAGTATTGATTTCAGCCAAATATATAGTTCTTTTTTTTTTTAAACTTGACTAAATGTAACTACTTTTTAAAAATGAAAATAAGGTAATAGAATATGTTACCTCTTATAGGCATGTTTTCACTTAAAATGTATTTTAAATGGTGTTCCGCCGGTCCCGCATGTGCACAACGCTATTCAAAATGTTTATGGATATCAGAGAGAATCCAATGACAGAAAATGAACACAATCAAACACAGCAGAATATAATTTCATGATTTTATTTGGAAACAAATCATGCTATGTTCATCTAGCTTACGTATGTTTCTCACTCACTTGTTACGGCTGAGGTACCAAATGCAATTCTCGATTTCTTTCTTTTACAAGAAGCACTAGTTTTCATCTTAAATTCTCTAGAACGTATTCTTCTATTTCCCTTACTCTAGCTTGCAACACTCCTATCTTTACATGTTCTCACTTCTCCTTATCTACCCTTTCCTTTTATGTCAACTGTGCTTGTTATTATTTTCCTTTCCCCACTGAATTACCCCCTTTCCTTTCCTCTACTCTCCTCTCCTCTACCTGCTTATTCAATCCCACCACACTTATTTAGTGCTGTCACACAGACGAATCTAACAAGAAGAGAGGAGTCGAAATATCAGTGGAAAATCACCACAGAAACAAAATAGTGAAATGTTGAAAAAAGCTGACAATGCTTGAGAGGGAAAGGGAGAGTGAGAGGGAAAGAGAGAGAGAGAGGGAGAGAGAGAGAGAGAACGAGAGAGAGAGAGAGAGAGAGAGAGAGAGAGAGAGAGAGCATATGATTGTTGTCTGTCAACCTGTTGCTTTTTAAAGTGTACAACTAACATTCAAAATGGCTATAGTTACTTACTTGTAGGGCTCAATCATCTCCTCAGTGACAAAATTCAAGTAGTTCCTGCAACGTAAAATGGTGTAATAAGACACTTACTAATAAAACACTGAATAAAGATCATGACTAATTTTTAACTCAAATAAAACACTGAATAAAGATAATAGCTAACATTTAACACAAATAAAACATTGAAAAAGATGACGAACAGTGTAATAATTTTGTTATTGATAACATTCAGTAACATTTTCTTTTGCTAAACAGAAACGAAAGCATGAAAAACAGATGCACCGAATAAAAACTGCAACATTCTAATCTTATTTTCTTCATGTTATGATCTCAAGGATAGCTGTAGTTTCAAGGGTGTTTTGTAAAATAAATTAACAGCATACTCTTTGAAAAGTAAAATAAATTAAAAAGATTCCACGCCCATTAAGGAAAGCAGAGTTGGGTCGGGGGCAAATCTCAAGTGTAATGTTGTAGTGGTGACCTTGCAGTATAATTTGAGAAACAATTCATGCTCTCAGAGAGGAATTTGGCCTCAGGTCTTAAATGGGGTATCCTGCTGATTTTGGTCCAAGAAAAGTGTAAATATGAAATGCATATTATTCAGCTGGTCATTGAAACACTGACACTGTACCCACCAGCCAGTCTTGGATATAGTACACACATTGCAGACTGTGATCCTGAAAGAACATCACCACCTCAGTGGGTTTCATGATGGGAAGGTTTGAAATTCAGCGAGACTCAAGATCCTCTGAAAGTGGCTGCAGGTAGAAGGCCCCTATAGACTAAACTACAAATTCTGTAAAAAGGGGAGAGCTGGACAATTTTCAAAATAAAGAAGACCAGGGCTGCCAGTATGTGTTTTTTATGAGTTGTCATTGGAAAGAAAGTAAAAGAAGATGGAAAAACTGTCTAGATTCTAATCTTGTATTTGCAATTGAAAAAAATATCTTGCCAGCAGGAGTTAAACTCAAACCACGGAGGCTGGGTACACTATCACGTTTTTTGCAAAGCCCCTTACGGAAGAGCACTTTAAACCATATCTTCCCACTGCATCTTTTAGATCTAACACAATGAGCTAGATTCTGTAATGCAAAGATCAGGTGTAGAACCTGCACAACAAACTTCCACACAAACATGAGGCTAGAGGACCACGTCCTTCCCTTCAGGAAAGCACTGAAGACTGATAACCACGTGTGTCTCATTTGAGCGTCCAGTGATTGGACGTCTCAGGCTGTGAGGTGCTGTAAACGTGTTGTTACTTACCAGCCTCCGTAGGCAAAAAGTCCACTGTACAATGCCAGCACCCATTTCCCAACGTCTGTGCTGGTGCCCTCAAAGGAGTGTTCAGGAGTAAGATTTATCACATCTCCTAAAAGAAAAAAATAACTGTTAACAAATGATCCACGAAATATTTACAAGCGGAACACAGTATTTGGCACTGTTCTTCTATCATCTTAAAGATTATTTAAGTTCTGAATTGAGGGTGAATACTTTCATGAAGCTCTCTAGGGAAATCAGGGTCAGTGACTCGTTAAGTCCTGATTTATTTCTCAGAGCAATAAACCTCAGTTTCAGGGGCGGCTGGTGACATTTGAAAATGGTGGGGCGTGAACGGTGTGGCTGAGTAACAGCACTTTAGGATGATGCTGCCAACGAGGCTGCATTCCTGCTTATCCCTTTCAGTGGCAGCGCTGTAAAATATTAATTAGATTGCGCATTGCCACTAGTAGTGGTAATGCACAATCTAATTAATATTCTAATTTGGAAATCTACCTCACCTGGGAAAATCAATACTGTGCTTCTCTGCTGTAATAAATCAATCATGCAGTTTGTAGTCGAAAGACGCTTTGGCACAGAGTCACTGGCAACACATTCTGTGCTCTACCACTAATGAAATGACTCTCGTTTCACAGCATAAACAGAAAAGTCCTCTGCAAGTCAGTCGGCAGTCCAACAAAAGATACAACAAACAACATACACACAACAACATACACACGTCACGGCCAAGTCCATCTTGCAGCCTCGTAGCATAATAGTGATTTTACAATAACCTATGGTTTTTGCTGCCAGTCTGCATTTTATAACCGCTGCTCCCCCACCCCCTTCACAAGTAGTTTCGATTACAAGTGACTTCACTCACTGTGCTGGCTACAACATGTTCCGCCATGGCCCATGACTGCATTCGGCCTAGCCTAACCGAAAAGTGCGTTCTGAAAACAGGACCCAATATCACATTTCCTCCAGCCAGAGCCCAAACTCCACTTTCATCAAATCAGACATGACATTCCCAGTGTAGCTCCCGACCCCTAGAACCCAGTGCAATAGAAACACATCCTCAAGTCAGTCTGCAACAAAAACTATAACAAACACACGCCTCGGCCAAGCCCATCCTGCTGCCTCGTGAGATTCCGGATTATAGAGCTTTTACGATGACCTATGGGCCATGCACTGCACCCACAACAACAAAACACAGAAAGGAGAGCGGCCACCAGGTTCTAATTAAGGGAGATGAAGAGACAGCGTTATGCAAGCAACATGAGGGGGAGTCAGGGGACGGAGACCACTAGTGTTTCAGATGTCAGATCTTTCAACGTGGCTTAAAGGGGTGGGAAAAAGGGTCAAGTTAGTCAGCAGCAGTCGCGGCTCGTGTGGGGGGGAGGTGAGGTGTTGCACGGGGGTGGGGTTTTTTAAATAACGTAATAAAATCAATCCTACCTCAGCAGGTCCGCGCTGTCTCGGGTCCGTTCTGGCGGACCTGCTGAGGTAGGATTGATTTTATTACGTTACGCCCATCACTGCTTGCAAGACCCCTCTCAGCCAATCCTGGCGCTGGAGCAGCGCCAGGATTGGCTTAGAGCAGGCTTACGGTCCGCCCGCCTGCCCATTAGGAGACCGAGATTTGAGCCTTGGCTCAACCCTCGCTCTCCTAATGGCAATGCGCCAGCCAGTGGAAACACTAGTGCGCATGACTGGGCATGGCGCAAAGATTCGCCCTCCGTCTTCACTCATGCGCACTTGTGTGCTGGTGCCTGTTGCCCGAGACAATGCCTGTCAGTCAACATGACTCCAGACCGCCCACCCCCTTCAGACTCTGAAGGGGTGGGCGTTCCGACGTCATACTGACTGACATGATTGTCAGTTCTCCCTCGGCGTCTCTGAACTTAAGTAAACTGAGAGTTTACTTAAGTTCAGAGACGCCGAGGGAGCTGCGGGCGCGGGCGGGGGGGAGGGGCAACGCCCCAACGCCCCCAATGGACGCACCGCCACTGCTCGTATAGCTACCAACATTGGTGCAAGAGAGGGGAGGGCACGTTGCAAAAATGCGCAATATCAATTTTCATCAGTTGTAGTATGTAATATATATGATCCCATATATTACATTCATACTAAGCAACACTGAGATTAATCACCCAGCGGATGAAATCAAAATAAAGGGCTGTTACTGAGACCAACAAATGTCCAATGAGAATGAAACCCATGTGATAAATCTCTTTAGTAGAACCAGAGAATACCATCTCAGCAAGTGTACACTAGATAAGCAATCCAAAATATATGAAGACAAAAACTGTAACTTCTTAGAAACTCTGAAACGTAAAAGTCATTTTCTTTACAACTGCTAAAATTCACTAAGTAATACAAACAAAATATTGTTAAAACACCTCAGGAAAACAGGGCTTCTAAACTAAAATTTCCCAGTTGTCACTGGAGTCACATTCTATTCTACATCACTTTGATTCTATTTTCCTTCCCCATAGTTTTTCCAATCAGTAATTATCAGCAAACCTGCATGTTGCTCCGAAGACCTATGTTCAGCAAAGAACTTTTAAGAATTGACCAAACTTGACACCAAAGCAGACAAAAATATGGAACAGCTTAAATGCCTTTACACAATCAGAAGTTGCTAGCTCCACTTGAAGAAACAGCTGTATAAGGACATCAGCTGATACCAAATACTAAATCAAAAACATCTGACAGAACCTTGAGAAATGAATATATATTAGTCCTACCATTACATACAGACATGGGCCTACACTCAAGAACTTGTGAGCTCTAGTCATCATATAACATTTTCTCTTCAAAAGAGCTCTTTCAATTACCTAAAAGGTACTGCAAATTACAAAATGGCTTTTACTGTAAATACACGCCAAATAAAACTGCTTATATTACAGATTTAGGAATAGGCACAATACTCATGAATTCATCAACTACAACACAGAACTGTATTCAGTTGTTTATCATTGTGAGAGGAAAATGTAAAACTAGCAATCAGACCTATAAATAGTAGATGGAAGGAACATATCACAGCTCTGAAAAACTTTGATTAGAAATAGCCTATGACTGCACACTTCAAGGAACAGCAGGAGCATAAAGATCTGATACTGATCCAATATGCTGTCATTAAGCTCATCAAACTTCACAGAACGTGTGGTAAATAGAACAGAGCTTAAGCAAAGTTTTATATTTATGGACTCATACCTTGTGGAACATGGTTTGAATTGCATCACAAGCTTAGCTCTTGCATTCGAATGCTAGTGGGATGAATGGGAGTAGGAACAATAGATGAGGACTTATGCAAGTGACTATTCTGTAGCACAGCATTCCATTATTTGAGATCTTAGGATTCAATCCCAGTTCCTATATTGTTGCTTGTCTGTATATATTTTCTATGTCTATTTCATTCAACAATTTTGGATTCACTTCTAGAATGCGAGACAGGCTGCAGTGTGTCTGAGCGACATAACCCAATATAGTGTATTGATTTAGTGGTTGAATTTGACTGCTGTGCTGATGTCCTTCTTTCATGTTTTATTTTCAGTTTGCAGCCTGATGCACCACTACGGTGTTTCTCTGGGCAGGCAAGGAAGGGCAATCAAATTGTGGCCGTTCCCTTCTGGGTAGACTACATGGTTGAGGTGAGGGACTATTTAAAGGTAAATTAAGATGGAGTCAGCATTTTCAGAAATGAATAGTTGCCTTTAGGCAGAGCCACAGTGTTATGGTGAGTTGCATGGTTTTAAGCCAAAACGTAAGTTGGTCTTATTTGTAGGATTTACTTTTGGCCTATTACATGTTTTTGTTTTTCAATTTACGGTGAATGCCTTATCGAGGGTCTTCATGCAAATTGTTAATGGATAATGATGTTTGAAAGAGGAAAATACTGGAATATATCTCTGATTCTCAAAGGGTGAGTTATCCTTATATTAATACCTTATGGTCCTGCTCTTCTTTTATATTGATATTTATCTCAGGGGTCATTTTCAGGTTTGACTACCATGGTCCGATATATGTTGCAACTTGCCATCTCTGGATTTGACTATTTATTCTTTATAAGTGAGATGTGTGTAGACGATTGCTTATTGTATATGGTTTGGCATTTAAGAACCCCAAGGGTACTGCCTGTAGGCACATGTTGTCACTGTGCTCTATGAATGCCTTAACATGGACCCTTCATGCAAATTTGTATTGAGTACTATTGATGCTTTAAGGAGTAAGGTGTTGGAATAAAATGCTGCTTCTGGAATGCTTTGAGAAAGCAATCGAATGTCTGCAAAAGACCAGTTGGCTGGGCTTATTTATACGAAATTAATATCCGTATCACTCCTTGGATGACTTTTTAATGACTGTTATGAGGTTTGAAAATACTATGAAGCTTGGGCCTTTTACCATAAACTAAAATCAATCTGAGCGAACTCTAATCTGGATTGAAGGTAGCCTTTTGGATGCCTCCAACTTCTCCTGTGTAATCTTTGTACATAATAATAATGATAACTAAGTGATATAACAGTAAGTGTTAGTACTATACAATTTAATGGTACAGAAATTACCACGTTAGAGGGGATGTAGGGCTGAGTTGGCATGGGCGAGTTTCAAGTGATTGCCTGAGGGCTAAATTCTGAAGCTCTGGTTCCTTAGACATCTCAAATGATAAATAGTATTTTTAACTTCTTTATATTATCATAGGATATTCCTTTGAAGCATATTTGCAACTATAACTATGCTAAGTATTGCCAATTTATGTGAACTTTCACATTGAATATATAATATTGACAACATGCTAGAGTAAAAATAATCCTTTGAAAAATCATTTCTTCTGATACAGTCATTCAGTAACTATATGGCTTACTCAAGAGCAGGTCTGAGAGGTTTGAAGATCCACAGAAGATTCAGAAACCAATAGGGAGACATGACACTGGCGGTTGCCAGAGGTACAGAAGTTGAAGAGTCATGAAGACTGTATTGACGTATTACCCATTTCAAGATGGCAGAGATTCTCGGTGTAGGGATTACGGGTCAGACCAAAGCAAGATTGTGACCAGGATCTCCAGTCAGGTCACAATAAGCAGAGCAGTATTTAAGGCCTTCATTCCTAATCATCTTTGCCTGGCAAATGTTTGCGTTGATGGGCTTACTTGCTTCTCATTCCACAATAGGCAGAGCAGTATTTAAGGCCTTCATTCCTCATCAGTCTTCGCCTGGCAAATGTTTGTGTTGGTGGGCTTACTTGCTTCTCATTCCCGCTTGCTCCCAGCTCCCCTCAGGTTTGCATTTTCGTTGTTTTCTTACATTCCTTTTTAGGCAGGAATCTTTGTGCTCTTATTACTTACCTCTCACTCTCACTCTTCTGGTAAAGCTGTCCAATAGTCTCCAGGAGGTGACTGGAATAACCATTTCTTTTTTGTTGGTTGGAAGAGGTGGCGGTGGCGGGGGAGTTTTATGTAGCACAAACTCAATCCGAAGAGATCGGAGCGCTTTACATGAGCACCAGTTGCCTTACAGAGGGACACATGTATTTTGTTAGGCACAGGAAGATTAAATGATTTGCCCAGAATCACAGGATGTTGAGCTTCCCTGCTTCGAGGTTGCAAAGTATGTTCAAACCTTTAACTGTATCCCTTTTATTTACAAGTAGTGAAAGGGGCTCCATATAGCTGGCACTCCAGAGATTCTTTCTTTCCATATTTGGAATCCAAACTGATAGGTCATGCAGATAGGCTAGGACTTAGCTGCTTAGATTCCAAAATTAACCACAGTCATAACACTATACAGATGACAATTTAGCACCTGTCCCATCTATTTGCCCAATCTAAGTATCAGGACTCTGCAATAGCCCCTCTCAAAGATACAACAGCTATAGTTAAATATTATTATTACCAAAGAAAAAGGTGCACATATATAAGCAACCTAACTTTAAGATATTCAACCATATAGTCAATTACTTACGAATAATTAGATGTGTGAATCTATTTATTGACAGTGCTTCATACTTTTTAAACTAAAAAAGCTTTTTTAGCTAGTTACATTGAGTGGTTCAATTTTTTTTTCAAGTGTTTTTCATAAACTTAAAGTAAAGATTTAGGTTTAAGGTCCTTGTTTTCCCATTTTTCGTTACATAGATTTTCTCTTATAGATTTTATTGTAAAAAACTGGGACTAATAGAAAAGTGCATTCAATAACAGAGATAGTGACTAGGAGGTGGAGAGATGTCTTGAGACTGGATTCACTTATCTAGTTATTGGTAGAATTTTATTTTTTTACCATATGGTTGAAGGTCTTAAGGATGTGTTGCATATACATGTGTTCTTTTTTCATTGGGACTAATAACGTGAATATAGAAAATGTATCTTCAAGAGGTGGTATTGCAGAGATCTGATACCTAGTTAGGGCTTGATTCTCAAAAGGGCTTTCAGGTTATCCACAGTACATAGACAAAAGTGTGCATTTGCCCCAATTCAGTAGAGATTGCAGCATAATGACCTCCACTTGTAAATTTATTTTTTTTTAAAAAAGGTAATACATGCTGTCTGGAAGGAGTACATTTTTTACTACGGGCAATAACAAATTGAGCTCTGCATCTGTCAAAATATGAGATAGGAAATGACTGGCTCCTGAGAGAATGTGGCATTCCCAAAGCACCACTGGAATGCGCCCCCCTTTCTTGTTCCTGTTACACAACTGGGCATCTTTGTTATTGCCTCTGATAAGCCCCAAGAATGTGGCTTAGAGCAAGACTGCCATGATACATGAAGAAGTGGGAAAATTGCCAAGCATCTGACCAGTTCTCCGACCATATGATTCTCCTAAATCGCCCAATCCTGTCACATGGAGGTCAGCCTTTGGACATAACCCTTCCATTTCCTGTTGAATGTAATCTTATAGTTGCATGAATAAACAAGTCAGCGTTTTCTAGATATGCTCTTAGTGTCTAATCGTTTGGGGAGTTGAGAGTTCTAGGAAGACATCCTGGCAAACTGAGAGTTACTGGGCTACTTTTCACTCTCAATTTAATTCATGCTAAGGGACCCTTAGTTAAGTGCAAACTCAAACACTGTGACTTTGTGGTTCGACCGTTCAAAAAATCTGAACACCATGTACACCACATTTCCTGGGGATATGGATGAGAATGGTGTTTTACTGTATTTCGTGTGCATGCAAGTGTACAAACACAAACATGGGCACAACTATGTTTTTGCGGAAGATGTAATAAAATGTGACAGTGATCAGATGTGGCAAGTGGGATCGCCAGCTCTGTGACTACTTTTTGAGAGAAGTATGTAAGCATCATACTTTAGGATTGGGGAATAGCTCTTATTTAACATGATGTTGTAGCACTGTATGTTTTAACTGGTCGTAGACATCACCTGCAATACCACTTGTTCAAGTAGCAGTATCACTGTGCTGCCAGGCACAAATTATCATTTTCAATATGATTCAAGCAGCTCTTTGCTATCTTACAACACAACTCATTAGAACAATCATATTATGCATGAGGCGCTGGAGTGAGGCCACCATATGTGACTTAGAGATGCTCAAAGAGTAGGAAAGGGATTGTCCTTTCTAAGTAATGCTTTGGAGCGCTGTAAATTGGGCAAAGTCACTTCAAAGTGAAGACGAGAGTGTAGGATGCAACAGTGGGAGTCTCTTGATGTAAAGGAAAATAAATATAAAACTTGACCCTGTGGAAAACAAGGTGTGTTCTTCGGAGCAAAAATGTTCTACCTCTTTCTAATTTAGCTACGTTATAGCTACCAAACTTTAGGATTTCATGTAAATTAGACTATATGACAAAAGACCGCGCCTCTAGATGGGATATGCATGTGCGAGGCCAAGGCATAATAGCATCCTATTGATGAGACAGTTCTGAAACAGGAGCAAAAGTCACGGAGAAGGCAATTGAAGTTAGACTTCACAGACTAATTTTGAAAAGAACATGTGCTTCCATTGCAGACAAGCAATTCTTACAGAAGTCTACTTTGAAATCTGTAGAGGCCAAATATGAAATACAGTTCAATGATGCATTCAAAGAATTTACATAATTTGCTAGCTTCATACTGCCTACTGGCTGAATCTTTCTATCTGTCCATGTTGTGATGGTTAGGTTCTCAAGTGTGCCCAAATGCACATAAGCTGCTATGTTAGGCAGAAGGGTTTAACTTCAGCAATGGAAACGAGGGATGAAGAATCAAACTATCAATATACAAAAAAGATCCAGGAAGGGGCAAAGAAACAGAAAATGGCTGGGCCAAAGCCCAAGTATATTAGAATAAAATAACTTTGCCATGAATGGTGTAAGCGCCATTACACATCAAATCTAAAAAGAGTTTAAATCTAAACATCTTGGTTGAGAAGTGTGGCTCAATGGTTAGAGCGGCAGACCCTGATGCAGAGGTCTGGCCCGGACCAGGGTTCAATTCCTGCCTTGGTGGGTCTTGGGCTCAATTTCCCTGGACCTGATAATTCTTGCCTCAGTGCCTATTCTAATCATGGGTCTCACTCTGCAACCCTGGGCAATAGCTTGCTTAATCTCCACAAGGGCCTAAAAGCGCTAGGATGCCTGACTTTCACCTTGGGGGTGCCCAGGAGTGGGCACTTCACAGGGAAAGGCCAGGAAGGGTTCCACAGCGGTATGTGCACAGCGCCTGAGAGACCCTTTCGGGGGGGTGCGGAGCACTATATAAAGGCACTACATTTAACATTTACATTTCAAAGAACCTAACACTTTTAAGGAGCACATCATTAAGATAAAGATAGATAAAAGGGTTGTGTTAATGTAGTCTTGGCACATAGCTTTGAGTCGTGTGGATGTAGATGAAAGTATTAGGGGCAGAATAATTAACTGTGCATCTAGTTTTCCTCCAGGTAAATCTTAATTATAGTCATAAGCACAGGTTAGTTCCAGCCTCGTGCAGGATCCTGGGAAGTGTCCCACCAACACACAGAATCTCAAAGCACTTTCTTTTATAAAAATGTATATTATTTTAATGTATTTAATACATTTTTCTTTCTTGAAAAGCTAATGTTTTAAAACTAAATATTTTGAGTCTACAACAGGCTATACAAGCCAATTTTCAGTTACTTACTTAAAAACAATTTAAAAACCATTCACTAATTTCAGAAAGTGACACCAAAACAGTTCAGAAATATTGTTTTAAGGAAGAATGAGGGGAAATAAGGGGCAAGGTAGCTCAGCAGGCTGCAGCCCGAAAGGAAAAACTGGCACTGTTCCTTTAAGGAGGAGCACACTATAGGGTATCCCATCATTCTCTGTTAGTGGCACTTGAGCCAATTCTTTTTTTATGGAAGTCAAGAATCAGAAAAAATAGTAGTGAATTCCTTTGTCTTTTTTCCCGAGGAGGGAAGATTGCTTATGAATATAATGAAGACGCCCCTTGAGGAGAATAATATTTCACCCACACCCAGATAACACAAAGCTTTGTGTTGACAGTATGTTAACATGATCCTTTTGTCGATCTTTATCTTAATTATGTGCCCCTTAAAACTGTTACTTTCCTTGGAATGTAACTAAGATGTTTAGCTTTCAACTCTCCTTAGGTCTGACTTTTAATGGCTCCAACGCCATTCATGGCGAATATATTTTTTATTCTATACATAGTTTAACGGGCTTTGGTTTAGCCTCCTCCAGCCACTGGCTTCTTTGGCTCAGGAAACTTCAGTCATTGACTTCACCTCTAAAAGATTTTCATTTATAGTCAAAAGCACCGAATAGTTAAGCAGGCCTTGATCTATAAAAAGTGGAGAACGAAGTCTGAAACAACTTTGGGAAGAAAACTAGGAAGAGTTCTCATTAAATCTTTCTCTTTAGGAAAAACTGTAAATGATTCTTTAGAGCAAAGAGCTTAAATTTCAGTAACCCTTTGAGCTGAAGTAATGCCCACTAGGAAAGCTACCTTCCATGAGATATGTTGTATATCAGCCAAACAAATAGGTTCCAAAAGAGGGTTCATTAATTTAGAAAGTTCAACATTAAGCTCCCATGCGACAGAGGTCTGTTTAAAGGAGGAAAGACTGTTTTAATTCCTTGTAAAACATCTTTTACAACAGGGGTATTAAAAAAAAAGGGTTGTGAAGGATTTTCTTTAAGCTGTAATGGCTGTGAAGTGTACCTTTACTGAGGAGAACTGCAGACCATATTGTACCAACTAAGATATGGCTGCATCACTTGTTTTTGGCATCTAATTGAGTAGATGTTCTTTAGGATGCACCAAAAGCAGACCCTCTTCCACCTGAAAGCATAGGACATTCTGGTGGATGGACACTTAGCTTTAGACAAAATGTTGATCCAATCTTTTTGAAGATTTGAATATACATATTGCAAAAGATCAGGAGTAAAAGTGCCAAGTCTAAAGACAGAACTCAGGTTCATCCTTGCTAAGAGAAGTAATGCATCATTATTGTGTTGTCCGTTTGCACAAGCAGAGAGAGTTTGATCTGATGCTGGACAGAAAAGATTTGAATGCAAACCTCACTACTCCAAATGTCCTGATGGAATAAAACCCTTTCAGCAGGTTGATGAGCCGACACCATCAGGTAAGAATTATGTAATTTCACTGAATTTTTAGAGCGCTGTGATTACCCCTTGGGGTGTCCTGGCGGGGAAACAGCTTTTACAATGAATGCCATACAACGCATTCCATTACAATGTGGTCGTTACAAGACTGCGTTGTTACAACGCGAACCATTACATTCTAAGTCGTTTCAACGACTTGCTGTAGGGGGCGCACTGGTGTTGGAGCTACAAACCAACACCTTCCCTGCTGTTGCACAAACTGGAGTAGGAATAGTAAATAATACTATTCCTAAGTCCAGCACGCCCCCAACAGCAAGTCGTTGTAATGACTTGCGATGTAATGGTTCGCGTTGTAATGAAATGCATGAAAAACGCATTCGTTGTAATAAGACATATTCGTCCTGGCGCTCCAAATAAAGAAACATACAGATAAAAGTGCATCATTGTTGAGAGGATGTTTGCTCTATCTATTAGCAATTTCCGATCTTAAAAAGTCATGTCTTTAAGACCTTTCTAAACTGAAGGAGAGCGGGAGACAGTCTGAGAACGGTCTGAAGCTTATTCCACGGCAAGGCCTCTCTCACCGAAAAGGCTTGGCCTTCAGATTAAACTTGTTTGTATCTAAGCACTTCCAACAGTGACAGGTTTGTCAGCATTTTAGGCTGCAGCTTGTTGAACTACATTGTCTCATATTATCCTTAATTGTACCCCTACAAAAAGGTTTGTGAAACATTTTTGCTGTCAATTGATGAAAAAAGTGAGTTTCAGGTTTTTTTTTATTTACTTTTTTAGGTGCATAAAGTGAAAACTTGCCAATATATCCTTTTATAATCTTTCAAAAAGAGGAGTATATTAAATAAATATTTTATAAAAACAGGCACGATGCACATATACAGGACAATTCCTCGTACCCGCATACAGACGGGACAATTCAGTGCTTATGAGAATAAATAAAGATTCCCTGGAGGAGAAATAAACATCAGCCAGTTCTTCATGGTGGGTGAAATCATGACTAAGCACTGACCAGTACATTTTAGGTTATGGTTCTGCACTCACAATGTGTTAATTTTGGGCGACGCATCTTCGAATTGAAAGAAATATGCAAGTGTCTGCTTCATCAATCCCAGCATACAAATTGACAGATTGAGCATGTAGTGTAATGGACTGAGTGGTAAATGAGAATGAAATGCTCTTAAAGCATAGAAACAAAGATATTTGGAAATGGAGAGATACTGGAGCATATCAGGATCAATCAATCAATCATTTTTCATCTCGGTTTGTTTCTCTTGTCATTGTTTTTCAGTCTCTCATCCTTTCACACTTATGAGTTTTTCCATCTCTTGCTCTGAACTGTTGAAAAATAAGTGCTGGTCCCCAAAAATGAGTGCCAGGGGGCCCATCTGCAACCACCCGCTAAAATGAAGCACTGAGTATGGTATTGTATTGCAGCATTTAGCAAACAAAGAAAAACCCTTCAAACCACATACCTTTCAATGGTGTAGCATGCTACCCATGTAGGCAAGCGCTTCAGTGCCCTACCTAAGTGCTAAATGCTGCAATACAATACCATACTCAGTGCTTAATTTTAGCGGGTGGTTGCAGATGGGCCCCCAGGAACTCATTTTTGGGGACCAAGACTTATTTTTGCTCAACAGTTCAGAGCAAGAGACGGAAAAACTCAAAACTGTGAAAGGATGAAAAAGACCGAAAAACAGTGATAAGAGAAACAAACAGATGAAAAAGAACCTCTAAGGGTAAGAAAATGAGGCAGGGTGTGTCTGGTGGTGGATTAAAGAGGCATCAATTGGAATTAAGACTGTGCAACCTTGATATGTGCAACCTCGACCTTCGATAGCACCTGTGCGGGTTTCTGAGTAAACCTAGGGGCACCGGCACGCATTATTTTACAAATTAAACACTGAATACACTCCGTAAGCTGTTTCAAGCGATTCTTTTCTTACTCTGGTCTATAAAAATAGAAGACTTCCAATTCTAGCACTGACAACCTCGTATTCATAGTCTTTCTATATGTAGGGAAATGCTTCAAAATACTGTTCAAATTTACTTGAGCCTAAACAGTTTACATTGAACGTTTATT
This sequence comes from Triturus cristatus, assembly GCF_964204655.1. Taxonomy (NCBI): domain Eukaryota; kingdom Metazoa; phylum Chordata; class Amphibia; order Caudata; family Salamandridae; genus Triturus; species Triturus cristatus. The sequence continues at coordinate 633,719,206 of NC_140595.1, read as the reverse complement.
TTATTTATACTCGGAGTGGTCCCACAGAAGTTGTCATTAGGTTCAGGAGGGTATATTTGGTGTCGGGTTAGTAAGGATCAATGAGTTCAAAGCTTTTCCTTGTCAAGCTTACCTGGTGTTTTTTTTTAGAAAGAACAAAACATGAGACTCTAAGATTAACATTAAAGAAACAAGCTCGCCGCCACTTCGATGAGAGGCTTTTTTAACTAGATTTACAACCACGTTCTTCGCTAATCAGCTGGTTTTAATTGGCCTTCGAACTGCATGCCACGTCTAATCCACACCATGGTGACAGAAAGAAAGATTTAATAGATTGCTTCTGTACTTGTTAACTGCATGTGTTCCTGCAGTAGAGGAACCTTGTAATGCAGCACGTGCAATGTGCAGATTAATTCACAGATCTGTCACTGATATACTTTTGGTGGTCTAGAAATGGAACACTAGCGATCTGTCAGTGAATACACCTCGGTGAGGTACATTGTCCAGGACTGCGTTTTCAAGGAATGCTAAATAACAGAGCATCTATTTCCTGAGCACTCCACAGGCCAATCTCCAGACCATTCCTAAGACCCTAGAACAGACACCTGCAGCCTCCCACCTCTGTGCTTCAGCCGAAGTCTATCAACTGGCACTCTAGGGTGGGGACCTCCAGACAGAAGCAATACAAAGCCCTGGTAACTTTCAATGGTAGTATTAAAGAAGAAACTGTCTCTGAAAATGGCGGCGTGTCAGAGTGTGTAGTTTATGATACCAAATTCTGATCTCACAAAGTCACTGTTCTACAAAAGATGAAAATCGAAGCTTATTTCACAAAAAAGGAAAGCATGGTCACTGCCCCAGTTTTGGTAAAGTTACCCATACTAAGGTTTCTAAATAAGCAAGCTGGAGGCATCATTGACTGGGTTTAAAACCAAAGAATATGTCAAGGCGAGGTTACCTGTTCTCAGAAGTCCCTTTTAGAAAAAGGTTACTTCTTTATACATCAAGTGCCCTAAAGTCCTAATGGAAGGATAGTGCTTAAAGCTCAATTTTACAGCTCATGGTCTAGTACAATGCCCACATGGAGAAATCCATGATTTGTAGCAACAATCACTGATGGAAAGAATACTGTTTAGCGCCGCATATGTCTGCGGACTGAAGTGAATGTTTATTATAATCTGAAGGGTCTCTCCCTCAAAAATAGAAATTGGCGAAAAGATTTCTGATTTTAAACAAGCTTTGGCAAAGCCAATAGGTCTGGCTTTTATGATCGAGCGCACATAAACAGCAGATGTGCATGACTGCATTTAAATGAGTTGGCTCATTATAGTCGAATGTACTGGCTTTGCCAATACTTGTTGCATCAATGTTCTTTATAATTTCTATGGTCATGTCTAGGCATCACTTTCGTTGTTACTAACTATATTTCTATGGTTAGTGCTAGGTCCCTCTCTTGTGTATGTTTGTATTGGTGTAGTCATTTAAAAGGGACAACTCTTGCTATCACTGTGTATATGGTCAAATGGTGGGCGGCCATTTTGTTGCCGCTCTTCAACTTCATGTTGTTTTTTCAGTTGGAGAGAGGCGCCTCTTTTTACTGCTGGTGCTGAAATTTCTATCCTCTGCAGTCAGGTTGCCGCACCTTGTCTGTTGTGTGTCACAGTTTACATGTTTGTGTCCGTGGCATGGTGGAGACATAATTCAACTATCAAGTCATTTTCTCTACGTTTGTGTCGGAAAGACTTTTGTTTCTATTGTGAATGTATCTGTCATTTTATTGTCTACTAATTTTCAGAGGCAATGGGATGGCCTGTTTCCACCTTTTCCATGCACCTCACTACCAGCGAAGGATATATTTAGCACTTCTACATTCCAATGCCCAAAGCCCCCTGAAACCACCAGTGGCGGCTCCTCCACAATGACGGGGCGTTGCCTCACCTGCCAGCAGCCAAATAAATGTCAAATGAAATGATAACAAACCCTTTTTAATTAGCGTTTTATTTTTGCTCTCAGAGCCGAATCTTGGGTGTGGGGTTAGGGGGATGACAGGCTGGTGGAGGAGTGTTCTGCACTGCTATTCTGTGCGCATGACGGTCTGGCTGGCCAAACCTTCATGCGGACTGAAGCTCTCTCCAACCTGAGCTGCGTTGTCGGGCTGGAGAGAGCAGGCACAGGCTCCAAGTCTAAATGTGAGCGCAAATCATCGGCACTCAGACCAGTCCTGACGCTGCTTTCAGCAACATGAAGCCAGCATCAGGATTGGCCGCAGTGGACTCCGGGAGCCTGTGCCTGCAGTGGAGAGAGGGCGATGAGCAGGTAAATGTTTTTTTTTTTTAAAGTATTTTATGTGTTTCTGTCATCTATCCTTCCGTCCCCCTGTTCTCCCCTGACCCCCACTACCCCCTCCACTCTATCCACACACCGGCCACTACTGACAGCCACCTCACAGACCTATCAAGTTGCCCTAACGGGGTGCCTCTCACAGTGAGATTTTTCTCTGATTTTTGAAAAGTTTCTTTAAGGAGTTCAATGATATTTTATACCTAATGTTTTATTTAGTTAAAAAAAAATTAAAACAAATTAAATAAAACAAGGTCTCACATTACATTAAATCTTGTATATTATGCACTTTAACCACTTTAAGGACCTAAAGTAAGCACTGTTTTATTTACTCATCTAAATCACGGAGTTGCTGCACTTAACCAGCATGCATACAAACTGGCGCTGCAAAACCTATTTGACCATCTCTACGTTTGCAAACAGTTTACTTAAGAGTTGCTTCTCTTCATTATAACCATATACATAGGTACGTTTATAAATATGTATATATACACTCACGCACATACATGCAAACATTAATAGTAAACAATAAAGCAGGGTAAGAATGTTCTTTTATGTAGCGCACGCCTCGGGCTGTGGCTTCATAAACCTGTAAATGTGTTATTTTATACTCTGAGATGACTACTATCGGCAGCACCCCCAGCAAGTTCATTAATAATAAATCAATCTGAAAATGGTTGGAAATATTATACAAAACTAGATTAAAAGCTAGCACTATGCAAATAGGTATAAAGACGCGCGACGATACGTTCAGCATTAAGCTGATGCTTTCAGTTTTCAAACCACACTTCAATATTCTACAACTAAGATGGTAAAAAAATAACACAACCCCTTAAGCTTTCAGGAGCGATAATGGGTTTGTCAAAGCCATGAGGGAGAAAGAACATGAGCGGAACAACTTTCAAAAGAAGGATGGGCTCGTGTGATGCCCTGCTCCTAGGACAATAAAACCAGTCAAAATGACGAGTGTGTAACATGGTCTTGCAGATTTTTTTCCTCCTCCTCAGTGCTACTCTAGCAACTTATATTTCAAACTGGCTGTTCCGTTTTTGGTCGAACCGTACCAGGCAGCTCAGGTGTCTGGTTTGCTACAGACATCTTGGGAACATTCGGAATGCTTTCCTGGGAATGCATCCTGCCCATTGCTTACCACTGGCTTTGTGGTTTGTAACTCACATTTACTTGCTTTCTACTTGCCCGCTTTATTTGTTTTAGGCTGTCCGGCTGCAGTTTTGCCCTCCCAGGAGCATACCCTATTAAATGTATTCTTTTACTCAAAGCTCACTTTCTGTAAACAGGTTTTTAAATCTTGTTCTTATCTTGTCACAATTGCTGTGCATTTAAATAATGTCAGGGTTGGTCTTCCACTGGAGCTTGGGGTTTACTTTTTTTCTCTGACTTCAAAGTGAGAGCATTTATGTGACAATCTTGCTGTGAAAGAAATACTTTTTTGTAATACAAAACAAAATGTAGATGTCTGTAAATGTACTAAGCAGATATTTCAGAATATATCAGAATTAGGAAAGCACAAATTAAGCACTTTTTTGTATTTCTGAAGTGTGGTGGAAACAAATAATTTGATCAAAAAAATCAATACAGTAGGAGATGACATTTCCACACATTATCGTTAGTGCACTGTATACTTTTATCAGTAAAATTGTATGGTTGTGCACATGCAATGCCATTTCAATTGAAATGGCGCTTCCATTTCAATTGAAATGGTGCATACTCCACCTTACGCAACTACACTCTACCCTACACCACTCCACTCTACACCACTCCACTTCATGCCACTCCACTCTACGTTACTCTGCACCACTCCACTCTACACCTCTCTACTCTACTGTGCACCATTCTACTTTATGTCAATGCCCGCTATGCCACTCTACTCTACTTTGCACCAGTGCACTCTACACCACTCCAGTCTAGGCCACACTACTCTGCAACACTGCACTCTATGCCACTGCCCCACCTGCACTCTAACCCCTGCACTCTACCCCATCCTGCACTCTACACCAGTCTACTCTATGCCACTCTACTCTGTACCACTGTGCTCTAGCCTGCACCACTGCACTCTATGCCTCTTCACTCTACTCTGAAACAATCTATTTACGCCACTCAACTCTATGCCACTCCAAGCCCCTCTTTGCCACTCCATGCTGCTCCACTCCACACTACTCTAAAATACTCTATTCTGCAACACTGCACTCTATGCTAATACACTCTACTCTGTACCACTCCACTCTATGCAACTGTAAGTTACTCTAATCTACTTTGCACCACTGCCCTTTACGTCACTGCACTCTACCCAGCAGCACTCCACTCTGCACCTCTCCACTCTGCACCTCCCCACTCTACCCTACTCCACTCTACTCTGCATCACCACTGTCTGTGCCATTCTACATCACTACACTGTATGACACTGCACTCTAGGCAACTCTAGTCTACTCTGTACCACTCTAATCTACACCACTGCAATCTATGATACAGCGACACTCCACTCTATGACACTCTGCCCCACTCTCCTTTATGCCATAAACTTTAAGCCGTGCTGAGCAGCAGCCACACTGGTGTAATGATGACACTATCCTAGTTCCCACTGCCGACAGCACAGACAGGAGGAAGTATATTTGAGGAAGCCTGGGTTGCACTGTGATGTTGCTCCAGGGATAGAGAGCAGCACAGGTCTAATGTGGTCGGTGTGAGTTTGGGAGACACAGTCCGTGTGCGCTCAGCAAACATGCCATGCAAAGCAGTCGATCCCAAGAACACTACAAGACACCCCAGTCTGAGGTATCCGTACTTTCGATTTGAAAAAAAAAAACATTTAATGAAATATTTCCTCCAAGGTGCTGCTACGTAATTACGTTTGATGCAGTGGCCATCTTGAGGTAAAAGTAACCCCCTGGGAGCAAGAAGCACTTTTTTTTCAGAGCAACTGCTTAACTTCTGCACAATCAAATCTTGTACTCCCTACTCCTAACATGTGTCAGGAGGCAAAGCCCCTCTACTGGTGATTCTCATCTAAGTATCGGGCGACAGCTGCCCTGCCAAACCAGACCATAAAAAGGAGTGCCCAAAAACAACACGCCTCTAGACCTAACCCAGGCCCCAAATGGCCCCATGAGACCACCCAGTAACTGCAGGATTGCAATAGCGCAGACTTGTACTATCTATGCAGGGCAGTAAATTTTTCCTTCCTAAACAAAATATGTAGGCCGTTATGCTCCAGTTCAAAAAGGCCGATGGTAAGCCCTCATAGCTGACCTATACAAGTGTAGAAAATCATTTATGTTTTGTGTCAGCTTTACCTTGCTGACTGCGAGTGGAATTAAACCCAATGTTGGCGTTCTTTTCCCACAGACTTTCCCCTTCATTTTCCTAGTTTATCCTGGCACACCAATAACATATCTCGTTGAACAAAGGGTCCATCGTTCTATCAGTTTTTGCTGACTATGCAATTAAGTTAGCCCAGTGAACACAGTGCCCCGATTCACGGGTTTGTTATTAGAGGACATGAGAAGGGTTGGAAATATGTTTCAAAATATTCATCTATAAGAGCACATGACGACAAGGTTCCCAAAACATTGGCATTTTGTCCATCAGCTTAACCATTGCAGTTAGATTCGATCTTCCTTATCTTTCTTATTTTCTATCTTTATTTCTTTTTTAATGCCTTCCTTCTATTTTCTTTTGCCATTTAGTTCCACCCTTCTTTGATTTTTTCTTGTATTTTCTTTACTTCTAAACAAAGTTTTCGAGTCTTGTCTTCCTTGTTGTGTCTCTTTGAATTTTTACATTAATTTTTTTTAATGGTTTGATAGCATCAACATTTAGATCAGAACAGTTTTACACAGCATTGGCGGCAGTACATAGACGAGTTAGGACAGAAAGTTACCATAGTTTACATACAAATAACAGGTGTAGTTTGAGGGAATTGCGTCGATTCATAAGATCAACATTGACAGTAACAAATGCACTGACTACTATTAAGACAGAACTAGCCATAGATCCTATGAGTGTGAGCTAATCAATGGGAGTAGGGCAGCGGAGTATTATGTTCTGATATGAGAATAAACTCATTTGCAAACAAGGTGGGGAGTGAGCACCGTTTTCTCTCAAGTTGCATCAGGTGAGTTTCAGTGCAATTTTAACGCACCATAGGAAGAGGACTCGATAATATGAAGCACAGAATTATGTGCAACATACTTAGGAGACAGAAAGTTGGGAGTTTTCAGGAAGTAGGAATAAAGATGGGGCTTGTAAGAAACATTTTTGCGGCTAATGAGGGAAAGCAGATGACCTCAGAAACTGACAGCTTTACATTCGTGATCATAATGATATCTACAGTCTGATTGCAGCGAGGGAGTCAGTGATGCTCCACAGGAGATGGGATGAAACGCAGGAAAGGAGAAAACATTTAGGTATCAGAGTAAATGTGATAAAGTAAGTCAAATGAGTAGAATGTATCACCTAGAGAAGAAAATAGGACGGGGTCTGGTAGGGAGCTGGGTGTTGATGCCTGTGAGCTCCATGTAACCGAAAATGATCGATCAGAGAAGTACGAAGTAGACCAGTTGTGTGCCTTGTCAGCAATACTAAGTGAACATAAAGAGGAGAGAAGAGTAGGTGCTGAATGCTTCAGATAAGTAGAAGTAGAAAAGAATTAGGATGGAAGTTAGTTGGTTGTGGTGAGCAGTGGTTATAAAGTTAGTTACATGTCACAGTGCGGATCTAGTTGAATGAAAGTTATGTAAGCCAGATTTAAGAGTGTTAAGAAGATTGTGGTAGGAAAGACAAAAATAAAGAAAACAAATTTTGTTGCGCGCGCTGCATCGCATTTGGCGATGCTGCGCACGCAACGAGATTGGTTTTCTTTAATTTTTTCGTAACTTTCCTGCAATCGGCCGTATGCCGCATTTTGCAACCCCCCACCCTGCCCCTCCTCTGCCCCACGTCACTGGCCCGGTAACACGCCCTATACGGGCCGTTGCTGCCGAGAAGGTTGCATCAGCCGACAAAGTTTATGCTAATATATACATATAAATATATTAGGAGACATGGGGGAGTCTAGGGATACAAGCATTTGCAATGCAATAGGTCTCACATTTGCGAGAGTTTGAGCTTTTGACATTGTAAATGACAATGCGTTTTATTTATGTGTTTTGAAAACCTGCAAGTATTGTGTAAACACGTACTTTGTACTTATAGGTGTTTCTTACGACAAGCAAGGTTGGCAGTAACTGTGCCTCTTTGTACTTGTAGTCTATGCTTACCAGAAGCCAGGCTGGTGGTAAAAGAGACGCAGTTACTGCCAGCCTTGCGTGTCGTAAAGAATTTGTGTTTACGCACCACATTACAGGTTTTCAAAATACATAACTAAAAGACAGTGTCATTTACAATGCCAATAGCTCAAACTCTCGCAAATGCGAGACCTATTGCATTGCAAATGCTTGTTAGACATTGCATGCACTATATTTTGTGAGACATATTGTCAGCTCACATAGCTCGCTTATAGCTTACTATTTGTTGCCTTTATGGTCACTCTCATGTGCTTGCTTCTTGTTCATTGCTTTGTGTGGGCTTTACTTCCTCTACTTGTGTGTGACCCTTCCAAGAGCATTAAGGCATTACTTGCGCCCTTACACTGCCTACTTTCTCTGGTACTACTGTTTTCTTTTTGGTGAATCACTCCACGGGAGTGCACGTGGTTTCCAGCTCGCTCTTTTGTGTACTTCTTTACCCTGCACAGCTTTGCTTTCTCTTGACCATGTGTGGCATCCGCTCCCACAGAAATATGCAGCCGGCTGAGTCACGGGATTAATTTTTCTTATTTTTACTAATTTATCCATGCAGTACAGCACCAGGGATGTTATAGAGCATGACTAAAAACCACTGACAAAGCCAATAGGTCCCAACAGTGAGACCAACTGGCTTTGCCAACACTTGTTTTAGTTGGGAAGAGACGTATTTTAACATTTTGTAAGCTGGGGTTGACAGGTTTAGAACGCAGAGACAATGAATGAGATTGTAGGAGTAAAAGACCCTCATTTAAAGCGGAGCAATTCATTAAAGCATTTTGAACTTTTGTGATAGATTCGAGTAGGTAAATTCCAGCTTTTTACCTGAATAGAATAGAATCATGAAAAGGAGGGGTGGTTGTTCTACAATCTACACTGTGCGTAGGAATTGTTGGCCTTCTTCATTTATTTGGTAGTTCAGGGACGTTGCTTTAGCAATGATGCCAAGGCTTTGAGAAGTAGATGCATTTCAGTTTCTCCATTTGTTTTGGAGTATTTCAGAGTGAATATTTCAACTTGGAACACAGGTGTCGAAAGCAATGTGCTGGGGTTGAAAGGTTCGACGTGTCTCATGATTAAGCGGTAAGTGAGAGGGGAAAAGAAGCAGGTTGGATTAACAACTCACAGTCTAAGAACGGCTCAGTGCAAGATGTATTCCTTGGAAAAGGGCAAAATGCAGTGACACACAGTGAAGTTAGCCAATTGCTGAGGAGGTCTGACCCACTGCAAAATGTCCCATGTTGTAGTGGGCAGAAGAGACATCTAACTGAAACAACAACAGACCAGTGGATGAAGAGGGCTGGATAAAAGCCCTAATAAGAAAGTATATTCTGTATATAATTTAAGTTAAATGAAAAGGTATTGGATAACACCAGATCTATCAAAAAGAATATTGCAGTAAATGTTTAAGAAAGGTCAGGTGCTGGGCGATGATGTTCATATTCTGGGTGCAGTGAGCCACACAAACACACTTAGGCCAGGGTACCACTGCAACTGAAGTAATTGTAATTGCATTTATATAGCGCTTACTACCCTTGACAAGGGGTCAAAGCGTTTTTCGGCAAGTAGAATGCTACGACGGAACCCAAAGAGGATTTAGTGGTGAATTAGTATAGGGAGATATAAAATTAATTTGAGCGGTGGAAATTTGAGTTTTTTATTTGGATTGAAAAAGGATAGTGGAGGGCTGGAAGAGGGAAGGGTATGCATTTATATAGTGCTTGCCATCACTGATGAAGTGTTGAAGCGCTTTTCGGCGAGTAGCATGTTACTCAGGAACGCAAACAGGATTAGTGGGGAATTAGTACAGGGAAATATGAGATTCATTTGAGTGGTGGAAATGTGAATCTGTTAGTTGGATTGAAATGGACAGTGGGGGGATAAAAGATAGGATGTCTTGAAAGTGTTATTTTTTTTATCACAGCAGTAGAAGATAGTTTGAGATGAGTAATGGGGATGTGGGGGTACCATCTAAGTCACTGTACACTGTTAAGAGAGCCTAGACACACCATTCGAGAGAAAAGTATTCAGAAATGAACTGAATTTGGTTTTACATTTGCAGAAGAGCTTCACTGCAAAACTTATTTGAGAAAATAAAAAAGGCACGCTCGAAAAGTCAGTCAATACCAGCGCCAATCTTTGCACTGCCCCCACCCTCACCCCCTGACAGCAGGACAAGATAGCCATCAGGAGCGAGATCAGAGAGGAGGGGTCATCATCCTCGCAGAGCTAAGTTTCTGAAAGAAAACAAAGGTCGAGATTCTTATCGAGAATAACGCCTCTAACCTGAAAGGAATGTCTGACAACAGAGTGCGTGGCTTAATTCAGAACAGTGCCCCGGTGAGGGTGCAGGGCTGCTTCACAAACCTGATAAGATAAAGGAATAACATCTTTCCTCGGTCATTAGAGTGTGTTACGCTGAGTACCGGTACTGCGAGAAGTCACCTTGATGCCACGCAGGACTTTTTAATACAGTACCAATAGTTCCTCGTTAGACTTCAAGTCCTATAGAGAGGAGCCGCGCGAATCAAGCAAGACAAGGTCTGTGTGGGGAGGATGGGGGCGAGGTAAATCTATTTGTGGATTTAAGCCATGGCAGGGGGTGTCTTTGTCCTGCTACTGTGATTTAATGACTATCAAAACAAGACTAGACTGGGAAACTATTGGGGAGTGTTTCACCCCATAGTACCCCCCTGTATTTATACAAGAGATTAAGGAAACTTTCACCCCCTCCTGTGTTTTCATGGGCTGGTACCACCAGGTTCTGCTTGTTTAAAACTGTCTGCTTGTTATTACCCTATAGCGCCCTTTTAACACAGACAGGTAAAGATACTGAGTGCCTAGATTCACACAGATGTAAATCGAATGCAAACCGGCAGTACATCCGTGGCAGGAATGTTAACACGCCTGGGTGTATTTGCGCTCGCTGATTATAGCTGGATTTACCTGCCCCCTCGGATGTCATGCATACCTCCGCTCTATAAATACGTTTGTTGTAAGCGTCGATCAGCCAGCCAAGAAGCCCCTCTCGCAGCTGTGAAGGGAGGGTGTGAACTGTGTGCGTGTGAGGTGCCAGCATTTGTTTACATGGTTGGAGGGGAGTGGGGCTGCAGCGTGGAGGGTGTTCCGATTAATGAGGTTACATTTAACACTTTATTACACTTGAGAGACGCTAATAAAGACCAATGTCGACGCCTGCATAGGTGCTCAAATGCAGCCGCCTATACTGCACGGGCTGAAAAAAGGGAGTTGGGCAGTGTCCAAGCAGGGCTGAGAGGAGTGAAACGGCAGTATACTGCAGGATGGGAGAAGAGACTGGGGCAGTGTCACGGGATGAGAGGAGTGAGATGGGCAGTATAATGCAGGGGGTGAGAAGAGACTGGGGCAATGCCACAGCAGGACTGAGAGGAGTGCGGCCGCGAAGTGAAAGTGATCGCGATCAAACATCAAAGCGGCCGCGAAAGTGAAAGCAAATGGTGTGCAGGCTGACAAATGGTGCGCGCGCCCGGCGCACATGCACTGTATTTGGAGGCCTGAAAGCACTCGTTTGCACTTCCAGATCCCCCATTTACAAAAGCTCTCGCGACAGCAGCGCTAAAGCGCTGGCTCAGGCGAGACCTAAAAAACGAGTGAGGTCCAAGCGGCTGCAGATAAGGTAAGACTCGCAGGCTGGCTAACTGCACTAGAGGGGGCTCTGTACATTTCAAAGGCACACGGTAGAGGAAGATAACACCTCTGCGAGCCTATTGCCTCACCCTCCTTTTACTATCTCAGCGTCAATGTAGAGCCAGTAAAGAGAGGGTCAGTTTTTCCCCACCAATTTTGTAGGCACTTTTGTAAAATTGCGGGATTTTTACAAGCGTGCCGATTTCGCAATTTTATTGCAAATCGCAAAATCGCAATATTTTGGGAGGTCTGTTTGAAAGTGCACATATTAAGCTACATCAATGACTGTGGATGTGGTTCAGTGGGGGACTAAGCTTGTAGTGGCTTGCCAATGTCAGAGGGTTAACCTCACTCCTTCTATACATTAATGTGATGTAATTGTGATGTCATTAGATTTTTGCCTGAGGTAGTTACAGGGAGTGTGTAATGGCAGATTTAACTGACTAAAGTTGTCAAATGCTGGTCCATCACTCCTTCCTTAAACTGATGTTATGGTATTAAATTTTTGCCAGAGGTAGTTTCAGGGAGAGTAAATGTTGCATTACATAATTACTGAATATGAGTGGAAGAATAATGGAGCAACCTTCTTCCTCTTTATTTCCTTTTCCACCCATTTTCTTCACCTTCTTTTACTTACCTTGGAGTATCTTCAGTGATACTCAAGAAGAAGAAGACCACCGACCACATATTTTTCAAACAAAGCTTTCTGTGACCTCCTGGTCTGTCATCTGGAAGAACAAACCACTGGCCTACTATTCAATTACTAACCTTTACTTTTTGATAATGTGATTATTAACACGTAAATGAATTAGATTTGTTTCTATTGTTCCCCTGACCTCATCTTTCTGTCAGAAGCCACCTTGAGTCAGTGTGGGAACTATATACAAACAATACAAAATATTCACTAGTGACAAAGCGGGACACCTTCTTTGATGTATCCAAGAAAGTAAGAGTTATCTGACAGATTAAGCACCACGCTTTCTCATAACACCCAACGGCATTTACTATCTTGCAGGTGTCTAAACGAGGACACTTATTAAACTAGTGTGTCTTTGAGTAAACAATCATCGTCATTCCAAGACTTTACGATAATGCATAGCACAGCTCCTCCTAAGTTTGTAGCCACGGTTTTTTTCAGCTTTCTTAGCTTTGAACGTCTTTTCTTTCCCCATACCCCATGTGTAGCTTCTGGCTCCAATGAGCATGCAAAGTGTTGTAGCCCTACTGCTGCTTCCGATGTGTCAAAGCTTTCTAACAAAGAGCCTTTGGACGGGTATTTAAATGTGTTTAGTAGTCTTGTCAAAGCTAACTTGGCATTCCTTTCGAGGTGAGACTGAGATAAAGGCAGATGGTAATAAATTAAGGCTCTTGCTAATGAGGTGATCTGAAACCTATAACGAGGACCACTGTTTCTGAAAGAACTGCATGAGTTGATAGGGTGAACACACTGCTAAAGTCAAGTCTCCAGGACTCTATGTTTTCAGGTTTTTATATAACAAAGTAAGCCATTCTGAGATTTGCAATGAAGAGTACCACAGTTCAAATACTGATAACAATAAATACAAAATGTGTATCCTGCAACTATTTCACTTAAGAAATGAGCAATTCTTACCTTTGCCGATTTGAATGAAGCCTAGGATAATGATGAGGGCGAGGGCCAGCAGTTTTGCTGCTGCAAAGGCGTCTTGAACACGGGTGGCAGCTTTCACACTAAAGCAATTGATCGCTGTAAGCGTCACTAAAAGGAGAAAACAAAAAAAAAGACAAATTGGTTAATAATGGAAAAAAGGAGCAAGGACATAAGATCTTGAGGAGGCCTCTCAACGGCTCAATATACACAAATCACCACAGCCTCTTTTAATATTGTGGCCACACACGACTCCACCGCCATTGGTGGAGTTATAATGCTGCAAGAAGAATCGATCAAAATGAAGGTGCGAGGCTAACAGTCTGATTTAGGCTTACATGACAAAACTAATGTTTGTCAATATGGCTGAGGATTCACACGTTTTCAACTATTTCAGTGGTAATTTTCCTCACTAAGGGGCTGGCTCTCCCACTCGAGGAGCCACTATGGGGGGAGAAATCACTGTCACATATTCGACCAGAGACATGGTGGAGGGTGACGTTTTGCCGGGATAACACGACACTGGTCCGGTATCTGCAAAGTAAAACTAAATTGTTAGAACCAACTTCGCAGATCGCCCTAAAATCATTACTATGACAGTATTTCATGGTTGCAACATTGTCAAATATGTTGGCAGGCCAGTCATCATAGAGCGGGCTGCCACTCCGCCACAATTTCAAGTAGCATTGCCACCACTGCAAGTCAGACCAGTGTTGTAGCCAGAAAAGGATCATCCTGTGGGGTGTCTGTCTTTAGTCGTCATTATTGAAGGGCAGTGAGAAAGAGTAAGTGTGGACGAGAATCCCCTGTTTTTGGTGGGATTTCATTAGAGGTGGGCAAGCTTGTGAAGGCTTGAGTTAGATGTATGGCACTGGCTCAGCTCGAGGACCTCTTGAGCTGTGAGACCAAAATGAGCCAATCTTTCATGTGGTTCCTACCTGCCACCAATTTAACCTCAGGCACCAATAATGAAAAAGACAAAGCATCAACATTTGATGTAAAACAAGAAAGGGAGAAACAGATACCCATCTAGTAGGTGAGCTTCACAACTTGAAACCAGAAAAACCAGAATCAGTTCCGAGTTCCTTGCTTGACCAAACTGTGTAATCCTAGGTAAACATTTTATTTTTACAGTGCCTCCTTTTACCAGCAGCGGCCCATGCAGGTAAGAGCGGTGGGGCCAGGTTGGGTGGGTTTTTGAAAGACGTCGATGAGGGAAAATTAATTATTTACTTAATTTCCCCTCGTGATAGTCGGTCGAATCCCCCCCCCAAACCAGGCCCCATCGCTCTTACCTGCAAGGCCTGCTCCTGCCTTTTTCTTCATTACTGAGTATAAGAACAGTTTCAAATTTGTGAGTTCAGGATTTGTGCTGTACAAAAAACTTTTGTGTTTGATTTATCATCAATATAATGTTCCTCCATATATAATAAGAATCTGGTCTACACATATAGCGTGTAAAACAGCAGACTTGCCTCTTAGTGCCCTAATAGCATCCTAATCAGGGAGTGGGGAAGAGTGAATGTTTCCACGTTTATATATTTTTTAAACTATCACTTTTAATAAGTGACTCTCAAGGCAATGATATAATCTAAGGTGAAACACGTCTACATGTTAAAGAAATACTTTTTTTAAATCTTGAATCGAATTTTAAATGAACTTTCTGTCATTAGTTACATGCTAAACATTTTCATGGCTTTGCTGGTGAAAACAGGCACTTAGGGCCTCATGTAGGAAGCCAAATACCGGTCGGTAACGGCCGATTTTCGGTAATAATACCGTTACCGACCGGTATTTTGGCCATTGGTATGTAGGGGGAATTCGGAATTTACCGAATCGGTAAAATTACCGATTCGGTAATAATACCGAATCGGTAATGTTACCGAATCGGTAACTTTTCCGAATCGGTAATTTTACCGATTCGGTAAATTCCGAAAGCAAAATCGAGATGTAGGGGGAGTGTGTGTGTGTGTTTATGAGTCGGTATTTACCACCAACTTATAGTTGGTGGTAAATAATGAATGTATGTGTAAATGCATTTTTACGCGCGTAGCTGTGTGCAATGTGGCATACATATGCCACATGTGCACACATGGCCGAAACAGGGGTGCAACAGGGTGTCAATGTGACACCCTGCCACCCTTGTATGTGTTCCCCCCATTACCGAATCGGTATTTACCGATTCGGTAATGAGGCATACCTTCCCATCAATGGGAAGGTATGCCTCATTACCGAATCGGTAAATACCGATTCGGTAATCACCGACTAGTAACGAATCGGTAAAAATTACCGACTCATTACCTACATACGAGTTACCACTTCTTAAATACCGAGTCGGTACGGCTCGGTATTTAAGAAGTGGTAACTGGTACGCTACCTACATGAGGCCCTTAGAGTCAGGCCACACCCTTGATTCGGCCCTCTATGTTATTTTCTCTACTTGGTCATCTTTAATTTCCATAATTGCCCTTCCATAGGTTAGAACACAGGTGGTATTCAACAAACCTGAACTTTGTGAAACCATTTACACTGTAGAAGAGTCCCACAAACACTGCATCACTGTTTGCTGATCAATAAGATGCTAGGAAGAGCACATGTATTTGTTAGAGGCTTCGTTTAGCATAATTTCCGTAGAATACTCTTTTTTTCTGTTGCAAAATATTGAAGTTCTTGTCACCACCAGTGTCTGTGGAGGTTGAATTCCGCCAGATGTTTCTGCATCCACACCTCCCGAGAGACCCTAAGCACACTTTTCAGCTTAACATTCCATAGATGTGTCTTCATGGGATGAGTGGCTGATCTTTCTCAGCTGATTGGCCATCAGCTTAGGGAACAAAGTTCGAACCCTTTGCTTACGTTAATCTCTCCTTTATAAGGTCTTCTACTACAGGAACGGCATAAGTTAAATTAAGCAGCATTTAAAACTAAAAATGCTTACGCTTTCAAATTAGACACTCGACATTCAAATGGGCACAGAGAAATGTTTTTGTAACCATGCCATTATCTTGCTGACTTTGTTTCCCATAAATGAATTGTAGCAAGCACAGGCTGGAGTGAAGTCCGCTGATAATGAAAGACCTGATAAAAAGCATCTCTAAGGAACGACATGTGTGTTGCACAGTAGCACATCGAGGGCTGGAAGCAAGCGAGGGCTCTGCTTAAACGTTCAAGTAGCCTTTCTCAAGGCCAGAACTGATATATCCAAGGCCACTGGCAAGTTAAGGCCTGCAGCGAAACTCGTTCTTGTTTACTGCAATATTCATCTTGCATCGCAATGACGAAAAAGATCATTCAGACCGAAAAGATTTTGCACAGTTCTCTCAAAACAGTTAACAGATTAATGCGTTTTAGATCGATGGACAAAAAGTGCACGGGCAGATTAGTTACAAAAAGTCAGAATATTTCCACTCTGAAGGAAAGTTAGCCATCCTTACACAGATGTCAGGAATAAGACCATCTGGAGATTCACGCACTCAGTTGAACATATTTGAATTTCTTAGCAATTACAGATTCTAACCTTTCACTAAAAGGACTATGTCTGGGGAAAAAGAAAGCAATTGCAATAGGCAAGCTACCTAGATTGGGCAACAAACATAACGGTTAAAATAAGCGTTAAACAGAAGTAATTGTACTAATTTACAATGGTCCCTCCTATTGAAATCAATGGGCAATAACTCTTGTGATAATCCATGTCCGCCTGCACACACTCATTGCTTTGTAATATTAGGACGTATTGGGAAGAAACTTCTCTCACTTACGTATAGGATGAAGTTACTCTCCTGGACTCAGTCTACAAGCCATGATGATTTTCATTATCGATGCAATCTTTGATATGTCTATTCATTCGGGGTTTGGGAAATAAGGATCGAGAGGGCTCGGCTCTATAAGGCATGACCATACTTCTTGATTTAGAGACGCCATCGGACTGAAAGATTTCTGCTCAAATGATGAAGAAAGCATGAGAGTCGAAACACAAAATACAAAGAGGGATGTATCTCTTCTCTTTGCACAACGCGGTTGCTGGTTTGGGGGTTTTGGCAGTCCAGGGAATCCAGGGATTCCTTATGGATACCTGAATCTACCACCTAGGGGGCTAAATGGCTTTCTGAAACAAATGCACACACATATATAATGACTGGGCAAAGACAATTGCAGAAAAAAGAATCTGATGAAATCCATCCTTTTTCTGGTTCACCTGCAGAGCGTGAGTTGGCTACAAAACACACCCAGACCCACTCCACTGGTGAACCGGAGAAACAGGTGAGATTTCAGCAGGACTGCCCCAAACCCCAAATCGCCTTAACCGTTGAAAGCTGGTAATCTTGTAGGGGGTTAGGTCCACTATCAATTAGTGCACAAATCAGTGCTACTTACTTTATAGATTGTATACAGCTAAAAGTCTTGGATGCTGCTGCTTGCATTCAACCAGCGAGTGCCAGGCTAAACAGATCTATCTTTGAAGCGGGTGCTATACCTACTCACCTAGCTAAGTCTGGACTTCTGAAGGGCGACCTCACAAAATGTTCTAGTGGTAATAAAGATTTGTAAGATCCTGAACGTACACCTCAGAGACAACCAATAGCCCTGCACGTTTAACTATAAACAAGCATGTGAGTGAAAGCATTGGCCCATACAGAGAAATATTAATAAAGCATTTCAAAGAATTCAAATGTGGGACTTTAATATTTTGACGTTGTTTTTTAAAATCACCTATTCGCATAAGAATGTAGAGAAATAGGCACAAGTGCCATGTACATTATAAGATGAGACTGTCACTTTCAGAAGTTCCGCTTTTAAACCCGTTTCCATGCGTTGCTTTATTCATCCTATTTTTTTTTTTAATAACGCAGATCTAGCTCAGAAAGCAACAGATTGACATATAGAGAGCAGCCCGTGTTACGTTGGGATCTAGGGGGAACCTTTACACGTGCACTGGGCGAGCACAGCACTTAGTGGACGCATTTGTAGTGACCATTTGGTAGTGCAATGAAATTCGAACAAGGAATGCTGACCGGGGCCAAGGCTAGAGATAAGAGTGCAGGGAAGGCTGGAGTTTGGGGATGTGCATGATGTTGGGTATGGATGTCAGCGCACAAATAAGTGAGAGCAGATCCTTTAACACACATATAATGGCCATACCACTCCCAGAGCCACTCAGGGCCACTCCTAGAGCCACCTAGGGCCACTCCCAGAGCCACTCTGGGCCTCTCCCGGTTTCATCATTCATTTGTAAAGTAAGGCTTCCCTAGGGAGGGGAAGCTCTTAAACAGGTCGTGGCACAGTTCATGTAAGGTAATAGACATTTAAAGATTGCAGATGAGATGACCATAACAAGGTATCAAATATACTACCTACTAATGTACATAGTATGTTTGATACCTATAGTACTATGTACTCACAAGGTACCTTTTTTTAAATTAACAGATAAAATCACGTGGCTCGTGATTTTCTCAAAAAGGGATACATCATTGTAGTTACCCGAGGGACTTAAAACCGAATGCTTTCTAACATACCAGGTCACTGAGATCTGCAGCTAAAATGTGCAGCTGTTCTATACAGCCATTCTACCTCTGGCCAAGGCCACACAGACCCTTCCTTCTTAGGCCCAGATTAATTTGACGAAACTGTCTAAAAACACGCTGCCGCTGCGGTTTCTGGGCGTTGTCGTGTCTGCTGCTGTACTGACAACGCACTCGCCTCGCCAGATAAGCTTTACACGTGGGTAGAGCGTCCTCTGGCATTCCTCGGCCCTTCAGAAGTGGTTGCCTGGGGCATTTCCTGCATCTCGTATTTACCGACACCGTGTAGTTTGCATGCGTGAATCACCGACGCTACTCTCACTGCCGTGACTCACCATGCAGAAAGAGCAGACGCAGATTGCATCAGGCAGGATTGAGGGGTGTGTGAAGGGGAGGGCAGGGAGGAGGCGAATAGGTGCTTCTGGCTGGCGAGCCCTGTCATATGACGAAGAGGGAAGGAAGCTACACACGCCTGAACCGGAGATGGGCAGGACCAGCCATTTCAAACTGCCACTGTGACAGAACCAGTACTTCAACAAGGCAGGTGTTCCCCTGCACTGAGTACCTACACCTCTTTAATTTGAAAGGGAGAGTGCCTGCACTCCCAGCACTACTGCAATGCATTTAATGAGAGAATACCTGCACTTCTCTATTTCCATTCAAAGCACTGGGCAGACATCTATGGTACCGATGAGGAAAGGCATGTGAAATTAAACCCTGTCCGTTTTTGTTGGTGGCTCGCAAAATACACGGAGCACGTATTTGCTTTCTTGGTGCAGTATCATCAGTATACGTAGCTCTGACATCACACAGCCAGTCAGTATACAGGCAGCCACAGGGAAACTTTTAAATATTGGCCAAGTTTATAGCAAGATGGATAGAAAGATAAAGGCCGTGTAGTATGTAGTATTCGGTATCGCGCGCCGTGGTAGAGTGTTAGGCGCGCGATGCCTCTAGGTGTTAAGTATTGTTATGTATTGGTATTCTTTCAAATGTGGCTCGGGGCATGGCGTTCTTCTCTATAAACCTACTTTCTACTCACCGCGATTCCTGCAGCTTATTTTAGGCCGCTTTCACAGCACGACTGCATTATTAAATATTAAGCAACAGCATTGCAATTAACATGTGTATGGTCTGCTCGACGTGCATGCAGTCTAATGGTAAAAGAACGCCTATAGAAGTCAACAAACATAAACCCCTCCGCTGATTCGCTCTAAGACTTCATCTACTACCCTAAACTCCGTGTAGTAGGGGGTATTCGGTATCGCGCGCCGGGTAGAGTGTTAGGCGCGCGATGCCGCTAGGTGATGTGTAAAGTATTGGTGTTCTTTTGAATACCGCTCGGGGCATGGCGTTCGACTCACGGGCGTTCCGATGGTATTAGGACAGTTGCCGTCTGGACGTTTAAGTGAGCGGGCGCTCATGCTACGGGTGGAGTGTTTCTGTGAACTTAATAAACCTCAATAAGCTTACCGCGTAACTGTGCAGCTTATTTCATCTGGCGACGATCGGGATTTGCTCCACCCGCCGGACCACGCGGATTTTGGGCCGTCCTTCAGGAAACTCGACTTCGGAAGTACGGGTGGAGTGTTTCTGTGAACTTAATAAACCTCAATAAGCTTACCGCGTAACTGTGCAGCTTATTTCACTCCAGTGTTTAATTTTAAAACTTGTGTTTATAATTAATAAGCTGAAAATGAACAATTAAGTTAGATAGTATACGACTTGAATGGGTGTATGATTGTAATGCTCGACACGGCAAGGCCTAGGACACAGGCGTGGCTCAAGCCCATGAAAGCTGATGTGCCAGTCTTCACACCCTAGGCTCTGAGGCCAGACACTCTGCTATGGGGAGATAAGGCCGCACAGGCCTGAATGTGGCTGATCTAACTCGCACGAACAGCAGCATGGATATGGCCGGATCCAAAAGGCGCGGTGATCACACTGAAACAGGGGCTGGGAAATGAGATACAGATTTAGAGAGAATGAACGCTGCAGCCTTCTTTAACTTCCTCACTGACAAGGGGCAGCTTCCCCCCAGCACTGGAACAACTGTACTACACACACCTCGTTACCTCACACAGTGAGCCTTTATTATTACTTTTACATCTTATTACTATGGGATTCGTAACAGAATCATGCGACACCAAGTGATGGGATACGAGGAAAATATTTAAACTGAATACTTGTTCTACTGTATTGTGCATGCCCTTTCTGAGATCTAGAGTGCTCTTCAGATGGCAGATTTAACTTTTGTTTGTTTCAGGTTATCTTTGTGGAAAGAATGTTGTTTTGCATGCATCTCACAAGTGTACTGATAGTGTGTCACACTAAGGCACGGTGTGTGATATGAAAAAGTGAGAGGGATAGAGTTACACTTACACATACCTATCATAACTACCTTACTGAGTTTCTTACTTCTTGGCGGCTTCAACAGGGGTGGATCCATCCAGGATCGGCAGTTGTGGGCCTAAAGTGCACACTGAGAAGTGGAGACGGCATAGCCCAAGGATACCCAGAGGCATGACAATTACGGGAGAAACAGGAGTGGAGGCAGTGTAACCTCTGAATCAGGACAGCAGCTGCATGGTTGCATGCTAATAGAGTCAATCTCTAAGCAGCTATGGGACAGCCCAAGGATCATCATAGCTATGACAGCAGTGGGTATAACGCGGTTCACCCACAGGCAGAGATGGCACATCCCTTAGATGATCGGAGTACCATGGTAGAGGGTCTACGGTGTCCACTCAAAAGCAGATACAGAAGAAAACAAAGATAACCATGGTCACACCCAGAAGTGGATATAGAGCAACCCCAGATATCACATTAGCCGATTAGTATACTGTTGACAATGGTCATCTGGATGTCGACTGTGGTGTGCTCCAGATTGCAGTCAATGTGAGAGCCCCACATTTTCACCCGACAAGTCTATTTACCAGACCCCAGAAGATGGCGTGCCAGTTTGTGTTGGAGAGGGGACAAGCCAAACTGGGATGGGAGGGTGGATCACTGGAATGGGCAATAGGCCTATAAGTTCATGGGGGCGAAGTGGAAGAATGGAGAGAAAGAAGAAGGGAAATAAAAGAACCACCTACAGAACGAGTACACAAGAGGAGCCGAGAATGCCAGAGCTGAGTAGGAAAGAAGTAGCAAAACAAAGATGCATATCAAAGATGGTGCCTGGCTGATGAAGGTTGACATACCCCACAACCGGTCCTTGTTTCCGGTCCAGGGAGGACCTGGCTTAGCGGTCTGGACTGTTCCCATGAGGTACAGGGTCAAGACTGATTTGCATAAGGCTGGGTCCAAACTGGGGTGGCGTAGTAGGCAAGGGAACAATGGATTTGGCCCAGATCTCTTGACTGGGGGAGAATGTTTGGATCGGTCAGCATTCCGTCCATCATTTGTTGCAGTTATACTGGTCTACCAGCACAGCACACAAGGGGCTGACACCACCACAAATGTTTCAAAGTGTGCATGGCCATATAACTTTATAGAAGAAATGGACAAAAGAATGTAGTGATATAGATTGAAAAGCCTGTGCTATGATAGCAGCTTACACGGTTCAGTAAGCTCATAGTAAGTCATTTCTTAAACAATGTTCTCTGCTCAGTTACACATGGTCACCTTAATGTCAAATTTGGTATATTCTATCTTACAGTCAAAGTCAGAGCCTCACAGTCTTGTGCCCACAGGCCGTGGACCAGTCACCAAATATAGTAAAAGAAGTTATGCTTGCATCCATTTTTATGTGTAGCAGCGCAAGTGCATGAACCACCCAATAACATGTTCTATAAAATATGGCAGAAAAGGTTAACCTGAGATGGTGATCACAGCAGTATCCTAGTTGTGTTTTGCAGATTTCCATTCTTCCATGCCCAAAACGACAATTTATGAGTTTTTTCAATGAGTGGACATGTTCAAGCAGTAAGCAACAAGAAAACTGTTTTATGATCTATATTGTGCTGTGTTATTTGTTTTTAATACACCATTAAAATCCAACTGTAGCTTCAAAAACATTTTTGTAGTATTATTTATTTCTAAAATCAAAATATTTTGAAATTCTCTAGGTGAAGCAGAGAAAGATTTCAAATGTGCCATATTATATGTTATCATTAACCACCACAGGGGCAGCCCAAACCACCTGAACCAGGGGCATTCAATAATTATTACAAACAAAAAGGTTCAGAGTGTACAATTCTAAAACAAATATCCAAAAGCAATAAAAACATGAATTTATGTAAGCAAAAAAGGAAAAAGAAAAAGAAGAAAAAAGGGGAAAAAAGAAGAAAGAGACCCTAATAGAAAAACATACAAAATGTATTCAATAAAACAGCTCAGTGTATTAAGCTGGTACATATAACATAAGAACATATACATGACCAGACAGGTGGCAGACAAGGAGATGAGTACATAACAAGGGAGTTTACCCTCCCCCTCTCCTGTCAGACTGAGTCTGGCGGTAGTGCTGCTACTGTGCTGGACACTTGACCCTCCTCCAAGCCATCGTGAAGCTCCATCCCTAAACGGGCACTGGGGCGCAGAGAGCCTCCACGCTGCCAGAGGATTACTGTACCTCGCATGTCAACAACTCCAACCCAGCGCCCTACACAAGTACCACAGCCTGCCGCGCTGGGCAGTGTCTGAACCATAGAGACACTTATGCTACATATGGTCAGTTCCTCGGTGTTATAAGAATGGCGTTTTACACAGTGTTTCTGCCATTACTAAGAGATGTGGGTAACAGATGCTAGCGCGTGCCTTGGAGAGCATGTACTATCACACCCAGATTTAAACTAGCAATGACACAGACTGTTCCCATTCCACGGTGAGTAACACCGTAGTAGCCAAAATATTGAAGAAGAAGGTAAAAGGTTTCTTAGCTGCTTGGGGAACTGGCCACTCTTACTCTCAATAATTACTGCACACGTTTTAGTTGCCGTTTTCTCGAACTAATCACTGTACAACACATCATAAATCAACCGGCCAAAGAAAGTTTATACAGCTGGCACGAATCAGCTGCCCCGATAAAAATACTCTGCTATTTATAATTGATTACAGTCCACTGATGTGATTTCACAATACCCCTTGCCCTTACATGACACTCCGTCTGGTGGCGTTAAATATGTTACAGGTCTATCAAGTTGTACAAATCCCAAATCAATCTTTATTTCAAATCAAATTCAGAAGTCCTACAGGCCTGGCGGATAGGGGGGCAGGTTTGAAATTATCAGTAGTGAATAGATGGTCGGGTGGCCGCTCTGGACAGACTGTTTCAAATCCAATGCCTGCACGTCTGTCTGGAGCTTTGTGAGGCGAGCTGAGAGCAGATGGCGATGCCTGACAGGGGCAGCTAGTGGAGGCTCTAGGAGACACACAGGACATTCACATGACCATGGTGTGTCTGCCTGCTCTTTTATACACTCAGTCTCTATTTCTTACTCAGACGTGGCGTCAGTCTCACGGTTATCAGAAATATGTTGCCATGCTTCTGGTTTTTGGAATATCTAAGCTGTCGGATTTCTCTCCTCCAGCGGAAGAGCTCCCACAATTCTACATATAAGGCCAGATCCAATGGGAAGCCCACACTCGAAGACAAAAACACTAAGAGACTTCATTAAAAAAAAAAAAAACATACTCCCGCAGGCACTGCCAGGGTACGAGTGTGTCCCCGCAGATGCCGTACCTACCACTCCTCCCTCTTATGTTTGTGCATTCAACACAGTGGTTCACAATCTCCTTGTATCTTGATTGTTGCAATCTTAATGGCAATGGTGCTGGGGTGGTCTCGTGGGTGGCTTAAAAGTCCCACAGGCAGAGTTTGTTACAGGCCCCACAAGAATCACAGCTCATTTTGCCACTGATGGTCTGTAAACCCATAAGTGGTGCCATTGGAGCTACAAGTGCCCACGCATGAAGGCAGATGTTCTTTGCTGGAGCCCAACGCTTGCTATTGGCACATGGCCAGCAATCAAACGCGGACTCTATGAAACAGGCATTTGATAGGCCACATTTTGTAGTACAATTGATCTTTTAATCCCTGACATTATCTACTCTTCCACTACTCTCTCGCCCTCGCGCCCCATAACCTGGCGAAGCTACAGAATCGCCCACCCCCACCACCTCCCATAAACACACACAACACCACCCTCCAAATCGCCCTTCCATGCCACATATAACTCTTTTCTGGAGAAAGGCACAGTGTCAGTGCTTTAAATGGGCAGGTACTGTCTGGTACCGAGTTCCTGCACTCAGGGCTTTAAGTGGAATGAAAAAATGGTGGGGTCTCTCAAAGGGGCGTGGTTTGTATAATTAAGGGCGTGGCTTTAAAACACCTAAGCTAAAAATCAGTGCTTATCATAGTGTGCCGACCCACTAGTATTTTGCTGCTTCAGTCATTGCATTCAGACATTTAATACAAAAAGTAACATTACAGCTACAAGACAGAACTCTTGGATTTGTCAATTGTTATTAGTTGCATAAGATAAATAAGCAACAATTATAGCTTCATTGTATATAGTATTGAAAATGCTTCAGTTCTGAAATGATGAGAATGTGAAAGTACTATGAGTCTCTTTGAAGTTACATCAAATGCTGTGAAGGGTGGGGCTGCTATAGAGTTAAGATGTATTTTTCACCCTGATGGTGAGGGCAAAAACGGAGAGCCCGATCGTCCCCCGTCTCAGCACCTGCTTTTTAGAACTGCAGATGCTGAGCACTAGCAGGACCCAGCCCACTTAAAGCCCTGCCTGCACTTCTTTAATTTGAAAGGGAGAGTACCTGCACTTCTCAGCACTACATTGAATGGGAGAGAATCTGTACTTCTCAAGAGCAAACATACTTTAAATAGTGAGTACCTACACTTCTGTATTTCCATTTAAAGCACTGCACTGGGTAGTGTGTATTCAAAATCAATAAAAAACACATTAATCATATATGCATGATTAGCCTGCCACGCTTCAGAGGACTGCACTGAAGTATCAGTGGAATGTCAAACAAGAAAACTTGCTTTTCTATATTAGAACTTGCATCATAAAGAACACTGCCAGTCCAGGGAAGTGTGCAGTCAAAAAAGTGGGGGCGTCTTTAATGTGAACTCTGCGGGATGCCCGTGCCACTAGACATCACCACGCAAGAGGTAAACTGGGCGAACAATTAACAAACACTTCAGAAGAACGCTCCTTTGCAACCACCTTCTTTGCAGCCTTCCTGAAATACGAAGGCCAAGTTTCAAAGTGACGTCTTACCTTCTCATGGTACCTCGGCTTTCTTATGGTGTTACTGGTGGGTGGGAGGGAGGCTAACTGGCAACTCCGGAAGGAGAGCTGCAAGTGGGACCCTCAGGTTTCCCTTAGAAATTACTCATTTCCAGGTGAATCGTTAGTTCCACTCTGAAACGCCAGAGAATTCTTCACTTTCCCAGGAATATCTCACTAGAACATCTGCTTGAAAAAGCAGATCTGAGGTACTGCCACACATATGCTTCTGATGGGCCATATCGGAATTGTGAGGCAGTCATCACTAGGAGGGCCTAAGTATTGATCTAAGAGGCCCTAACCATAAGTGACATAGTATAATAGCAACATATGATCTATGGAATGCCGAACTTTGTCAAACATTCGCCCCCATGGAGAGCAAAAAAAGGTGGATTTAACCCAGATCTGTGACTGGGTGAATGTTTGATTTGTTAAGCATAATTATGAATTGGCGCCCTAAGTGGGAAGGGTATGCTTAGACGTGGCGCCCATGCTCGCTATTCCACCAGATTGAAGTTTGCCTGGTTGATGAAGGGTGATACCCCGAAACGGGTCCAAGGATGCTTATTTCTGGTCCAGGGAGGACCTGGCTTGGCAGTTCAGGCTGCATTGTTCACATGGGGCGCAGGGTCAAGACTGATTTGCAAATGGCTGGGTCCAAACTGTAATGGCGAGCAAGAAGAGATGGATTTAAACCAAATCTGTGACTGGGGGGGGTGAATGTTCGATTGATCAACATTCTGTCCATGTTCTGTTCTTTTTGCATTACCCTAGTATAATGCTAGACAGCACCCCAAAACTGAATTAACGTTACCCTAGTAATTACATGCAGGAGGAAATAATGTTTTTTACAAGATTTGGGGAATGGCCTGTACACCATTCTTTCCACAAATATATTGAGCATCTTTACTGATAGAGAAAAGACACGTCGATCCCAGCTGATTTTTTTTTTTACTACAACAGTCAGATTTGTTTTGGCAACAGCACAGGCATAACCAACATATTCAACATCAAAAGTACAGCGCTTAGAAAAAGAAGCCCCTAATTATGGCATTGTCAAGCTGAAATCTTTTAAGCACTAGCGATATGTACAGGATTTTTCCTAATCTCGACATCAAGAAATCCTCACTTTTTGAAAAGGCGGGGGTGGTAGCAAATTACTTATGAAAAAGGTAAACGTACCTCAAATGTCTGGGGGAAAGAAAGGGAATTCACTTCTCTTCCCATCCACATTTCAACTGCAGGGCGAAAATCATTTTGGAAAGAAACCCAGATCCCCTAACATGCAGATTACTCTAAACGGCGTGACTCTGAATTACCTGGCATACCCCTGACAGAGTTCGACTGTACACAAAAAATGTCTCTTATGTATGTCTTCCTCGCTCCTGCGCGCGCCTGAGGCAGCTGCATAACTCGAAGTATGCAGCGTTAGTACACGTTTCTCTCAACTGAGAGCACAACGAGAAAGATATTCTGTTGGCACTTGCGAGAGCCTTTCTAGCAAAAGAACAAGCACTATTGTGAGTGTGTGTGCAATATAAAGGAGGGCACAGGGGCGACAAAGGGTTAAATAAAAAACACGGAAGTAAAATCGAGCGACATACTCTTCCGTGCTCTTATAACCACGCTGATCCCGCATGGTCAGCCTATTTATATGTATAAACCAGAAGTAGAGTGCAGATAAGAATGAATGAGGGAAGATTGTGTATGGGTGTAATAGGGCGAGTCTGGCGATACAGTCTCTCCGGCCAAACAGAGGGGGCTCCAGAACAGTGGGTGATGCAATCTCCCTCCATACTTTCACCCCTGGCCATGCTTTGGATACGTTTTCTTTGTTCCAGCCGCAGTGAGAATGCGCAAGAGACGGTGACACATTTCCAGTAAAGCAGGTTTTCCGGCCTAGACCGGATTTCCTACAGTACAACACATAAATGGCATTGATGATAAACGAGGCCGCGCAAGTCCACGTGGGCCTGAGTGAACAAGGAAGGGAACAGAAGAATACATTATAGAAGCATCCGCGCGTCTTCCGTGTGCTGTTTGAAAGAGTAGACATGGCGCTGCTGTGTAGAATCCATTGCGTTTATTAATGAGGAAAGATATCAGGTGCCAAGTGTGTGCGTTGTTGTTTTCGGGAAAACAATTAAAATGTGCTTTTCGACGACCAAAACACAAAACAAAAAGCACCCTTCGCCATGAACAAATTATGTACTGACAGAATGGTAATCTACCGCCAGGGTAGATTTATGGTACAGGTATGAGTAAATTAAAGTGAAGTGTGTAATGAAATAAAAAGTCACCCATTTACAGACTAATGAGCAGAGGATTTATCCAAGGGATTTTGCGGGGTCGATGGCAACGGAGACGCACCTGCTAATACAGAAGAACTCATTCTCTGCTCTCTTCGCCTCCCCTTTAGAGACAACAAACGAAGTTTTTGGGTCATGGGCTGTGTAGATTGGCAGGTGAGTGGTAGCCTACTCCATCCTTGAGCTCTAAAGTCATAAGGCGGATACTTTTGTGTGAGCTATAAAAGTATTACAGCACAATATAGGGTGCCACGTCTCTAGGTGCTGTGCACATATATTAGAGTGCATTTGTGGATGGTGGATGCAACGCTGTCATTTAGAGTGGCAGCTGGTGAGGGGATCATCAAGTTTACAGATAATCCCACTCTGTGCTTAATAGTGGGGCGCGTGGCAAATAGTGGCATATTAATGACATTGAGACTAAGTGATTGCCAAGCTAAAAGAACAATTTATCAGCATAAGTATCGAATTCAGAGTAAATAACACAGAACACAAACAACCCATTCAATCAAAACAAGTCAAACACCAACAACTGTGCTAATTTGTGGGATTACAAGTCATACAGGCACCTTAAAGCTGATACTCTAAAATCAAACAGACTCTCCAACTGTAACCCTTAATGCCACCTGTATGCCCTCCACATCCTCAGTGTGCCCCTGAGTTCAGTTGTGCTGTGTTTTTCAATATGCTCTTAGCCCTCTCGTGCCTCTCTATGTGCTTTGGCTACCCTTCATTGCCTCTTCCCCCATTGTGTAGCCTTTAGTTCTGACCTACTGTTTTCTCCAGTGCCAACACTCTGTAGCCCCATTCTTTGCTATGCACCTTTGCACCCAATAGCTGTCGTCCTCAGTGGACGCTCAAACCACCAAGTGCTTCACCACCTCTCATTAAGTGCACCATCACCGCTCACTGTGTGGTGCCTTGTCCCAATATGCCACATCATGACCACTAATTGTGTGCCAACTTGCACATTAATTGTATTCCAACATGCCCACTTACGTACGTACCACGATGTACACCTATGACCCTCCATTCTCCCATGGACGCCCAGGTGCCTCTACATATAACCTCTTATGAACCACCACAACCCCAGTGTGCCTGTCTGACTAGTGTGTGTACTCCACGCGTGTGACTTTGTGCCCTTTTTAGCAGTTTTCACGCTCCCTCTGCCCACAAGGTGCACGCCTCAGTTATGACCTTTCGTTCCCAGTGCTATGAGTGAGCAGGTACTATTCGGCACTGAGTACCTGCACCTTTTAGGAGCAGAGAGGTGTTCTAAATAGTGAGTATGTGCACTTCTATATTCCCATTCAAAACACAGTTCATACTCTGTCCCCTCGCCATGCCCCCACCCCCGGTACTCACAGACACAGAGGCAGGCCACCAGCTTGGCTGCGTCGTCGGGCACGGGGCAGCTGGGGAAGAGCGGCTTGAGCAGATAGGTGGCGAAGACGAGCGCCACGATGTACTGCGAGGAGGGCCTGATGATGAGCAGCTCGATCCAGAGCTTGAGGAAGGCAGGCAGCGCTCCGTACACCTCCAGCATGTAGGCATAGTCGCCGCCAGACTTGGAGATGGTGGTGCCCAGCTCGGCGTAGCAGAGGGCGCCCACGATGGAGAAGACCCCGCACACGGCCCACACCACAAGCGACAGCCCCGGCGAGCCCGCCTCGCGCAGCACGCCCGTGGGCGTCACGAAGATGCCCGAGCCGATGATGGTGCCCACGATGATGGCCACGCCGTTCATCAGTGTGATGGTCCGCTTCAGTTCCACTGTCTCGGTGCCCGGCTTTTGGACTGCCGGGCCGCCGTTCTCCCCCAGCATCTTCTCCAAAGCCGGCCCGTCGCCCTCCTCAGAGGTGGGGCCGGAGTGGCGCTTCTTGAGGGATCCCGACATGGCGAGGATGAGTTAGCAGCGGGAGAGACGGTGACAGGGATGACAGCTCGGGCGGCGCTGCTGCGGCGGCTGGGATGGACCAACGGTAGTGCCAACGTTCCTTTTATTCTTCGAGTCAAGTGCGTCACTCACTGATGCAACCCGGCATTGTGCGCGCCAGAAGCGCCGGTGCCACCTTGTGGCCACGTAGCCCGGTGCAGCTCACGCTTGGTGTCTCTCTGCCGGGCGGCCGCCTCGAGTCGTCGCAGTTACCACAGCTGTGTAATACAGGCGGAAAACACTGGGTAACAGCAGCTTGGGAATGAGAGTGAAGTCCGGTGCTTAACGGCATCCCTGTGAAGTGGATAAAGAATACATTATTTTACGAGGGTGATGCAGGTTTGAATTAAAGTCCATCGAGGCTTGTTGCATTTTAGGAGACTGTATAATTAACAAGCATTAGCAAAGCCAAACGGTCGCGCCTATTCCAAATCTATTGGCCTTTGCCAGTATTTTGTTTTTACCCGTGTATGGTATAATATATTTTGTTATTCATTGTATATTATTGTATGGCCTGTCATTATATAGTATGTTATGTTATGGCATGGTGTTGCCTGTCATTGTATGGTTTGGTATGGCCTGTCATTGTATGGTATGGCCTGTGATTGTATACTATGGTATGGTTGGTGTTTTGCTGTTAATTTTAATGAGTCATTATTATTGTGTGGTTTTTCCTGAGACAATAAAGGGCATTTAAATAACTGAGATACCGGATTTGTTTTTAGAAATACATAATTTATTCAATATTCCAAGTAGTTGTCAAACAAATGGCAATTCTCGCATTAGGTACTTTCTGGTACCGGCCACACATGGAAAACTAACTATGTGAAAAGAGGAATAAGCATGTTCGAATGAGCTGCTGCCTGTTTATACAGCGCACACCGTATTATTAATCGCCTCTTGGCACTTGCATAGTAGGTGTTTTACTTATGCAATACTACGACACTCCTGTAGATTCTCTTGGAAAGAGGAACGATTGAATCAGCAGAGGTGGTCCTACATACAGAGTTCAACCCACTGAGCTACTACACTTAGTATCTATCGCTATCAATGTCAGTTATGTCCTGCTCTCGGTGCACACACTTCTTGTCCTACAGCAATGGTGAGGCACCAGGCGGCCCCTGCGCCCTCGTGGGGGCTGGATCGATTTTAATCCAGCCTGATATCTCTAAAGTGGAATAGTTGAAACAGGGACTGCAGCATTTTGCTAAATCCTGGGGGCGCAGAGTCGAGTCCTACCACACACTGCTTCCTCCATACCCAGGACAGACCAGCAAGGGCACAACTACCAGAAAGGACGTTGCAGTTCCCACTGCAGGCGCTACTGCTTGCTAGATAGCTAGCTCAGTGGCTTAATGTACAGACTGCAGAGACATGAGTCCGCCCTAAAGGATGCTGCCTCGCTCCCACTTCAGGCACTACTGCTTGTTAGATAGATAACTCAGTGGGTTAAAGTGCGCATTGCTGAGACATGAATGGGACCTGAAAGATGCTGCCGTGTTCCCAGTGCAGGCACTACTGCTTGTTAGATAACTCAGTGGGTTAACATACACACTGCTCAGACATGAATCCGACCTAAAGGATGCTTTCGCACTCCCAATGCAGGCACTACTGCTTGATAGATAGCTCAGTGGGTTAACGTACCCACTGCATAGACATGAGTCCGACCTAAAGGACGCTGCTGTGCTCCCAATGCAGGCGCTACTGCTTGTTAAATAGATAGCTCAGTGGGTTAATGTACACACCAAAGAGATACGAGTGCAAATTAAATAAAGGTCATTTTGCCCACGCATTTGCTGACTTGTTTTTCTGAACTCTATAATTTCAGCAACATTGCAATGACCTTTTTTAAAAAAACGATTGTTGATCCGACTGTGCACACACATTTCCACAACTCGAGTGTTATTAAATCAGCAAAGAAAACCAAACTGTCTTTTTAGCCATAAACTAACAGGCTGCCATTAGATCTTCTTTGGAAATGAAGGATGACAAAGTACTCAGAGGCTCCAGGGGAAACTCGCGCAACTGGGCATCTAATTATTTTTGGGTTTCACAGAGACCCAACAGAGCACTTAAGGTGGGGGGTCTGGAATTTTCAAGAGTGGTGAGGTGTAAACATATTCCATGTATGTAAAGAACTTTACCTACCTCTAATAAGCATCATGCATATACATAACTCATATGCATTGAACATGACTGCTGGAATACTGAAACAAGATCAGGCACTGCAGGTTCAACGCGCCACCAACGTGCCTCAGGTTGAGCCAGACTGATTCCAGGTGCTTGTTCATGCACCAACAGTTCACCCTGCCATGAGTTCCCAGGTTGATGCTCGTTGGAAGGTTATGCTTCCTGGTGTTAATAATTTGTATGTACGTACAGCAGCTTGGTATGCCATATGGAAACTGTCTGGCATAACAATAGCTTTTCGTAACCTGCTCCAATGTTATTCCATCACCGGAAAAAAGTTTTACATGCCAAGTGTATTTTTCCGTTCTACTTACAACCATTGCAAATGCAAACATTTTAATCAATGCGGGAGAAAGAGAGTGCTATTTGAGAAGCTAATGCTGGGATCACTGGGCTAGGCATGCTTCAGAGCCACTGCAAATATTCGAAAATACGCTCTCACTTTGAAGTCAGCCAAAAGCAAATTAAACACCAGGCTCCCTGGAAGACACAGCCTGACATTTGACCTCAGTCTTTGAATGCACATTAAATGTGACGAGATAAGAACAAGATTGGCAGACCTGTTTACAGATAGGGAGCCGTCGGAGGGATACTGGTAAATAGGGTTTTAGCATGAGATGGATGAAGTGATCCTGGAGAGCCTAAGACAGCAAATGAAAAAGCAAAACGTGAGTTACAAAGCCAATGGCAAGCAACGGGCAGAATGCATTCCCAGGTCAACTTGTGAAACTCCCCAAGATGTTTTTTGCATACTACACAACTGAGCTGTCTGGTGGGCTGCGACCTAAAAAAGGGGTGACACAGTTTGGACCGCCACCTGGTGGGCACTTGTGCTGCCCTGTGTTTTTATGCATATCTCAGTACAAAAATGGGAAAGGTTGTGAAATTCGATTTTGTTCCCATAAAAAATAAAAAACAGCGGTAAAACTATTTGAGGGCTGCTTAAGTTATTATTAAAGCAAGCAAAGGACTAATTGCACAATACCGGATAATACCGCAATTTTTACACAAATTCTTTTACTGGCAGCTTTTGGCTCTTCCAGAGCAGCAAAACATGAACAAATGGCCTGTATGTTTTTTATTTTTCTGAGAAAGGTGGCAATCCTAGTGACACAGACCAAACAAGTTTGAGTTGACAGGCATTAAATAGTAATAACAAAACACCTCGAGGGTGCCAAGTGTTTGATCGCCTGACAAGGTTCGCAAAGAAGAACATTCAACTGAGCAGACTGCTTAAGCAACTGACTTTCCGTCTCACTATAAAGGCGCAGAAGAGACAACTTGACAGGTATAGCGTCTCATGACCAGATGGAAAGATGTTCTGCCTGCCCTGTTTTTAAATTGTTCTATTCTATCCAATTTGGTTTCATTGTCTGCTTTTGAAATGCATACACCAAAATAGCTATGCAAAGAGGCAGCCCACTGGGAAAATGGTAAAGAAATCAGGAAAAATAGCACATAGTGTAAAGGCACAATAACACATGCCAAATGTTATGAATCTTCACATACCACTAATACAAAATACCGGTGTCTTTCCTAAAGGATGAAAAAATACAACTGTATTAGCAACTGAATATAAAAAAACACTAACAAAACATTTTTAATTCATTTTAAGAAACTTGAATTGCTACCAAATGTATTGGTGTACCAGAACGTAGAGCTGCTAGACATGCGGTCTATGGCATGAAAGAAGTACTTTTTGACACAATGTAGGCATTCCACAATAGCACGAAGAGCTGTCAAGCCATCTCACTGCAAACTCTGAACAAACAGCTCAGGGTGTGGCAGGCCTCCCTTTCACTAGTGGTGTGTCAGGACAGAATCTAGAACATTTGCTGCTCTAGGTGAAAATGCTCAAGTTTGTCAGTCACACCACCCCATTCTTGATTCTTAAACACGCACACACCCACACATACATATAAACACCTTCTTAACAATCTCCCCTCCCTCACTCGCCATACTTTCTGTCACACCCTATTTTCATGCAATGGTCTACATCTGCCTTTTCCTGGTTCTCTCGCCATTGCCTGCTCAGTAATAATGTTTAATGTTCCCACCAGTTTCACTTTTCACCTGATTATATGTACATTGTCCTACTACCGTCAGATTGAGCATACTTTCTAAGAATGCACAGCTAAAGAAGTCAATAAATCATTAAACATATCTGTTGCACCCTTAACTGGGACTAATGGAAATAATACTTTTAGTAAGATACATGCAACCTCATGATCTCATGAGACAAGAACAATGAAGCCTCCATACCCTTGGGTCATCTACCCCACTGGCACTAGGTCAATAGCTGGGTCTCTTCACACAGGTCTGCCTGCCTCATAGTTCTCAATCTTTCAAAAATTTAGAGAGTCTCTTTAGAAAATTAACAAAGAGTGTAAAATGTTGATTTTTTCAGAATCTTTCAGTGAGTTTTCCTAAAAAAGTGATAGTTTTCCAGCGGTGCCGTTCACATTGCAAGCCAAGGTCAACACTTGTGTACCTGCCATGCAATCTAGGAACATGAATTAAGGAAGAAAAATTGCTTTATGAAGTGATGCACATACTGCTATTCTAAATATGTTATGCACGTTAAGTGATGTTAGATACCTTTAGAAAACGTGGCACAGATGCATGGTCATGTTGCATTATTAACACCGTGAACTTGTGTTTCTATTAGCAATGTATAATGCAAACAGAGACAATAAATATTCTCACGTAGAATTATGGAAACGTATTTAGATGTCATATTCATCTTCTGTAAGTTTCATGCATCTCTTTTACATTTAAATGACAATTACGCATCGAAATTACTAAAAAAAATAAGTTATTTGGTTTAGCGCATCAAAAGGTAAATTTTTCATTAACAAACAGCAACTGAATTATGATGCTTTCATTTTTTTAAGCGGTAATGGTTTGATATTAATACTCAAATAAAAGTAAATTAGCCCATGTGTCTTTTTCTGAAACATGTGCATTGGCAATATTGCTTCCTTGCAGACATGAAAAGTGTTCTCCAAAAAATAAGTTTGCTCCCCACTAATTACTGCCACCCCAGAAAAATATCTTGGTATCAAGTTAAGGGGTGTATATGGAAGTGTGTGTTATGTATTTGTACCTATATAGCGCACTTCTACCCAGAGGTCTCGTAGCGCTGTATTCATACTGCTGTGGAACCCTTCCTGGTTTTCCTATGAGATGTCCACTCCTGGGTACCCCCCAAGGTGAATAGGCACCAAGGCGAGAATTATCAGGTCTGGGGAAATTGAATCCAAGAGCCGCCAAGGCGGGAATTGAACCCTGGTCCCAGGCCAGACCTCTGCATCAGGGTCTGCCACTCTAACCATTGAGCCACACGTGTGTTAGTGTTTGAGGTTTGCAGCAGGTGCACTACATACTGAACACGAAGAAAACCCTTTGTCTGGAAGTCTGGAAAAGGCATGCCATCGATCTACTACAGGAAGGGAGGCTGATGCAGAAACCTGTTGGGTAATGGTTTCTTCCTGCCTGGGTTGAGGTGCTGCGGCCTCATTGGCTGACTGTACATGCATGAATGTGTTAGCTTGAAACAATCGAGGAGTTAGCATTAGTCTCTAACAGGAAGGACTATACCAGTTTGGGGATCAAGGGCTTAACAGCCAGGCACTAGGCCTCGTTGATCCACTGGCATGCAGATGCCACAATGGATATTATCTTAAACAAGCACAGAAGCATTTGTTCAAGATGATAGCGACTGTGAGGTGTATCCCAATACGCGTTTCATTGGTGGGCAGTGACTGAAGGAAACTGGGGGAATATTTAGAATGAAATGGCGCAGCGCGACTCTCTAAGCAATTTACCTGTGCCGTGCTGCGTCATTTAAAAAATGCAGGGATGTGCTGTATTGACAAGAATATGGTGCACCCCCTGAGTTTTCCCTTGTTCTGGCATAAAAAAAACTGCCTAGCACCAACGCAGGCACCCTTGCAACATGGTGCAAGGGGGCCTGCGTTGCAGGGATTATTACTATTTGGTAAACAACGTTTACCACAAAACTTTTTTCCCCGCAACGACCGCGTTTTAATTCCACATACCATTACTCCGCAAGTCGGAACAACGATTTGCGGAGGGGGGGAGATGGTGTTGGATTTAAAATCCAACACCTTCCCTAATGTTCACGCAGACTGGAGTTGGAATAGTAAATTAGACTGTTCCAACATCCTGCGCCCCCCCCCTCTGCAAGTCGTTGTTACGACTTCCGGGGTAATGGTATGCTGAATTACAACGCTGTCATTGCAACGACCGCGTTGTAATTCCCTGCAGGGAAAAAGACTGCGGGATAACCAGGCATATTCTTATTATTTACGAGCAGGAAGGGACACCTTCCTGCATAAAAACAATCAATGGTGTTTTCTTCCGTCTATGTGTGCTGCAGAATGCAGCAGACATGGAAAAAGCAAACAAGCATTGGCATAGCCAATAGGTCTCGGCTTTGAGACCTTATAAGTGTTTAGCCATGCAACAGGTGCATAACTAAATACTTATAAGGTCCCAAAAGCGAGACCTATTGGCTATGCAAAGCGGCCGTGCAGCCGCAAAACCAAAAGTAATGGCGGTAAAGCGCGGCGCGCGCGCCCGCGCACATGCACTGTAGCTCTAGGCTGGCCTGGTAGCACTTTTTGGAGCCCTCTCAATAAGTCTCGCCAGACCAGCGCATGCGCTGGGTCAGGCGAGACCTAAAAACGAGGAGAAATAAAAGAATTTCTCTTCGTTGTGCCACTCTAGTGCCTCCTTTTCAAAGGCATTAGTTTTTGGCGCTGCCTCAGATTTACAGATTCTTGTAAATCTGAGACAGTGTCAAAAAGCAATTACTGCTGCGTGGGAACTCCCACAGCAACACCAGTTGCATGTTCCTGTGTCGCAGAAATGTGCGGCAAGAAGGACCATATTTACAAGGCGGCATTAAGGCATGCAAAGTGACTTAGCGTTGCCTTGAAAATATGGAGCAGGGCATTGCGCCACCGGAGTGGTAGGAAAAAGTGACACTTATGGCGTGCAACGCCCTTGTAAATATGCTCCCTAGTTTCTTTAATTATGGGGAGTGGACCGAAGTACAGCTGGGATTGAGCTTCTACAAATAATCATGCAATCTAGTTCCTATTAAGTAAGCAAGTTTCTTTGAGAAGTCAGGGTCTACCATCAGTAGCATTATACAGTGAGCAAACCCTTCCACTGAGAAAATTCCACATGGCACACAAATAGCAACATCTAAGCAGTACTATAGTTAAAATAAATATGACAACATTCCCAAACCAATTTGGTTAAAAATAGCATAATTTAATGATTCAGGGATGATTTAGAGATTAGGTGTTACAGAAAAGAGCAAATTTAGATGCTTTGAACCAGATGAACGTAAACATCTAACCACACCAATGTACTGGCTGTGATTCTTACAATTGTTCACAAATGAGGCAGTATTTCTTTGTTTGCAATGAAATAAAGCAAATTCCCTAGGAATGAGAATAGTTCTTAAAGGATACTGTATTTGAAAAAGAGAACTTCAGGCACATGTAGCAGCAAATGTACTTTTTGTAGAAGTAGCTGATGAGCTAATGTTCAGACCTCTAAGACTGTAATTTCTTAAGGGATGCTCCAAAAGTCCCCCTAAAGGTCCTGGGAAGACTTCCTAGCTATCAGCTCAGTGGAGAAAATTCGAAATAGGCTCATGATTATGTGGGAGACATTGAATGGTGCAGGTGAAATCTGCACACCTTACCATGGGTGTATGAAGAAAAAATAACCTTTAAGATGAATTCATCTGTGTGCTATTCAATTTTTGAATGGAAGATAAGGAGTTTTTGTGCCAATATGAGTATTTAGAAGGGAGAAGTCTGAGTTTCCTGGTTATGTTTTAAATTCCTTCTGGATGTTTGGTTAATCAGTCTCCTGCTGACAGAATAATATGTGTGCAAAGGAGGTGATATGTATATTAGAAGGGAGTTTCAGTGACTTCAAGCATAGAACACAAGGATCTGGTGGGCAATACCTCGGATATATTAGTGATGTTGCATTGTCTTCACTGTGTGAATTAGTCTTGAAAAAGTTACATAAGTCACTAAAAACATGCTGAATGTACCTATTTTTAAGAAATGTACGATGAATCACTATATTTACGTTGAAGAAACTCAATACGGATATCGTATTGAGATGATAATTTCTCCTTTGTAATTTCATCAGTTAGCTTACTTTTTTATGGTTGTACTTACATTGAAATTATATACAGGAAATGTATATAATAGCATTAGAGGATTGTATTTTGATTATATTCAGATGATGTCATTCTATTTTCTATAATCTTATCATTTTGCTGATTGATTTATTGTAAATAAGAAATGATTCATATGACATAAAAAACATTGTTGAAATTGGGAAACAATAGGTGTTGTATTCTGCACTGTTAGACCTGTCAGACTTAGGGTGGTCTTCCCCCAATCTTTTTGCTTTTTGCCTCCACGTTTTGCAGAATCTTTTGCTGACCTTAGGACTCTGAGCACTTAACCACCGCTAACCAGTGCTAAAGTGCATGCGCTTCTTCCCTAAATGTGTGTAATTGCTGTATACCTAATTGACCTATTTAATTTACTTGTAAGTCCCTTGTAAGGTGGTATACCATATTCCCAGGGCCTGTAAGTTAAATGCTACCCACAAAAGTAGCCATTCAAACCCATCTCAGGCCTGCCATTGCAGTGCCTGTGTGTGCATTTTACTGACACCTTGACTTGGCATTTAAAACTACTTGCATTTAAAACGGCTTTACATTTAAAACTCCCCTTTTATTACATATAAGTCACCTCTAAGGCAGGCTCTAGCTAGCCCTAAGGGCAGGGTGTTATGTAGGTAAAAGGTAGGACATGAACTTTCATGCCTTGATTGTGCTTGTAGTGACAAACTGCCTATTTCGTCTTTCATTACTGTGAGGCCTACTCCTCTCATAGGTTAGCATTGGGAATTCCTTAATACAGGTTTAAGCTGTAATTTCTGATCAGAGAAATATTTCCAAATATATGTCTCATATATTTGGAAATGGTATTGACAAATCCTACTTACTGGTGAAGTTGAATTTAACATCACTATTTTAGAAATGCCACTTTTAGAAAGTGGTCATTTTTCTGCACTTACTGCTCTGTGTGCCTGACAGCCTAGCTCCAATAAACGTCTGGGTTGGTTGACAGTTACATTTTGTGCATTCCCTCTAGACAGGCCTGATGGCCTTGCCTGGGCAGGATGGACGGGAGGAGCTAACACTTCACTTGAATAGTCCGTGTCCTGCCCCCACACAAAGGACTGATTACCGTCCCACAGATATCCTGGTAGACAGGACTGGGTTGAAAGGGATACTTGTGCACTTCAGAGGGCTGATTTGAAGGCACCTACCACATCAAAGACACTTTTGGGTATTAGTACTGGGTCTCTGACTCCCCAAAATTAGACGCTACTGGACTTGTAACTTAAGCCATACCAGAGGAGCTGGTTTGCTCCTTAAAGGACTCAACTAGACTGCTGATCTGGAAGGCCTAGTTTTCGGTTTGTTGCCCTTCTGCCTGCTGCTCGCTGACTCTGCTGATGGAGAGCCGGACTCTGCCTTCACTTCAAATGATCTCCAAGGGCTTGTTGACTTGGCTGCTGTTACTTGAGACTCAGGGAAATCAAAGTCTCTACCTCTGCTCCTGTGCCTTGCTCTCTGGAAGTGGCCCAGATACTTGCAACATGGATTTCGACACACCTCCTGTCTGTGTGTAACAAAACCAGAGAACCGACCTGGTTGCAGTGGTAAAATCAGCTGCAGTGGTAAAATCAGCGCATCTCATCGGAACCAGCACTTTGCCTCCTGAAATCGACACATCGGACAGTGTATCGCCACCGCTGGAGCTTGGTGAGATCGATGCATCGCTCAGAATGCCATTTGACTCCAGCACCCCTCTTCAGACCTGACGCATCACTTTGACTGCGTGGAGAAGATCGAAGCATCTCATTGCCTGTGACCAGGAAAGGTACTTTGTTCACTGGGGCCTGTGTGGCTCCTGTAGCCTGCCTGCACTTCAAAGAGGTCGGCCCGATCTAAAGTAGCCTTTTAGCGCTATTTGCTTCTAAGCAATTTACTGCATTTATTCTTTGAAAATTCAATACCTTATCTTCTCTAGATTGGATTTTTGTCGTATAGGTCTTGTTTTGTTTATAATATAATAATATATTTCTATAAACCTGTGTGGAGTCTTTTGTGATGAATTCATACTATTACACAAGTGTTGTACAAGTGCTTTACACATTGCCTCTTTAGATAAGCCTGACTGCTCTGTGCCAAGCTACCAGAGGGTGAGCACAAGTTATCGTTTAGTGTGTATCTAGCTTACCCTGACTAGGATTGTGGCTTTTGTTCGAACAGGGTGCATACCTTTGCCCACCAGAATCCAAATTTCTAATATGCACCTAATATAGAATTTGATATTTGGGGTGCCCACTACATTATTCGTTTTTGCTAGGAAATAAGTCTTTCTACACGTTTGGTCAGGACCACAGCCAAACGCCCATTCACGTTAGTCATGCTGGATTTCTTTCAGACAGATCTCGCGGTCACTGCTTCTTGAATCTTCCATACTTCTCCCCCAGGAAAGAGTTTCCATAACAGAAAAGCTTCTCAAAGTTAGTCCCTGGATCCTTCAGTCATTGTGGGTCAGGGAGAAACCAGCTTTCCTGGCCCTCAGATAAACCCTTCATGTTACAGTATCTGATGATTAAATGTCTAACTGATGAGGGATGTAATTTCTTCTCTGGCACGCCAAAAGTCCAATTCACAGAAAAATGTTCAATCACCGCTCCCCTCACTGTTTTGCTAGATACAGCTGTCTCTGTTCCTTGCATCTTCAATACTTTATCCGTAGGGAAGAAGTTTCACAGGAGGCAAGCTTCTCCTAGTCCTATCCTATATCCTTTTGGTCCTTGTGGATCAGCAACAGATCCACTTCCCTGACCCTCAGAGAAAACTTGCAGGTCCAGAGATACAAGATAAAGCAGAGGTCACCACTACTCAGTCCATTACTAGACAGAGAGAATTCTTAAACCAGGTAGTCTTTGAACCTCTTCTTAGTCCCAAGCAGCTCCCATCTTTGAGAGTGATTGGAGCAGGGTTTATAAGGTGAATTTAAATGTAATAGATGAGTCTTTCGGAGGGAATCAAGCCAGAGTTCCTGAAGTTATGAAGAAACAGGCTTCGAAAGTCCACAAGTTAAAAAAGCATGCAGACTGTCTGCAGCTTCACTTTTAAAATAGCAGTTCAGCTCATGATACAATTTTTAAATATAAGGGAGTGCTAACGCGCATTTTAGATTTAAGCTGTATGCAGTTGGGCCTAACTTTGACAAGGTCGAGGCACACCTGACTTACACAGTGTTAACTTTATAATTTCAATTTTCTTACATAGGCAATAGTCAGCAAGTCAATACTAAGCTCACTACCCATTAGATGAGTCTGAGGGCACAGGGGGAGCACTTACTTTCAAAGGGGAGCTCATTCCCACAGAGACTTTGACCCACTGCTATAGCCTCATACTTTGTATGTTTAGCTGAAGATCACTGATTGTAGTC
This sequence comes from Triturus cristatus, assembly GCF_964204655.1. NCBI lineage: Eukaryota > Metazoa > Chordata > Amphibia > Caudata > Salamandridae > Triturus > Triturus cristatus. The sequence goes on along the minus strand of NC_140595.1, from coordinate 633,677,476 downwards.
CAATATATAGTTATACACCCAAAAAAGTATTTAGTAGACATTACTCCCCCATCAACTGACTTGAAAAAATTCGCATTCGTGGTTCACAATGCTCTACCTCTGGGTGCACCGCTGGGACATGTATAGTCACTGCCACTTTGGGAGAGGCGAGGAGTCCCTGCCGAAAAGAAGGTTTGGGGGGAATCTAATTACTTGACTAGTGTGTGTCAGGGGGCACTATGGCACATGAGGATGAGAAATAGGGTAACTGAGTATAGGTTTGTCTGTGTGAGAGTCAGACATTCTGGAGTGCCACGGGTATTTGTACCCAGTTGTGTCATGGGATACTATGAATAAACAACAAGTATGGCACCCTTACAGCTTGTGTATGCAGTTAATTCGGAGGAAGGCAAATTTGGGTTTCTGGGCCTGCAGTCCAGAATGTGTCATTTCCCTATGGCAATGAGCACAAAGAACAGCTAGGGTGGCTGTCCTGCTCCTGTGCAAGTAGAGCCTAATTGCAGTCAGATCCATATGGAGGAACTTAGTGGGATGATTGATTACACACTTGAGGCACTACTGGGATGTGCTTTTTTTGGTCAGACATGTCTCTTCTTGGTTCTTCTGATATTTGTAGAGGTCACTGGAGAAGAGACACCAACAAACGACAGAAAGTCACAGGACTTGATTTATTTGGTATAGTAAATAGTTAGCTAAAAATCAACAAATATTTCAGAATACTCCTGGTCAAAGAAACTATCCATAGTGAAGTTAAGCAGAATCGTTAAAAAAGGATGAGAAACCCCATAGAACAATATATTTGCAGGTATATGGCAGTACTACTCCCTGGGAAGTTCAGAAATGCTGTTAGCATCAAAAATGGAATTTGGCAGCGAGACAGAACCATCCACAAGCACATGCTTCCATGGAAGGGAAGAACAAAGTAGAGAAAGAGAATATGTTTTTAGTTCAGGTTACAGATGGCCTAAATATGGCCAGGCCACACCCCGGGCCCGAATAGGAACGTGGGCCACCCGATGAGTAAGTAGGTGCTATACAGAGAGTTATGAAGGATCAAGGCTCCTTTTCCCTGTAGGCTTTTCCTGCTAGTGATTCAGGGTCTGCCTTGAGCCTGATTCTGCTTCCTTTCTATTTGTTTAATTCAATTTTGTTCATCACCTTCTAAATCAATCTGCACAAGATTGGCCTTTCCCAATTGGTATTGACTCAGTTTTGTCTGATAATGAATATTGGAATTCTTGGAATCTTCTGGTGGGGACCCCCGCCATATCATACCTCAGAAAATATATTTTAAAAGTATCACACCCTATGGAACTTTTGTTTTGCAAAGCAGGAAATAGATTTATTTGTTGTTTTTTAACTTTGTCAAGTGGATGAGATTTTTCTGGGAGACTGTGAGGGGGACTTGGAGAAATTTTCTGGTGATGACTGCAAGTTGGTGCCAATGACATTGGCCCTCTAATGAGAGCGGTAATTGTACAGTTGTGAGTGCCCGAAAGATGTGTTTTTGATGCACCCAAGTTGATGTGTTTTTGGGTTGCGGGCAAGTCCAGGGCGTAGTAAGATGATACCCATACGCAAAACCAGATGTTGGATTCTGGGGTGTCAGTTTGGATACCTGAGGGAGTGTGAAAGGAGGGGATATGGAATTACTGTTGAACTCATGTCTAATCACTAGGGTGTAACTGACCCCACCATGTCACATTATTTGATCTAGTGGGGAAGTGTGAGTTATAGGATTTGAAGGGATGCTGTGGTTGCAGCGTAGAAGTCACTGGATATTCATTTGTTATAGATGTGCTTTTTGTTTTCAGTTTTTACCTTTAAAAGTCAGGAAAGCCCATCCGAAAGAGAAACTTTCCTTATTGGTATAAACAGATAAATACCGAAAAAAGACTTCCGTCCTCCAAAGTAAGGTGGCTGCCGCATATAAATATCGATGATTTTGAAACAACTTTAAATGTAATCAGAAAGTAAATGAAGTGAGTGGTAAACACATGGAAAACAATTCCACATACAAAAACAGAATAATGTCCATTACTGGCCCAGTTTTGTCTGGAGCACCTTCAGCCAGTCGTGGCTTTTTAACCAACAACAATTGCTGATCGAGTATTTGAGCCCATACTGATAAAGTACAATCAGAATTATACATCCCAGACTCTAAGGAGAAGTTTGTTAAAAAGTCACAAAAGAAAGAAAGTGTTACACTCGCCATTGGGTCACTTAGCAGCTGTGACTATCGCCATAATAGCAACATCACTTCTATGTAGGCATGCAAAGAATGCAGAGCAGCACGCTGAAAGAAGGAGTTTTCGGTATATTTAAGCACGCACAGATACAAATTAATCTGGTACAACCCAGGAAATGTGTAATTCCACAAAGGAATGTGTTAATCCCCCACCACTAGAAAATATTATAATATTAAGCAGGGATCATGTGAATGACATCCAACAGTGAGCAGGAGCTGGCTTAAAAAACAATAGTCACAGGAAAATAAAGCAGGGGGCCATGAATAGATGTGTAAACTACTGAGTCCTTAGAGCATGAAAGGCAGTGATTGTGGACAGTGTGTGAGGCTAGAGTTAAGGGAGTAAGCTCAACAGGGCACACGCCTGGGAGAGGGACATAGAGAGCTGCAATGACCGAGATAGAAACATCCATGCAAAGCACAGAAACACTGCTTAGCCAGCGAACACAGCTGCATACAAAGCCAGTGGGGAAGGGCAGATTGTTGTCCATGCTATAGTCTTGCTTCATATGAAATATGCAAGTTGTACACACACTACATTAACATATTTGTTTCGAATGCATCTGAAAACACCGTGTTCCAATTTGTTTATGGGGATGGGCTGATTTGCAAAAGTTAGCAAACCTTTGGAGTCTACTAATAATGAACTCTGAAAGCAGGAAACTGTAATCAGTGTTCATTTTAGCACTGCATGTTTTTGGTACTTTTCTAGCATTGGAAGAACCATTAAATTGCACAGGAATATATCAGGGTTAGATGTGAACATACACTGCAGTGTACACAGTTAGTGTATTTTATATGTTAGAAATTGTACACTGCTGAGATAGAAGTTTCTGATCCTGTACAGGTTTTAGAGTATAAAAGAGACGTGTTCTACATATGCACCTAGTTGGGTATGAGGAGTAGAGTCTCAGAGGAGCTCTTAATTAAGACTCGTGTAAATATTTGTGTGCATCAGGCAGGAAAATAGGTATCTGATGTTGTAAATGCAAACCCTTGATTGGTCCACAGTGGTCGGTCCACCTTTGAAAGGGAAATATGTAGTTTTTACGTTTGCCAACAGGTCTGTTTAAAAATGTCTTTTAGTGTTTAATGACTGCAGTAGGTACCTTGCCTGCAGACCACCAGGCCAGACATGTATTTACAAGCCTGGAAGGAGGCATACATTGTATCTGCTCCAGGAAGGCAGGCGGATGCAAGGACCGGTGAGGAAATGGTGTGTGCTTGTTTAGGGGAGGGGATTTCGAGGGGTTGGGAGAGGGTTGGAGATGTGCAGTGGCATTGGTGCCCAACAGTGTAAAGAGCCCACTGCAGATTAATGTTCGATGTTTGTTTACTTTTGCTACGCCACTAGGTGCTGTGATCTGATTGGTCTGGGCACACGTGTAAATGTGCTACCCATGACCATTAGAGGAGTTTAGAGATGGAGGGAATTTGAGGGATCTCTGGAGAGAGCGTAGTTTTGCTCCCAGATGCTGACTGTGGGGCAAGCCTGCAGGGCTTCTGCCCTACCAAGCCCAACATGGGTGGCAGGGACCTGACACTGAAAAGGTGCGTACCCTGTTAGGGCTTGATTACAAGTTAAGGTGCTATTTATCGCACCTGGTAAATAACGATACCCTGGTGTTCATCATTTATCGGGCGTGATAAATAGCACCTATCACGAGTTAATGGAGAGTAAAATGCGGATTTTGGTGTTTAACGCACCAAAAGCTGCATGGTATGGTAAATACTGCACACATTTCCACCTGTTAAGCTTTGGCCTGTTTGACCTGCTGAAATTGAACCAATGTTGGGTTATTTAACGCATCCGATAATTATCGGATGTTTCAAATAAAACCAAACTCATAATTCCGTATTGTGCGTAAACAGGGGTTTACGCATGGGATGGAATTAACCGCGCAACTTGTAATCAGGGCCTTAGTTTGTTACTCTCCACGTGACCAGAAGGACTGGGCCATCTAGGGACCCAAGGACTAGACAACTTGCTATCATGCCCACTCACGGAACTGGTGGACCAATTTCCTTGAGGAACTCCATGTCAAGGATCCCGTCTTTACCGTACGCTAAGATGCAGGAATTGGCAGAAGCTGCTGAACCCAGGGCTGCAGGTCCTTGTTGGGCAGTACTGTAGCGAAGTATAGCTAGTAATTGTTAAGGGCTACCAATGCCATGGGTGAGATACAGTCGCCCTAAGTGGGAAAGGTATGCCCAGACATGGGTCCCATGCTCGCTATGCCACAAGATTCAAGCTAGCCTGTCTGGTGAGGGGTGTTACACCTAAACCGGTCCCAGGATGCTTGTTTCTGATCCAGGGTGGACTCGGCCTGACAGTTTGGGCTGGACTGTTCCCATAAGGAACATGGTCAAGACTGATTTGCACATGGCTGGGTCTAAACTGGAATGGCGTGGCGTGCAAAAAATGATGGATTTAACCCAGATCTGTGACTAGGGGTGAATGTTTGATTAATTCAGTACTCCGTACATCATCTGTTCTTTTTGCCTGGGTGAGATGCAGGGCACTAGGACTGAGTGTTTAATCTCAGTGGTAGGTTCCTTCTCACAGTGTTTGGTCCACAGCCAAGGCCTCAAACCTTTGTATTCTTAGATGAGTATCATTGGCATTATGTTGACCCAGCCTAGGCATTTATGGCACATTACTTCCACACCTCCTCGCGAGACAAGTTAAGTGATGATCATTTACAGTTCACTACCCGGAGTTGATGGGACACCACCACTCAGGAAGGATCGCCCATCCCCAAGAGGAGGAGTGGAGGCAGAGTACTTATTGCACTAGTGGCAATGCCAGTGAGCCGCTAGGGCACGTGGGAATGAGGATGAAAACAGCTTGACTGAGAAAATGTTTTCCCATTACAATCTGAACCCTGATTTCTGAAGAGCCGTTGGCATGTTATGGTACAATTAATTCACCACTCTCCAACCGACAATACTGTGAATAAAAGATTAACACAACACCTAGCCATTTGTTGTATGTGTTTCAATAAAAGTTGCCTGAAGTTTTTTTAAGCTCACTATCCAGGATAGAGGCATGTTGATTTATATTGATTTATGTCCTGTCCTATAGTATTTGAAAATACCAAATAGTGGTCCCACCCCTGTGCAGGTAGCGGCAAACCATATTTACATTCGGGTTGAAGTATGCTACCTGAGGAGATAGGTTAGTGCACTCATTGGGAAACACTGGTTGATGTGTGGAGCCCGGTATCAGTTACATTTTAATGAAATGAGGGGAATGAGCCCACCTCACTCCATGTGCAGCCTGCACAACCTTTCTTCTCTCAGCAGCTCCTTGAATCCATGCACAGACTCTGTCTAACTCAATCCCTCTAGTCAACATTCTGTACATACGTTATTCTAGCGCCATAAATTCTCTCATTACCTTCCACCAATCGCCGTATTTAGCAGGTTCAGTATTACACTTTAAAATGATGCGAGAAGTCGCGACAAAGGTTGCACAGCGGATTAACATATTTCCAGACAATATGTTAGAACTAATGTCCACGATAAGAAGAAACATTATCAGCTTTAGGGGAAATGCAATTATTGGACTCACTATCTCGGAGATCTGATCAAGCACCAGTCTCCAGAAGGGATGCAGGGACGGCAATAAACTAAGCATTTAGACCTGATGACTCTCCATATTTCACTTATGGAAAGAATTTTCTGCTCAGGGCTGTGGGTAGAACTGTGTACAAGGTAAACTAGTTGGAAACAGGATCATGTACCCAATCTTACCTCTATTACATACCCATGGGCATAGCTACCATTGGTGCAGCAGGAGCATTGGCACCTGGGCACAGATGCTTGAGGGCCATTTTCTTTCCTTGCACCAGACCCATGGCATCCTTGCTACGCTACTGGACATAACTGTTTCAACTCCAAATAATGGACTATTTCTCGCAATTTACTTCATCACTCTCCAGGGAACAGTTCAACATATAGGCAGAATGCTTTGACAACTTTAAGAGTCTTGACAGTGCTGCAATAATTTGCTTGAGTAGAGTGTCCACATCAGCTGGAAAGTATATGGAGCCTTTTTAATTCTGCTCAGGGCCACTGAAATTATGCAGCAGTAGAGAGTCAAATTACGCGGCAGGATTGAGTAAATTATGTGTCAAGAAAAGGCAAATTATGCAGTATAATGTTGTATATTTTATGACAGTATTACTTCATTGTTACGTCATTTTTAATTTTGTAACACTTACTGGGCATTGGTTGCTCCTCCTTAGTACCAGTTTGACACCTTTAACACCCAAATATAGCAATAAGCAACAAAAAGGTGACAAGTCCAGCTTTGCAAATGGCCTTCCACTGAGCGGCAACACATGTTGCTGCATTTTTAGTAACTTTTGAACCGTTTGAGCTAGGAACACATTTTTGTAAAAAAAAAATTAATTATGTGGCAGGTGATGGGCAATGGGTGATGCCGCAGATCTATAATTATGTGAAAATCGCTGCAGCCACACAATCACACAATTCCAGTGGCCCTGATTCTGCTAGAACAAAGTGCATGATGTAATCAAAAATGTGAAGGTGAAGCAGTAGAGATGAGCTCAGAACGATCCCACAGCTGCGTGGGATCATGGGAAGGATGCAGGAATCCCAGATGGTGGCATCTGAACTATCTACATACTCTCTTCGGAAGCCAGCAAAGAGTTGGCAAAAGCAGTGAAGCAGATCTCCCAGGCTCTCTTTAAAACTGCTGAGAAGAACAGACCAGTAGCTACTTCAGATGTCTTGTAACAAGGCTTACTAACTTCAACAAAACTCTTCCCAAAGGTCAAATGGGGGCTCATCAAAGAAAATAAGAGGAGCTTGAAAACAGATTTCAGATGGCCTATGTTAAAGTAGATAGGGTTTCAGAAGGGACTAAGAGAGCTACCCAAAAGGCTCTGTGATAAGTCTGTAAAAAAAGCTGTCCTATCAATATTGGAACGGGATTTTAGTAAAGTTGTGCAGAGAACCAATTGAATGTCTCTAAGGTTCGATTTACAGCTGTCAGTCATCTCCCCATTCTCATATTCTTTCCTTAAGAAGGGTGTCAATTGTCAAAAAGCTGTTTAGCATCACCAATAACCACTTTTTTTTTTGCCAATGCTGAAAAGCATTGGAAAAAAGTATTGGCAAAACCAAAAGGTAAACCCAGGTGAAAAATATTCACTTGAACATTGTTGAATCTCTGGAAACAGCTAGAGGTAATAAAATGTAGAAGAATTAACAATTTGGTTTGTTTGAGGGTGCTTAGAAGGACATGATGCAGAAAGAACTTCCAGGCTTTCACTTCAGTGACTGTGTGATGTGACAGAATCGAAGGAGGTTGACGAAATGCCACAGCCACTGTTGGTGGTGGAATTGGATTGGCCAATTGGAAGCAGCCATGCCGGCTAGGGCATATTTGGGTGTAGTCGATTGGCAAAGTATCAGGGATTTAATGATCTTCTGCGGGCAGCAAGCTTTGAGATGAGGTTCAAAGTAGAAACTTAGTTTTAGACTGAGACAAAATCCATTTTGCCTTCTTTCAAGACTGGACATGATTATAAAAGCTCAGGAACCAAGAGCGGTGTGCAATTAAGTTAAATTTTGATATCATGTATTCAAGGTTTACATATGCACTTCTCCATGCTTGCTGTCTGCAAACACATGTGTACGGTTCGATATTAAATAAAGAATACATGAAGTGAAAGCCTGTGGGGTACTTCACAAGTAGGGACCACTTAGCTGGATCATAATCTTCAGCAGGAAATGCCTGGACAGAAATCAACAGAATCATTCTTGAGGAGCCAGACACCTCCACCACCTTTATAAGATAGTCCAACAGTACAGAGTATTCCAGGCTGCAGAAAGCCCAGGTTAGTACGAAAATGACAAGCATAGCTGCCTCAGACAACTCCTTTGGTGTGGGGGCCATGAGTTTTACTTTTTCCGATAACATGCTCTGTCTTTGGAAGTTTTATTTTGGCAAAAGTAAAAAGTTTTAAAAGTTTGATGGACGGCCTTCATTTTTGACAGAGCCGTCTGTCAAACCTTTAGAACATTGACATAAATGTTTACAGTTGTCTGCTGGGCTGTCATACAACTGTAAATTTGGCATGTGAAGAACTCTCGGTATGGCAGCAGTAAAATACTCCACCATGCTGATGGACTTACCTCTGCCCGGCAAACTCTAAATCAGCTCCATAGTCACTAGTCCTTTAACAATGGAGCAATCGCAGCAGGTTTTTAAAAGTTCACTTATACGCACCAAAAAATGTGGAAGATTGTTTCTGAGATCAAGCTGTGCCTATATTTTTTATCATGAGAGAACCACAGACCAGCTGCTTTCCACTGAGGAAGTCTGGTACTTTGAAGCCATGTGGACTTGAGTTTACCTCATACCCCAGGCTACTTAAAATACATAACTTCTCGATATGGCTAGCCCAGGGGAGTCAAGTATACTAAGGGAGGTACTTGGTTATCCCATTAGAGGCCAATTCTGCCTGAGGCCGTTGGCCACCAATGGCAAACAACAATATCCACCACAGATATTGCGCCATAATGACTGCCCTAGAAATAGGTGGGAAGGCCCTGCAACAAACCCACAGAGTGAGGCTAATGGGATTGCAGGAGGTAGGTCTAACGGATTAGCGTGTAGAATCGCCATGACTAGGAACACTGCTATTTGATTCCTTGCCTCCCTCATTGCACATTGCACACCCTAGTCAGGAGTATAATGTTTTGGGGCTAAAGATAATATGTGTGCACATGGGTTTTAGAAGAAAAGTATGGATGGCTGTTTGGTGGATATTAGACATCAGCCAGAGTAGGATAGCCAGGGAAGGCTTCCTTTGGCAGTTTGGAGTGGTTCCTCGGTGTGCAGGCAAGGAATTAGGATCTGTACAGAGACCACTTCATAGGCTGAGAAGTGTCAAAGTTTTGACAGTTGGACATGGTTGAGGTAGTAGGATCTGGTCCAGGGGTGTGACTGGGAGGTGTGGGGTTGGAGGGATACTGAACAAGGCCTGAATCTCCTCCGGCACTGTGGGGTGAGTGTTCAGCAATTGCCTGATGTCGGCTGGCAGCAGAAATCAAGTGGCATGGTTTGATGTAGCTCATTAACATTCATGAGGTAAGTCGCAGATTGTGACTCAATCTGATTGGATAAAATCACAGTAGCGGTGGACTGCTGGAATTTAATAACGCATTTTTTTAATTCAGCCTATTTTCCTTAAAGATAAAACACATCTGCATTTAAGAAAACCAAATTATTTTTTTAAAAAGTTTGTTTAAAAGTTAGCAGTGGTCCCCTGGAACAAACTTTTTTTTTCATTCTCAAATTATGATTCAAAAAGCATTTCTAAATCCATTTTGTGATTCAGTATCTTATTACTGATTTGCAAAATGGGTTTAGCGCATTTTAAAAAGCTGTTTAGTGGTCTCAAACCCTGTGATTTAGTGAATTGCAAGCTTTGTGGATGCTAAATTAGTTTGTACCTCTGGCCCTAGATTCTACTTAAAATACTTGCTCTTCTACCACAAATGAAGCTAATGATACCAACTTCATTTTTGGATCCAATTACAAATTTCTTCACATTTACAAAGTGTTTCAAAACTTTAAATTTTACATTTTGCTTTTAAAGTTTATACACTTTATTAATCTAGTAAAATTAATTCATTTTCCAAACAGCTGCAGACCCCCTGAGTAGGTGTTTCAGACCTCCAGGTGTCCACAAAGTGCTGGTCTAGGCTTTGCAGGCGAACACTTCATGCAGAGACTAGAAAGATAGGCTGTGGCAGCACTTACAGATCAGTCTATGAGCTCTGGCCAGACTGCATGGGGCCTGATTGTGCTGGTTCAAGTTTGACACTATCGTCTGGAACAACTGGGAACTCACAGGATGTGGCTCTGAGTGCAGGCGCGGATCGTCCATTGGGGCGTTGGGGCGTAGCCCCGCCCGCAGCTCCCTCGGTGTCTCTGAACTTAAGTTCAGAGACGCCGTCACGCCGAGGGTGGGGAGAACTAACTGACAATGCATGTCAGTCAGCATGACGTCGGACCGTGGGCGGTCCGGCGTCATGTTGACTGACATGCATTATCACAAGCCAGGGAAAGGCAGCACAAGTGCGCATGAGTGAGCATGGAGATTAATTTTTACTCTGTGCCCAGTCATGCGTACTTGTGTTTTTACTGCCTTGTGCATGCCCATTAGGAGCCCCTCGGTCTCCTAATGGGCAGGCGGCGGGCGTAGCGTAAGCTGTGCCGTCAGCCAATCCTGGCGCTGCTGGCAGTGCCAGGATTGGCTGAGAGGGATTGGCAGGCTCCTCCAGTTCCGTTCGTGAAGGCCCCCAGCCAGGGGAGCAGAGGTCTGAGGTTGCGTGGACCCGACCGGCTGCGAGGTAAGTTTTTTGTTTAATAATATTTAATTCCCCCGTGCGCGACCCCCCCCCCACGAGCCGCGACTGGATGATTAAAGAAATGAAACGGATGCATGTGAAGTCTGCGAGTCGCATGTCACAGAGGGCCCAGTCTTTCTTTGCTTAGGTCTGTCCACCCGCATCCTTTGAAGAAGTTAGCAATATTTTTACAGGCATTTTTGGTTTGCGATTTTTTAAATGTTTGCTGTGCGCAAGCTGCAGGCACATGGGTAAAACGTTTTTTTTATATTGCCTTGACGCAATTAAATGTGCACATTTCTCTGCCAAAGGGGTGATTTTGTTCTGCTTTCGCCTGTGCCCAACCAAAAATGTTATATTTTAAACTGATGAAATATTACAAGGTGATCAGAACTAGTGTACAGATTGAGTGAGACTTCATCTTCACCCATCCTCTCCGCACGCCCGACCCAGTGCACAGATTGTGTCTCAGCTCTGCTGGCATGCTTCGGTAAAATCATGTTTAGGAAAAATTGTTTCGTTTTTTCAAACAGATGTTAATTTTTTTTGTAACCGCAAGCCAAGCTTCGTTCTTCTACAGAGTGATGTGGTAGGCCAAATTAAAAAAAAAAAAAAGTCGGAAAGCCATTCTGAAATTACTGCGTCCAACATCAGCATAGAATCCTGGCATCGAGGAACAAAGTATTTTAGGGGCAAGACCTCGGCGCACCACGTGGGTGACGCCACTGAACAGTGCTGGCTTTTCTTTTTAGCCAATAGCACTTTGCATGCTGTGATTTTCGGGCTGGTACTTACGATGTTAAACAAGAAACCACAAGTACCAGAATGCAACATGTTGAGTTAAAAAACAAGAGCTAGGACAAGCTGAAGGTCCACACATGATAACAATTTGCCAGTTTGTGAAGCTAGCTGATCTCTAACAATGTCCGCGCGCTATATAAATACAATACTGTATAATAAAGTGATCGATAATGACTGACATTTTCCGGTATTTAGCAGGCCGCCGAAAGAGCAGCGATCATCAGCTGGTTGTCAGGCAGCCGGATAAATAATCACTTCCTTCCTTGCAGTAAAGCTGGAACAGGGCTGCTTGTCTTTAAGAGATCTACTCAAAAGTCGCTAGTTTAAGGCAGAGTTGCTGTGAATGTCATTGCAGCAGTCACAATCTTGCTAGTAACGGCACTGAGTGTTTGTGCACAGCTGAACGAGGCAGATGAGCCGGCGGTGAAATCACCTCCAGTATTTGCAGATGTATTGAAATGCACTGATTGTGGTAAGCCTTGCAGCATCTAGCAGAGGCACCCGTTTTTATTTACTGAGCTTACACTCCTGTTGACTCACATGGTAACTCTAGGTCCCTGTAGATATTTTTAATTTGAGCTGCAGCGGTTCAAATTGATTTAATCAGCTACGTTTAGTATGTTTGCGTTGCAGAGCTCTCGAGGTTCCCAGTTCCACGAGTTTGGGGTTTGATATTTTGATTCTGGTGTTTGTAGTGCCTCTCACTTGCCTAACACTTATATGAAATACTGGCTCTGGCATTCAAGAACGATCTTACAGAACGCTGCGCATGATGAGGAGCACCGGTGATGAATGTTTCTGTACATTTAGGTGCCGATTACGATCCTGTAAAAAATGTCCCCGTACGACTCGTATCCGGTCTTTTTACCGTACGAATCGTACAAGTGCCGTACAAACTGCCAACTACGATTCGCATGGGAAAAAGTCCATACGAATCGCATTGGGAATAATTCCCCACACGTCCTCGGGCCAGAAAATGTGCCCGACACGTCCCCAGACGAATTACCGTACAAATGTGAAAAGTGAAGTCCGACCGCGGAAGTACGATCCATCCCGTGCGTCCGATGTTACAACCGGATGGAAAAAGCACCGTCCGCACCGAACTCCTATAGCAACCATGGAGACATGTGCCCGCATACGCGCCCAACACCCCCCCAGCCCCCGTATGTATGCGCCCAATCAGCCCCCCGGCCCCCGTATGTACGCGCCCAACCACCCCCCAGCCCTCCTATGTACGAGTCGAACCCCCACCCATGTATGTACACCCATGTACGTACGAGTCGAACCCCCACCCGTGTATGTACACCCGTGTATGTACGAGTCGAACCCCCACCCGTGTATGTACACCCGTGTACGTCGAGTCGAACCCCCACCCGTGTATGTACACCCGTGTACGTACGAGTCGAACCCCCACCCGTGAATGAACACCCGTGTACGTACGAGTTGAACCCCCACCCGTGTATGTACACCCGTGTACGTACGAGTCAAACCCCCACCCGTGTATGTACACCCGTGTATGTACGAGTAGAACCCCCACCCGTGTATGTACACCCGTGTACGTACGAGTCAAACCCCCTCCCGTGTATGTACACCCGTGTACGTACGAGTCAAACCCCCACCCGTGTATGTACACCCGTGTACGTACGAGTCGAACCCCCACCCGTGTATGAACACCCGTGTACGTACGAGTCGAACCCCCACCCGTGTATGTACACCCGTGTACGTACGAGTCGAACCCCCACCCGTGTATGAACACCCGTGTACGTACGAGTCGAACCCCCACCCGTGTATGAACACCCGTGTACGTACGGCCCGTACCCCCACCCGCGTATGTATGGAGCGTACCCCCACCCCAACCGTGTATGTACGGCCCGTACCCTCACCCGCGTATGTATGGAGCGTACCCCCACCCCAACCGTGTATGTACGGCCCGTACCCTCACCCGCATATGTATGGAGCATACCCCCACCCCAACCGTGCATGTACGGCTCGTACCCTCACCCGCATATGTATGGAGCGTACCCCCACCCCAACCGTGTATGTACGGCCCGTACCCTCACCCACGTATGTATGGAGCGTACCCCCACCCCAACCATGTATGTACGGCCTGTACCCCCACCCGCGTATGTATTGAACGTACCCCGACCCCAACAGTCTAAGCACGGAGCGCACCCCAGGCCCCAACACCAGCACCTTCACCCAACATCGCGCATGTACGAGTCGTACCAAGCCAGAGACAAGGACAGCACTGTACAACAAAATGGCCGATGTACACACCATACACACGCTAAAAACACACGTACACAACCAGGACAAAGCAAAACAACACAAGAAGACTCTATTCGAATCGCACAAAGCCACAAAACATGTCCAACAAGCACAAATACAACACATTCACTGACCTGCAACTGCCAAACTCCCAAACAGAGGCCCAAAACACAACCACTCCTTATAACACACCCACCCAAAGTTCAAACACAGCCACACCCACCAATGGACCAATAAAAAGGCCCAACACACACAAACCATGATCCTTTGCAACAGACCCACTGCTGCCAGACCACACCAAGAACCAACTGCACCATACTACAACCTCCACTACACCTTACACCTGCACACCTTCACACAACCACCTTCACAAACATCCCCTCATCACATTCACACACACACCTGCACAACCACACCCACACACCCACAACCATCCACACCCACACCCCCCACAACCATCCACACCCACACCCCTCACCATGCCCACTAACAAGAATCCAAAGTTCACTAGCCAAGAGTTGGAGGTCCTTGTCGACGAAATCCTCAGAGTCGAGCCACACCTCTTTGGAACATTGGTCAGACAGACCAGCATTTCCGAAAAAACAGCCATGTGGCAGACGATTGTCGATGCTGTGAATGCTGTTGCGTCCACCAGAAGGACCAGGCATGAATGCCAAGCCAGGTGGTACGATCTGCGGAGGAGGGTCCGAGCCAAAATGACCGACGACCACAACCAGGCCAACATCACTGGAGGAGGGCCGCGTACAATACCATCCCTGGGAGGAGAGCGTGATGGCCATACTGCCGGTGGTGGCAGTGGACGGAGTAGAAGAACTCCGGGAGCCTGGTGAGTACACAAACAACTCACCTCACATGGGGGGAACGTCATCCACAACCAAACTCACAATCATGCACGCAACCACCCCAAGCTATCGCATGACTCAACCACACTCCATAAACACGCACATGCCACTAGCGCCACCATGCCCCATGCACCCAGCTGGACAATCCCAAGTCACAGGCCACAGAAAAAACCAACACAAGACACGGGAACCCGGATGGCGGGAGTGTGGGCCTCAAAAATCACATAGTGCAACTCAGAAGCAGACAACAATGCCCTCTGCCCATATGGCCTAGGTCACAGCCAGACAAACAGTGTGTCCCCACACAGGAAAGACTTGCCAGCAAATGGCGGACGCCTTGCATTAAGACATGGGGGTGAAGGCACTTTTTGCACATGACAGCAGCTAATGAACAGCCAACACTGTGAAAGAGTGGCAGCACACACCACCACAGCAGCAGCACAGACACAGACACTACACCCAATGGGTGCCTGGAGATCAGAAACAAACTCACATGAACAAGCCAAGGGCCATTCAAAGATCTGCAAAAAGTGTGTGCCTAGGAAGCTGGGCTGAGGTGACAGAGGGTGACACACAGAGGGAGGGAGAGGGGGAGAGAGAGGGAGGGAGACACAGGGAGACGGACAGAGGGAGGAGGCTGACACAGGGAGGGAGGGAGAGGGGGACAGAGAGGGAGTGAGAAAGGGAGACACAGGGAGACCAATTCAGCCTTGGGTGGTGTGGGAATGTCTGCTCGTCGGCAGGTGTACTGCGTGCATGTAGACAAGGGTGGCCAGTGCCTGAATCCCCCTCTCTTCTCCATGGCAAAACACTGGGCCATGTCTCAACCTGTGCACGAGCACAACGCCAGCTACCTGCATTATATAAGTGTGTGGAACAACTCCATGTGCCCACGTACAGTGCAACACGGAAGGCGCCAGTGCATGGCTCGCCACACCTGCTCACTCCACTGCTGACTGCAGTCACAATTGACGCAGCAAGTAAGACTGTGTCACACATAGGTAAAGTCTCAAAAGCTGTGGCCAAGGGACATACCCATGCACAAGTGCACTGTGAGTGGAATGCAAGACATATCCAAATACCCAGAGGAAATGTGCCAACTTTCAAACGAATGAAATATGGATGTTGCATGGAACAAAAATAACATTGTCTCTCTCACACACAGGTCAACGTCGTGGATCACCCCCCAACACTGGGGGGGAAGACTCACAGGACCCGGCTCTGCGGGATGACGATCCCACCGGCAGCGACGACTCTCACCACTCTGTGGACGACCCCGACCAACCTGGCCCCTCTGGTGTCCAACCACCTGCAGCACCTGCGTCAGGTACAACTGGGCCAACCACCACCCCCACTCCTGCCACATCCCAGGAGACACCCAGGATCCCTGCCCCACAACCACAACGCAGCCAGGCTGACCAGGAGGGACACGGTGTACCGGGCACCCAGGAGGAGGCAGGCGACAACGCTAATGCCACCCCTCAGGGGTCCCGGAGACCCGATGTGCCCACAAGGGCAGGCCAGGTGCAAGTGGGCAGGGGTGGTGGGAGTGGAGGACGGCGGAGGTGCGAGCCTGACCAGTTGGCTGCGGAACCGGTATATTCCCATGTGAGAAACATCCTGGACACATACCGGCAGGACACCACGGGCATGAGCCAGGTTGTGTCCACCCTCAACGAGATGAAGGGGACCCTCGAGGAGATCAAGACCCAGCAGGCCCAGCAACATGCGGAGCAACATGCCTGTCAACTGCGACACCAAGGGCGGATGGAGGACAGACAGGCTGAGCTCGTGATGGTGTTCACGGGAATTCACCGTACACTCCGTCGGATAGCCGACAACATGGGCAACCCTCCCTGTGCCACCAGGCCAAGAACATCACCACCCACAGGGAGGGATCAGGAGGAGGAGGAGACATCCGACGGAGCATCCCAAACATTGTCACGGCCTGCTTCTGAGGGTTCCCGCAGGAGGGCGGGTCGTCCACGGAAAAGACCGTGAGGGTCGGCGCAACAGCACCATCTCCCAGGACACCTGGCCTGGCACCTGGCCCACTGGACCAACAGCAGCACATCAGCAAAAGACATTCTCTGCCACATGGACTTGCTGGTCACTGTCTGACCAATGTTGACAAAGACTGTGGCATGGACTCTGATGATTTCCAATGGCAAGGACACCAACTCCCCCAGTGAACTTTGGATTCCACACACCCGGAAAGCCCCTCTTGTCATACCCCCCCCCAACACGTACCCCCAACACAAATAAAAAGTTACACGATAAAGAGATGATGCCTACATTTTGCATTATTACCTTACATGTGTCTTGTAAAGTCTAACCATGCCTGAGTTCTCATATGACTTCAACCATCCATACCCTGGGGCCTGAGTCTGGCACAGGACACACATGGGTCACAATGTATTAGGCAAGACAGACATGGAGCACCATACACACCCATGATGGGCCCAACCAGCTGAGGGGGTGGCCGCACAACCGTGCCGACAGACATATTGAGTACAGCAACAGTCATGCGCAGAGGTCAGGGATCATGTGGAGTGTCCTGGGGGGCACCCAGGTATGTGTAGACAGGTGGCAGAACCATGTCCTGCAAGCTTGAGTCAAGTGGATGCAGAGAATGGTGGCCTGGATAACGTTGGATGCATGGGGATGGCACATGTCACAATACCCACACAGTCATGGACATCATGCACAATACAGAGTCTAATCCCACACAAACAGCTTGCATCTTGCTACTCTACACATAGACACATAGCCACTATCACGGAAAACCATGCCAGACATGCCGTATGCACCGTGGCAACACACCAGCATTGACTGAGAAGAGGCACCTTGGAGGCATAGGGACACCTTTATTAGTCATGTATTCCAGAATGCAGAGGCAACTCGGAGTACACATACACAGGTCATGTGGAGTAACATGTGGGTCCAACACTGGCACCCCCCTTCTGCAGCACAAATGCGTGATAGCCATGGAACTGGCACACAAGTGTCGGGTAACAGCTAAACACCCCCTGCTGCTCACGGAGAGGCTGCCATACACCATTGATCCTCTGATGTGGAAGTCCCACACCATGTCAAGCCAATGCAAACCGTATGTGTCCGAGGCCAGTGTTACACACATTGATGCCATCATCACAATCCACTATCCCATCACAGATGACTGTCAACAAGTCTGACCATCTATTCAGGTGTATCCAGCTACATGTAATGTGTCCCATGGTGATGCGACATGTCTGCAGAGGAACCAAACATCGACAGGGGCAGTGTGCACACACCGTAAACAACTGCCACACCCAATACACCCCTGATGCATCCCTTACCCTAAGGAGACTTCCAAACTTGTCCGTGCGTGTAACGCTGAGTCAGTACACGATGACGTGTCCATGAGGAATAGCAGTGCCACAACAATGCAACCAGCAGACGGCATGCGCAAGTACCTGGGGATGAGAGACACACAAGAAGTCAGCCACAAAAAGCACAGCCACTTGCATGTGCATGTACTCGACACATGTAAGGATGACAACATGCTAGGTCACAATTATGACTGTGGAAATACACTCATCACTGGCACCATCACTCGAGTGACACATCCACACACACCTCTGACTCACGTGGCATACATGCAGATGGACACACACATGGCAACACATGCCACACGGGGACCAATGCGTGCACACTCAGACACTGGTACTCACCACTAAGCAAAGAAGTCACGTATGAGCCGACTCCGGATGTCCTCTTGCGGAACCACATCCTCCACATCACTAGCCCCATTGCCAAGCCCTTCGTCCTCCACGGGTGGATGGTCCTGATCATCTTGATCCAGGATGAGTGGCACAGCTTTCTCAACTGCCATGTTGTGCAGCATGCAGCAGACCATGAAGATTTTGCAGACCTTCGCCGGGGCATATGGGAGGGCGCCGCCGGTCTTGTGTAGGCACCTGAATCGGCTCTTCAGGAGGCCAACTGTCCTCTCTATCACTCGCCTTGTCCGGCCATGGGCGGTGTTGTAGCGGAGCTGGGCCGGCGTGCTGGGGTTGCGGAGAGGTGTGATCAGCCATGGCATGTTAGGATAGCCAGCGTCCCCTACATGGAAACCACATGGACATAAGTAGGACAGGAGAAGCGGTCGTGCTGGAAGTCTACGCAAAATACAGGACAGACAGAGTGTACCCACCAACAACACATGCTCGTTCGTTGCGCAGCTGCGTCATCATTTCAGACACCCTGCTACGCCTCATGATGTAGGCATCGTGTGCTGATCCTGGAAAACGAGCACAGACATGTGAAATCACCATGTTGGACAGACACACCACAGGGGCATTGATGGAGTGGTAGTGTTTGCGATTCCTGTACGCTACCTCCTGTGCCTGTGGTGGTACCAAAGCCACATGTATCCCATCTATGGACCCAATGACATGAGGCAACCCTCTCAGGGCATAGAATCCACGCTTGACCCCAGTCAACTGTTCAGGAGTTGGGAAATGGATGAACTCATCCAGGTGAAGCAACATGGCCTCTAAGAAATCATGCAGCACATGGCTGAACATGCTCTGGGACATGCCACCAACATGAGCTATGGTATATTGAAAGGTACCCGTGGCAAGAAAATGTAGGGCTGCCATTACCTTCAGCGTGGGTGTCAGTGCCGTAGGATACCTGTGCAGCGGTTGCAGGTGTGGTGCCAGCCTTGCCGTCAACTCCTCAATCAACGGTTGTGGGAAGCGGTAGCAGCGTATACAGTCATTCTCCCGCATGTCAGCCAAGTCCGGAATTGGTCGGGGAAGAGGCGGCGCTCTGCAGTAATTTGGAAGTGACAAGGAAGAGTGAGTGCACTACAACAACAATTTATATGTACTGAGCACATGTTAATCTGTCAATACACATATGCTACATAGGGAGTCAGGTATGTGCTACATGCCCTGGACACGTATGGCTGCCAGGTGACACTCCTACCAAGACCCAGCTACACACGGAGATTGTGAACCTCCACATCCCATGGCATGAGACTAGTTGTGTCCCAGTGTAAGTGAACAGCCAGACGCAACACAGGAGTGACATACATCAACACATCAGCAGAAGTAGGATGTTGATTGCAGAGACAGGTAGCGGAACACTAGAGCCACAGGTCACATGACATTACACTAGGACAGCCCACACACCTTGCCATTAAGGTGTACATGTCATGACTCACCACACATACATTGAGAGGATGCAGACAGCTCCTTGTTACGCTACTCCGTGTCCCATGCATACATACACACCTTACATCCGATACCACATGTGGCCTGGTGTGCGTAACAGTGTGCCATGGCCATCTACAAACAGACACATGTTGGTTGCTGCAACAGCAGATGCTTTTGAGGGAACACCAACATCAAGCTAATGTGAACACACCACACATACATGACATAGACACATCGTGCACCGTGGGTAGTCACATGTCTGGTGTGGTAACCCCTGTAGCGGGCATCAGGGGACACTTGCGTGTGTTGTTGACTGTGCCATGCCAGTGACGCTCATCCCAAGTGTGCAGTACGACATGCACACATGTCAAAGGCGTTAAGGGCATGTCTGGCACATATTGCACCGTCACACATAACATCTGTACACATCTCATCATACATCTATTGCCTTCACAACTCAGGAGTAATGTGCCACATCACAGCCTTTCACACCTGTGCCCCACACATGTAGTACTGCCCAGACACTGCCTTGATGTCCACCCATGGACAAGTATGTCAGCTCTATTCCTTCCTGTGTGCTGCCTGTCACCACTGTTATGTGTGAATGGCACCGTACATTCGCTCTGAGGGCGTGTGTACGTTCCCTATCACTATGGGAGTGCTGCCGTAGGCCTACCCATAGTGATAATGAGCGTACGCGCGTGTGTACGGTCCGTATCACTATGGGTACGCATACGCGAGCACACCCATAGTGATAGTGAGCGTACGTGCGTGTGTACGGTCCGTATCACTATGGGTACGGACACGCGAGCACACCCATAGTGATAGTGAGCGTACGCGCGTGTGTAGGTCCGTATCACTATGGGTACGCATACGCGAGCACACCTATAGTGATACGGACCGTATACACGCGCGTACACTCACTATCACTATGGGTGTGCTCGCGTATGCGTACCCATAGTGATACGGACCGTACACACGCGCGTACGCTCACTATCACTATGGGTGTGCTCGCTTATGCGTACCCATAGTGATACGGACCGTACACACGCCTGTACGGGCCGTTGCTATGCATTTGGGGTGCCCTAGGGCCCCGGAACGCACCATACCTGTGTGTGAATCTCCAAATTACATAGGGGACACATGAGGGACAAGTATAAAGGCCTACATGCATGCTGGTTGTCATGGAGACCAAGTTTAAAGTATGGTGCACAGCAAAAGTCGGTTTGAATGAATCTACTTTGTTGCAAAGTGGTTGTGGAGTTGACATCATGCTCAAGAAAAAAAAAACCCACTGACTGTGCTAGGTTTAAAGGGATTGGAGGAAACATAGGATGCAAATGTGAGTGACCAATCACTCTGTACTCCTGTGCATGAAACAGGCCAGCAAGGCAGATATAAGGCAGCCAGGTCCCATGAGAGAGCACTTGCCTGCACATCTTTGGATGCTACAACCCTGCTGCTGCTCGTGATTCCCTGGAACCACGTCAAGGTCTGTGGAGAGGGCCCAGCCTTTCACCCTGGAGGAGAACCTGGCATTGCTGGATGTGATCCTCCCACAGTACCCCCTGCTGTATGGGCGACCAGGGTATCAGGTGAGTGCAGAGTCCACTAGCACAGACTGTGTCCCTTTTTTGTGACTGTGACTTCTGGCATTGTGTCCAGGTGTGACACACATGCAATGTACTGTAGGGGGGATACCAGGGGGGGGGATGCCTGATGTCTCCCAGCCAGAGCATGCTGTGGTGCATGTCTGCCGTCCTCACTTGTATTGTGTTTACTGTGACAATCACTGCATGGTGCATGCCACATTCTGCCTGTCTTATCCTCCTGGGAATGTTGCCTCTACAGTCCTCATGTGATTATGTGGTCAGCCCAGTGTGACAGGTGACTGTACCCACAGATGTGTGTTAGTTCTGTGTACCTGTGCTGAGAGTGTCCACATGATGTGTTTGTACCCTGGACAACGGTGTGTGTGTAAGTCCCCTGTCATGTGGGTGGGTGCATATGTGGAGTGTAGCACTGAAGCTGCATGAGGGATGGATATTCCCTGCCCATCTGATGTGAGCAGGGAGCAGTGCTGTGTGTCTGACGTGCAGAGCCAGCCCCACACCTGTGAGCCCCCCCCGTCTAGTGGCACATGTGCAGAGTGAGGTTTGTAGCTGCATTTGGCAATGGCAGGTGAATGTCCTGTGCCTGTGTGTGTCTGTGTACTCTGCTGAGGTAGCGTCAGTGGCCTGTGGCATGTGACTGCTTTGAGGTGCTGCACATAATCCTGGTGTAGCTTGTGATGCACAGTGTGAGCCTGGATCATTGATTGTGTCGTTGCCCTCATTCCACCTGTGTACTTTCAATGGCACGTACTGCTTTTGCCCTTCCCCAGAGGATAATGTCCCTATGACAAAGGTGCAATGCGTTGGCTGCATACTATGCCTTGTTGTAACCAGCAAATTTGTTCTAATATGTGTCTCTGTGACATGTGCCAGGTGTATTGATGTAGTGTCACTTGTTCATCCTCACAGGTAGGCGCCTCTGCCAAGAAGCAGATCTGGATGAACGCCGTCAGTGCCGTGAGGAGGACGGAGGGTCGCAAGCGGCGCCTGGCCCAGGTGAGAAAACGCTGGCAGGATATCCGGTGCTGGACGCGGAGGATCGCACGGGTCCTGCTGGGGGACTCACCTGAGACCCATAAGAACCGTGGGCGCCGCCGTCTGACCCACATCCACAAGCGTGTGCTGGCGGTGGTCTTTCCAGACTTGGACAGGCGCTTACGGGAGAAGCAGCAGCAGGAAGGGGGTAGGTACATGTGTGTTTGTT
Organism: Triturus cristatus; assembly: GCF_964204655.1. Taxonomy (NCBI): domain Eukaryota; kingdom Metazoa; phylum Chordata; class Amphibia; order Caudata; family Salamandridae; genus Triturus; species Triturus cristatus. The sequence continues at coordinate 633,654,884 of NC_140595.1, read as the reverse complement.
GTGTGTCACCAGCATTTGTAAGTGCGCAGTTGCATGGATACACTGCCAGGGTTTAAATGTGCTGTGCAGATCCTGTTACCCACAGTATAGCGGTGCTCTCCTGCCTCCCTTCCCCTCCTTGTAACGTGTTCCCTGGTCTGTGTGTAGTCACTCCTTCACAAGGTTATCTAGGCTGGCAGTTTATCCACGTGAACAATGCCTGTAGCATCATGTGTGGGGGTGGTGTGTAACAGGTTTTGGGACCTTGCATGTGCCCTGTCCAGTTCAGTACTTGTGGGTTCCATGTCAGTTGGCACTGATGCTGAGTCCAGACATGGGAGTTAGTCTCTCAAGTGTCATGCCTTACAGCATGCATGTCCTATGTTGTGGCCTGTGATATGATGTGCATGAGTGTGCGATACGCATAGTGCAGGGATGGTGGCGTGTGTTGCAGTCATTCCCATTCAGGACCATGGAGTTGTGTGGCCACTACTGTCCCCTGGGGCATATTTTCCTAGGTGTCATGTGTGTCATCACAAAATGTGGACACTCTCAGTGTCTACAGCATAGGTTGTGCTCTGTGCCATTGTCCCCTGGCACCATGTATATTGACGTAAAATGTAGTACAAGTGTCCACTGTACAGCCTGACCTGATTTTCCTTGTTCATACTCACGGTGGCCAGTGCCTGTGTGTCTTGTTACAATCATCTGATGATGCCCATTTGTACATAATTATTTGGACAGGCGCACCTTGGGTATTTTGTGTCCAATCTTGCATTTTTCCAGCCCATGTGTATTTCACCCAGACTAAGAGATGTAAGTGCTTCCTGTGTCTCAACAAATTGTCTCATGTAGGGGGTGGTTGGTGCGGGCAAGGCCTACATGTCAAAACCTGAAATCTCCTTGCTAGGTCTGGCCAGTGTGTGATGTTTGTCTGGACATACACTCAAGGTGCAGTGAGCCAGTCATGGTGGGCATGTTTTCAGTATTACCTATGCAGCATGTGCCTCAAGTTCATGGATATGGTCCCTGCTCATCCCTATTTTCGGCAACGCTGTGTGGTGCAGATGCAGTGCTGGATTGTCCCCAGAGCCTGGCTCCTCTGTCAAAATCCATTTCATGTCATTTGCTATTGTGTCATGCTCTCCATAGTTTTTCAGTGGCATGGTGGGTCAACCAACTGTGTGTTGCAGGGCCTACATATGTACCTTGTATTGTAGATGTTACTCATCTTTCTTTTCAGGCTATGCACTGTAACCTATGTAGATTGGACTCATGTGACATATGTATACAGGTGTATGATTAATTCCTGTCTCTTCACCTTGCCCACAGCATCGTCGGGGGACACGGATGGAGACATCAGCACAGACCGTGCGGAGGGACCGAGCACCAGTGCCAGGGGGTACCTTGGTTTGAGAGCACTATAGGATCCTTTTCCAAAGAAATTGGTAATTAGTGGATGTGCATGTAATTTCTAGCCTACTGCTGCTTAGGTGCATGTGAGTAAAGATACCAGTGCCAGCAGTGACATCTTGGCTGGCACATCGAGTGGAACTGAGGCGGAGGGGAGTGAGGCGGAGGACCTGTCCTGTGCCACCACAGAATATGAAGCTGACGGGTCCGAAGCTGAGCTCTCCGAGTGGGCGGAGGCTGCACCACCAGCTGACAGCGGCACAACATCTCTCCCCGCCCCCTCCATTGCCATCAGCCGCCTCCCACTTGCCCGTGTCCCTTCCCAGCGTGCCCGGTCACCACATGTCTCCTTCCTGCCAGGCACCGCACCCCCTGCCCCTGTCTCCACTGCTGCCGCCAATGCCGAGTCTGTGGACATCCAGCGGCAGTTGCAGGTTGGTCAGGCTGCGATGCTTAATGTCCTCCATGGCCACAGCCAAGTGCTAAACAACATGGAGGCATACTTGGAGGGCATTTTCTCATCGCAGGCTGACCAACGCAACTTGCTGAGGTCCATTGACTCGATACTGACTGCAGCAGTGGGTCTCCTGCAGCGCTTCGTCCAACCCCCTACCCCTGACCCATCCACACTTCCCACTCCCATGCCTGTCCCACGTACACCCAGACATCAGCATGCACCCACCACAACAGACACAGGCACCACACCAGCAGGGAAGGTCAAACGCACACCGCCTGGCACGCACACACAGGGTGAAGTAGGCACACCCACTGGGTCGGGGGGCAAACGTAAGACACGCAGCCAGAGTGGGAGTCCGCATTCCACAAAATCCACTCCCTCCAAATCCCCTCCCCTCAGCTCTCCTGGCCAAGAGTCGGATGCAGGGTCAGTCCTGCCCAGTCTGTCCATCAGCCCCAGTGTGGCACCACCCCGCAAGCGGTGGAGGCAGGACACCGGCAGGGGAGTTGAGCCCCCCCCCTGTCCACACCCTCCCCCAGTGGCGCTGCGGCCCATCCCTCCGACCCCCCCCCCTCCTTGGGGCCTGTGATTCCTTTGGGTGCAGGGGAGACGCTGGGGGACCTTGCTAAGGTGTGCAGCGCCATCCTGACCTCCACCTTTGGCACTGCCCCACCCCCTGTGGTGGAGTCCTCCGTCCCTGCACCCACGACGCCTACCCTTCGCCCTCATGTCCCTGCGGTGCCTGGTCCTTCCCCCCCACATGATGCCCCCCCCTCTGGAAGACAAAGGAGTCTGACTGTGCAGGCAAGCTAGGGGACACGCGGCCCACTGTGTCCCCCTTCCGGATTGGAATCATGGACTGCCCTATGGGCCTTGTATATATGGACATTTATAAGGATTATTAGTTAGATCCTGCTGAATAAAGCATTTATTTTGTTTTTAAAATAGAACACTACTGTTTATCTGGTATTGCTGTTGGTGGACCTGCTCCATTATTTTGGGTGGTGGTAATGTGTTGGGTGTGTGGGAATTGTAGTCTTGTGCTGGTCATAGGGTGGACCCTGGTATCTGTGTGCCATCACAAGCTGTTGGCTACATAACTTTGTTCATGTAAGCAGTTACTGTATGGTGACATCGTCCCAAGGTGTGTTCCTTCCTCTGTGTAACCTGACATCTTCCCTGCCGGGTCATTCCAATATATGGTGCTGAGCTGTGTCTACATTGGCTGGGTGTGTGACGGACTCGTTAGACTTGGGCCATGCATGCTGAGCGATGTCTCCACCTGCATCATTCGTGGAATCCTTGGTGGTCACTGTACTTGTGTTTGTAGACTGTTGACATGACTTCATGTGGACATGTTTTCTTTTCGGCGCTATGCATGTGTATACTCCCAGCCTCGCACACATGTGGTACATGTACTGCAGGGTCTTTGTGCACCTGACTGACATTTGTGGCCATTGGATCTGTGGGTACTCCACCCTTTTCTTTCCAGGGGCACTGCTGTGAGTGTTAGGCACCCACCCCTCCTGTGTCTGGGCACTGCTGGGAGGAATCTGCACCCACCCCTCTTATGTCCGGGCACTGCTGGAAGTGTTAGGCACCCACCCCTCCTGTGTCTGGGCACTGCTGGGAGGAATCTGCACCCACCCCTCCTGTGTCTGGGCACTGCTGGGAGGACTCTGCACCCACCCCTCCTGTGTCTGGGCACTGCTGGGAGGAATCTGCACCCACCCCTCCTGTGTCTGGGCACTGCTGGGAGGAATCTGCACCCACCCCTCTTATGTCCGGGCACTGCTGGAAGTGTTAGGCACCCACCCCTCCTGTGTCTGGGCACTACTGGGAGGAATCTGCACCCACCCCTCCTGTGTCTGGGCACTGCTGGGAGGAATCTGCACCCACCCCTCCTGTGTCTGGGCACTGCTGGGAGGAATCTGCACCCACCCCTCTTATGTCCAGGCACTGCTGGAAGTGTTAGGCACCCACCCCTCCTGTGTCTGGGCACTGCTGGGAGGAATCTGCACCCACCCCTCCTGTGTCTGGGCACTGCTGGGAGGACTCTGCACCCACCCCTCCTGTGTCTGGGCACTGCTGGGAGGAATCTGCACCCACCCCTCCTGTGTCTGGGCACTGCTGGGAGGTATCTGCACCCACCCCTCTTATGTCCGGCCACTGCTTGGAGGACTCTGCACCCAACCCTCCTATATCAGGATATGTACGCTTAGAACATACACGGGTGTGGGTTCGCTCCATACATACGGGGGTGGTGTTACGGTCTGTACGTACACTGTTGGGGTGGGGGGTACGCTCCATACATACGGGGGTGGTGTTACGGTCCGTACGTACACTGTTGGGGTGGGGGTACGCTCCATACATACGGGGGTGGTGTTACGGTCCGTACGTACACTGTTGGGGTGGGGAGTACGCTCCATGCATACGCGGGTGGGGGTACGGTCCGTACGTACACTGTTGGGGTGGGGGGTATGCTCCATACATATGGGGGTGGTGTTACGGTCCGTACGTACACTGTTGGGGTGGGGGGTACGCTCCATGCATACGCGGGTGGGGGTACGGTCCGTACGTACACTGTTGGGGTGGGGGGTACGCTCCATACATACGGAGGTGGTGTTACGGTCCGTACGTACACTGTTGGGGTGGGGGGTACGCTCCATACATCCGGGGTGGTGTTACGGTCCGTACGTACACTGTTGGGGGGGGGAGTACGCTCCATGCATACGCGGGTGGGGGTACGGTCTGTACGTACACTGTTGGGGTGGGGGGTACGCTCCATACATATGGGGGTGGTGTTACGGTCCGTACGTACACTGTTGGGGTGGGGGGTACGCTCCATACATACGGGGTGGTGTTACGGTCCGTACGTACACTGTTGGGGTGGGGGGTACGCTCCATGCATACACGGGTGGGGGTACGGTCTGTACGTACACTGTTGGGGTGGGGGGTACGCTCCATACATACGGGGGTGGTGTTACAGTCCGTACGTACACTGTTGGGGTGGGGGTTACGCTCCATACATACGGGGGTGGTGTTATGGTCCGTACGTACACTGTTGGGGTGGGGAGTACGCTCCATGCATACGCGGGTGGGGGTACGGTCCGTACGTACACTGTTGGGGTGGGGGGTACGCTCCATACATACGGGGGTGGTGTTACGGTCCGTACGTACACTGTTGGGGTGGGGGGTACGCTCCATACATACGGGGGTGGTGTTACGGTCCGTACGTACACTGTTGGGGTGGGGAGTACGCTCCATGCATACGCGGGTGGGGGTACGGTCCGTACGTACACTGTTGGGGTGGGGGGTATGCTCCATACATATGGGGGTGGTGTTACGGTCCGTACGTACACTGTTGGGGTGGGGGGTACGCTCCATGCATACGCGGGTGGGGGTACGGTCCGTACGTACACTGTTGGGGTGGGGGGTACGCTCCATACATACGGAGGTGGTGTTACGGTCCGTACGTACACTGTTGGGGTGGGGGGTACGCTCCATACATCCGGGGTGGTGTTACGGTCCGTACGTACACTGTTGGGGGGGGGAGTACGCTCCATGCATACGCGGGTGGGGGTACGGTCTGTACGTACACTGTTGGGGTGGGGGGTACGCTCCATACATATGGGGGTGGTGTTACGGTCCGTACGTACACTGTTGGGGTGGGGGGTACGCTCCATACATACGGGGTGGTGTTACGGTCCGTACGTACACTGTTGGGGTGGGGGAGTACGCTCCATGCATACGCGGGTGGGGGTACGGTCTGTACGTACACTGTTGGGGTGGGGGGTACGCTCCATACATATGGGGGTGGTGTTACGGTCCGTACGTACACTGTTGGGGTGGGGGGTACGCTCCATACATACGGGGTGGTGTTACGGTCCGTACGTACACTGTTGGGGTGGGGGGTACGCTCCATGCATACACGGGTGGGGGTACGGTCTGTACGTACACTGTTGGGGTGGGGGGTACGCTCCATACATACGGGGGTGGTGTTACAGTCCGTACGTACACTGTTGGGGTGGGGGTTACGCTCCATACATACGGGGGTGGTGTTACGGTCCGTACGTACACTGTTGGGGTGGGGGGTACGCTCCATGCATACGCGGGTGGGGGTACAGTCCGTACGTACACTGTTGGGGTGGGGGGTACGCTCCATACATACGGGGGTGGTGTTACGGTCCGTACGTACACTGTTGGGGTGGGGGGTACGCTCCATACATACGGGGTGGTGTTACGGTCTGTACATACGTTTTTGTGGTGGGGGTTGGCTCCATGCATACGCGGGTGGGAGTACGGTCCGTACGTACACTGTTGGGGTGGGGGGTACGCTCCATACATACGGGGGTGGTGTTAGGGTCCGTACGTACACTGTTGGGGTGGGGGGTACGCTCCATACATACGGGGGTGGTGTTACGGTCCGTTCATACGCTGTTGTGGTGGGGGTTGGCTCCATGCATACGCGGGTGGGGGTACGGTCCGTACGTACACTGTTGGGGTGGGGGGTACGCTCCATGCATACGCGGGTGGGGGTAAGTTCCGTACATATCCGTACCCACGCTGTGGAATGCTTGTGCGGGCCATACCCGCCATTGTTGGGGTGACGTAGGTGTGGGCGTGGTACGACTCGTACCCACGCTCTTAAGGCGTGGGTACGGGACGTATCTGTATTGTTGTGTTACCGGTTCGCGTCGTCAACCACTTCCGTTGTGGCGGACGCTGGCTTTGCTGGACACGCCCCCACCCCCTCGTAGTGACCAGGGCCTGGGGGTCAGGTATGTCCAGGGCATGTGTGCTGTGTGACTTGGGTGGGGGTTGTGTGGCCTGCCCCTGCTCCTGCCCCCCACCCCCCTTTCCCCCTCCCTTTGTTGTTCTGACCTTCTGCGGCATCTGCGTCGGAACCTGTAGAGGAGGTCGACTGCTATGAGGGCCGGGATGACACGTAGGTTCGGGTCCATGTCTGTCCGTCGCGTGCAGGTACTCCTTGTTCGCGTCGTCCTGATTTCCCGGCAGTTTTTGGCTGCCGGAAAATATTCTCCGTGCGGGATGACGTCGGTGCGAATCGTACTTCCTGGTTCGTGAAAGGCAGGCTGCGTGCGTCCCGACGTCACGTCGGCGCTTTCCCGGATCACATTTGTATGTATATTTTCGTCGGTCGGTGTTTTGTACGAATCGTACGGAAATAGTATTTCCGTGCGAATCGTACTTCCATGTTTGTATATTGTTCCGACCGGGTACGCGTCGGACGGAGAATATGCTCCGTCCGACGGTTCGTACCTGGTTTTTCCAGGATCGTAATCGGCCCCTTATTGTTTTTTGCACAACTTAATTCGGAGGTATGCCGCTTTCAAGCTGTCAGCAGTTTATGAAAGCGTTTGAAATGGCCGCTGTTTCTGGTCCCATAAGCCTTGAATCAGCTTCCCACGTGGTCATCTCTTTTGGGGTTCGGACCATGGCTATGCAAGTTTACAGAATTGGCTATTGGCAACAGGTGGGTGGTGGGAGTCAAGGGAGGATTCCACGTTCTATGAAGACTTTAGAGTGACGTTTGTGTATCTCTTAAAGGCATCACATATCATTAACCTCTTAAGTGCCCATGACGAGATGGTCTCGTCATGGGCCGCGGTTGCGCTGTGCCCATGACGAGACTATCTCGTCATGAACCCCGCCCGCTAATGAAAGGGCCGGCACAGGGCGGGGAAAGGGCGGGGCACTCAAGGGGTTAATTTGCTCAATAGATTTATAATAACAAGTAAAGTGCTTCATGTTACTGTTTTGTTGCTCCTAAGCGCTGTAAAAAAAGAGGTGTTAGTTTTACATAATTATTTTTACTCCCCTATCGTCCTCCAAATGATAAAAGGCTGTTTGCTTTAACAAATTCAAATTTAATTTTACTCACATGTTGAAGGCAGCACCTGTTTCATCCAGGTGGTAACTATATGTTGGAGTTGATTTGTGCACCTCTTTATTTTGTGTTACCACCCATTTGTCTCAATCTGTTGCAATGGGGAGTCGTCATAAATAGAGTTCTGGAACAGTAGCAAAGCCAGAAAATAGAAAAGACTGACGGTAGTTTTGTAGGGTTTAGGCTTGAGATTTGGTAGGGTTCCCGGAATCTAGGGCTCTTGGCCCATTTGAGGTTGGTGCATATTGGAGTTGCCTGAAAAGGCACCATTTGCCCACTCTTTTTTCAAAATGTTCCCTGTTGGTTGTTCAGGCTCGCTCGCTACGCTCGCTCGCCACAGTGAAGTACGACAATTGTTTTACGCCGCACCACTTTCAAATGTCACCAGCCGCCCCTGTCTGAGTGGCTGATTGTTACGAAATGCCTCCCTTGAATGTAAAATGCAGTGCAAAATACAAATAAGCAAAGGCCACAGTTTGTTTGATATTTTGGAAAGGGCATTGATTTACATAATTTCATTCTGCACGCCTAGAGCGAAATAACTTTCTCTGATGCTAGATTTCAGTTTCTTGTGAAGATAGATTTCTGGAATTTCGTTCCAAAGGAAAGGCACACATTGATGTTTAACTTGCCAGTGGTATGCATAATTTGATAAAATATGAATTTCATGCATTTCAGGCCTCGGGGGAAGGCAACGACGCGGCCATGTTCTCCAGGTGTAGGTGAGTGGATAGATGTGGCACAGCACTCCAGACACTGGAAGCCGATAGACTTGGCTGAGCATCTGAAACAATGGGTGTGCCAGAGGGGACATCATTCCAGGGCCAAATGGTGCATAAAAGTGCTTAAGCATTCCAGGCACATGCAGTTGAGGGGGGGGGGGCACACCTGCAAATGCATTCTACATATATGAGGATGCACAGATGGGGTGATTCAGTCCATACCGAGGTAGGAAATTAGATGTGGAAATGCATTTCAGATGTAATGGATAGATATTTTAGCAATGAATTCCAGACATGGAGGAATCCACAGGCATTGTATGACATTTCATAGGTACAGGGATGGCGGGTTGTGACAGATCATTGCAAATAGGATGGGTGGACAAATGACATAGAGCATTCTAGGGCCAAACAATGCCAACAAATCATAACATTTATAAATGACCAATTGTCAGGTTGTGCTCTATAAATCATATTTCCTGTCCCCACAATCATCCCAATTACTCCCTTTTTTACAGGCACTTCATGTCTTCAAAACGTTTAACCTTTTCAGTTGTGCAAAGAATGTTTCAATGAAAGTACTCCTGCAGTCAAAATGTATCATTTGCATATTTATTTATTGATTGATTGATCAATCAATTCAAGTATTTTATAAAGCACATTACTTCCTTCCCTTTCTTAAGAGCTCTTGATAGAAGGGGCAGTAGACACACAGAATGACAAGGTGAGAGGGCGGGTTAGATATCAGTTGGATGGCGAGTGAACCTTGCCCAACATTCGTCTGTTGCCACTCCTGCCCAGTGTTGAGCTTAGATGAGTAGTACAATTTGCAGATGTTTGAACCATATGTAGTTCTACTGGGATCTGAGTTTCAGAGTGAGGGCATTCAAGAATCTACATTCCTGTATAACAAGAACTTTTCCACAATGTTTCAATCCCTTCAATGATCATCCCCTGATTTAGTAGATACTGAAGTGTATGGAACTAGATAAATATTGGATGGGTCAATCCAGAGTTTGTTGTCATACAAGGATATGGCAAAAATTAGTTCAGAGCCATCTGTCAAATGACCATATTCAATGCGACTCAAAAAAAACTTGTATCTTAAGCAATTTAAAAAGTATTCTGCCAGAAAACCAATATAAATCATAAGAGATCAAGAGTTTAACAACTAATCTAACCGGTTCTTCAGCTGTGTCCCCAATTGCATTTCCATTAGATAACACAATATCAGATACATGAATTAAGGGTGTATAAAGCTTTTGTGGCCATTTTATCCAAGCTCGGGTAGAGGACACACAATGAGCAACATTCAATATTACATATTACATTATTGATCCAAGAATTTGTGGCAGGGTATTCAGTGACTTATCTTTAACATTAATTTTGTTTCACATTTTAGAGATTCTGCCACATCAATAAGCAAGTCTTTAATATATATATTGTTTTAAACATATTTTATTGGGATTTCTGGGGAAACATGTAATAACAAGCACATTTCCATTACCATTTCAATACCTCCCTCATATCATGTCCATTCAATAATTTCTCAAGTCCATTCAACAGTTGGAAGGTCAGTGTATTTCTAGTAATAGTACATTTCCTCCTTACCTATCCTAAATCCCAAGTCTCATCTTCCTCCCCCTCTTTGCAGGTCTCCACCAGCCAGACTTTATAAGCATATTGTATAGTTGCTTCTAGCCCCTCCGCCCCCCTGCCTGTGTTCCCAGAATTCTATCCCTCCCATGTCAACCTGAGAGTGTGGTCATTCTTTCCCACCTCAAGTATGTCCTGCGTCCTCCCCTTCCCTACCCCGGTGTTCCGGGTTTCTCTGTGGGGACCCCCTCTCTGGGGATGTCTTCCCCAATGTTAACTCGGGCTCCTTTAAACTATGAACCAGAGCTTCCCAGGCCCTGGCTCTCTCCCATGAGCCAATACCTCTTTTGGCATTTCTGGGGCGTATCCTCCCTTCAGAGGCCACCCATTTCTCTAGCTCAGCCTTCTACGTAGTGACTTTGGGCCCTACAGGGTATTTCCAGTGTCGCGTGATCTCACACTTAGCTAATATCAGAGCTAGGTCTTGAAACCTGCTAGTGACCCACAGCTTGAAGTTCTGTGTAAACAATCCCAGGAGGCAATGTGTAGGAGTGCTTTGGACTGGGCGCTCTATTATCTCCCCTATGGTGGCAGTTATTGCGGTCCAGTAATTCTGCAGTTCAGGGCATGCCCACAACATGTGTAGTAATTCCACCCCCACATCTCCGCATCTCAGGCCTTTCGCGTCATCTGTTTGTAAAAATGTATTGATCCGCCCCGGAGTGAGGGATGCCCTGTGCAATATGAAAAAGTTACTGAGTCGAAAACGGGCATTTCTCGAGGTCCTCAGAATCCCTATCAGTATATTCTCCCATGGTTTACCTTCCAGGGGGGCATTCAGATCTTCTGTCCATCTATTTTGTAGTGTGGTCAGCGGTTGTATCGCGTCTTTGCTCAGGGCTCCGTATATATATGTGACTGCCTTAATTCTGCCTCCCCCTGTGCCCACGTAACTGCAGGTTGCGTGTTGTGGGGGTTCAGCCAACCCCAATCACCAATGCACCCGAATCGCTGCTACGATCCCTGCATGTAGTAAGAAGTGCCCCTGGGGCAGTTCTTACCCTTCTCTAAAGTCTTCGAATGGCATGAGCTCCCCACCATTATATAAGTCTCCAAGTCTTGTCGACCCAGCCGCCACCCAATACTCGAGGCCCACTCAAACTGCTCCAAAAGGGAGCACCATGAGAATGGTCATGGGTAAATCAGGCGAATATGGTAATCTGGTATGTGTCTTTCAGAGACATCGTCTCCAACAGCGCCTTGCCAATAGCACTGCCTCAGAGTCCTCAGCTGTAGTCCTGTCTGTGCCCAACAGCAGCTTCCACAATGTTTCCAAGCTTGGTTTAAGCGGTTCTACCTCCCATATCTGGCACTGAAGGCCTCCCACCCATCTTGCTACCCACTGCAACTGAGGGCTAGATACTACTGCTCGTAGTCTGGGATCGCTAGTCCACCCTCCTTAGTTGAGTGCTGCATTTTTCTCAGAGCTACCCATCTACGACCTGCGCCCCACAGAAAGGACGTCATTATAGAGTGTAAGTTCATGTGCCATTTCGAGAGAATCCATATTGGAAGTACCGTAAAGAAGTATAATAGTCGTGGTAATGCCACCATCTTTAGGAGGGCCACTCTCCCCGCCAATGATAACGCAAGGCCCCTCTAAAACTCCATGTTGGTCTTTAGAGAACTCAAGGCCGTACCTAAGTTACCCTTGAATATGTCAGCTTTGGAATGATATATTTTTACCCCTAAGTGTTCTAGGCTGTGAGGCTCCCATTTAAGAGTGCCCAGCTCTGCCGGGGGGCTTTGTTGATTGTCAGTGGAAACAGTTTGGATTGCAGACACTCAATTTTTAACCTAGACATCTCTCCCAACTCTTCCATCAGTGCACTGGCCCCCGGTAAATCCTCCTCTATGTTCCCAAGGAATAGCAGGAGATCATCAGCATAAAGGGCAATGTAATGTGTATTATTCCCTAGACGAATCCCTTGATATCGTACTCCTGTGCGGGCTATGGAGGCCAAAGGCTCCATGGCAAGAGCAAACAGCAGTGGCGAGAGGGGGCATCCTTGCCCTTGCCCATCCTTTACCCAACTTCGCAATTCTCCGATATCGTCCACCCTGATCTGATCCTCGCCATCGGTCTTGTGTAGAGTAGCCCTACCCAGTTGGAGAAGCCCTGCCCCAACCCATTTTATCTAGGACGACAAATAAAAACCCCCATTAAAGACTGTCAAAAGCCGTCTACATATCTACTGCAAAGACCACCTCTTCACCCATCCTTTTGTCCCCTCTTGTCATAAGTGCCATGAGTCGTCTAATGTTAAGAGCCGTATTACGCCCCTGAAGGAATCCCGCCTGATACTGGTGTATGAGGCCAGTCATTAATGGTTGGATCCTCGTGGCCAATATTTTACTTAGTATTTTAAAATCTAAATTTAACATTGATAGTGGTCTGTAAGCTTCGCATTCTGTGGGGGTCTTGCCAGGCTTGAGTAGGGGGACTATCAGTGCCTCCCAGGTGGAGTTTGGGAGTTAACCCTCCTCTAGAGCCATCTCGTATAACTCCACTAATTTGGGGGCCAATTTTTCAACATAGGCAGCATAAAGCTCTATGGGCATCACCTCTGTTCCGTGTGTTTTACCTCTAACTAATCCCTTGATTACCACTCTTACTTCCTGTACATCTATGGGGCCCCTAATGCATCCACCTCCTCTGCCTCCAGGGTGGGGAGTGGGATGTCAGTCAGGTACTCTCTTATTATGTTGTCTCCCTTTCTCGACTGTGAACTATATAAAACTCCAGGAATCTCATATTTATGTCTTCTTGCCGGTGTAATATACGCCCTTCGGTATCCCCAATTGCTAGAATCGGAGAGCCCCTCTGGGCCGGATTGGCCAACCAAGCCAGCAGTGAACCAGTTCTGTCTCTCTCTGCATGTGTGCATTCCATGTACCACTTAGAAATCATAGCTATGCAGCCTCTCCGTTTGTTTGGCCACTTCCTCCTTAGCATCCAGTAGGGCATGTCCCAACTCAGGATGTCCTGGCCTTTGTATCTCTAATGCGCGCAGTGCCCTGTCTGCGGACCCAAAGTCAACTTCAACGGAACGTCTTACTCCTCTAGAGGTCGCCATTAATTTGCCCCCGAGCACCATCTTAAATGCGTCCCATTCTGTCAGTCGGGAGTTAGTCGTGTTAGCATTTGTATTAAAGTAGTTCACGATGCACTCTATAAGGAACACCTGGTCCTCTAGAACCCCAGGCTTGAGGCGCCATGTTGGTATTCTTTGGCGTAGTTGTCCCCACCTCAGGTGTAGAAGGGTTGTGTTGTGATCGGACAGAGTGCATTTTAAATATTCCACTGTCACTACATTAAGATTTACGATTTCCCTATTTCGATTCACTAAAAATTGCAATTAGGAAATTGCATATCTTATTTTTTGCAAATATGGCCCTAAATTGGGTAAAGAATACCTCACTACTGCCTTCATTTAAATTCTGCTTTAGCCTGGCCACATTCCAGAATAGTAAGGGAAGTGAATAATCACTTTCCTTGAGCCTAAATATATGAAGTAGATGCAATGTAACCACACCCATTCCTCACAAGGTGAAGCAGTACTCACATCATTTGTTTCTCTTGGTACTTCATTATCATTAGGGCCACCGAAATTATGCAGTGAAGGAGGACTAAATTATGCGGCAGGGTTTACTAAATTATGCGACATAATGTGGCATATTTTGAGATATTATCATTTAATTATTTTGTCATTTTTATACATGTTAATGCTGTCTGGACAAAGGTTTCACCTTATTAGTACCAGTTTTATACCTAAATAAAAGCAACATGCAGTGAAAGGTGAACAGTCAAACTTTGGGAAGTGCCTTTCACTGCACAGCTGCACACTCTGCCTCATTTTTTGTAACATTTGAGCTGTTTAAACTGGAATAATTTTTTTTGTTAAAATCTGCAAATTATGCAGCAGATGATGGATTATGCGACAAATCCGTAATTTTACGAAAAACGCTATGGCCGCAGAATCACATAATTACAGTATCCCTGATTACCATCGACTAAATAATTGCAATCTTTTTAGAGACACTTCATTTGTCCTATGAAAAATGAACCATTCCTCAGCACCCATCCACAGCAAATGACATCACTGCATTTTCCAGCATCCATCTCTACAGGAAGTGACTTGGGTTCCACCAAAATCATCTTTAAAAAAGAAGCAAGACAAGTGGACCAACATCCATCTTCACAGGAAGTGACATCTTTGTATTTCCCAACATCATCTCTCTAGGAATTGACATCACCAGTTTCCCACCAAACCCTTTTTTAACAAAAGAAGCTAAACAAGCAGATCTCATTTCCCAATATCTATCTCTACCTAAAGTGACATTACTGAATTTCCCACTTTCTGTCTCTGCAAGAAGTGACATCACTGGATTAATTCCAAAACCATCTCTTAAAGAAGGAGCCAGATAAGCGGAATTCATTCCCCACCATCCATCTACACAGGAAGTGATATCACTTTATTTCTGGGCATCCATTTTTCCAGAAGTCACATCACCAGTTTTCCATCAAAATCATATTTAGAAGAAGCCATACAAGCAGATCCCATTCCCCAGTATCCATCGCCACAAAAAGTGATATTACTGCATTTCCCAGCATCCATCTCTACATGAAGTGACTTCGCTTTTTTCCTCTTCCCTACTTCCAGAATGGCTAACTACGGAGCGTGGAGCTCACGGTTCGATCGCCAGCACTGGCGGCAGCTCAACTTAACATCAGATGACTCTAATCAATAACTCACTTAATCTCCCCGACGGCCCTTAGGGGTGATAAGTTCGCACTTCACAAATGTGGAACTATTATTATTATAAGTCAGCTTTTCAGAGTGTCCCCAGCTGCGACAGGCACAGACATGGGTATCTCACCAATTTGGGGATGTTAGCGTCATAGCATGCACCTCCAAGGTATGATCTCATTGTGTGCTTTACCAAACACCTCACAACACCTTTCCCCACAATCATATCCAGACCGCACACCCAGACAGCGTATGAACCACACTCATAAAAAGGGAGTGATATCATCATTATCATAGGGCCTCTTGGTAGTGCACCACAGGCAAGCAAGCGTCTTTAAACTCAAAGGACCTACTCACATGCCACTTTCCACTCTAGGCAACTCATTCTGCTACCTTCCACCCAACCTATGTATTAGGTTGATCCACTCACCTTGATCTTTTCGACCGCCACTGGAGTGATGAAAGTCTGCTCAATCCCCGTTGAGGCAAGCACCAATACACAAACTGAAGAACATGAGCCAATAATTGTTCCTCAGGTGCAGGCGGTTTGGGAATTGAGAGAGAAGATTCAGTGTCGTCGTCGTCTCTCGGGTATTCAGGGAAGACCTGTCTACAGGGATGGACTAATACGTTCTTCTAAAAGGGAAGTAATGTGCTTCTCTCTTTACGTTCTGGATGCAAACACAAGGGAGTCGCTATTGATACGTGTCAATCAATCACAATAAGAATATCACCGAATACATTAACTGTTTCTGAGTAACACGGGTTAACTTATTAACTTACTTGAATCTTATTTGAATTTCAAGTCACTGTTCTTTCTTTTTCGAAGAAGCACCTGGTTCAATCCAAATCGTTATTCGAGATTGTCTGATAGTTCTAGCAAAACAATACAAACATTAAATCAATCAATCAATCAATCAATCAAATGAGATTTGTAAAGTGCTGCTTATCACCCGTGAGGGTATCCAGGTGCTGGGGGCGCTTAGCTGCATATGGATGTCAATTGAATAGCCAGGTTTTTAGGTCTCTCCTGAATTCCTGCAGGGTGGAGGCCATTCGGAGGTGGAGGAGAAGGACGGTCCAGGAGTTAGCGGCCAGTTAGGAGAAGGCTCGGCCGCTGTTCCTGCCTCTGCTGATGTGGGGCGTTTGGGCTAGAAAGGGATGCGGAGCATAGTTGTCTCACGGGTTGATGGAAATTCACCCTGTGGTTGAGGTAGGCCATTTCTTTGTTGTGCAGAGCCTTGTGGGCATGAGTTAGGAGTTTGAACTGGCACCGTTTGCTGATGGGGAGCAAGTGTAGTACTCTGAGGTGAGGGGTGTTGTGGGTCCTCCCACGTAGTGGGAGTTACCGTAGTCCAGGCGGCTGGTAAGGAGGATCTGAGTGACGGTGCATTTGGTGCTGATACGGAGCCACTTAAAGATTTTCCAGAGCATGCATAGAGTGAGGAAGCAGGAAGATGAGACAGCGTTTATCTGTTTCCTCATGGTGAGGTTGCTGCTGAGTATGATGTCAAGGTTCCTTGCATGCTCTATGGGTGTGGGTGAGGGGTAAAGTTCTTCTGACCACCAGGAGTTGTGCCTTGAGGAGGAGTTGCTCCTGAAGATGAGTATCTCAGTTTTGTCAGTGTTGAGTTTGAGGTGCCTGTTCTGCGTCCAGCTGGCACGGTGGTCATGCACCTGTGGAAGTTGGATTTGGTGGTGGCGAGGTCAGAGGATAGGGAGAGGATGAGCTGAGTGAGCGTAAGAAATGATGTACATACCATGGGATCTGACCAAGGTGGTCAGGGGGGTCATGTACATGTTGAACAAGGTTGGGCTCAGTGAGGACCCTTTGTCATCGAGTGGATGGAGCTCATGATGGTGGCAGTGTTCTGTGTGAAGAGTGGGTCCCACATGGTTATTGTGTTTCTGTTGGAGTCGGTGAGGTTGAAAAACCTGTTGAAGTCGGCTATGGATGGTTGGGGTTCGAAGCGTTCGTAGATGGTGGTGATTTTGTTGTAGAAGAAGTCTGTGAGGGTATTGAAGAGGTCCTGAGAGGGGCTGATGGTGTTCTTTGTAGCTGCACGATTTAATAACTTCTTGACGATGCAGAAGAGCTCCTTGCTGTGATTGGAACTGGCTTTGAGGTAGGCGAGCAGGAAAATGGAAACAATGATTCAAGAAATTGAAAAATTAGAAAAATGCCAAGGTTATGCTAGTACAACAACAGTGACAGTGGGGAAAACAATTGTTAAAGGAGAAAGGAGAAGAAAACACATCAAGATTACTGTAGGGGGGAATTGTGGATACAGGGGAAAAAATACAGCGGGATTAATGGGGAAAAACAATGGTTGAAGGAGAAAGGAGGAGAAAGCACAATGAGATTAATTGGGGAAAAATGATGGTTACAAGAGAAAGGAGGAGAAAAACACAGTGAGATTAATGGGAAATAATTATGGTTAAGGAAGAGAATAAACAGTGAGATTAAGGGGAAGAATGATGGTCAAAGAGGAGAAAACTGTGAGAATAATGGGAAAGAATTATGGTTAAGGAGGAGAAGAAACAGTGAGATTAAAGGGAAGAATGATGGTCAAGGAGGAGAAAACACAGTGAGAATAATGGGGAGGAAACGATGGTTAAAGAGGAGAAAACATAGCAAGATTAACAGGGAAAAAACAATGGTTAACGAGGAGAATGCACAGTGAGATTAATGGGGGGGGGAAACAATGGTTAAGGAAGATAAAACACAGCAAGATTAATGGGGAAAAACTTCTCGTTAAAGGAGAAAGGAGGAAAAACACTAGGAGATTAATGAGGATGAATGATGGCTAAGGAGGAGAAAAGCATGGAGATTAGGGGGGAAAAATTGTGATTAAGGAGGAGAAAGCACAGCGAGATTAATGAGGAAGAATGATGGTTAAAGAGGAATAAAACAGCAAGACAATGGGGAAAAATGAAGGTTAAAGGAGAAAAGGATGGCAACAACGCAGCGAGGATGATGGGGAAACGATGGGTTGAAGGAGGGAGAAGAGCACAAGGATGACAGTTGTAGTGTTGCTAAGCTCGAGCACGGAGCACAAGCCAGGCAGTGGCAGCAAGAGAGCTGGTTGTTGGATTTACAACCTAAGGCCTGACCCTAATTAGAATCCACTATGGTTTGTTGGGTTCAAAATCCAGTGGTTTGAGTTCTTGATCCTTAAACAGAATATTTGTGGAGATTTCTAATACCAACTATTTCCCAATGTTAATTGTGTCCAGGGTCTTAATAATGTCCATGCACAATTCGCTGATTTCTCTAGGTTTAGTGCATTTACCTGTTTTTTTCTTGCAGCCTTCCGGGATCTGTGGTTCTTTATCTCTAACCTTGTTCTTCTTTAGTTTCAGGAGAACTGGAAAGAAGAGCTCACGAGGATCCAGAGTATTTTTTGACTTTATGTGAGTGGAGCTAGTCGCGGGGGCGGTGTCTCTGCCGTTGTAATTAAAGCCAAGTGTCAGCCTCGTACCTGGGGCACAGTATTTATACCTGCTCCAACCAAGATGGCCACGGATCACGTGGACATCCAAAATTTCGTGAACTCTAGCGAGAGTTTGCAAGACTTGTGATTTCAAGGATGAACTTGAAGGGAAAGGCTAGTGGCAAGGACAGGGGCAAGAAGGAATGGTGGCCTTTGAATGGAGCTACTGTGGGAAGGCATTCTTGAGGACATGGTTAAATGACCCAGAGTGGGAAAGAACACAACAGACACAGGTGCTGACACTGTGGACTAAACAAACTCTCCATAGACAAATCCTCAGTCCTCACTACCTCATCCATTTGAGATACCGACACCACCATCAGTGATGACTACAATCTTCATGACAATTTATGAGTAAAAAACAAGACACAGCCTCCTCATACTCATCAACACACTAATGTGGTACAGTATGCAACCCAACCAACACACTGCAAATGCCAGACGCACTACTTCATCTTCTCAACATCACTAACCATCCACTGCAAGATTACCATACCCTGAGACTGGACTGGATACCTTGGCATCCCCATGACATTGCCCAAAATCCAACTAACTCACCGAGGTCAACTGAAAAAAGTACAACTAACCTTCAGATCCTTTCGAGATATTTACATGGACAACCTAAAGTTAAACCTCTGACCCTGCCTCCTGCAAGTCTGATGTGAATATCCTTCTGAACGACTCCAAGCCATTTCTCCAACTAAAGCTCCAAAGTGCAAGCTGAACCATTTGGCATCCTAGTGCTTCAAAGATTTCACCCAGAACAAAAGCTCCATCTGCAGACAGGAAAGAAAATGGGAAAAACAGGACCCTTAATTACCTTGTGCTACTGAACTCACTCCACATATCACACAGACAACTCATAACATCAGCCAATGTCAAGTACTATGCCAACAAAGTCAATTAAGCTTTTCATCAACCCACTGCTTGACCATGCTTTGCCACACCCCATGGGTATTTGACACAGTGTCCATGCTTTAATATTACAGCACTTTGTTGACGTTGGGATTTGTGGCCGAGCTAGGCTATGCTTTCATTCATTTCTTGTTGACAGAAAGGAGGCAGTCACAGTCTATCATTTTACCTTAAATAAGGGATCTCCCAGGGCACATCTCCAAGTGCAACGTTGTTCAATTTGTATATGTCTCTGTTGGTCTTACTTATTGAATCCTTTGGGATCACTGCTACTTCATATGCAGATGGTACTCAATTGATCCTATCTTTAGATAAGAATTCCTTTGGTTCTGAATTGAATTTCAAGAATTGTCTCACCCAAGTCATCGGCTCAGTGGAATGTAATCATCTACAGTATCATACTGGGAAAAACAACACTTTTTCCACTCTCGATTAGTGGCTAGATGGACTTGCCGGCCCTTCCACTCCTTTGACGGAATTTAGGGGTGTGAATTGACAGTGATCTATCTTTCCATCCACAAACTCTGACGGTGTCTAGAACCTGTTTCTCTCTCATTAAATTCAACTTCATGGTAACTTGCTTCCCCTATTAGCGAAATCGCTAATATTTTTACTTTAATGCATTGCATTTAAGGAATCTCAATTTGAGATTCCTTAAATGCAATCGCAATTTAAGTAATCGCAATTTAGAGATTACTTAAATTGCGATTTTTGCATTTGGGATGATGCATCCCAAATGCAAAAATACCGGTCGCAAAGGGGCAGATTCTGAGAATCTGCCCGTTTGCGACCGGTTTTTGCTTTGATGCATGTGGGCCAAAGCTTTGAATCAGCACATCATTTCCCTTAGACAGGTTGGAAATGAGGGCACTTTCAAAGAGCTTTTGAAGATCTGGTTCTTCTCCCTATCATAGGAGTATTTCCTTCTGTATTTTCTATCAATTCATTATCTACTCTTGAATTAGCAGTCACTGTGGGAAAGCACTTCTAGATTGGACCAGTACCAGTGTGATTAACAAGTAATTATCTCATTCATTCATTCAAAAGTTAGTGATATCTGGAAGGTTGACCCGGCGAGAGTTCAGCAGTACAGCAAATACAGCAAATTAAAAAACATAAAGAATTCTTACTGACCAAGAGGGCTTTTGTTCCTGTCTGCCATCTTGCTCCTGCTGGTTCAAGATCAGTCCTATGAGATCGAGCAATCTGATTGACTGCCCACAATAGCAACAGAAATGTTGCAACCACCATCACAGGACACGGGGACTCAGTAGAGTGTGCACATGGTTTTGGCGTTAGCTCCTTTGAGAGTTCCCCGGGAGCACGTTGAAATATATATATATTTTTTAAAACAATCAAGTGCCATCAGTTGGTCAATCTCAACTATGCACAGCCTTTGTCCTGTGCACAGCTCTTCACAGAGAGGCCAGCCCATCCCAACACTGAAACCCCCTTATGTGCCCAAGCTCCTACTATGCCCAGCCTTCACCTTGTGCACAGCTCTTCCCCAAGAGGCAAGCCCCTCCACACACCTAAGCACCATTAGGTGGCCAAGTCCCTACTATGCAAATTCTTCACCCTGGGCATAGCTCTTCATAAAGAGACTAGTACCTCCAAACACTCAAGCCACATTAGGTCTCCTAGCCTGTGCTACTCACAGCCGGTTTTATGTCAGAACTACGCAGGCATTTACCACACCTGCCTTAACAACGCCGTCCGAACCATGAATGCGACTTTACAACACATTCCAATATCACGCAAGCCGTTAAAACAACTTGCATTAGGGAAAGTGGTGGTCTTTGGAATAGTATGATGTACAATTCCAACTTCAGTCTGCGCAACAGTAAGGAAAGTGTTAGACTTAAAGTCCAACATCAGTCCAACAATGGTTTCCTTAAGGCAAGTCGTTGAAACGACTTGCATGGTAAAGGAATGCGTTCTAAAGATGCATTCGTAGTTTGGACAGCATGTTAAGGCACAGGGTGGTTCGAGACGTCATATTAAGGCTGTTTCCCCTCACAGCCTTCACTTATGCTCATCAAGGAGAGGCCACTCCCGTCACACACCCAAGCCGCATGAGGTGGCCATGCCTTTACTAAGCTCAGCCTTCACCCTGTGCATCTGTCTTTACAGACAGCCCAGTCCCTCCAGACACCCAAGCCCTATTAGGTAGATGAGCCCCTACTATGCTCAGCTTTAGCCCCGTTCAGAGTACTTCACAGAGAGTCCACTCCCTCCAGATACCCACACCCCATTATGTGGCCAAGCCACAACTACTCAAACCTTCGCCCCATGCACAACTCTTCAGGGAGAGGCCACTCCCTCCAGACAACCAAGCCCCATTAGTTGGCTAAGCCCTTACTACCCACAGTCTACACCCTGCGCACAGCTTTTCATTGGGAGCTCACTCCGTCCAGACACCCAAGCCACAGTAGGTTGCCAAGCCTCACCACACACAACATTGGCCCTGTGCACAGCTCTTCATGGAGAATCCTCTCCCTCCAGGCACAAAGCCCCATTAAGTGGCCAAGCCCTTACTGTGTACAGCCTTCAGCCTGTGCAGAGCTCTTCACTAAGAGTCCACTTCTTCCAGACACTCAAGCCTCATTAGGTGGACAAGCCCTTACTATGCACAGCCTTCATCCTGTGCAGAAATGTGCAATATCTACAAAGAAATGGCACAGTTGAGCACTCTCAATGTGCTGGCACACTTTGTGCAGCCTTGAGCTGATAAAGGCACCCTTGCTCTACTGTGCACAGGTATCTGTGTTGAGGTCAGGATTGTTTCTTTGTGCCAGGGGGATTTCCTGTACAAAAACTATCTGTTAATGCTATTTCTTCTATGTATGTGTACTGTACAATGTAGCATACATGCTAAGAGGAACAATAAATAAAAATGTTTCCCCTTCTTAAGCCAGTCTCCGGGAGGTGTAGGATTTTGCGCAAATCCATGTCTAAAAGTCATTGTAGATATGGTTTTGCATCAAAATCCATGGTGGATGCAAAGGGACGCCCATACGACACCTCCATAATACAAAGCAATACAAGTCATCACATTGCACTACACTGAATTACTTTTGCTTATAAAACAACAGAAATAGTGATTAGTAGTGGTTTACAAATACCAACCTGAATTTTGAATCGGGTCTGCATTAAAAAAGTAACAAAAACTAATTGCAAAATCTGTGAACATTCGAAAGAAATATAGATATAATATTGTTTGGGTTTTACTTACACTTACAACAATAGACTTTAATTTTGTTATCATGTACAGACTGCTACAGCAGACTATTAAGATATACTAACATAAAGAGACACACATGACCAACAATATTATATTTTTAGATTTTTAAATCAGAAAAGGTGGTTCCAAAATAGTCAGAACTTTTTTTTTAGATTCTTATTTTTTTTTTTTTGTGTGCTTTGTATCTTTTTTTGTGGTGTTCATCTTGAAAAACAAAAACAGGCTATAGAACTTGCAGAGAGAAAAGAAAACTATGTGTTCATGGGACAATGGTGTTCTGACACAAACTTGACCCTCACCGATCTACCTTGTGTTCTGGCATAAACAACCTTGCTGCACCTCTTGCAATAAGTGACCATCTCATGGTACACATGATTGAGATAAGACTGCCTCTGTAGCACTTCGGTGGGCACTGGATCCGTGGTCCAATAGAGAGACCTGAGGTCCAAGAGGATCGTCCTGGCCATCCTGTTCGGGCTCAGCTCAAGCAAGGCGCATGTGCTTCCATATCCTTTAAGTACCATTGAATACTTGAAGTATCTGTTGAAATCTGCTTCCTGCAGATGTGTAGGTTAGATTTTTAGAGGAGACTTCCTTCTCCCCTGGAAGAATGGCAAAGAATTGCCATACCAGAGGCTACTTGGGGATCCTCGGAGTCTCTGACGGAAGCTCCTTCATGTCTTCCTCTCTTTTTTTAAGTTCAATAAAATTTTATTAGTCAGTGGGAAAGAATAAACCATTACATAACATTAATTTGGAAGGGGAAAGGAGGGGGAAAGTGGGGAGGAAGGGGGGAGGGGGGAATAACAGAATGTGGCACGTAAAGGAAAATATGCAATAAAACAATAATCATGGGCAATGAGTATCTGAACAGTTAATCATGGGCATTGAAAAAGAAGAGAAACAGAAAAAAAAACAATGCATTAAGAAAAAACTTGGATGTGGAAAGGGTATCAAGGGGGTTTGGAAACCTCTTGTTGGGCAGGCGTTGGGCGAGACGAATGGGCAGTACATTTATCTAGGTACAGGGTAATGGGGAGCCACATTTCTGCTCGTTTGGTAGCTAACTGAACAGGAAAAACAAAAGCATTATCGAGTCTGTGGTTATGACAAACATTATACCACCATCCTTTGAGAGAAACATTAGATGTAGTTTTCCAATTTACAGTAATCTGCTGAAAGGCTACAGCTAATAACAGATCTACAATGCGAACACACATATCCACAATATCCCAACCCGGGGACAGGCTACCCAAGAAAAGATGAGTGAGGGAAAAAGGAGTACAAGTATGAAAAATAACATTGACTTGAGCCCATACCTGTAACCAAAAGTCATGCACATACTTACAGAGAAATATCATGTGAAATAAGGTAGCATTATGGGAGCCACACGACCAGCAAATGTCTGGGGTATTGGGAAAGCGTTTGTGCAGTGTAGAAGGAGTGTGAAGTAATCTGTTGTATATAAAGAATAAAGATTGTGTCAGGGAGGCTGCTCTGGAAGGTTTACGGAGTTTTGTCCATATCTTATCCCAGAGAGATATCGGCCATTCTGTTCCAAGGTCGGTCTCCCATTGGATCTCAACCTTAGATTTAGGTCTAAGTGATGGATGTGAGTGAAGATGTTTATAGATAAGGGATGCTTTGGGGCTTGTACGTAGAAGAGAATGGAGTTGGAGCGTTGGGGATTGTTGAACAGGGGAGGGAGAAGAAGAACCCGAGAGCCTCTCATAAACCTCTAAAACGGTACTTTTAAGTAATAAGTATTTAGGGGCAAAAGATAAAGGTAGACCAAAGGAAGAACTAAGATCAGAGAAAGAGAGAAAGATGGAATCAGAAAAGAGTTGCGAAATCCATATCAAACCTCGGGACCTCCATGTTTTCCAATAGAAGGGCTTATTACCGATTAGAAGATATTTATTATGCCAAATGGTGGAAAAGAGGAAATCGGTAACAGTTGTGGGAGGGCCAGGGGCCTCAGATAACAAGAGCTTAAGGGTATATTTGTGGATAGGAGTAGGAATCGAAGAAGGTTTACGAGAGAAAGCAAGATATTCTGTAAAAGAGAATGGAGAAAGGAGAGTGCGCTCAACCTTGAGCCACAAAGGGCAGGGAACAATGATATCATGTAGCCAGAGGGAAGCTTGACGTAGCAAAAAGGCCTTCTGATATGCAGGAAAGTCAGGGAAGTTGACACCACCCTCAGAGGCGGGGCGTATAAGTCTAGCGAGAGACATTCTAGGTTTTTTAGAACTCCACAAAAATGAAGATAACGTTAAGTTGATCTTCTTAAAGAATTTCATTGGAATAGATACTGGGATATTGGATAAGGTGTAGAGAATAATGGGGGAAATCATCATTTTAATAGTATCAAGGCGACCCCACCAGGAGAGGTATAGGGGATGCCACTTTGTAGTAAGGTCCGTGATTTTTTGTGTACATTTAGACAAACAAAGAGAGATAGTGTCAGGAATAGAGGGGGTGATATATAACCCCAGATATTTAATGTGAGTGGGGCACCAAGTAAATTGAGAGTCACAAAATTCTTGTTTGAAAGTGAATTTGGTCAGGGGTAGGATCTCACATTTATCATGATTAAGTCTATACCCAGAGAGGGAGGAATAATTCCGAACTTCAGCCAGAAAAGCAGGGACAGATTCCGCGGGATTGGAGAGAAAAAGTAAGATATCATCTGCATAAGCAGCAAGTTTAAGATGAAGGTCCGCAAACTGAAAGCCATGGATAGCAGGATTTTGACGTATTCTAGATAAAAAGGGTTCTAGAGCGAGGTTAAAAAGAAAAGGGGAGAGGGGGCAACCCTGACGAACGCCCCTACCCAGATTGAAATAAGAAGAAATTTGACCATTGGCAATTACTGCGGCTCTGGGGTGCGAGTATAACAGGGAAACTAAAGAAATAAATTTGGGGCCAAAGCCAAACCAAGTAAGAGTGTGAAAAAGATATCGCCACTCAACTCGATCAAACGCTTTTTCGGCGTCAAGGGCAATCGCTGCAAGTGAATGTTGACAGCGGGAAGACTTTGATAGAATATTAAATAGAAGTCTGGTATTATCCGTAATATGTCGGCCCTTAACAAACCCGGATTGCTCTTCCCCAAGAAGATCCGGGAGTAGGTGATCCAATCGGACCGCCAGTACTTTAGCAAAAAGTTTATAGTCAATATTGACTAAAGATATGGGCCTATAATTTTTGCAATGTTGTACATCCTTCCCAGGTTTAGGTATTAAGCATATGTGAGCATCTGAGAATGTCCCTGAGGAAGTACCTTGGGCAATAAAAGTACGGAGAAGGGAGTGTAGGCGTGGGATCAACAGCTTAGAAAAATGAAGATAGAATTCGACGGTAAAACCGTCGGGGCCAGGAGCCTTATTAAGCTTAAGGTGTTGCAAAGCAGTGAGTAGTTCCTTTTGTGTGATGTCAGATTCTAAGGAGGAAAGGTCAAGAGGAAAAGTGGGTGGTGCGTGAATGGTGGAGAAAAAATGGGCAAGAGAGTTGGGGGAGGGCTAAGTTTCAGATGTGTATAATGTTTCATAAAAATGGGAGAAGGCAGCCAAAATATCAACATCTTTATGCTTCAGAGTGTCATTAGAGTCGTAAACAGATTCAATATTGAACTTGTCATGCTTAATCTTTAAATAGTTAGCCAGGAGCTTCCCTGCCTTATTCCTACCCCCATAACATTTAGCAGTAGATTTTAACAAGTACAGGGAGGCGTCCTCCGTAGATTTCTCATTAAATTTCAATTTTGCAGCAACAAGGGCTGTCAAGCTATCCTCAGAGTGGGAGGTAAAGTATGCGTGTTCCAACTTCTTAATATCTAAAAGGAGCTGTTTGGTGGATCTTCTGGCAGCCCCGCACAACGTAGCTGATGATAAAGTCACGTGCAGCCGCTTTAAAAGCGTCCCAGATAGTATGGTCCGGAATATCAGTGTGGTCATTAATCAGAAAAAATTCATCAAAAAAGGAAGTGAAAGTAGACGTAAACTTGGGATCAGTTAGGAGCGAGTTATTAAATCTCCATCTTCTGGGACCATTAACCTTAGGGAACACATCAACGCTTGTAAGGACGGGGGCGTGATCCGAAAGTAATATCGGGCCAATCTCAGAATGTAATAGTGATTGAGCAAGGTTGTGGGAGACAAAAACATAGTCAAGTCTTGACTGGGAGCGATGACATGGAGAGTAAAAAGTGTACTCCCGTAATTTGGGGTTACAAAGGCGCCAGGAATCCACCAATTTATGCTGTGAGATAGCATGACTAAATAGCTTGTGGGGTTTGTTGGGAATATAGGGAGCCATAGATTTCCTATCAATAAAGGGATCTAGAGGTTGATTACAATCCCCCGCCAAAATAAAGTTGTGGTCCATAAATTTAGTTAGGAATGGAGAAAAATCAGCCCAAAAGGAGGGCTCACCCGTAGTTGGGCCATAAACATTAAGAAGGGAAATTGGAACACCTCTGAGTGATAGCTTGGCAAAAACCCAACGACCGGAAACGTCCGATTCTTGAGTAAGAACCTGAAATGACAGAGACTTGCGACAAAGGATTGCCTCACCATTCCGTTTGCCATCACCCTGTGAGTAAAAGAGTTCGCCCACCCATCCACGTTTGAGCTTAACTGATTCTACATCATTTAAGTGCGTTTCTTGAAGGAATGCAATATCAACATTCAATTTGGCTAGGTGTGACAAAATTCTTTGACGCTTAATTGGAGAGTTAATACCCTTCACATTCCATGACAAAATATTCAAGGACATAACGATAACCTATCTACAAAAATGTGAAAAAAACATATCAAAGAATGGAAAGCCCATGTACCTTGGAAAAGACATGAAAAAAAGAAGAAGAAAGCGAGAACCAGTGTAAACATGCTGGAAAAGAGGAGAAGAAGAGGATAAATGAGAAACTAAAGAGTAAGTGCACCAGGAGGAGCAAGGAATGTAACTCTTATACAAGCAGAAGATTCCAGTCGAAGATAATATGCTAAAATATAAACATGTGAACAAGAATACATACAAGAGAAGAGGGAGGAGGAAAGGGTAAGGAAAGAAACCATCAAATGCACAGGGAAAACAGATAGGGGAACGGAGAAAGATCATACCTTCAAAGGAGGGGTACGAGGAAGGGTGGAGGAGGGAAGGAGCCACATGGGTGAGGCAGCACATCCAGGAGCAGCGAGGCAAGGACCAAGAGACATCATCAAACACGGGGAAAACTTCCTGTAAGACGAAAAAAGAGAACGAGAGTTGAAACAAATCAGGACATCATGCGAGAAGCGTGACTAACAAGAAAACATGGGACAACCATCATGCATAAACGGTAACAAATCAGCAAAATAAGCTACTGGAAGATCAGACAGAGTCGAGTGAACTGCAATTGAGAGAAAATCTCTGAGCAAGTACAGGAAAAAAAAATGCAACAACCACATGAGAATTATGAAAACATTAGTCAACCATGAGCAGAGGTTGACGGTCCGGAGGCGTCCATGGCAGATGACTTGTGCGCATTGATAAAACTTTGTAGGCGCACTGGGTCTTCATAGGTTGTAGTCTTGTTGTTATAGGTAACTTTAAATAGACACGGGTGATACAGGCCATATCGCGCACCCATCGCCCTCAGATCTGCTCTTAGGCTCAGAAAGACCTTACGGTGGGTGGCTGTGGCTTTAGCATAATCCTGTGCAAAGAACAAGGGCGTGCCAGACCAAGCTAGATTCGGAGAAGATTTAGCCGCCGTTAGAACCATCAAAAGGTCAGTGTATTCCAAGAAATAGATGATGACCCCTCTAGGTCTCTGTGAGGAGGAAGCAGAAGAAGGTGGTCGACCCAATCTGTGAGCACGTTGGATGTTAAGGGTCTTGACCGGTGACAAATGCAAAAGCTTAGGAAGGAACGACTTGAAGAAGGCGATTGGATCAGATCCCTCAAGTCCCTCAGCCAGGCCATAAATACGGAGGTTATTGCGTCTATTTCTGTTCTCCAACTGCTCCACTTGTTGTTGAAGGTCTGAGACTTGAGATTTTAGGTTGGAGACCACAGAGGACGTCTCTTGAAATGACTGAACAGATTTTTCCATCGAAGTTACCCTCGTTTCCATCTGCGACCAATTATCTGTAAGGACCTAGAGTTTCATATTGGTCTCTTCCATGAAAGGACGCAAGGACCTTATCTCTTCTAACAACAACTCCATTGATACTGGACTTGATAGTTTTGGAGGTGAGAGAGAATTTGACTTAAGTCTTTTTGTGGTAGATTTAGAATTATCCAGCGTACTTTTGGAAGGATCCATTGGTGTGTCTGAACCAGACGAGTTAAGAGAGTCTTCCAGTTGCGAGAAAGCAGAGAAAACCTTAGAGTTCTTCACTAGCTGGGGTTTAGTCGAACGAGGCAAGTGCGACATTGATTTAAGTTTACCCATGTAGTAAAGGCGCGGAATGACTGATACAGCAGATGTCACAGGAACAAAAACGGGGTAAATTGAATATTTTATGAGGAGGATATGGCCAATTTCACAGCGCTTAAGTTAAAAAACAGTCGTTAAAGCATACATGGACAGGCAAAGGAGGTCGTTAATGAGGAGATTACGGTAGCATGTATACGGCATATATTGCAGAGATTTGGCAGCAGCTCACCGCAACATATGAAGCGATTTTAATCCACACGACAAGAGGTGACAGGAAGCGCCTCGCGACATGCCTCTCAGGAATCCACATTAAATAGCAATATCAATAATAGAAAGCAACTAGGCATGTCATAGAGACACCCCACCACTCGTAGACAGATTCAGGGCGCATCGTGGATAAAAGAAATTATGCCTTGAGGAACGACTTAGTGGTAAACATGTGGAGCAAGGGCACCGCATGAAGGGACTTTATGGTTGCGTAGCACATAAGGTGAGTGGTACCATACTGCAGAGACTTGGTGCAGGGGAGCAGAGCAAATAAATGAGTCATAAGCCCATTAGAAATGTACAATTAGCGCTGGGCTGACTGTAGAAAAACCGCCACAAAACGCGCATCATTTGGCGGATCCAAGATGGCGGCCGCCGACGTGAGAAACTCGTCAGAACTTACGAGTTCAATTGCTGTGTCACGGAGGCATAAAAAGTGTTCCACTGATGCTAGGTGAAGTCAGGACATGTTCCGACACCTTCCCAGTCGAACGCCTTCAGGAGACGAGAGCAGGAACCGGCTCGTCCCTCAGCGCCGCCCCGGAGCTCTACTCGAACGCCGCCATCACCATCAGGCGCCAAGCCACGCCCCCATGTCTTCCTCTCTTGAAACACCAGAAGCTATGATTGAGCCCACAAATAAAGACAAAAATGCAAAAAGAGGTCAAGGCTGGTGCACAAGTTGTAATTAGACGAAAGTGCTAAACCCAAATGAGATTGAAATAGTGGAAACGTCCTGTCAATTGAGCAAGAGAGTGAGTTCATCTAATCAGATGTCTTGTAGTGTGTGTGTCAGGGGTACCATGGCACCATTTTCTGGTACCATAGTGCCAGGACGTCAAAAACTAGGCAAATTCCCCAAAAGGCCCAAGAGATCCTAATTAATTGACCCAGTTAGAAAAATGCTAGGATCAAACTCAAATAAAAATCTCTATTTTATATTAAACATAACTTTTAAAAAAAATGTTTAGCGATCATGCAGTACTCCTGTGGGACACGGAACAGGAAGTAAAGCCCACACGGAACTCCAGCGGGACATTCCATTGGTTGTGGGGCTCCTGCGAGAGTACAGCCGGAGAATGAAAAGTGAAAAAAAAAATACACTTGATAACACATATGAAGTTTTAATATTAAAGCATACAGGTGAAAATTCACTACAAAATCTAAAGGAAAAATTAACATTATAATTAACTTTGAAAATGAGATTTTACTTTAAATTAAAGAAACCTAGAAATTAACTGAAAATCAATGGTTAAAGTGACGTTATAGTTAGGTATAGAAAATAGACTATAACTTACATTAAATAAAAAAACTAGACACTCAATGAAAAACAAAGGTTAATACGGCGTTGTACTTAGATATAGAAAAAAACACCTTAACTTCCATTTAAACCCCCCCCTAGAAATTCACTAAAAAAGACATAAGGGTTAAAGGAACGTTATAGTGAGGAGACAATGACAGTCATAGTATGGCATTTTACACCCACAAAATCACAGTAATCCTCCAGTTACGGTTCAGTTAGCTAACTATAACTTGCATCCCCAGTATGCACTAATTATGACCTCACATATTACATCACTCCTGACATCAAAGATGACATCTCAAATTAAATCATCATCGCTGATTATATCACTGATGACATCATCCATCCAAAATGCTGTTCAATTTACTCTACTAACCAGTACAGCTTTGGAAATATGTACATAAGTACTACATGGCACAGAATAATGTAAAGCTAAGTTAAAAGAACATATATGCTTTATATAATAATTATTGTGTTCATCACTGCGGGCAGGAAATTAGAAAACAAGTCAGCGACCAACCGTTGGGGCATTTTTAAAGCTCCATCCACTGGGAGCAGACTTTGTGCTTGCTTCTGTTTGGCAGGAGTTTCCCAGCCCATGTAGGCGTGGGCAGGGAAACTGCTGTGTCCCAGAGGTTGGCTCCCCTGGAGCTGACGCAAGGGAGTGAGCCGTGTGGCCCCACTCCCTTTTAATTTATGTAGTGGCCCTGGGGGATGGGGGGGGAGACCTTTTAAAGCCTGGGTTGGCGCACGGCCCCCCTTAAAACGATCGCTGCATGCTTTACGATGTATAGGCCGTGATGCATGTGCATGCATGTGCACACATTGTTGTCATCTTGGAATGGTCTACAAGATGATCACTGTTGTTGGAAATCCATGCATATGCATTCAGCCAATGGGCACGCATATGATGTGATCTATCACAAATATCTAAACAGCCATTTGCGAAACCAAAAGGCTGGCACTCGATTTTAAAGGGGACACCTAATGGCTTTATCACTGTTTTGGATTTTGAAGCACATTAGATCGTATCTCCAAGAGTAGAAACTGAAAGCAGCAATTAAATTTGGAACTAAAGTTTCCCCACTAACTATTTTTTAAATTCAACTCTTTCTGTTGCCTGTATATGGAGAAAATGTACATGTTTCTGTCTGTAATACTTCTAACAATAGTTTTGCTTTATGTATGTTATTGTAAAAGTAAGGCTTGCCCATCATTTCAGTGAGAAATGACCTCTCCCACAGCTTTGATGTAACTTTCCCTTTCTGGTCCTCATTAAGTGGGGCCCATAATTTCTGATTGTGCCTGTTGCACCCTTGTCCAGAATTATGAGCTCCCCGGAGTTATCATGCACTTCTCTTGTTTCTCCCAGAGATTTGGCAGCAGAGGAAAATGAGGAATAATGATGGGATTCAGACTGGAATTTAGCAAATTCTCGCATAATTCCTCATTACTCAGAGGAAACTGTGGGTTCAACCCAGAATGCCGGCTACTTTCGCTCCCCTGGCTTCCAGTATCATTTGCCCCATGGGTGTGGTATAAACACATACAGTTCAGCATGGAGAATATTCAAGTCATTAAACTCAATTGCAGTGGATTGGGCATCATACCTATTACCCAAATTTTTTCAATCGCAGACAATGGTACAATTTAACACCAAGACTTTCTCAAAGGCCCTGGGCTGGGATTCGCGGAGCTAGCTACCCAAGGTGGTATGAAGGATTGCTCCTGTTCTCTATCCACAAAATGTATCCTAGTGTCTGCCATTGAGTGGTACTGTTATTTTCCTGGAAATGCAAACATTTGCCCTCAGGAGGAAGGCTTTGTGGAACATGGGCAGGTCCCAGTGCCTCTGAGCCATCTGCTAGGGTGGCCCAGGTGCTGCTGCGGGTCAGTGACCCAGGTCAGCGCTCTGAAGCTTTGGAGGTGCCAGGAAGGAAGAAGTGAGTCAATGGAAGCTGGTACCGTACAAAACGTTACTCCACGTCATTAATATGCAATACCTTGAGTGCATCATGGCACCATTATGCATGACACTAGCGCTGACCCAGCAGCCATGGACAGACAGAGGAGCATATTTACAAGCCCCTATTGCCACCACAACGTCACTTTTCTCGACGTTGAGGTGGCGAGAGGGGAATCGCCTTATTCACAAGGCGACGCTAAGCTACTTAATGTGGCTTAACACCACCTTGTGAATAAGGACCCCTTTCACTCTGTACTTAGCGTGAAAGGAGCGGGCAATGGGTGTCGTGGTGGGCGTTTCACAGCAACACCCATTGATTTTGACACTGCACCATATTTACAAGGGTGGCGTAACTATGGGGCAGCACCAAAATTAAGATCAGGGAAAATCTGGTCTTATCCTGGCTCAACGAGGAGAAATGTTTAATTTCTCCTCATTTTTGCTGTTTGCATGTATGCTGCTTTGTGCAGCACACATATAAACACTCAAAACGCCATGCCAAGGTGTCCCTTCCTGCAGATAAACAATCATTTTAAAAAAATTGAAGTTTTGCAACTTCTATGTGTGCTGCATTAAGCGGCTCACATAGAAGTCTAAAAATACCATTTCAGATTGTTTATGTGCAGGAAGAGAGACCTTCCTGCACAAAAACAACCATTCCCCTTAACGCAGGCACCCTTGTACTATAGAGCAAGGGTGCCTGTGTTGGCACTAGGCAGCTAAATTAGCACAAGCACAGGTGGAAAATGCGAGACTGCACTGCATTCTTGTAAATACGGTGCAGCCCTGCGTTTCAGAATTGACGGAGCATGGCGTTAAGCCAACAAGACTAACGCCGCGCTCCATCACTTCATTGTAAATATTCCCCTGAGTTTGTTGGCAATTGCTTACTTCTTCCCCTTGAGCTGCCTCTGAACTCTTTATCCTAAAATGTACTTTTATGTTGATCATAGTTCTTGATAAAATACCTCCGTCAGATTTACAAGAACTGGCGCATCCCTGCATATCAGCAGGGATGCGCCAGGTGAGATGCGTCACGCAAGTTTAGCCTTGCGCCACCACAGATGCTCCGCATTTACAATGCGGCGCATCGTGGCACAAGGATAAACAGATGCATGACGCATCTGATGGTGTAAGAGCGGCGCATTGCTGGAGTCGTGTCGCAAGAGCGACGTAACTCCAGCAATTCTCAGAGGCTGCCCGTACCTACTGCTTCAAGCAGGCGCAGGGTTTTGACGCAGCGGCGTCGGAAAAGTGACTCAGTGAAATCTTGTAGATTTCCCTGCGTCACTTTTCCGAGGCCTTATCCGACGGAACGCCCACCCTGCATACATTAAACCTGACGCAGGTTTAATGTGGTGCAGGGCTTTACAACGTGACGCATCTCCCTAGATGCGTCACGTTGTACATAAGGCGTAACATGGCGCATGGTTTACGCCGCCGCTGCGCAACGGCGGCGTTAATGTGTCGCAAGGGGCTTGTAAATCTGCTCCCTCCTTTTTACATCCATTAAGCACGTAAGACTTATTTCTTCACCTTACGAAAGGTCACGTTTATCTGCTTCTGTACGGTAACAAGGGGGTACAAAATTCGTTTTCACTGGCACAGTTTTACTAAGTGCTAGATTTTCACCTTCCATGAAGACGACAAGGTTTCATGGCTTATCTTTGCCTGTGTGCGCAGCGGGGGATCATTTTACTGCACAGTGGAATCATTTTCACTCTAATGCTGAGCTTGAAACTGTATGTTGAATGTTTTCTCCCGAAGTTTACCTTTTGCTGCGCTTTCCTGTGCACAATGACGTTGCAGAGCAAAAGAACATTGTTTTCTACAAATTATATCTTAGGACGGAGCGTTTTGTTAGCATTCAATAAAGATATGTGTGATACTAAGCATTGCAAAAAAGCATGATTTTCACATAGGTGTGGCAGGGGATAAGAAATTGACAAGATTTCCATAGACCTTTGTAGGGAGAATGAACACCGGAGTGAAAAGGCAGTGGAGAAAAGGAAAGTGCGTTTAAGCTCCTGGAAACAGCAATTTACAAAAGAAAAAAGTCAAACTCCTCCCAGTTACAGCACGTGGAAGGGTAGGGGATGAAGACAGGAAGGATTTCAGCACACCCTGCCGAAAAACCAACAGACACAACCAATCTTTTCATCATTAGTTGCAGTTAGGTCTTAAAATTAGCATGTAAAAATCCAATTTATAAAAAGCATTCTATGAATTATTTCAATCAAATAGTCATTTGGCTTGAAAATCTCAATTAAACAATTGGGGTGGAATTGTTTCTCTGTGAAATCACATATGACCTCTGCAGAAGAACCTTCATTTTGTCCAGTAGAATATTGGGTCCAGACATTTGGTTTGTTGATCAGTGTAGATTTGTGGGTCGTCTGAGTGAGTGAGGGAAAATCATTCACATAGCGCAAGTGGATTAAATTAACCATCCAAAGTGATGCTAGAGTTGCAGAAGGCTGGCTAGCAGCAGCTGCCATCCATGTATGTGATCAAAACATGTTTATGCACCATCTGAAAGGCTGTTCTTTAGAAAGATGGCTCTGAATTAGGAAACTCTTCGCTCTGCTACTCCTTCTACGATCTGTTGTGTGATTGAAGCGTGGGACTATTAATGTCTCTTGACTTGAGCAACTGATGGAGTCTGATCATAAAACCCTTCCCATGAACAGCAGTGATAGTCAAGCGAGCTGCTTTGCATCTCATACATATTACAACTGGACGATAGTGCAGAGCTCTGAGCAAGGTGAGACCCCCAATAATATTCAGGATATTGGTCGGTGTGTAGGACACACCTGGCCATGTAAACATGAGAAGGTGACAGCTAATAAGCAGCATGAGTCATTTGTAATCAGTCCCCCACCATAGGTGACCAGACTTTTCCCTGAGACCTCGGCTGATGACATCCTTCACAAATTCAGGGAATACAGCACTATAAGCAGATAACACACACACACAGGAGGACATAGGGCATTACTAAACAGGGTTTAGGTATACTCCAGTTCCGATGTCTAGACGTGTCTAATATAAGATCTTTACCATCTCAAGATTGTGCATGATGTGATTATTTTTATCTAAATAATTTTATTGACATTTTCAATAAAGAGAAAAATACAAAACGAGCACAGTTAAAAAAACACAAGGTATCACACAAAGACTCTTTCAAACCTTCCTTCCTGTGACCCTCCCCTCTGAGTGCAATTTTCAACATTACTGGATGGTTCTACCATAACCCTTTGTTCTCAAATGATAATAGTGTCTGGGGCACCACAAATATTACCACTGCAGTCATTCCAGTGTCCCATGTTTTGACCCATTTTCAAGGGCAATCCAAGCCTTCATAGACAACCCTTTCGGCCAGCATGCACTAGTCCATGTCGTGTTTCCAGCCTTCCAACTGGGGCACCTGTTCCGCTCCCCACATCGTGGCAATATTCCTTTTTGCGATGGTCAACCCCACCATTAACTATATACGTTCCCTATGGAACAGGTCTGTTTCCTCCAACTGTTCAGAAGACACCATTTCGCTGTCGGGGTGAGGGAGGATCCATTTACTTTGTTCAAACAATCAATCACCACCACTGTGTGTAATGTGATTATTGTGTGTTGTACAGTTAATAACCTAGCTGTGTGAGGTGAAGGCCTCTTAGTGAATACCTCAACAGCAATGTGCACTCTCAGGTGGATGACACCAGCAGAGAACCCAACACTGACAGACTCAGAGGATGGACAAATGAGACAGATGATTATTAAGAACTTCTTTACTTGTAAGTCGAACGAAAACAGTGACACATTAATTACATGATCTCTGCAACTCACCATAGCTCCCTGAGCTCTCTTCTTCATATTTTACCCTGTTATTACAGTATACACACATGTACTCAACTCTGTGAGCTATGATACAAGCTTATATAAAGATCTTTTCATAAAGCAAGCAGACCCAAATTTACTAACACTTTGACCAGGTTTGTGTTACTTTTGCAATGCAAAACCAGTGCAAATTGTTATGCTGGTATTTACCATCCAACGCAAATCATGATTTGTGTTGTATAGTTTCCCAAAATAAAGCAAAGTATGCACTTGTGTTAAATTGATTTGTTGGTTGACTGGGGTGTGAGCCCCAGTAAAGCAACAGCCACAATCTCTTACGTAAACCACAAACAGTCAGTAAATTAACCTGAGCTTAACACTGGGTAGCTTGGTACAAAAATCCGTCAGATTTAACTTAGAGGCAATGTATAATGTATTTATGCAGCACACAAACAGCAATAAAGTGAAAAGTGGCATTTTCAAAATTATAATAAAGAACCCAACTTTACCATTAAATAGGGCTTTTCATTACAATTCCAAAGACACCAAACATGAAAGAGCTACCTGCTGCCACACAGAAATTACAGCTTCTTAAATGTAATAAGGAATCTCCAATGTTATTCTATGGGAGGGGTAGGCATCACAGTAGTGAAAAACAAATGTAGGAGTTTTTCAATGCCAGGACATGTAGAACATAAAAGTATGGGTCCAACCTTTTAATTCACAGCACCCTGCCCTATGGGATACCTAGAGTCTACCTTAGGGGTGATTTATGAGTAATATAAGGGAAGTTTAAGGTTTGGGAAGAGGGTTTAAATGCCCAGTTGATATGGCAGTTTAAACCTGCATTCAGGCTGCAATGGCAAAACTGGAACATGTTTAAAGTGCAATTGGGTGGACGGCACACTAGGTGCTGCAGGCCCACTGGTAGCAATTGATTTACAGGCTCTGGGTATACAGTATGCCACTCAACATGGGACTTATAAGTAAATGAAATTTGCCAATTAGGGTTAAGCCAATCAAACCATGTTTAGGAGAGTGAGCACAAGCCCTTTAGCTCTGGTTAGAGTCCTAAAGCAAACAAAAATGAATTCAGCTAAAAAGTGGAGGGTAAAGGCAAACAGTTTGAGGATGACGCTGCAGAGAGGGCCAGGTTCAACAGCGCTGCTTTGTGTTAGTTCGAATTTTTTTTTTTTTACTTCTACTTCGCATCAAGGGGTCTTTCTATAGATGTCACATGGGCGTTCCCATGGAACCGGCCATTGGTGTTGAAACAAATCCCTATCTACAAACATTCATAGACAGTGGCTTGTGACAAAATCTTATGCTTCCTTGAGGCAGGGACAATGAGGAAAATCTTTTTCATTTATCCTTGTTTTTTCTCCTTTGCATGTGTGCTGCATGGTACAGTACACATACAAAGCAGGAAAAGTGGTAATGGATAGTTTTTGTACTGGAAGGTTACGCTTCCAGTACAAAATATATTCTTTACAGAATGCAAACACTCTTTCACATGGCACAAGGGGATGTGCATTGGTGCATGGCAGCCTAAGGTGCACCAGCAAAGGGAGAGAGTAAAAAAGGAAAACAGCTCCATATCTTAGCACATGGGTACCCACAAACTTTCTCTCGGGGGCCAAATTTACAGTGTGGTTTGTGGCCGAGGGCCGCACCAGTGGGGGCGGGGTCAGACGGGGAGGGGCGGGGCTAAAGCAAAAAAGAATTGTGACCATGAGGTTGAACACAGGTCCCTGCAGACAGACGCCTTCGTCCACTGAGCCACCAGACCCAGCATACACACATCTCTCTCTCTCTCTCCCTCCCCCTCCCCCTCACCCCTCCTCCTCCCTCCCCCTCTCCCTCCCTCTCTCCCCCTCCTTCTCCCTCCCGGTCTCTCTCTCCCTGTCTCTCTCTCCCTGTCTCTCTCTCCCCGTCGCCCTCCTCCCTCTGTCGCCCTCCTCCCTCTGTCGCCCTCCTCCCTCTGTCTCCCTCCCTCTGTCTCCCTCCCTGTCTCTCTCCCTCCTCCGTCTCCCTCCCTCCCTCCGTCTCTTTCCCTCCGTCTTCCTCCCTCCCTCCCTCCGTCTCCCTCCCTCTGTCTCCCTCCCTCCCTCTGTCTCCCTCCCTCCCTCTGTCTCCCTCCCTCCGTCTCCCTCCCTCCCTCCGTCTCCCTCCCTCTGTCTCCCTCCCTGTCTCTCTCCCTCCTCCTTCTCCCTCCCTCCCTCCGTCTCTCTCCCTCCGTCTCCCTCCCGCCCTCCATCTTCCTCCCTCCCTCTGTCTACCTCCCTGTCTCTCTCCCTCCCTCCCTCCGTCTCCCTCCCTCCCTCTGTCTCCCTCCCTCTGACTCCCTCCCTCTGTCTCCCTCCCTCCGTCTCCCTCCCTCTGTCTCGCCCTCTCTGTCTCCCTCCCTCTGTCTCTCTCTCTGTCTCCCTCCCTCTATCTCTCCCTGTCTCTCTCCCTCCCTCTGTCTCTCTCCCTCTGTCTCTCTCCCTCTCCCTCCCTCTCCCTCCCTGTCTCCCTTCCTCTGTCTCCCTCCCTCTGTCTCCCTCCCTCTGTCTCCCTCCCTCTGTCTCCCTCCCTCTCTGCCTCCCTCTCTGCCTCCCTCTCTCTGTCTCTCTCTGTCTCCCTTCCTCTCCCTCCCTCTCCCTCCCCCAGACTGCGCCTCTCTGTCTCCCTCTCTCTGTCACCCTCTGTCAACCTCTGTCTCGCTCCCTCTCCCTCCCTCTCCCTCTGTCATCCTCCCTCCGTCACCCTCTGTCATCTCACCCCGTGTGTGTGTCAGCCCTCAGCCGGGCTGAGACAGCTTCCCAGCGTGCACACACAGCCACACTGAGACAGCTTCCCAGCGCGCACACACACAGCCACACCCGAGTACTTCACAGGTCTTTAAAAGACCATTTACATGTTAATAAAGCTTTGTTGTATTTCACCTCTTAGGCCCCTGCATCTCCACTTTGACAATCACTGGAATCCCCCGGCCCCCAAAGAGCAGAGGCTCAGAGTCCGGGCTGCTGCACCCAGCAGTGTTTGCTAACACCATTTACATTTTTTTTTAAAAACACAGGTAGGATGTCTGCACGGTCCGC
The DNA here is from genome assembly GCF_964204655.1 of Triturus cristatus. Lineage (NCBI taxonomy): Eukaryota > Metazoa > Chordata > Amphibia > Caudata > Salamandridae > Triturus > Triturus cristatus. Next base: position 633,615,474 of record NC_140595.1, on the reverse strand, counting down.
GGGCCGCCAAGGAAGGCTTGCCGGGCCGCTGGCGGCCCGCCGGACGTACTATGAGTAACCGTGTCTTAGCATAAACAGCACTGTTCTGCTCTCCTTTCATGCAACGCAGCACAGCTACTTAAGTTGAGTTAATTTTCCTGAAATCTGTGCCATAGTGTGCTCAATGCATTACTAAGGGTCAAGAAATTGCTTTAGTCCTTCTTTATACAGTTGTTTCATGTAGACACTCCAGTACATAGAAAACAGAATATATTATAACATGAATGTTGCTTGTATAGCAAACAGGCGTGTGCCCCTGTCCTTAATGACAGAGTGTGTGAAACTCATATCCTGACCTTTTATTATGGCCCTGTTGTCATTCTCATCTACTATGTGTGCGGAAGCCTATGCCTATTCCTGGTAAAGCAAGGCACAGAACCTGTGACCTGGAGGCCCACCAAGCATGCCCTCATATAGGGCATTGGACTAGTGTATCTGTGTTGTGAATCTTTACTGTGACCTGACCTTTATACCTGTGTCTGAGAGAGTGAAGCCTACTTACCACTTTTGAGTAAATGTCTACTATAATGTGAACCTCAGAACCTTGTGCTGATATTCTGTGTGCATGTTGAATGTGTGTATGTGCAGTGAGTGTGTAGCACATGTATGGTAGTAGGACTCTATGTGTGGCATGAGTCTGAGCATTGTGACCAGTTGGATCCATTTTGGATGCACCTGGGTTAGCATAGCACAAAGAGAGGATGAGGACAGTTTCTCAGACCATGGGAGTGTATTCCCTACATTCCTGTGGCTTTAGAATGGTTAACAAGACACTTAAGTGAGGGAGGGTGCAGACAGAGCTCCCATTAGAAATTCAGTGAGGATCTTGTTAGTAAAGAGCTGGCATTTGGGAGAAGATAGGGGTGAGAGGATCTGTTGTTCAAGGTGAGGCAGTTTCTAGGCAAGGACTGCTCTTTTGTATGTCCATTATTATTGCTTCAGGAAGGCGGATGATATTGAGATCGATGCAGAGATCGCACACTTCCTTATGCCCTTCTTTTGGATACTTCTGTTTGGATTCCATAACCTTTCTACCTGCAGTGAGAGCCGTCACCTTGCACAAAATGCTGTGAATGAGGAGCAGCAGGAAAATGACACTTGAAAGTAAACAGTCCACAGCTCTTCTTGGCCAAGGTTGGGAGTGCACACAGAGTTCTCAAAGAGCTACTTTCTGACCAGAGTTAGTATCTACATGACACCTAGTCTCCCAAAGGTGAGGTGACATCACCTGAGGTATGCACAACTTCCAAGATAAGCTAAAGGTATGCCTAGCACTAAAATCTGCCTGCCTGCTCAGAGAAGGAAGGCGAGTGCCTGGCCCTGTAGGAGGAGAGATGGTCCCTGACAATCACCCAACTATTTTCCCAGTGTGAGAAACACTCACAAGTCACTAACTGTCCTTGAAAATGAAGCTTGAGATGAACCATGTTGTGAGGGGTCACTCAGTCTAAATCAGGGTCCCCACAATGGACACATTCCAAAATAAAGCAAAAAGGCCATCCCAATCTGTACAGGAGCTCTGTGAGACTCAAAGGTTTGGTGGTGATGCTGCTGCCAAACTCCCCCAGCGAATCCTGAGGACTGAGGAACAAGTGCCCAAAGGAAACACCCACCCCACACATCAACCCAGCCTAGAGGCAAGAACTATCTATAATGAGCACCCATCTGATGTCAGCCTGGAAGCCACTTCTACTAAGACGGGTGTCTGCCTAGTAGGCCAGAGGAGTGTCAGCCAACCTTGACAATGTGAGGAGATTTGAGGGCCTAGTACAAATGGCTATGCTTGATGCACAGGCCATGTTCAACAGCAGTAACAGGGACTGTTGCATCAGCCATATCTTTAATTTGGGTACAAACAATAGAAATGGATTGCATTCTACTCTGAGTGAGTAGACACCTTGTGGACTGCATATGCACCGAGCCTGTGACTACATTTGAGTAAAAGATCGGTAGGCACGATAGGCACTGCTGGAATGGAGAGACAGTGCTATTGTGGATGGGTGGGCCATTTCACTAGGCATCATAGCTGGATCTGCAACCTTGCAGCTGAGCCCCAGTGAATTGTGTTATATAACATTTTGCTGCAACAATAATGTTTTTCTGATTAAAGAAATATACATTGGGCTGGACCACCCATGAACTGTGCATGTTGCTTGACTGTTGAGTTCCGAGCTCTTGCCTCCCACACTACATCCATGAGAAGCCTTTGACTGCTCGTCCTCCCCACCCTGAGATTCATGTATGGAACAGGTCTACTAAGCACCGTTCGCAAGACTGTAGTACGATGGACCCCGGAATACATGTAGCATTCCGGAATACATGTAGCATTTAATTAAGTAATCAAGATTTGTTACTGCTCTGCATAATGGAATTCATCCAAAAAGGGCTGCATTTGTAAATAAATTAATAAATAAGTTCAGAGGACAAAACATTTCTTAGGCGCCCACCACCAGCACTGCAAAAGGCTGTGGTTGCCACATACCAAGTTTTTTATCTTCACCTCACATCTCTTTCTTTCTCCACCCTACACCTCCTGTCTCTCTCTCTCATTCTTGCACGTTCGTTCAATTCTACTTTCTCCCTCTGCCACTGTTTTTCTTTCTCCCTTTTTTCCATTTCTCTTTCTTGCTCTGGTTCAGAGTCTGGTGATGAAAAATAATTCTAAGTCCTCAAAAATGAGTGCCGGTGCCACTACCTACAACCACTGGTGCAAATTAAACATTGAACTGCACATGGAATTTGGCATGAAGGCAACACAAATCTCTGGGACAGGTGTGATGGGACCCTGAACTATCTTACCAGAAAGAGAAAAGTGTCCACATCTTATTGAAAGGTTTCGAGCAAGATTAGTTTTTTAAATGCTGTGAGTACCTGTGCCTCAGTATAGTACTGAAATGCCAGTGCACACAATAAGTCAAAACAGAGGTGATTTGTTACAATTTAGTGGGATACTAGAACCTACTGCAAACCAGGCTACTGGTGCATTATGAGAGTCCAGCACTAGAGCATCGGGCAAGCCAGGATGGAGGTAGTTCGTAGAAGCATTGTGAGTTTCTGAAAACTGAAGTACCAGTGGTGAAATGGTACTGGAAATTGGAGTAGAAATGCATTGCCAGAGCTTACTGGATGACTCATTAGTAAACTATATTTGCCTGCATAACACTGCCACAAAGTCACACAAATGATCAACTGTGCACTCTACAAATACCAATGCCTTAAAACAATTAGTTGAACCAGAAGCAGCACTGTGCATCCCAGAACAAGGCCACCACCCAACAGCAGCCATCTTCAAAATGTGTCACTACTGGTGCCTACAAATCTTGACCAATCACTGTTCCCTGGCCACTGCACCACCAGAGCGGCAGCCCAGGAACAACTGAAGCCTCCCATCAGCAGGCGATCAATCCCCATCCAATCAGCAACCCTACTTACACCCAACCCCCTGGGTGTCCTGGTGCTCTGGCTTCCTCGGGCAAGTGGTAATAAAGACAAGGTCACAGCATGTTTGGACCTATTCAGGATAACACTTTAGCAACATGTACCTGTCATAAACTGCACTATTCCACAAACTTACACTCACACCCAGACCACACCAACACACAGCTTTCCCACACCAAAAAAACACTAAAAACCTCATCCACAGCTTACTCGCTAGAACACACACTTCCCCAATAGCACAAAGCATCAAAACCATGATTACCAGTGCACACTTTGCAGTCCCCATTGTTCATGACAACTGACGCATCACTGTTTACAACCCAAAATGCACTATTCCTCATGAGACATGATTCACACCCACTTACACTCACATCTGAGACATACTCATCCCTGCAGGCAGGAAGATCCAACACATTAGACCAAACACACAGGACAGGAGGGGGACTAGCCATCATCCTCACATCCTGCTGGTCCCACACCTCCTACATTTAACCAACATCGCAGACTTCCAAGCACATCATCTGCCACTTCTTACTCCCAGCATCATAGGCAGAATCAGTCAACCTGATGTATAGACTTCCCATCCTAAGCAAGTACTTCCAGACTTTGCACTGAAGAATTCTTAGAGCTCATCCTCCACAAAGGACTCCCACCCTACCTTCCTTCCACTAATCCCGTAATTTGACTTTCCTTTGATGTAACTTGTGGAGAAACCATGGGATCAAATCCCTTGGAGCACTGGACCAGTGCTCTGGAAGACACTAGCTGCACATCGCAGAGCACAGCAAACCCACTCACTGTCGAGAAGGCTTTTGAAGATTTCACCAACAGATCTCTGACTATTGACGGGCAACACGGAAATCCGTGACTGTTTGGCACCAGGTACAGAACACAAGCTTGCACCCTGGCCAGGTTCTAGTCTGTTCTCTTGCTCCAGTCTACATTATGCCCTGAGCCCTCACTGAAAGTAAAAGGTTGGCCTATGCACTGGTGACAGTGTGTAGATACTGCCCTGAACATAGCTTATCCTTGCTTAGAATGTCTCAGATATGTGGAGCCCAATCGACATCTTTGTGGCCATCTGTGGCCTGCCTCCTTTAAATAAATTTTAAAAAGGTGTATTTACTTCTATGTTGCGTAGAGAGCTTTCTGGAAATAGTAGAGCATCTCTTCGACTTTGGCCAATGTCTCCTTGAATATACATCACTTTCATCAGTAAGCGTTTGTCCATCCTTGTAGATACACTTGTAAGTCATGCCCTGCATTGCATTGGTAGGAGGTCCCAAGTCTCAGCGTAGGCTCATCATCCTGTGATTCTAGGCAAATCACTTAGGCCCAGATTTATCTAGGCTTGTGTCGCCATTATGCAAGGCAGTGCAAGCCCTTAAGCTACATTTACTACACCGTGTGTAGCTCTGTGTGTCATAGTAAATCTGGAGTAACGCATGGCAGGGCAAGTCACTGTCTTGAGTGACTTGGAGTTCCATGTGTGGAGTGAAGGTGTTCACGTGCTTGAACCCTTGGTTTTTAGTACATTCTTAGATTTACTAAGACTAGTAAACTTGGGCATGCGTCATAATGCTATGCATTCCCAGGTGAGGTGTAACAAGGAGAAATATCTTTATTTCTACTCGTTATTTCCTCTTTCTACGTGTTTTGCATTCGTCAGCACACAAAGAATGAGGAAAATGCATCTGGGGTTTTTCCTTCCTACATGAAAACAATCCTGTGTGTAACGCAGGCACTCCTGCGCCATGACACAAGGGTGTCTGTGTCGGCACTTGGCAGCCACAAGTGCACCAGCGCAGAGAGAGAAAGCAGGAATGCGTTCTATGTTATTAATTACGGTGCATTCCTGCTTTCTTCATTTGACGCAGCGCAGTGAGTTGCCTTGCTTGCGTTGCTCTGCATCATATCTTAGTAAATCTGGGCCTTAATCTCCCGTGCCTTGAAAAAATGTATATTGGTGCTCATGTAAAGCGCTCCAAAGCCTTCCGGTCGAGTATGCGCCATATCAACAACAACAAAAACGCAAAACTGCAAGTGCCTGGCTCTAAACACCTGACAGTACCTCGGGTTATGGAAAGACAGCTGGGCACTTGCACCAGGCCTCTGGCAGGAACAGGGAGCAGGCATCCTCCCTCCCCTCCCCTAAGCCAATCACAACACTGCAATGGCAGCGTTGTGATTGGTCAGGACGCCGACCAGCCAGGCGCTTATGGGGAGGCCATTTTCTCCATGTAGGCTGCATGCAGAGGGCAGACCAAGCAGTCAGCCTCTCAGCAGTGGACAAGTCACTCCTCCCGTGCCCTAGAGCAAACTCGCCCACCTGTCTGCCCCCAACCAAACCCTTCTGCTTTCTCGCAGTGCGAGAAGCAGAAACATAAAATGGTAGTTTTACCATTTTATGTTTCTGCTTCTCTCACTTCGAGAAAGTAGTGGGGCGACGCTACCCTGTCCTAATGGAGGCGCCGCCCCTGACTTCCACCCTCCTTCACCGAAGGCCTACCCTAGGCAACGAGTAGCATGCTGCGACCAGAGAAAACCTTTTGAGAGAGGACTGAACAATTGATTTCCATCTGTGTTTGCCTTTTCATTACCCTAAAACTTAGAAAAACACAAAAAGATATGTCAGAGAAGCACATGAGTCTGTGATGGTCAGAGAGGAGTGCAACGAGCACCCACGCTCCCGTCATGCTTTCTTAATTGCACGTGGGAGATGGCAGGCACTTCCAGTCTTTTTCATTATGGTTATGGGACATTGTTTTGTCACCCACACACTTTCCCAATGCCGCTGTTTCTTCCCAGGACTTTTTTTGCCGACTCTCAAAATGTGTATTGTTTTCTCACGTTTTCTCACGCCCCCTGTTCACTTGCATATTATCACCAGTGGTCACAGAGCACTGTAGTTGTGTCCACGGGTGCTGTTCCCATGCAGTTGTCCAAACAAACATTTTAATCTTATAACTCTTGCAGAAGTTACTGCGATTATTGAGCAAAGGCTTCCCCTTTCACATTGTTAGCTGATAATAACTGGGCTTGCAGAGTAAGCATTGATCCTGTACTGCTTTTATAAAGCACCTTTTGTAGCGTATTGGAGGGATGAATGCAATACTCGTGGGGTGGGAGTGACTAAACTATGCACGTTGTGGAACTGAATTATAGAAGGCACATTATGCGGCAAAATGCAGCACATAGTGTGGCAGTAATAATTTGTTACTTTGGCATTTTAACTACATTATACTGTTTAGGCAAAAGTTTCACATTCGCCTTTTTATTAGGTCTGACCTGTTCTGACCTGCAATACCATCTATTGCAAGACATATTGTTTTCAACAGGCAGCTTGGAGCCAGCTCATTGCTTACCATTTCTGGGCTTCATTGTCACTCATATTTGCTGCATCCTAATTGGGCAGTGCATGCCAGCTTCACTTCCTCTTCTTTTGCCTGGAGCATGGACCAAGTACTGATTGCGTCATCTTCATTAGGGTACTTCTGCTGCTGACGCTGTGATTGAAGTATTCTTTTTTTGCTTTATAGCTAGCACAGTTCTTGCTACTTCTTCCCTCTCATCCCCCACCCCTCTCTTGTGCGTGTTGCTTCTTCACTCCTACCCCGTGCTGTCTGTGTTGCTTCTTCCCTACCACCTCCACCTCCCTATTGTCTGTGTTGCCTATTCCTTCCAATGGCTCACCCTCCTGTTGCCCGTATTGCTTCTTCCTTCCCACCCACCATTTTCCAATTTGAATAGTATCCCCTAAATAGAATTCATCATGAGATTCTGCTCCGTGCCCAGTGGGACCAGTGGCTTTTGAATAGTACCTGTGAGTGCAGCTGGCGGGATGGCTCGGCAAGCTGAAAGGTTCATGCTGGGCAGTGCTGTGCTCCGCAGGTCAGCCAACTCAGCTCTTATTTTTTCAAGGTGAGTAAATTGAGTATCTTTACTCAGTTGCGAAATAGTATCATCTGTTATTTACAGCACTTAGAACTAGCAGATGTGCGGTAACTTGGAAAATTGTTCAATAAATAAATAAAGAACAAAAGAAAGCATAAACGAAGGCGGTGCAAAGAGCTGCATGCTCAGATGACTTTGCGGACCAGTGGTTGCAAGCAACCAGGTCCCGGGAGAGAGAGAAGCCCACAGGGGCAGAGAGAGGCCGTAGAGCATGGAGGGGGGGGAGGGAGGGGGGGTTGGGGTTGGGGGAGGCGAGATAGACGCCCGTGCAGACACCAAGGCAACAAAGTGAGATAGGAGCCCTCAGGCAAGGGCACGGTGATGATTAGTGACGCCAAGCTAGAGAAAACAGAAATACAGAGGCAGGACAGACCGCGAGTTACAGGCACAGGACCGAGGGGGGAGGGGACTGAGGCTGAAGCAGGTGATGGTGAGAGACATAAGCACAGGAAATGCCGTCAAACTAGTCTGTGAGGTACACCGTGGATGTGATGGCAACCACAGAGCGAGAGGGATGCAGGGGACGAATGCGAGAGAGAGAGAGAGAAACTGAGACAATGCAGATTGTAAACTACAGACGACAGGTAAAGAGAGACAAGAGTGTGGACATTCACACATAGACTGTCAGACAGGTGGAGAGAGAGGCTGGGTGGCGGAGAGTGAACAGGGATCTTAAGTCCTGGGCTCTAGGCCCACATACTTGGTAAATAAAGTGACTCAGACACTTAGATATAGTATTTAGAACTGGCCGCGAGCACGTCTTTTATTGGCAGGGTCATCTGACTGGTGACTCCTGTTTTGGATGGGTGTGGGGTGGGTGTAAGGACCGGTCCACGTGGAAGGGGCTGGTAAAACACTAGGGGGCTTATTTACAAGCCCCCTGTGCTTCCGACGCGTCACTTTTTCCCCATATAAAAAGTGAGGCACCGGCGGTCCAAGGGGCTTGTAAATGAGCCCCTAGACTGTGTCCAGAAGGACACAACAAGGGGAAATCTGACAGAAAGAACGGCAGCTAAAAAGACATACCAATGCAGACACAGCGCGCTAGATCAGGACAGGAAAACAGGAAGCGGGCCACATACTGTTGACCTTGTTTTTAAGGCAGTCGGGCAATTTTATAGGACCACAAATTTTGGGAGAGTGGTGGTTGGGTTTTCAAGCATGAATGTGTATGGCTGGGTGGTTGGCGAGTGTGAAATTCATACTGAGAATCCTGTCCCGGACATGTGCACCAGAGGCGCAACTAGAGCCAAATTTGGGGGGGGGCTAAGAAAAAATTTCGGGGGGGGGGCTGAATCTTTTAAGCCACAGGCAGAGTGGAGCTGCAGGGGCTCTTAGAAGGGGTGAAACAACAGCTGTCTCATCCCGGGCTGCCACACACAACGGGGGTGCTGAAGCCCTGTGAGTCCAATGGGTGTTGCGCGCCTGATGTGCACACAGGTGTAGGTCATTGGAACACCCGAAGCCTACGTTGCCTGGGTTCCACATTAACCGTATTATAGAATCGGGTGGGCTGAGGACAACAAAACACTATTTATTCCACAGTGTTCAACTTCGAATTGGGCACCTCTAACACCACAGGAGCGTGACCGGAGTTTTAATTTTCGATCTAAGTGTCTCTTGTTATCTCCAGGCGCCACCTAGTGCTTATTTGGTCTAGTAACCACCAGGTATTCCAGACATGTTCGATAATGCATGCCAGGAGAAATTTAGAGGAGGCCGGTTACAAATGGTTAACTTTTTTGGATCAAGTTGCGGCCTGTGGACTTTTTGGAAACTGTCAAGCCCAGCACCACAAACAAGGCAAAGTGTGCTACGTAAGCAAAAATCACCAGTCGCAACTAGAAGGCACCAACAGCTATTTGCAAGCTGCAGCTGAAGTCAATATTGTGTGTGTGTGCGTGTGCGTGTGTGTGTGTGTATATATATACATATATATATATATATATATATATATATATATATATATATATATATATATATTCACTGAAAAAACCATAGGTTTCACACATGTTATAGTTAGTGGAAATTTTACTGATAAAAAACCAATGAAATTGCCCCGTTATAGTTAGCGCAGGCAACTATAACTCACGCGACCGCAATCCTCTGCTGATGCTAATACTGTATTTAGACACTTATTTGCCCATGTCTTCTTCCATACATTTTTAGCTATACATATATTACAAATATTTTTTTTTCATAAAGACACATATGTCATCAGCAGAGGATTGCGGTCGCGTGAGTTATAGTTGCCTGCGCTAACTATAACGGGGCAATTTCATTGGTTTTTTATCAGTAAAATTTCCACTAACTATAACATGTGTGAAACCTATGGTTTTTTCAGTGAATTTGCAAGGTTTTTTAAATGCTAATTCCTAACTATAACGTGTGTGAAACCTATGGTTTTTTCAGTGAATTAGTACGGTTTTTTAAATGCTAAGTTTTTTTCCCTTATAATAAGCCCTGTACATTTGGTGGCCTACGGCCACCAAAAGCACAGGGGGTGGGGTAAGTGTGGATAGTGTTTTTTTCCATTGTAATAAGCCCAGCACATTTGGTGGCCTTCGGCCACCAAAAGCACAGGGGGTGGGGTAAGTGTGAATAGTGTTTTTTTTATTTTTATTTTTTTACCGTACGCTTACCGTAAGCGTACGGTAAGCGTACCCCGTGAAATTGCCGAAAAAAAAATAAAACCGTTTTTGCACTTGGGGGATGTTTGGGGACTCCCTCCACATGACTATGTGGGAGGGAGTTGTCAAAACAGCCCCTTTACATGTTTTTGGGCTTCCGATTTTAAAAATCTCTCTCAGTGCGAGAGACAAAATGGCGGCCGCCGCTTCCTGGTTTCGGCCGATTCGAATGTTTACTAAGATCTAAGAGCCAATCAGAATCGCGCTCGCGCACGCCACCGTACGCTTACCGTAAGCGTACGGTAAGCGTACCGTAAGCTGGCTCAGATATATATATTGATTTAAAGGCTATTTTCTCAGAATCTACTGAACAGATTTACACCAAACCTACAAAAGGCACTTCCTTGACCTAGGGACTACCTCTCTGCCAAATTTTGAGTAATTCTGTTCAGCCATTCGGGCTGTAGCTCGTTCTAAAGGTCCTATGGAAAAATGCATGGGAAAAACGCGTTTTGGGACCCCCCTTTTATCTCAGCCCCCGCTTGACGAATCCCCCCGAGACTTTCAGGGTAGGAGCGGAGCGTAGCGCCCCACCTATTTTGAGAAATTCGCGAGGATTCGTCGACCGGCGCCAAAGTTATTCAAAATAGAATGTTGAGGTTTTCCTATGGAAACGTGGTCCTAACTATAACTACCTACTGGCGACCGCCAGTAGGTAATATATATATATATATATATATATATATATATATATATATATATATATATGGTATATATATTTAGATAGATAGGTATCAAGTGAGCTCAATACGGGGGGTGGGGGTTGTGGTTAAAGGGTAGGAGTGCTGAGAGGATGGTGAGAGGGAGCGAATTCTGGCGTGACAAAGGGGACTTCCAGCCGCTGCATGAGTGACACTTGGCTGCAATGTTGCTGTGGGATTTTCTATTTAGCTTCTTTGTTAGAGGATACTCAACAATCTACATTCCAGCAACCGGATCGAGTTGGAAGAATTCGTAAGTGGGGAACTAAAAGCTTGTCAGATTAGCACAAAGCGAAATTAGACGATGTTTGGTTTCAGCACGCATCATTAGCATCGTCAGTGCTTTCAATGGGAAAATGAAGTGACGTTTCAGGCATAGTCTAGAGATGGGGTTTTGGGCGGGGCAGGGGCGGGGGACATATAATGGCATCGAGATTTTCTTCGTGCGCAGAGGTGCATGATGCTGCAGAATCGTTTCTGGTATCCCTGGAGTATTCCTTTTGTCCTTATATGTACAAAAAGGGTACTTTTATTTTTGTGTTGAAATTTTTTATTGAGTTTTACAATAAAATACATAGTAACACAGGATTAGCAAAACAATAGATTATCGATACATATTATATACATATTTTGATGACAAGTATGGACGAATAAATAGAGTAAGTAAGGAATAATACTATGTATAAATATATAAATAAATAAGTGAATAGATAAATAGTAGAAGTAACATGAAGAAGTTGATAATGCATATATTATAAAATATATAAAATATGAAAAAATCTAAATGTAAATAGGAAACAATAACTTTGTACAAGAGAAGTATATTAATAAGATCAGAACACCAAAGATTAAAGAAGAGTAGAAAATTGATATGAAAAGTGTAAGGAAGAAGAAAGTAAGAGAAAGGAGGTAAACTTTAAAGAATATAATGAAAGAGCAGTGAGAAATAGAAAGAGTAGAGCCAGAGTAAGGGAGGGGAGGGAAGAATAACAGAGGAAAGGAAATGAAATGGTAAAAGGAAAGGGAAAAAAGGAGTGGAACTACACAAGGATGTAAAATAATTAATTCAATTATTTGCATTAGGAGAGAGAGTGGGATTGATAACATCGTCAATTTTAGCTTTTAAGAAAGGAGACCAAGTTTGGAGGAAAATATCAACTTGGTCCTGGAGGTTATAGATTGTACGCTAAAATGGGTACTTTTAAAGCTATCTTTCCAAAATTTATGTGTGCACAGATTAACTCTGCGCATGGCACAGGAAAGATTTTTTGCATTTCTGCACTATGCACAGTAACCGAAAGCATGGGTACTTTAAGCAAGAAACCTTGAAAATTAAATACCATGATCTCATTCTCTTTAACAACAGGCCTCATCTGATTAACATCGGTATAATATGACTCTGGTACCCAGTGGGGAAAAACTTCAAACCACCTACACCCACCAAGTCGTCTTTAGGGGCGTCGCAACTCGCTTTATTCTGGGTAGCATTTTTACACAGAATTACACAAGAAGCATATTACTCAGCACAAAATGCCCTGCATCTGTATTGACAATATACAAAGGAGCGGTCGTAGAGTCTAACAGATCGCACCTCAGAGAACAGTGTATAATCAGAATGAGCAGTTAAATGAATGTTGTTGATTTTCCTTATCGTAGATGACAAACAAGCAATTAGTTGTGGTGCCACTCAAGGTTACAAATGCACCCTACTACCTTGGGTGAATGAACATACAGCTTCTGTGAACAGTTGCTGTGTCATGCAATATATAATACAAGTACCGCGGCACTCAAAAAGTGATATCTATTTTCCCTTACATCCAACCTTTATAAGCAAACATGCATTTCATTTTCTCAATATGTCACTGATAACAAGCAAAGATGGATTCGTAAAAAAGATGTGTTTTTTTAATTTAGGCAAAGCAATAAATTAGAACATCACAATTTTCCAACAAAAATCATAGAGACCCCCTATTCTTTAAAAAATGACATAACAATTAGAAGGCTAATTGTAAAAGATGTTTAAGGCTCTATATTCTTGATCCAACAGCCGACACGTGTTTGGTCACATCCGGTGACTTCCTCAAGGCTTTCAGCGAAGAATGTTTTCTGGAATTGATAGATACTATTTCTTAAGATTAGATACCAAACGCGGCCACGATACGACCGATGTTTTCTTAATTTGGAAAAGGGCGAAGTCCGCCTATCCCATGAATTAGAAGTTTGGAAATCCACCTAACAAGTGATTCTGAAAAAGTTTATCTTAAAACCTGTGTATATTCAATGTCTCAAATTATAGTACAATCTTTCGTTTTTCCAAAGCCCGATAGACAAGTCTCGCACCGAACGGAAACTCCAAAGCCCCTGCCGCAGCATTTCGGCAGTTCTACATGGGGCCTATCATAGCCCACGTGGGGATTGAATAACGGCTACTTCCAACAAGAGAAACTAAAGGTTTAACACTTTCATTGAAACGATAAGATTATGACAGGGGCTAATACTTCTTTGGAACTTGTCTATCGGGCTTTGGAAAAACAAAAGATTGGACTATAACTTGAGACATTGAGTATACACAGGTTATAAGATAAACTTTTTCAGAATCACTTGTTAGGTGGATTTCCGGACTTCTAATTCATGGGATAGGCGGACTTCGCCCTTTTCCAAATTAAGAAAACATCGGTCGTATCGTGGCCGCTTTTGGTATCTAATCTTGAGAAATAGTATCTATCAATTCCAGAAAACATTCTTCGCTGAAAGCCTTGAGGAAGTAACCGGATGTGACGAAACACGTGTCGGATGTTGTGCTGTTGGATCAAGATTATAGAGCCTTAAAAATCCTTTACAATTAGCCTTCTAATTGTTATGTCTTTTTGAAAGAATAGGTGGTCTCTATGGTTTTTGATTGAAAATTGTGATGTTCTAATTTATTGCTTTGCTTAAATTAAAAAACACATCTATTTTATGAATCCATCTTTGCTTGTTATCAGTGACATATTGAGAACATGAAATGCATGTTTGCTTATAAAGGCTGGACGTAAGGGAAAATAGATATCACTTTTTGAGTGCCGGGGTACTTGTATTATATATTGCCCTGCATCTGTAACAACTACAAGGAGTTAAGCTATCCTGGCTGATGAGGGGTGATACCCCGAAACCGGTCCTAGGATGCTTGCTTCTGGTCCAGGGAGGACCTGGCCTGGCATTTCGGGCTGCACTGTTCCCACTGGGAGAAGGGTCAAGACTGTCTTTTATATGGCTGGGTCCAAACTGGAATGGTATAGTGAGCAAAAACACAATGGATTCCGGCCCTGATATCTATACTGGGGGTAAATGTTTGACATTGTCTTTTTGCATTTGTTGCACCAAGTGGGAAAGGTATGCCCAGTCGTAGGTCCCATGCTTGCCATGACACTGGAGTCAAGCTATCCTGGTTGATGAGGGGTGACACCATAAAACCGGTCCTAGCGTGCTTGTTTCTGGTCCAGGTAGAACCTGGCCTGGCAGTTTGGGCTGAACTGTTCCCATGGGGAGCAGGGTTAAGAATGATTTGAATATGGCTGGGTCCAAACTGGAATGGCATGGTGAGCACAAAACAATGGATTCAGGCCCAGATTCCTGTAGTGGGGTAAATGTTTGGCCTTGTTCAGCATTTCGTCCATCAATTGTTATTTTTGCTGCGTCTGCAACAAAACATAAATACAAGTGTGAGCAGCTGCTCACACTTGCTAAATGTGCTTTAGGGTAGGATTTTCCCCCAACTAACTACCGGCATTTAGCTTTATTCTCTAAGCGCAATGTGCACCCTTGCATCCAAAATGGGCAGTAAGTGTAGCAGAAATTGAATAGTGAGTGCAAGCAGCTTCTTGTGCTTGCTAAATGTGTTCCTGCAGTAGGATTCCCCCCCCCAAATTGCTCTTCATTACGCAAGCAGGAGTAATCGCATTATTATCGGTAATTCTGCATCAAAGAGTAACACATAATTACCAAAATTACTCAGAATACTCCGGTGTAATCAAAATTCTGTCCAGGATTAGTCCTCTTTAGGCAAATTACTCCACTGCATGTCCATAATATTGTCCAGTGGCCTTGTCCCTAAAAATAAACAAAGCTCTTTCCAGTCGATCGCTTGCACCACCAAGAATGACCTGGTCCTCTTTTGGCATTAGGATAAAATATAAATGTATTCTTAGAAAACCGCCAGCATCACACTCATGAAAAGGTATGCCGTTAGTAGTGTTTTCAGAGAAGTTGTGGATTCCATTAAACAGATTTTGTCTTTTTGCCAAGGTACTGGGGGAACCTTAAACAACAAAATAGACACTTTTAAACAGATGCCTGCTAGAAACATTTATTGAAAAGGATTACAGATTGAAAACCACACCTGTGATTGACACTAAGCCTGACCTTCATTAATGCAGGTGCCAGCTCCATAGAGCCAACCTGTATTCTTCAAAGATCTATCCCTCTCAGGACATTTTATGTATGTAATCACAACCAAGCTCTTAAAGCTGAGCATCAATGAATGTTGGACATGTTTCTTGACTGTATGTCATCATTTTGCTATTGAGGACAAATAAATACAGAAAGTTGATTGCTGAGTGTGAAAATGAGCTCCACAATTGAAAAGAAGCTCCATCACCTTAAAAAAAAAAGCTATGATGACCCGATGACAATGGCGTCCGCAACTCCCCAGGCACTGGAGGCTCTTAACATGGTTCTTACTTTGGAATTTCTGAAATGTTTTCATTCCTTCAGCTGCACAGCACCATAGAAGTAGGCATCCCATGGTACAATGCTTATATATCATATGACTTGCACAAGATATTTTCCTTACTATTTTTTGGAAACAGTAAACTATGGTGGGTCTTCTTGTCTCGTTGCCACCAAGCAGACATCAACTAGCCACCTCAAGCTGGCCCAGCTTTGCCCCAAAGCTCCTTACCTGCAATAAAGTCAGATACTCTCTTTCTGGAGGTGGGTGAACTACTGAAAGCTCAAGGCAGGCTTGAGCCAGATGCCAAGATCTGGCCCAGCTTGAGGTCCTCTTGGACACTTGAGCCAAAAACAATCCAAGCTTTTCACATGGCATCTACCTGCCACCCATGCTCTAACTTCATGTGCAAAGAATTAAAGACAAAACAATGACTTTTGATGTAACACAGGGAGGAGAGAAAAATATATCCATCTAGAGGCTGAATTGCACAATGTGAAAACTGAAAATCAGGGCTCAATCTTGGCTTCCCCTCTTGACCAAATTGGATGATCCTAGGCAAATATTTCATCTCACTGAGCATTGTTTTTCATCATTATCACATATGAGTGCATTCAATTCCATGAGTTTACGAAGTGTGCTGCACAAACATCTCTTGTGTTTAATTTAATAGATTATAATATTGCTTCATGCATGAAAACATAGGCCCATACATATTTAAAAATACCACTCTCATTTTTAATAAATGCCTTTCAATGCAGTGATATAATCTGATTACATTAGCTATAACTCGCGTCTTCTCCATGCACTGCTTATATCGTTTTATATTATCTCACTTATACCAAGTAAAATAATAGTATTTAGAAGAACAGTTATCACATCGCAAATCAAATCCTTTGTGAGAACACAGTGCATGGTAGAGTAGCAAGTTATAGTTAATGCAGTGTGGCTACAGAGTTGAATACATTTTGTTTGGAAGTGCTTGGGTTATTATAATTTGAAGGTCTTGCATTATTTATAAATTAAAGGTATGAATATAAGGTTAGAAAATTACAATTTTCTGTGCTTCAACTTTTGCTTGTAGCTAAAGAATCAATAACGTTATATTATAATTTTAAGGTATTATTATAATTATAACTGAATATCTTTTGCCCCACATACCACCTGCAAAGAAAACGTTGGGTTAAGCCCATATGTAACAACCTGGGATTTAGAGAGTGCGATAAAGCTATGAGAGTTCTGAAGTACGACACCCAACCCCCAATAGTTTTTGCAGTTTCCCGGTTTCTTAATGCTATGTGGACAATACGTAGGAAATTTTTGTAATCAACTTTTCAGCCTAATTAACTTTTCTCCTGTTTTACATGAATGTTTTTGTAACATCTATTAACTGCGAACTGATTTGGCTATTTAAATTTTTTTTTTAACTGTGAACTGTGATAACTCATGTTGCTTTTATGGCCCTTGGAGCCGAAATAAAGTTTAACAATGCAATATTTTTAATGTTTGTGTATTTTAAGTTTGGCTTGTATAGAACAAATAAATAAGGTTTTCCAAACTACAACAAGGTGTAACCTTTGTTTTTTCCATTGAATTTCATTTTTTGTATTTTTATTAAATATTGTTTTGAAATTATAGAGTGTACTGTCGTTGAGTGGTGTGCCATTAAGTGGAATGTGGGACAGTAGAGTGGAGGAGAGTGTTGTAAAGTATACTGTCGTAGAGTGCAGTGGAGTAGATTGGAATGTGGTACAGTGGAGGGGCATACAGTAGAATAGTGTTCAGTGGAGTGGTGTAGAGTGGAGTGGCATAGAGTGTATTGTTGTACAGTTTACAATAGTACAGTGGAGTAGCGTATAGTGAAGTGGTATATAGAGGAACAGTGTAGATTGGATTGTTGTAGAGTGGAGTGGCGACGAGTGTAGTGTGGTAGAGTGCATAGCATACAGTGGATTAATGCAGAGAGCAGTGGAGTAGAGTGCAGCGGCGTACAGTGGAGTGCGGTACAGTTTAGTGTCATATAGTACAATAGCGTGGAGTAGAGTATCATCGAGTGGCGTAGAGTGGAATAGTGGAGTGTCATACAGTGGGGTATAGTAGAGTGTAGTGTCACAGAGTGGAAAAAGCATATAGTGGAATGGTGTACAGTGGAATGGCCTAGAGTGGAGTGGGGTAAAGTGGAATAGCATACAGTGTAGTGGGGAAAGTGGAGTTGTGTACAGTGGAATAGCATAGAGTGGGGTAGCGTAGAGGGGACTTGTATAGAGTGCATTGGCATAGACTGCAGTGGCGTACAGTAGAGTGGCGTAGGGTGCAGCGGCATTCAGTGGAGTGGCATACAGTGGTATTCCATATATTAGAGTGGTGTGCAGTGCAGTGGTGTGGAACAGAGTGGAATAGCATTGAGTGGAGTGTATTAAAGTGGAGTTGCATACAGAGGAATAGTGTAGAGTGGATTGGCATACAGTGTAATGGTGGACAGTGAAATGACGAACAGTGGAGTTTGTTAGAGTGGGTGCCATAGAGTTGGCTGGCATAGAGTGGAGTCTTCTAGAGTGGAGTGAGGTACAGTGTAATAGAGTAGAGTGGAACAGCATAGAGTGGAGTAGTGTAGAGTGGAATGGGGTACACTGGAGTGGCATACAGTGGAACAGTGCACACTGCAGCAGGGTAGAGTGGAGTGGCATACAGTGGAACAGTGTACATTGCAGTTGGGTAGAGTGGAGTAGCGTAGAGTGGAATGGTATAGAGTAGAGTAGTATACAGTAGAGTGGAATAGAGTGGAGTGTAGTACAGTGTAGTGGTCTACAGTGGAATAGCATAAACTGGAGTGACAAACAGTGGAGTGGCGTAAAGTGTAGTAGCGTAGAGTGGAGTGTTGTAGAGTAGAGTGTTATAGAGTGAAGTGGGGTAGAGTGTAGTGGGGTAGAGTGTAGTATTGTATTGTATTGTAATTGCATTTATATAGCGCTTACTACCCCATACGAGGCGTTGAAGCGCTTTTTCAGCGAGTAACACGCTACTGGGGGACCCATAAAGAATTAGTGTTGAATTAGTATAGTGAAATATGAAAGTATATAAAGTGGTGGATAGGTTAGGCAGTTATTTGGATTCGGAAGGATAGCGGAAGGATAGAAGAGGAAAAAAGGTTTGTATTTATATAGTGCTTGGTTTTTTTGGGGCAATAGCACGCTACTCCGGAAACCCATAAAGGATTAGCGGTGAACTAGTATGGTGAAATATAAAAGTAATTTGAGTGGTGGATATTAGTCAGGTATTTGTAGTGAGAAGGATACCGGAAGGATAGAAGGGGGAGAAAGGTTTGCATTCATATAGCGCTTGTTACCCCTGAAGGGGTGTTGGAGCGCTTTTCTGGCAAGTAGCACGCTACTCCGGAACCCATGAAAGGATTAGTGTTGAAAATTAGTATACTGAAATATGAAGTAATTTGAGTGGTAAATGCGTTATTCAGTTATTTGGATAGAGAAGAGTAGCAGCAGGATAGAAGAGGGAAAGAGGTTTGTATTTATATAATGCTTGCTTACCTCTGATCAGGTGTTGAAGCACTTTTTGGCGAGTAGCACGCTACTCTGAGACCCATACAGGATTAGTGGTGAATTAGTATAGTGGAATATGAAATTTGAGAAGTGAACATGTTAGTCTGTTATTTTGATTGAAAAGGACAGTGGAGGGATAGGAGAGTGAAGGATGTTTGTTTTTTAAAAACTTTTTGGGAGGCAATAGAAGTAGGAGGAGGTTTTTGGATGATTAAAAAGGGGTTGTGGAGGGGAAGAGTCAGAGGGAAGAGTTTATAAAAGGTTTGTTTTAGGGATCGGTATAGTACAAGATGTGTCAGATGATGCAAGGAGGAGTAAAGTAAGGGAGAGTCTAGAAAGGGTTATTTTGGGGATCATAGTAGTGGTATGGGGTTTGGGATAAATGAGAGAGTGGGTGTAGAGGATATATTGATAGATGTATATGGTGAAAAATAGGGTAGTGCATTGGAAATAGTAGAAAGAAGTCTGAGATGAGTCAGAAAGTTGGGTTAGAAGATGTGAGAAATAGGGTAGTGCATTGGATATGCTGAATTAGAAGAAAGTGATAAATAAATATGTCCATAAGTACCTTGAAAATATATAGATGCATAAAGGGTGTAGGTATATGTAGATTAAAGATATTGATAGAGGTACAGGAGGAGAAATAGGGTAGTGTATTGGATATGCTTTTTAGGAGGAAAGTAACAAACACACAGATCTAAGTACATGGAAGGTACAAAGATGCACAATGGAAGAAGTACATGTGGACCAAAGATGCACCAGATAAACTCCGGTTCTCGTGTTTTATTGTACTTTTTTTTAACATAATTATTCTACATGTTTATACAAATGAATACACAAAGATAGGTACATATTTATAGTAAAAATAAATGATTATATACAGAGGGATATGCTGTAAATTTCTGTTTGCGTATGGTGCTTATGTAGGGAAGAGCCAATTCTAGAGCAGTTTTCTGAAGATAAGGTGGCTGTCCGTGGATCTTATGTTGGGGGGTAAAGAGTTCCATAGTTTGGCTGCTTGAACAGAGAAGGATGTACCACCCATGTTTTTTTTCTTATATCTTGGGATTTTGAGGCGAGGTGCCATTTTAGAGCGGAGGTTCCTTTGTTGAATGAGTTTGGTGATTTTATTTCAGATGAAGAGCGGTCCCATTCCATGTATATGTATTTGCTAAACTCAACAAGGTCCTATATTCTGCGTACAGAACCTTGCGCAGTCTTCCTAGACAGACTCAGACCTCATCAAATGGACATCAAGCTGGCTAGCTTGCAGTCACAACAGGGCCATTTACAAGCTACTGATGCTTCAGTGACATCATCTTGAACTAGCGCTCCTGCACCATTTGGTGATACACTCCACCCTAGAACTCATACAGGCAGGGTCAGCTCCTGCATTAGGGCGGAGGAGCGTTGCCTCCCTGCTTTCTCACAGTGCGAGAAGCAGAAACACAAAATTGTATTTTAAATACAATTCTATGTTTCTGCTTCTCGCACTGCGAGAAAGCCAAAGGCAGGGTATGCCTGGTTGGGGGCGGGCAGGAAGGTATGCCTGGTTGGGGGCAGTCAGGTGGGCGAGATGGGGAGGAGTTGCTTGCCCACTGTTGTGGGCCCTAACTGTTTGGTCGGCCCTCTGGGGCCGACCAAACCAGTCATGCGCACTCTACATTTTCTCTATGGAGGCTGCATGCAGCCTACATAGAGAAATGGCCTCCCTACAAGCGCCCGGCTGGGCGCTGTCCGCAGCAATCACAACGCTGCCATTGCAGCGTTGTGATTGGCTTACGGGAGGGGAGGGAGCATTCCTGTTCCTGTTCAGGAGCAGGAAAACGCCAAACGTGGGACCCGGCCCAGGAGCAGAGGTGGCGCGGGACCCGTTCAGGTAAGTTTTTTATTTTTTTATTTTACTCCCCTCTCCACCCCGCAACCCCCCCCCCCTCCCCCCACCTGCGAGTATTGCGAGCCGCGACTGCATACAGGCTAGCCAGAATCTCATATTTGCAACCAGTAGGCAGCCCTGTACCACATCCAGGTTCCGGCCCTCCTCCCTTATAGATCCTATACACTCAACCTGGACAGAATCGGGGGGGGGGGGGCTTTCCTGCCAGGCAGGCCTAGCTGCATGATTTCCTGGACCCCCTGATGGATTAAGAATGGATCGAGGCATGTGTGCTTACTAGAAGGGTGTCCTGCAATGCCTGGTCGAAACTGATCCACTTAAATTTACGTTCACTGAACTTACTTGACACCAGTTAAGCTGAGTAGGATGTATGCGGGCAGGTGGGCGGGCTGCCTGATGCGTGGGCACCTCCTTTTTGGCGCTGTGCACGTTTTGGGCGTTGTTGACAGCGAGGCTGGGGAGGGTGATTGGCATAGTGGTGAAGGAGGCCCCCAGACGGTGTCTATTGGGCATATTTAAAAAGCCCCGGAGAGGGCCGATGCCCTGGAAGTTCTTGCAGTTGGCGCTGGTCATTGCAAAGCTGTGCATAGCAAGGGGAGGGTTGGGACAGAGCCCCCCCCCCTCTTGGTGTTGCAGCAGATTAGGGATACATTTCAGTGGGCCCTGGCTGCGATATGCAAGGGCTGGCTAGGAAATATGACAGTGAGGGAAGATTTGGACACCTGGGTGGCGCTACTGGAGGCATTTCACATGGCCGAGGAGGGCACCCTGGAGCTGGCTACGCAAGTCCTGCCAGTGGGTGTGAGGACCTCATACATACACATTGAGAGGGGGGGGGGGGGCAATGCGGCAATGCCAAGGCCTGCTGCACAGGAGGAAGCCTGTGGCTGTTAGCGGTGGGATGAAGGGGACCTCAGGAGTTCTCTGGTAAATCCACCTACTGAGGAAAAAGATTGATTATGTAGGGTTTTCGATATGGGGGAGTGTGACCTACCTGGGCGCTGGAGAAACTGATAACTGGGGACACTGTAACACTGTGGCCTTTGATGCCGACTTATTGTTGTGTATCAGTGAAAACAAAAACATATTTTTTTTAAAACCCTCAGGCTATGTGGAGAGTCTCTGCACTGCTGAAAGCATTACTAGGCTTTACCAGTGGTAGAATTTGCTCTACACAAATGCCAATTACGTAAAAGTATGTTTTAAGGACAGTGAGCCACTGCTTTTGCTCCCAGTACACATGTAGGTGAGAACCTTTCTTGCTGTCAGAGACTTTATGTTTGTGGACAATAGAAGTATTAATTTACTTTCAATGTATCTGGAGAGAGAAAGCGAAAGAGAGAGAGAAAGTGGACGTCAAAATAATTGCATGCTGAATCCTTTCTTACCTGCTTGATGAATGTTCCCCCAACGGTACAGTGTAACAGCATACCGTGGAATGTTGTAGAATTGAGTGGCACACAGTGGAGTAGCAAACAGTGGAATGATGTATAGTGCAATAAAGTTGAGTGTTACTGGTGTATTTGTATTGACGTAAAGTGGAGTGGCATATAGTGGAATAGTGTACAGAAGAGAGGCATAGAATGGAGTGTCGTACAGTGGGATAGGGCAGTAGGGTGGAGTGGATTGGCGTACAGGTGAGAGGCGTAAAATTAATTGAGATACAGTGTAATGGTGTACAGTGGATTGCCGTTGAGTAGAGTGGCGCATAGTGGAGTGGCATACAGTGCATTGGTGTAGACTGGATTGGCATGGAGAGGAGTGGCGTAGAGTGGAGTGGCATAGAGTGGAGTGGCATAGTGTGGAGTGTTGTAGCGTAGAGTGGCGTGTAGTGGAACAGCATATATTAGGGTGGTGTAGAGTGGAGTGGCATAAAGTGGAGTTGCATACAGCGCAATAGTGCAGAGTGTGTTGCGCACAGTGTAGAAGCATACAATGAAGTTGCATAAACTGGAGTGTTGTACAGCTGAGCAGCATACAGTGGAATATCATACAGTGGAGTGGTGTATAGTGTTGTGGAGTACAGTGGAGTGTGTTAGAGTGGAGTGGCATATAATGAAATAGTAGAGTGGCACACATGGGAGTCGCATAGACTGGAGTGGTGTACAGTGGAGTGATGTAAAGTGAACTGGCATAAACAGGAGCGAGGTACAGGGTAGTGGCATACATTGGAATAGCGTCGAGTGGACTGCCAGAGTGGATTGGCGTATACTGGAGTGGCATAGAGTGGATTGGCGTATACTGGAGTAGCATCAAGTGTAATAGCATACTGTGGAGTGGCGTAGAGTGGAGCAGCATACAGTGGAGTAGCATAGAATGAAGTGGTGAATAGTGCAATAAGGATGAGTATTATTGGTGTACTTGCAGTGACGTACAGAGAAGTGGCATATAGTGGAATAGTCAGTGGCGGCTGGTAACATTTTAAAGTGGTGTGGCGTAAAATGATTGGTATACTTCACCGTTGCGAGCGAGCGTAGCGAGCGAGCCCGAACCCCTATAAGGAGGGTTCGGGGGGGTTCTCCCCCCGAGAACATTTTGAAAAAAGAGAAGAGAAATGGTGCATTTTCAAGCAAATTTGAGAAAGCAGGAAGGTTAATAAAGCAATTGTGAAAGTGCAGTTATAACATTAATAAAGAGATGTCATATAACATAGGTAG
Organism: Triturus cristatus; assembly: GCF_964204655.1. Lineage (NCBI taxonomy): Eukaryota > Metazoa > Chordata > Amphibia > Caudata > Salamandridae > Triturus > Triturus cristatus. The sequence goes on along the minus strand of NC_140595.1, from coordinate 633,591,833 downwards.
CTGCTTATTCAGTGTATAACCACAGAGCTTCATAACAGACTTCGAGATACAATGCATTTCTGAGTACCTCACTCACAGATGTTTTTTATTTAACAAACTAAACTGGTTGCAAAGTAGCAGCATTCAACATGGTTTACTTTTTGTAAATGAAATCAGCACGTCTCTCTCTAAGAGCAGCAAACTTTTCAATAACTTTAGTGTTAAAGTCCGGGATTTTCTGAACTAGCTTGCTCTCTACAGAGAGCATTGCCAAAGCATTGAGTCTTTCCTCAAGCATGGTGTTTCTCAGGAATGTCTTAATCCTCTTTAAGGCTGAAAAACATCGTTCTGCCTCGACTGTTGTCATAGGAGTGGTTATGACAATTTTAAGTAAAGCCACTGTCTCTCCAAGTGACTTTTCCATATTAAGTTTATGTATTAAAGCCAGCAAAGACAAGGCACTTGTGGCCTTCCGGTACACAGGCATTCCGTACAGTACAGTCAACTCAGTTCTCAGCTCTTCTTTATTGAGCATAGGATACGCTCCCACAGCCTCATTCAGAGCACGCTCCGGGAAGGATTCATCATATTTGGCAAACTGTTGACTTTGCAATAATGTGGCACTCACCAAATGTTTAGTGAAAGAAAAACGCTCTTGTGCCTGCACAATTACAATGTCACAGATCTCCTTTGCAATTCGGACCATAGTGGTGATGTTTTTCCTGCGGTTTGCGAAAATAGATTTCTCTGGCAGTTTGCTGTCTAAATTGTCAACCCCATCTCTCACTTTGCTTATGCTTTGTACAAACATAGTAGTATATACTTGCACTTTGACAGTATCTATCTCTCGTGCTTGTAACTGATTGTATAATAGGTCGACAGCTACCATTATATCATGAAATAAATACAGTAAGAACTGAAACTCTCTGTCTTGTAGTGTTCTACCAAAGCCATGGGCTTCAATCTGACTTTTGTAATCAAACTCATCATTGGCTTCTATGGCTTCAAAACATTTCAGAAGGTCCTCTCTATGTTCATAGATTAGGTTGACTGTACGGATGTTAAAGTTCCAACGAGTTGAGGATCCCCTTGGAACGCTTTTGTCTACAATGTCATGAAGTGCTTCTGTTCTTTTGGGGGAACGCAAGAAGAATGCTGCCATGCCTCCTATATCCTGAAAGAAAATTTGTGTCTCGGTGATCTTTGATACTGCCTGTTGCATAATAAGATTAAGTTGGTGAGCGTAACAGTGCACATAATGAGCATTAGGGTACACATCTCGAATTCTCTTCTGAACTCCACTAAGGCTTCCACTCATTACGGACACACCATCATAGCTTTGCACAATAAGTTTTTTTTTTTAGGCAGCTCTGGAAAAATTAAGCTCAGTTGACGCAGTATAGCTGCAGTAATGGTTTCTGCACTAGAGTCTCTTAAATGTGTGAAACCATAGAACCTCTCCACAACTTGTCTGTCATTGTCAATGTATCGAAACATTAATACGGACTGTGTTTTAGTGGCCACATCAGTGGTGTCATCAGCCTGAATAGCCACAAAGTCTGTGTTTTGCAATTCTTGCACAATATGGCTTCTCATAATTTCGAGCATACACTCAAGAAGTTCATTTTGTATTGTTTTAGAGGTGCCCTTAAAGACTGTAGCACGTGCTAAATGTGCTTCCATATCCTTGTCTATGCTTGCTATTAAATCCACAAGGCCTTTGAATATTCCAGGATTTGGGGAACCTTCCGATTCATCATGGCCTCGCAATGCCAGTTCAAAAGCACCACAGAAACGAATGCAATCAATTATTTTGGATAGAATCTGTCTGTTCCTATCAACTGCTTCATTGTGTTTCTGTATTGCTTTGCGGTATGCATCACTTATCTGCTGCTCAATCGGAGCATCTTCCCCCAACATTCCCAGTCTAGTCAGGTTTTCCATATGCTTTCTTGTGCGTGAATGCTTCTTTATTTTTTCAGACAAATGCTTCAAGTCTGTTACTCCTTGATTTGTCCAAGAAAACTCACCACCAAACAGCAAGCAGGGGAAGCAGAACAGAGAATTTCTTAAAGGGCACCCTGTAAGCCAATCAGCTTTTGTGTACCAGGCGTTTGAGAATGTACGTGTGGACATTTTTCCTCTGTCCTGGGAAGTTTGCTGTAGTTTTAGGTCAGGCCGATGAGGTCCCAATTGCTTTAAATCTATTTTCTCTTGAAGTGGCCGTGCCTGGAATGACCTTGTAATCAGCTCTTGTACTGTATTCATGATGACGATGCTGGCCTTACCAATATATATTAAAGAAACCTGCCAATAATCAAAGTACAACATATAAGGTGCGGTGCAATAATATCAAATTGCAGTATAAATACATATATCTTGTGCAGTATCGCAATAAATCTCCAACAGCTCCCCTTTGCACAACATGACTGCTAAAAATACAGCCTTACTGTCTGCTGCCTCTGTGTGCCATAGTGGTTGCTGAAGGCACTGAAACAGACACTGCTTGAGGGCCTTGAACAAGGCAAGGGATAGATAGTGCTGTTAACAACCGTTATTGCCCAAATCACAGGGCTAAGGCTGTTAGTAAATTCCATCCACTGAGGGTACAATGTTCAGAATGTATGCCTACCCCAACCACCATGTACAGTGACCACACACATACCTCTAACTCCAATCTAAAAAAAAAATAGCATCAGTTTCCTTACCTTTAACTCTGGTGTTTGCTGGGTCGTAGCCGGGGTGAAAGAGCCGCAAAGGAGGTCTTGTTCTTCGCCGGAAATATGACCAAAAATTTGGTAAGGGTTGTCAAGCTTTAGAAGGTGCTGAAAATAAAAATAACGTGCTGTAACTAGACAAGCATTGCTTTTAAAATACAAGTAATCCCACTGAATTTTACCAGCGTCAGTTCTTCAAGTTAACATAAAATAACTACAGTGTTCTTAAAATATTTATTTTGTTTGATGTTCGGGGAAACCAGACTTTTTTTAGTGTGCTACGTTAAAATTATCCATTGGAACCTGCTTACATTTAAATGTAATAATGATATGATTTTTAGCTTTCAGTATCTTTATGGAATATAATAGATCAAAATTTTAAATTCAAACGTTTCTACTAAAGACACGTTTAGAAGCGTTATCTCAGCACAACTCTTGCATCCCCCTCTCTCTCTGCCTGCCATTGCGCTCCATGTTTCTGAAAGGTGATAAAAAAAACACGTGAACTTGCGTTTCAAATGTCCAATCCTGCTGCAGCACACTTACAAAGCCCACACATGACAGTAACCCGATTCAAGGCCCCATTCTCCCGATTTTTTTTTTTACAATCTCCCACTTTGCTCTTCTCAAATGTTGGCATGTACGAAAACCAAACGTGCATTTGCGTTTCAAATGTCCGATCCTGCGCAGCACAATTACAAAGCCCTTAGCCCACACATGACGACAGTAACCCGATTAATACTATGCCCACTTGAATTGCTTTTGAGAGAAGCGTTTGTTCACGTTTGGGAGATATTGAACCGAGCAGTCTCTTCCTGTTTGCAAATGGTAATGATTCAAAAGTGCTGAAAATAACATTTAATAATAAACATTTTACTGACATGGGTGCGATGTCAGGGTTTCCAGAAGTATTAACTCACTGGGCAACCTTGCCATCGGGTAGGTTTATGCTGCACAAGGAGCAAAACAGATTTGCCCTGGTGGAAAGCTTCCGTAATAAGCCCCTGGATGGGCATTTACATGAAAAAAATCAGCTCATTGATAAAGGCTTGATGTGTTTACCAGCTGAGTTTAGCTTCATGGAGGTGGGGGTGCCAGCAGGTTACAAAGCCGCAGGGAAACTTGAGGTTGCTTGTGACATGGGAAACAGAGGGATGGCGCAGCGTACACAAGCAATGTCAGCGAGGGGCTAAAGACATTGATGGGAGTTTGCTATGGACACGAAAACATGCCTGCTTTCATTAAGTGCTATTTACTCGAAATTGGCGATGTGTGATCTTCGACTAATTGCCTTTCTGCCTAAAGTGAGCGCGCAGCAAACTAGCGTTATAAATGACTATGTCTTTTATTGAGCTTGTGACATGCTGGCTTGGGTCGGATTTTGTGTGAGGCATGTGCTGTGGCATTGCTGTTCTGGAAGACACCGTCTGACAACTTGGAAATACCTTGTATAGAAAAAGCACCAGAAATAAATAATCTGTAAAATAAATACTGCATAATATATTGAGGTGGCAGGTGTGTTCTTGGGTAGGGGGAGGTTGCAATGAAAGACGAGGAGGGGTTGCACGATGGGTCTGGGTATATTAGCGGAAGGGTACGGGGATGTGGGAGCAGGTGAGTAAATTGTAAGGATCAGTGGGCAGGGGGACCGATGGATCAGGAGGTTATCTGGAAGGGGAGGGGTAAGATGTGCGGTCAGTTGATATAGGTGAGAAGGGACTAGTAGGTACTACAGGTCTATCAGGTGTAGAATACGAAAGGGTGTTAGGTTATTGAGGAAGGGTGTGAAGATGGGTATGCCAAGGTGGATAAAGTAATAAAATACTAATATAAAGTGAGTGTCACAGGAGTTCAGACAGCCAGTTCAAGTTAAATAAATGACATGTGAGACTAATGTACGTTAGTTTCGGCCGCTCTATAGTCTAGAACCTCTCTCATTTAAAAAACGAATTGTGCATTGATCTTGACTTATCTACATGATAAATAATACATTTTAAACATTGAAAATGTGTTTTCATTTTAGAGTGAGGAAAGTAAACGAACGAGGGAAGACTCCTTATGTTACGAATACCTTTTTCTGCAGATTATAGTCGAATCCGTTTCCCTTACCTGCGTTGTTGGGAAGTGTAAGGTGCACAGTAATGCGATAATTGGCCTTCCACTTTGGTAATTACATATCCGATTTCAACCCTCATAAAAAATCCTAATTGTTAGGTTTTGCATCTTTTTCGTGCACAATTCTGAATTGCGCTGCACATTCTTAAAAAAATTATTCGTTCTTCTAGAGAACATTGTTAAGACAAGAGCTCATAGAAGAGGAGTTCAAATGTGTAAACTCTCTGAAGATAATTAAGGAGTTACCACTCTTGAAATGAACAGGGAATAGACATTTTCAGGAAACGGATGTGAAAGGACAGAAAAAAAACGTTTTTACTTCCTCGCATCCGTCAGTCCAGTCAGTGCTGTTTCTTTCCCTTTAATAAACATTTTAAGTGACCATTTGTTAAGTAAGAAATCGACAGATTGCAACAGGGTCACTTTCGTATTTACTTCCAGTGCAGTGTGTGCAAGGCCCACTCAACTACCAGTGAAGAAACGTACACCTTTGGTCTTGTCTGCTGTTAACGAACGAAGTTAAAAGTAATTGTTTTGAAACATCTGCACTCCATTATGCGCATTGATATTGTGGCATGGATTATTGACTTTTTTAAATAAAAAATCTCCTGCATTCAGTGCTGTCAGATAGTGTCAGTGAAGAATAAGAAACAGTGACGATAACACGTGTGTCAGGGTAACTCTGAAAAGACTGGTCTCCTGGTATCACTTCTAACATGGCAGGCGAGCGAGGAGTTGGCGCCTTTTGTTCCTGTCAGCCTCTTTTGTACCTTGAAATATGTGAATAATCGATTGACAATATCTGCACCCTGGAGAGTTTAACATTCTAAAGTATTAAGTCACAGTCACAGCGCAGTTCTGGGGAAGATACAGGACTCTGAAGAAAGCTAGCCCGGAATAGAAGCAGATGCAGTGTTTTCACATGCGCCAGATCTTTATTGCCGGACTCCACCGAAAACAAACTGCATACTTGCTCATGACGCAGCCAATCCCAGCCAATCCATTATTTAATTGCATTTGCAGTCCGGTCGGTCCGGCGTGAGATCGGAGGATAGGACATTTCAAACTGCGAGCATCCATTCATCATAGATTTGCTTGTTGTGTCACACGGTGTGACACAAGTTACACAACAAGCAACTCTATGATATATGAATGGATGCTCGCTGTTTCAAATGTGTCCGATCCGATCCGATCCTGCTGCAGCAGTGCACACTTACAAAGAAAGCCCACACACACATCACAGTCAGTAACCCTAACCCGATTCAAGGCCCCAATCTCCCGCTTTTCTTTTTAAAATCTCCCACTTTGCTCTTAATGCTGGCATTGGCAAGGCATGTATATGGGAATCGGGAATGGGCCAGATCGGATCATCGGAATGCCTACGTACTCAAAATCAATGATAATGAGCTGTGCAGTCGCAGACTGCAGTACTCACCACAATGGACAAGTCAGGGACAGGGACAACAGAGTACACAAGAATTCAATTGTCTCGACACACGAGTCACACAACGGGTCCTGTACGCACCGCTACCACGAGGTTATGCAGACAGTGTGGCACCACCGCGTGCATGATGACGCGACACAGACTGCATAGAGTGCGCACCTCATGGCCAATCACTGTCACTGTGTTCAGACATAAGCCACAGTGATTGGCCATAGTTGCGCGGCACCCAATGCAGTTACTCGTAGGGGGTCTGAGAGGCTGTATCAGGCTCTCAGCCAATCCAGAGACGCTGCATTAGCAGCGCCTGCCCTGGATTGGCGAAAGAGCACGGATAGGGCTCGCCCGGATACCGAGAGACGGGGCTGCTGCATGATGCAACCCTCGGCCTCTCTGCCCCCTCCTCTCAGTAGTACTCAGTGGCAGACAGTGCGGCGAATGCACATGCTCGTGCTTGTTGAAAAACAAACTCGAGCATGCGCAAATAAATTGCGAGCCGGCTGTCTGTCAACTGTGTCAGTGCTCGCCCCCCGGCCCCACCCCCTTCATCATGTCCGAGTCCGACGTAATTAATAATATCATTGCATTGCAATTTGTTTTGCGTGCGTGCGTTCGCGTTCGCGTGGTAAGTGGGGCTCCGCCCCTGCGCCCCAATGGACGCACCGCCGCTGGGAATAGTGTAACGTAAAATGACATAGAATGGGATGTTATACAGTGGAATAGGGCAGACTGGTGTATGGTAGAGTGGATTGGTGTACAGGTGTAGAATGGAGTGATGTATGGTGTAATAGAATACAGTTGATTGTTGTAGAGTAGAGTGGCATATAGTGGAGTGGTATACAGTGCAGTGGTGCAGACTGGATCGGCATGAAGTGGCATAGAGTGGAGTGGCTTAGAGTGAAGTGTTGTAGAGTAGCTTGGTGTGGAGTGGAATCGCATATATTAGGGAGGCGTAGAATGGAGTGGCTGGAGAGGCGTAGAGTGGAGTATCGTACAGTGGAGTTGCATACAGTGAAATAGTGTGGAGTGTGTTGCCGTAAAGTGTAGTAGCATATACTGGAGTGGCATGAACTGGAGTGTAGTGCAGCTGAGCCACATACAGTGAAATAGCATGCAGTGGAGAGGTGTACAGTGTTGTGGCGTAAAGTGGAGTGTGTTAGAGTGGTGTGGCATGCAGTGGAATAGCGTAGAGTGGCGTAGAGGGGAGTGGCATAGAGTGGAGTAGTGTACAGTGGAGTGTTGCAGAGTGGACTGACATAGACTGGAGTGAGGTACAGTGTAGTGGCATACATTGGAATTGTGTTGAACGGAGGGGCGTATACTGGAGTGGCATACAGAGGAATAGGGTGCACTTGAGTGGAGGGTTGTAGAGTGTAGTGGCATGGAGTGTTTGTAGAGTGGAATATCATCGAGTGGAGTGCTGTAGAGTGGAGCGGGGTAGAGTGTAGTGTGGTTCACTGTAGTGGCGTACAGTGTAATAGCGTATTGTGGAGTGGCATATAGTGGAGTACACTGGAGTGGCATACAGTGGAATATCGAACACTGGAGTGGGGTAGAGTGGAGTAGCATAGAGTGTAATAGCGTGAGTGGAGTGGGGTACAGGGGATTAACATAGACTGGAGTTACGAAGAGTGGAGTGGCATACAATGTAGAGGTGCAGAGTGGAGTGTTGTAGAGTGGAATACCATAGAGTGGAGTGTTGTAAAGTGGTGCAAGGTAGAGTGTAGTGAGGTTAAATGTAGTGGCGTACAGTATAATAATGTACTGTGCACTGGCATAGAGTGGAGTGTTGTAGACTGGGATGGCGTACAGTGGATTAAAGTAGGGAGTAGTACCACAGAATGGAGTGATGTAGAGTGGGATAGCATGTAGTGAAGTGGTGTACACTGCAGTGGCATACAGTGGTGTGGCAGAGAGTGGAATAGAATAAAGTGTAGTGTCATAGAGGCGTTGTGTGCAGTGGAATAGCATACAGTTGAGAAGCGTAGAGTGGAAGGGTGTACAGTGTATTGGCATACACTATAGTGTAATAGTGTACAGCATGGGAGTGGAGTGGTGTAGAGTGGAGTGGGGTAGAGTAACGTACAGTGGATTAGTGCAGAGTGAAGTGGTGTTTAGTGGAGTGATGCTCAGTGAAGTGACAGAGTGTAATAGCGTAGAGTGGAGCGGCGTAAAGTGGAGTGACAGAGTGTAGTGGCATACAGTGAAGTGTGGTAATTGAAACAGACTTACCGTGAAAGTGTGTTAACAGGTATAAATGAAATGTGGCAGGAAAATTTATTATTTGGTGTAAATGTAAATATTTGCTAGTATGTCTGAATAATGTAAGTAGTGATATAGTTATCATTTTTAACATACTTAGGGCCTGATTTAGATTTCAGCATACAGGTTATTCCGTCACAACAGTGACAGATATCCCGTATGCCAAAATATAAATCCCATAATATCCTATGGGATTTATATTTCGGCAGACAGAATATCTGTCACCATTGTGATGGAGTAACCCGGCCGACAAAATAGAAATCAGGCCCTTAGTTATATATTGTCTCGCGGTATACCGCTGTAAGTTCACAGTATAATGCAGTACATGCACATGATAAGGCAGTATGTGACCAGCTAATGTCTGTGTTTACCAAATGTAAAAGGCAGCCATGTCATTTCCAGCACATTCTGTCTGTGTTCTGCTGCATTCTGGGTTAGGGTCGTGGATCTAGGTAAGTTGTTGCAGTTATAGTTAGTTTAATTTTTTTTTTACTCTTCGTTGATCTATACGCCTTGTCTGTTTGGTTATTTTTTTAAGTGAAAGCCGCTCAATTCACACAGTGATTCCCACATTACTGTTCATGCTTAGTCTCTATTGTTTTGTAGGTGTTATTAGTCATGCAAAACTTTATTCCACCGCTGTTTTTCCTTTCTGAGCCCCTTGATTCACCATTGTGTTGTGAGGAAAATGAAAAAAGGTGTTCCAAAATTATGCAGTTGTATGTGTTCAAACTTGGGACTGGAAAGGAAATTGGCCATGCCCCTTCCTTTTTTGGGTGTAGAAGGCCAGAAGGTAGAAGAACATCTTAGGGGAGGAAGAAGCTTGAGATTTAAATGCACACGAGATTTGCCTTAAGAGATTAAATGATCATGCCCATTACAAGCGACATGGGGCAACAAGGCACAGGAACCGGCCACGCTCCTAACCATACAATATTTACACGAGTTGGTTACAGATCACCATCTCACCTAATTATCAACATGCTCTGGACAACTGTTATATACGTTGTATCCTGGTATCAGATACATTTATGATCTACGATATAAGTATTTGAGACAACTAATTAGGTTGATCTCCGGAACTACAACTTGTGACACAGGTCGAAGTTTCTTTGGGAAATATACAAAAAACACTGTTGGGTTTCACATTATAGTCGCGTCCTGCAAAGTCCATGAAGAAGCAGGGTTGGCCACTAACACGATCACTAAATCTTTTCTAGAAAGCCTTGAGGAAGTCACTGGATGTGCCGAAACACGTGTCGGCTGTTCTCGCGCATCTTGATCAAGACTGTGTAGCATTGAATTCTTTGTATAATATCTCCCCATTTGTATGTTTTTTGAAACAGGGGTTTTTACAGTCTTGACTGAAATTGTTATGTTTCAAGATATCTGCATAAATTAAAGAAAATAAAGTATTTTGTACAAACTCATCTCTGTTGTATGCCTGTGACATATTGGTGATATATTTTTATGAAGTCAACGTGTTAAGGTTCCACATTAGAAGGAATATAACATTTAGAGTGCCGGGGTATAACTATGTTGCATTGTATCGCACAGTGACTGTTGGCAGTACCTGTGTATTTGTGCACCCAAGGTAGTAGGGTACACTTCTTACCCTCAGTGGCACCATAACTAATTGTTCCATTGCTTAGAGTTATGAGGAGAGTTAACCACATTCGCGGCTGCCCAGTCTAATTGCATACTTTTCTGAGGTGAGACCCCTTAGACACTACTACCGCTTTTTGTATTGCAACAGACATTTTAGTTTGACCTTATCGTGAAACTATGAGGTCGTTGACTGATATGCATCATTTGATAATTCACGTTCTACTCCCCACATTCTTTGTGCCTCATCATAACCACACTCTGTTTCTGCTTTGCCTTTCCTCCTGCGCTGTGGTGATGCGGCAAAATCATCACTATATGTGCGATGTCCACATCATCATACGACGAGACATGCAGCAGCACCATTTTGGAAGTGCCTGATGTTATCTCTCAAATAGGCAATGAACTATGGAAGGACGTATGATCGCAGTTGGTGAAGCAGTTAAGTGATGTTTCATCACTGAAGTAGCACAGCATACCTCTATATGGATTTTGAGTGAAGTTAGACTTTACGTTTACTACTTATCGCCATACATTTTATATTTTAACAATTCATTCATTATTAGCGAGCAACATGCAGTTTGAACCACCAGTCAGATTTCTACAGCATAAAGGTGATCCACCAATTCCTTGAACACGGTGTAATGAAGAATCCATGACTTACATGAAAGGGATTGAAGGGTCACTATGCCTTCAGGAAGGAAAAAAGAACATTTAATTGCACTTTCTGGGATCGGAAGGACAATTAGTTTTTAGGATGTTTCCGCAGGACGTACCTCTACAAGGCCAAGGATATATTGATGTTTTTCAAGAAGCATTGTTCAGAATTGAAAATTGATTTAAGCCAACTTCAAGTATAGCTTTAAATCAATCTGAGCTTTAAATCAGAGTCCAACAAAAAGAAGAAACTTTTGATGAATTTCTTACAGAGAATGAATTGTAATTTTGGGGAAACGTCAGATGAAATGATTAGAGATCAAATTATTATGCATGCGAAAAGCAAAAAAATCCAAGAGCAGCTTTGGGTGGTGGGGATTCTAAACTACAAGACGTAATAACTACTGCTAAAGCACTGGAACAATCTGAGAGATGGGTGAAGTATACATGTGTATAATAAGATGTGCAGTAGTGAAGGTGAAAGTATGTGTGTGTTAAGCAACAGTAATACATATAGTATGCAGCATGGAAAGAAATATGACAAATCAGCAGGGTTTAGGTGTGGTAGCACTAATCATTTAGCTTTCTTTTTCCAAAAGTTCAACTCTAGGGAAGGAGTGTAAGAAATGAGGGTGAAGCGGACAATTCATACGTGTATGCAAAGATTTGAATAAAGGGTTCTTTTAACCGGAGGCAAAACATTCTTTCGTGAATGATCGGACTAGTGTTGATGGTGGAAGGGAGAGTGTGATTGTGAGCATAGAATGAAGAATGAGACTGGGAAAGGATTGCTGGTGTCTAAGAAGGAAGATGGTGATGATTTGGAGAATTGTGAAGTAAACGGTCCTCCCAAATGTAATGAGAAACTACTAAAATACTAGGGCAGGATCGAGAACTGATGGCAGACTCATGATTGCCATGGACTATTATCACCCAGCAGTATTTTATGGAGAAATGTAAGGGTGTGTGGAGAGCGGATGAATTAAATGAGTCTGACATTATAGTGGAAAGTTCCAATGGTTCCACCATAGATATTCTAGAGTATGTTGAAGTGAATATCACATTCAAGAACAGGAATTCTCAGATCATGTTGTGTGTACATTCCAAAGGTGTGAATGTCCTAGGATGAAAGGACCAATGGAGGTTAGTTATCTTGTTGACAAGAAGCAGTGAGCCGGTCTCACTTATTGAGAATGTGTGCGAAAATAATTGGATATTTTTGCATTTTCCCAAAGTCTTCACTGAAAAACTGTAAGAGTGTCTGCACAGAATTAAGGTCAAGAACAATGCTAAACCTGTCACACAAAAACTCAGGAATTTATCCACCAATCTGAGAGAAGAGTTAAAATGTATGAAGTATGGAGTGACAGACAAGAGTATCATTGAAGAGGTGGAGTCATCTGAGTCGGTGTCACCCATCATTCTGGCGCACAAAGCAGACAACAGTTTGAGACTATGGATTGACCTCAGAGCATTGAATGCCAACTTTGTAGTGGACTGTCATCCACTACCCAATGTAAATGAGGTGGTGTGCATGCTGGAAGGAGCAAACATTTCCTCCACTTTAGATGTTAGGTCAGTGTACTATCAGAATGAGTTGACTGAGGATTTGCATTATCTCACTGTATTTATGCCACAGGGTTTAGTCCAATTCAGGAATTATCTTTTGGGTTAGTCTCTCGGGCATCTGTTTTTCAAAGAGCAGTGTTCCACTTATTTAAGGAGATGGAAGGATTTGTGAAATGTTTTTAAGACACCATCCGTATTTTCCGAGAAATTAAAAGGAGCATATGGAGCACATAAAAAGAGTTTGTGAAGTGCTGGAAAAGAATGGCATAACTTTGAAAGAAAACAAATGCAAATTCTTTCAAGAGTCTTTGGAGTATTAGGGATATATGTTGGTAGGTGAAGAAGTGATTCCAAAAAAGTCTTCTGTGGATGCAATTGTAAAAGACCCAGCTTCTGACAATAGGAAAAAACTCCTCTCGTGTGGAGGATCTTGTGAGGAATATAGTAAGTTTATAAAGAACTTTGCTATGAAGATGGATCCTCTCAGAGAACTTACAGGGAAAAATGTAGAATTTATTTGTACTGTTACTCAACAAGTTACCTTTGATTTGATCAAGAGTGAGATTGCAGAAGCACCCACTTTAAAACCCTTTTGCAGGAACAAATAATGCATCATCATTGTGGATGCCAGTATATTCGGCAGAGGGGGCGTTTTATCTCAAAAGTGTGGTAAAGATGTATGGAATTTGACCTTTGCCTCTTGCTCTCTCAATGATGCAAAGAGGAGGTATGCAGTTATAGAAAATAATTGTTGGTGTGTGTATGGGCCATTGAACATTTCATAATTATATTTGGGTCTTGCAGAGATTGTTTCTCCTGGTGAAGGTTGAAATGCTATTGCATGCATTACCAGAATCATGTCAAGATGGCATCAGTATTGTTTTACGCTGGAATTTGTACCTAGCAAAAGTAATGTTATGGTGGATTGTTTGTCAAGACAGCCTTGCAATTCTGACAAAAGGAATATTGTTAATGATGAGATGAAAATGGTGGCTAATGTAATAGAATTCGCAATGGACAAATTCAAGGGCATTGATGAAGAGGAATTGAGAGAATATGATGCTAGTGATGATCTATTGCAGGTGGTGACAAGGTTTGTGCTAGAGGGATGGCCTGGAAGGAGGATCCAGCTGGCAAAAATTGAACCATATCTGAAAGTGGCAGAGGAGTTGTAACTAAAAGGTAATTTGCTTATCAAGGGTGGAAAGTGTGTTCTACATAAAGGAATGCAAGACATTATTTCATTATTGGCACATGAAGAACATCCAGGTATGTCTTCTATGAAGAGATTTATTTGTACACATTTTTGTTGGCCGGATCTTGACAGAATGGCAGACAGGGTAGTGAGACAATGTGAAGTATGGGCTAATTGTGAGAAGATGTTGAAAACTGTACTTGCTTCCCCTTCAACCTGCAGCCTGGCTAGAATCTCCATGGGGAATGGTATGGTTTGAGATATATCAGGACCGTACTATTCCTCGTTTTGCATTGGTTTTAGTGGATTACCAGTCAAAATGGCCAGAAGTGAAATTTGTGCCACATGTCTCTACTAGTGTAATCAATGCATTATTCAAGGGGATTTTTGCAAGGGAGGGTTACTCAGAGGTGTTGGTCACAGATATTAGCGTGTAGCTCCAATCTCACGAGATGGAGTTTCCTTACGTTTAGCAATATTTGTCATGTCACTATGGCCTTGTATGAACACCAAAGCAATAGTAAAGTGGAGAGGTTCAATGATGTGTTAGAGGAGAGTGTCACTTGGGCACATTGTTTTGGAGGGGGCTGGAAGGATAAGTTGAGAGAGAAATTATGGTTGTATTGCATTACTTCCCAAACCCACCACGGAGATCAGTCCATTTAGGTTGATGAAAGGGCGAGTACCAGTATCCAAATTGTGCCCGTGGTGGTTCATGAGGGAGGTAGTGAAAGATGAAAAGAGTTTGGATTTAAGAGATGTAGGCCTGAGAATAAAAAGAAAGCAGGAGAAGGTCAAGGAAGCATACGATACCAAGTGGAAGGTTAAAATACCTTTGTTTGAGGTTGGTGACTGAGTGAGAGAGTGTAAGGTTGGCATGGTGGCCAAGGGTACACCCAAATTTGGTAAAGCTATGAGGGTGATCAAAGTTTACAAGAAACGTGTTCTCAAGCAGGATGGTCAGGATAATAAGGTGTGAAATGTGAGGAGATTGGCAAAGTGTAAGAATAATATGTTGGAAGATAAAATCCAGAATGAGATGAGTTTTATAGTGAAGGTCGGAGAATCTCCTGGAGTGATGGTCAATTGTCATCCCGGTCTTTTAGCTTTGTCAAGTGATGTGAATGAAGACAGTGAACCAAGTGGTATACAGGAATTTGAAGACCAGGAGAGGAGAAATGATTAACACAATAACTCCAAAGTCTCTGGAGTTAAGGAAGTTAATTGACACAATGAATCTATAGCTTTTAGAGTTAAGGAAGCTAATCGTGACAGGCATTCACCTGTTAGAAATAAGAACTTTGTATAATCATTGTGTCTCTATATATTTTTCCATTTGCTTATTAAAGGGGGGAAGGTGTTGTATTTGGGTACTATTGTTAGCACTTAAATATTTGTGTGTTATCTTTTGAATTGTGTACATGTGGTTCTGTCATTAAGAGTTATGGAACCCGGGGCTCTAATGGGGCATTATTCTGTACTAAGCAGTGAGTTGCAGTTAGACCTAGTGCTGTGCTGCATTCATAAATCTGTTCATGAGCACATTTGGATATCTTCTTCAATTTATAAGAGCAGCTCATTCTCACGTGTAATATTGAAAAGGTAAGAGAGTTTAGTGGTAGCAAAGCAGATTAAGCACATGTTGTCATGTGTAAAGCTAATCAAGAAGGACAACAAAAAGACTTGGAAAGTAAGGAAAGGGTTAATGCTTTAAAAGAGAAGGGAAAATTAGTTGCAACGGGGCTGAGAGCAAGTTCAAAGGTTAGTGTTATAGCTGTGGCCAGGTAGGTCACATGGCCAGAGCTAAAAGTTGTCCAGCCATAAGAGCGGCATGCAATACATTTAGGAGGAAAGGGCACTACATGGTGTGTTGTAGAAGTGAAAAAACTCTGGTAATCTCAAAGGCATGGGAAAGGCTGGAGAACTGAGATAGAAATAATGTTTGACTCATGTTCATGATTGACCATTTTATCTGAAGAAACATTCAAGATAATGTATGGTGAGAGAGAGTTTCTGAATAAAATGGACAATCGATCAGGAGGTTATGCGGAGTCAACCTATAAAGATGAAGGGTTACTTCAAAGGTGACAATGAGTATAAAGGCAGATATACAGTGGGAGAGATGTATGTTTCAAACAAAGGGGACAACCTACTGGATTGGTCTATACAAAAAGATTTGGGAGTATGTTTGGATCCCAATGCTTGTCCCCAGGTACATGTGTAATCACTGGAGGAACATATCTCATTTGAAAAAGAGCTCCCTTCATTTTTGGAAATGAACTAGGATGCCTTACAACCTATATACACAGTGTCCGGTTGAAGAAAGGAGTGATACCTGTGGTTCCATAAGGGACAAAATTGTCTCTGAGTGTACAGGATGATTTTCAACAGGAGCTGATAAAATTTGTGCCTATGGTGGTGACAGAGGCAGTGAAGGTGAATGGAGGGCTTGTTTCTATTGTTGTGGCTCGCAAGGAGGAATGGGAAGATATGTCCTGGTGTAGACCTCAGAACTTTAAAAGAGGCGGTGATGGTGGGCAGATTTCCATTACTCACATGGCAGGACCCACCGTCCTGTGACGAGTTGGGAAAGGGTGGGGTGACCATCCTCTCCACTCCCTGACTGATGTGAAGCCCCAGTACTACAGGGCTTCAGCCTGAAGTGCCCGGGGCAAACTTTACTCGCACGTCATCAGGGGTGGAAACTGGTCCTTGGGGCTACGTCTTTACTGAGCTGATAACCTCAAAAGCCTCAGGGCTGCAAACTTTTTTTTCCCCTCATTTATCAGATTATGTTCTACATTCCAGAAAGCTAAGCCTGACCAGGCAGCAAGGAGGCAGTGGGGCACCTGGTCTCTCCGCAGGGGAGGAAGGATAGGAATATCCCGGGTCCAAAACAGATACCTCGTAGCTGGTCAGAGACAGTAGCTCCTCTGAGTCAGGTGCCTAAAGAAGGTGACCCCAGCACCAAAGCAGCCTGCGTAGCATGCAGTCAATCATTGGAACGTAAGGTTTAAGAAATAACTTTGAGATACACCATGCAAAAAAAAAAATAGAAACTATGAGGGTAAATAAGCAAGATTAAAGAGAAAAGGAAAGCGAGAGATGGTAAAGAGGGAGGCATGGGGTATAGTGGTGGAGGGGGCGAGATCCCATCATCAGAGTGATAAGCTGGAGACATAAGACTTAAACCAATCGTCCCATAGTTCCCAAAATTCTGTTCTCTTGAGGAGTTTGTTAACCTGGTAAAGAGACGCGATTTTTTGTATAGAGTGAAACCATTCGGCCTCAGTGGGGGACAAGGGAGGATCCACTTGACACACAGCTCCCTGCGTGCAAGGAGAATCAAGACAAAAATAAGGGCTTTATGAATTTTAAGAAGGCCCCGATTATACTCCCCTCTCTGGACCACTCCAAAAATCACAAGAGCTAAGCACACCTTAATCTACTGGCCCACGATACCTGAGATGGTCTTACCCACTTGCAACCAGAACAGCTGGATTGAGGGACACTGCCAGAACATGTGGGCCTCATTCGCATTATTTTGTCCGCACTTTGGACATTGCTTCACTGCTCGACTCCCCAGCTTTGATATCATCCGTGGCATCCAATAGGCCTTATGGACAGTAAAAAGATATTTTTTTCTTAATGGAGCAGGTTTCACATATAACCACAAATGAGACATAGGTACTTGCCCTCAGGATTCAAGGTCTTGGTCTGGCAGTTCCTGCTTCCAGATCTCTGTGAATGGATTTTGCATCTCTTCTTCACTCTGAATTAGCATCCAATACCACTCTGCGACTTCTTTTCGTGGGGTGGAGCATGAACAGACCCTGGCCACCAGTCCGAGTTCCCCAGGGCTGCGATCTTATCAGCCCGGCAAATATGTAGACTCAGGGCACACCCAGAGGCACCAGGTTTAGGGAATATATCAGCATCACTGACTTGCTGGCAGTGTGTCATCACAGCAACAACAGCCCGGCCACAAGAAATTTGTGTACACAATTTTTAATTAACCTCTTCAGTGCCCCGCCCTTTCCACGCCCTGTGCCGGGCGTTTCATTAGCGGGCGGGGTTCATGACGAGATAGTCTCGTCATGGAGCGCGGTTGCGCTGTGCCCATGACGAGACTATCTCGTCATGGGCACTGAAGGGGTTAATAACAGATTTAAAGACTTTGTTTACAAGCTCTGCAAAGACTTACCATAAGTGCTGTAAAAATCACTGCAAAACATTGCATAGCACAAATGGTCAGAATTTTAACTCAACGGTCTGTGCACATATGAAGTAATCACTGCAAATACTGCTTTTGGTCAATATTTGTTTATAGACAGTAGTATTCCTCCATGTTTACTCATGAGTGCTTCACCAGTCATACTTCAAACATCATCAAGCAATCTCTCTGTATCTCTTTCACCCTCGCAGTACCTGATCGGTTCGTCCTGAACCGAAAGACGTGCAACGCTCGCAAAGGGCCCTGCAGTCTGTATCTCTCAGGACACTTATTCGTAGAAGAGGCCGAGTCCCTGGTGGATGGAACTCAGACTGGGACAAAACATATGTGTATCTCAAGATGTTAGCATTCCGTTCTGTGTGAGGAGGATATCTATGGGCTGCCAGTAGAAAAAATCAGAGAACACGTATGTATTTCTGGCAACATAGAATGAAACTATGATGCATGGGTTTAGCAAGGGCTCCATCATAACATCATAATATCATTGAATATTAACACATCTAAACAAAAACATGATTAAGTCAATAGTAAGGGGACATTTAATATAAGCAGTGTTGTCAACCATCTCATTTGTGATGTCATCTGTTATATCATGTGTGAGGTCATGAACAGTGCATAAGGCAGGGCAGTTATGGTTTTAACAGGGGGGTCCTTACTACACTTTTGCAATAGTGCAAGTGTTGCAGCTGCAAAGGCTCACACCAAGCTGTGCACACGTTCTGCGTGTATTGCTGACCACCTCTGCAGCAGGAGACCCAAGCACCTCTTAACTTTGGGGGCGCGAGCTCTATGCTGAACCAGCTTACACAGGTGAGCGCCTCCATGGATCACGACAGGAGGTAACCTCTGTTCTTAGCACTGTAAAATCTTGTTGACCTGATGATCCCATCAGAGCTTGCTCCCTCTTTCTATAATACTATAAATTTTTCACTGTCTTAGGGCTCAGTCCCTTTGGTATGGAAGGTTGGGTTCCTTAATCCTTTACTAGAAAATAGACCTAAGGCAGAGCTTTGGCAGAGAACTGTCAGCCCATTACATTGCACCAGAGCTTGTCAAGTTAACTGAGCACATTGTAGACAAACATCTAGCCAACTACTTAAAAGGTTAAAACCTTCTCAGTTGTTAACAATATGGTTTTCCTCCAGGTTGAGATACGGAGACTGCCTTTAGTGTTTTCCCTGGATGAACTGAGAGTGATTCTGGCTCAGGGCGATTCTGATGCTCTGATCCATCTGGATCTCACAGTAGATCATTTCACCCTGTTGAATTGACTAGCAATACCGGGTTATAGGGAGGCATGGTTCTCCTCCTTGAAGGTAGCACTCCTCAGTAGCCTTACCTCGGTCAAGTTTTTTGTTTCAATTATTAAACACGGCTTCCCACAGCTTACGTGAACCCATTAATCCTGTTGATCAGATCATATGGCTTTCTTGCAGTCTCTTCCGCCAATTATACACAATTGAAGATGAGAACCATGTATTTTGTTTTGTAAGGAGTATTATCATATATGCCGCGAATGGTTAGTTCCTATCTGTCGTAGCATGGCTACAGGCAGTCACCTAGAAGCTTTTAGGATTCTAAAAAGCGATACGTCACAAAAAATAGCATTTGCTGTAAGTAGATTTTTAGAAGCTATGTGATACAAGAGACTAAACGTTTTAAAAGCTTTAGAATGATGTGACTCACTGGTTGACTTTTCCCATTATGTACTGTAGTTTAACTTTACATTGCATTATGCACTATGCACGGACACTTTCTTGCACTTTTTGCATAGCCCTCACATTATAGTTGAGGACAGTATTTGCAAATGTATAGGAGGCAAATTATTGCTGTTTTTATATATAATCAAAAAAGAGAACCCTGAGGTCTCAGTTATTTGTTATCTGAAGAAACACATATTTAGCTTGTTTTGTACTCTTTTTTTTATGTGCTGCTTTTATTGCGTTTTCTGTGTATTTTAACTGC
This sequence comes from Triturus cristatus, assembly GCF_964204655.1. Lineage (NCBI taxonomy): Eukaryota > Metazoa > Chordata > Amphibia > Caudata > Salamandridae > Triturus > Triturus cristatus. Next base: position 633,572,094 of record NC_140595.1, on the reverse strand, counting down.
CTGGATGGAATTCATGGAATTATGGATATTATGAATTATGAGGAATGCTTTAATAAATTGACTGAAACTTTATTATGGCAATTGTGATGATGCTGAATTGGGTGTATATAGGTCCCCTTGGGACAAATTGAGTCATGAATACTAGTTTCCTTTTTATTCTCTGTGAAATGATTGTGTGTGCTTTTGTTTTTATTTGTTTGTGTGTACTTTGATGGTTATTTAACTGAATAAAGTTGAGATATATATATATATACACACAATTAATCACAGCGCTAGACCATTCAGACCCCACTTCAACCTCCAATGACATGGAATCCTTTGGGACGTTGAGGCTTGGTGTCGCAAAATCTTCTTAGATCAAAATAAGCAATAATAATAATAAATCCGTGTTTGTAAAGCGCGATCTACTCACCCTGTCGGGTCTCAAGGCGCTGGGGGACGTTATGGAAATTAAGTAAGCTATTGCCCAGAGTCACATGGTGCTGACCTGAGCTGCCGCCGGTGCCCAGGATCAAACCGTGATCCCTGCGCTCCGAAGTCAGCTGTCCTGGCCGCTGCACCACACCTCTCCACTAAGCAATACGGAAATTCTGCTGGTTGGAAGCTATTCAAATGCTTGGAAAGACTGCATCTGACCATTCTCTCTAGTAGGCGCCCCACACCTCTTAAAAAGTAAACTCACCAATGATGTTTCACTAAATACACAGATTAGTGAGGTAGCCAAAGCCTCAGATGTTTGGGAAGATCATCCCTTTCTTAAAGCCACAGTACCATGCTCAAGTCGACTCTGGTTCAGGACTGTCAAAGATTGACTATTACACCTTATGATATCTGGGCCTGCCCGAAAGGAGCCTGGCCACATTGGGAAGAATTCAGAATTTTGCAGTCCCTACAGTGACTCACCTGAAAATATATGAACGTGCCTCATAAGCTAGAATTCAACTTCATTGTGTTCCACTCAAATAAAGAGTTCCTTTTAAAGCTTAATGGCTCTTGTACATGTTTTTAATAACACCAAATAATCTTTTCTGCATGAATGTTTCAGATGTCGCACCCATGTAAGAAACCGGCTATCAAATTCTAAACCTTTGCTGTGAAACAATCGGCCACTGTTTCTCAAAAGCATTCCCCCTCACTCTACATTTAGCAAATAAATCCTTAAAAACTTTCATATTTTGTAAATTCTTCCTGATTCCACACATGGCAGCCTTTCACATTGATTAACTTTTAATTAACTGGTGGATCTTTGGCACCAACATGCCTGTGAAGGTGAAGGTGCTCTATATTAATAAATACATTCTGAATAAATAAGCCAGACCAGTTAGCTTTCTCTCTGCTTGTTGTGATGGCTGTAGGTTGTGTGATAAGTTTAGATACACTAAAAGAAAACACACATATAGGCGCATATGTGCTTACAGAAAGTTCTTAGATACACACACCCACACACGCACACACATATTTACATATAACACTTACATAACACACACATGCAGTCAAACACTACACTTATGGGATATTGGTTGAATGCATGCATGGATTAATGGCTCTGTGGTTGCATGTAAGAGTGAATAAATGTTTGGGTGCCACTGGATGCGGACCATGGTGGGTGGTTGGATGGTGTGGTTGCATAGCTGGATGAAAGCGGGAATGGCTGGATAAAACGCTTAGTTGGGTTGACAAGTGGATAGATGAATGCTTGGTGTGGATGGGTTGCTGGATGTACTTGAGTGATGGTGGAATAATCCAGTTAGAAAGTAGCAGTGTAAGTTTCTCTTACTTACAGGTCATGTACATCAAATGTAGAAATGTAATGCAAGCTTCCACCTCATATAGAACAAATAATGTATGAGCAACAACAGTACAAATGTCTTTAAACAAGCAGTCAGCAGACAAGAATAGGAAGAGAAGATGAACTAAAGTACATGGGGAAGATGGGCAAAAAGGAGCTGGGAGAGGCTGGTGAAAGAAGCTGGCAATGTGGGTAGGCACATGTTAAGCAGCTGGGGCAGGGGATGGTAAATCAGCAGGGTGAGATGGCCAAGTAGTTCATGGGGGAATGATAAAAAGGGACAGTAAGATGAACGAAAAGGCACAGGGCCGATGAAAGGAAAATGAGAAAGACCATCTTAATATTGCCAATAGACATGAGCATTGCATGCAAGGTCACACAACCTGGATATCTAGATGACATGTTGGAATGGCCATCAAATCTATGATTCTGAAGCCAGCAGGAGAAGTGGGATGGGGAAGGGGCTGAACACTGTAGCAGCCCTCTCACACAGCCACTTTGTGTTGCCATAAAAATGTGACTCTCTTTAAGGCTCTCTAAATATTGCAAGAGTGGCTGAAGAAAAATACATATAGGCTATGGCATCGTATGACATGGCGGCCATCTAAAAGAAATGCATGCCAACAAGGAATACTTTTGTACCCCGTGAGCCATTTCCTGAAGCCAGCTGAAACAGACAAGCAATGGCTGAGTGGAGCTATCCAATAACCCCTTTCCACATGTGTATACGTGTGTGTCCAAGTATACGTGCGGTGTCTAGAGGTAAAAACAGGTCTTTGGGAGACAGCTGAAATTGTTGGAAGCAAGACCTAAAAATAGCCACCTTCTTCGTGCTGAGAAGAATGGCACAAACCTGTCACGATGAGGTTAAACACTAACCTTAAGCCGGCTGCAGCAGAAGCGATGATGGGCGAGAGGAACCTCTTCCCCTATCTGTGTGTTCCCCCAGAGAGAAACGTTATTCACCTCGCCTGGGGAAGCCACAAGGAAGGGGGGAAAGGGAAAAAAGGGACAAATGAAACCAGAACGTAGGGGGTTCAGCTCTCTCGGGAAGACTTCAGGGAGACGCAACAGTCACTCGCTATCGCCTGTTTTCCCTGCAGAGAAGACATATAACAACACTATGAGTGTGACTCAATCCCTCCCCCTCTAATTCACACAGCCCTGTAAGTAATGTACATACCTTGTAGATTCTACCCCAAGCGTACACGAATGAAGGATAGAAGATAGAACACTACCCCAGAAGACGGCCAGTGTTCTTGAAAGGTAGCCTCCTAAGAACGAGGACTGCTCCTCCGTGTGTCAAGGATGGAAATCCGAGCCTGGCAGTGGCTCTCCTTTGCTGAGGGGTGTAGCGCTCCCAGGCGCTCGTGTGTTGCCAACCGCCACGTAACGGTATTTGATGAGGAGACAAAGTATTACTAAAGCAAGTACGAAAGCGCTCCGGCGCGTATGTATGTGAGCTCTCCCCAGCTCAACCTGGAACTGTCTTCAACTTAGATAAAGCGCATCCTGCGCTTAGAACTGTGAGCCTTCAGCAGCTCACTCTGGCAATGGTGATTAACTAACATGGAAAGCGCTCCTGCGCATAGAACTGTGAGCCTTCAGCAGCGCACTCTGGCAAAGGTCATGAACTGAAAAGGAAAGCGCTCCTGCGCATTGAACTGTGAGCCTTCAGTAGCTCACTCTGGCAAAGGTCATGAACTGAAAAGGAAAGCGCTCCTGCGCATTGAACTGTGAGCCTTCAGTAGCTCACTCGGTTATCGGCTAGTAAGCGCTACGGCGCTGTGCAGTCTCGCTCCGCGTTGCTCTATAATGGCGGCCACTTGGAGAGTGCCCCAGGGGTACCGGCACTGGCTTACTGGGCGATGATGCAGGAAAGGGACCCTATCCCCTGAAGCCGCACCGAAGGTCCGCAAAAGGAAAGGAAGCCAGCGGGAAGGTGGAGACGTGTGAGTACAGCGTAGCGCTGTTCTGGACTCGTACTTGGAGCACGGAACCTCCGGTTTTCAGAGGCACGTACAGACAGGAGGCACACGTACCGAACAGGAATGGAGGTCGGCACTCGTACCGAACAGGAATGGAGGTCGCGTTGTTCCGATCAGGAGTTGATGCACAGATGACGGGCTTGTCGGGACTTCACGGAGATCATCAGGTGACGAGCCCCGAGTTCAGGGAAGAAGGAGGTTACATAGGGAGGATAATAGAAAGAGAGGTAGGACACCCGTTCAGACAGTGGCAGGCATTCTGGGAGTTGTAGTGCGTTCCTACCTCCTCACTGCTATCGCTACCTACGCGCTGTGACAGAACCCCCTCTTAACAACCGCCGTCTCGGCGGTCCACCGGGCTTCGTGGGAAAGCACCTGTGAAAGCGTCTAAGGAGGTGCGGACAATGTAAGTTTGTTACTGGTTCCCAGGATCTCTCTTCCGGCCCATATCCCTTCCACTCAATGAGATACTGCAACCTCCCTCTGACCCTTCTGGAATCGAGAATGTTGTGTACCTCATATTCTTCGTTTCCATCTATTTCTACAGGAGTGGGTGCTACTAGCTGTCTCGTGCCCCCGCGATATGATCGTAAGAGAGAAACGTGAAAGACTGGGTGTATGTGCCACCGAACGGGGATTTGTAATCTCATAGCTACGGGATTGACTATGCCTACTATGCAATACAGCCCCACAAACTTAGGTTGTAACCTAGTGTTCCCCTTGAGACGCAAATGTTTCGTGCTCAGCCATACTTTATCTCCTATTTGATAGGAAGGGGAAGGAACTCTCTTTTTATCAGCATTACTTTTGTCTCGAGCTTGAGAGAGTTCCAGGTGTCTCTTGGCCTCGGCTAATACTAGCTTTAGGTGAGCATGGTGTTCCTGTATGGTTGGAAGGGCCGATGTTCCTGGTTGTTCAAAGGGTAACATGTTCGGGTGGAACCCGTGTAGGCAGAAGAAAGGGGATGTACCTAACGAGGAGTGAGTGGTGTTATTGTATGTGAACTCCGCTGTCCATAACAAGGTTCTCCATTCTGCATGGTACTGCAGGGTGAAGCATCGGAGGTATTGTTCTAAGGTCTGATTCAACCTCTCCGTTTTGCCATCAGTTTGAGGATGGTAGCTTGTGGACAATTTGGCATCGATCTTTAGAATGGTGCATAATGCCCTCCAAAACTTAGAGGTGAATTGGGTTCCTCTATCAGTAATGAGGACTGCTGGGATACCATGTAAACGGACTATGTTCTGAAGAAAAACAGCAGCTAACTCTCCAGCCGAGGGTAGCTTGGTGAGGGCTACGAAATGTCCCATCTTCGTTAAGTGATCGATGACCACTAAAATGGTGTTATGGCCTAGACTAGGTGGCATGTCAACGATAAAATCCATGGACACCGTATGCCATGGTGCAGGAGGTATGGGTATGGGTCGTAGTAGCCCTTGGGATTTTTGATGGATTGCCTTTGCTTGTGTACAAACTGCGCAGTTGGCTACATACTGTTGTGAGTCGGTCGACATCGTTTCCCACCAAAAGTATTTGGATAATTGTTGAAAGGTTTTGTCTTTTCCCATGTGTCCACCTAAAAGGGTATCATGTACCCATTGTAAGGCCTGGATCTGAAGGGACTGCTCTAGTACATATAGTCTGTTCTCGACGTACAGCAAGTCGTCCTTGAGAGCACGATGTTCGGGGTCGTGATCAATCCACGCCTTTATGTCCACCTGTTTTATACTCTGTCTCACAGCAAGTAGGAAGGCTGCTGTAGAAGAGGTGGACAATATCTCAGTCTGGAAGGTGGCCTTCTGTAGAATACCAGGTGGTTCAGCGGAATGCTGTGTTCCTGTCTCCGGGGTAATTCGAGATAACGCATCTTCTTTTCCATTTTGTGGCCCTGGTCTGTATTTGATCACAAAGTCGATATCGGCAAAGAATAAGGACCACCGGAGTTGGCGAGGGGTCAAGGCTCGAGCGCTTTTCAGAAAAAGACGATTACGATGGTCGGTGTAAATTTCGACCATGTGTCGAGCCCCCATTAAATGATGTCTCCACTCTTCGCAGGCCCTTTTTATTGCCAATAGCTCCTTGTCCGTTATACTGTAATTCACTTCACTGGGTGTCAGTTTCTTCGAGAAGAAGGCCACGGGATGGAGTTTACCGGTGTCGGGATGCCGCTGAGAAAGAATGCCTCCTATTGCATAGTAGGATGCGTCGGTTTCAAGTACGAATGGCTGACTTGCATCTGGATGTCTCAAAACAGGGGCAGTCGTGAAGCATGATTTCAGGGTTTGGAATGCTCGTTCAGCCTCTTCTGTCCACTGAAAGACAGCACCTTTTCGCAACAGAAGAGTTAAGGGTTGAATGATCCTGGAGAATTCACGTATAAATCGCCTGTAAAAATAGGCGAAGCCTAGGAAACTTTGTAGGGATTTAACGGTGGAAGGAGACGTCCACTGCAGAATTGCCTGAATTTTCTTTTGATCCATGCACAACCCTTCGGGACCGATGATATATCCCAAAAATTCTACGGTAGAGGCGTGGAACAAACATTTCTCAAGTTTGGTGTATAATGCGTGTTGCTGGAGGCGCTCCAATACTTCGGCGACATGGCGTTTATGTTCCTCCATAGACTTCGAATACACCAAGATATCGTCTATGTATACTATACAAGACACATCCAGAAGACCTCTCAATACCTCATCCATGAAGTATTGGAAGGCTGCGGGGGCATTGCAGAGGCCAAAGGGCATCACCATGTATTCGTAGGGCCCGAATTTGGTCCGAAAGGCTGTCTTCCATTCATCGCCCCGTCTTACGCGTACCAGGTGGTAGGCGCCTCGAAGGTCTAGTTTGGAGAAAACCGTAGCCCCCTTCAATTGGTCCAGTAGTACGGGAATCAAAGGCAGAGGGTACCGATTCTTCTTAGTGACACGATTCAGTGCCCTCTAATCGATGCACGCCCTCAATCCCCCTTCGCGTTTTGGTATAAAAAACAGGGGAGAAGAGGCGGGGGACGTAGATGGACGTATGAACCCCAGCCCTAGCAGTTTTTCCAGGTATTGTTGAAGGTAGGTAGTCTCGGCCTCTGTAAGCGCATATATGCGGCTGCAAGGGATACTAGCTCTTGGTTCCAAGTCGATAACGCAATCATATTCCCTGTGGGGTGGTAATCTGCTGGCCTCTTTCTCGCTGAACATGTCTTGATATGTGTGATAGTCAGCAGGAAGCTCCGAGAGCGGAATCGCTTCTTGAGTGCTAAATCCATACGCCAGTAACACTGCAGGATTTTCAGGGATAGTAGTGGCATGGATGCTGGTATAGGTGCAGTGTTCCGCGCAAAAGGAGGAGTTCAGGGTTACCGTCCTAGCGGCCCATTTCACATAGGGGTCGTGTAAGGTGAGCCAGGGTAGTCCCAAAATCAATTTAAAGTGAGGGGCATCGATGAGATCAAACCGGATGATCTTGTAATGCTCTGTGCCAATTTGCATCACTAGTTGTTGCGTATGTAAACTCACAGGACCAGATGATAAATCAGTCCCATCCACTGCCTTCACTGGTTCGGGTATCTCCTTCTTAATGCAGGGAACACTTATTTCTTTTGCGTATCGTTGGTCGATAAAATTACCAGTGGCTCCGGAATCGACTAAAGCATACCCCGTCACAGGGTCCGATCCAGGCCACTGCAACGTGATACCGATGAGCAGATGGGGAGCCATGGGTTGGATCATGTGGCTTTGAGCGGGAAAGACCTCTTCTGTGGTTCTACTCAAACAAGGGGTCTTCAACTGGTTTGAGCATAGTCGTTTCCCGAATTTTCTGAACCGCGTTCTACTACAGGCACTTTCTTAACCTCTTTCTGTTCTCTACTAGTGGTAGAGAGCTTGGTTCTACAGTCTTTAATGAAGTGTCCTGATTTCCCACAATACATGCACAGTTTCAGGAGACGACGACGATTTCGTTCTTCGGGACTCAGTGGTCCTCTTACTCCGCTGATTTGCATGGGTTCTGTTCCATCACTGGGTACTACGGAGCCCTCAGAAGGAGGTTTTGGTCGGCTAGGCAAATATCGGGTTTCTGGCCGCTGCCGATCAGATTTTCGTTCCTGTAACCGATGATCTAACTGGACTGTAAGGTCGATTAATTCCTCGCATGTAGCTGGCATATGCACCACTTGTGCCAATACATCTTTCAACTCTCCCCTAAGTCCTTGATAGTACAATGAGGAACGTTTTTCGACTGGCCATTCCGTTTCTACTACCAGTCGATTGAAATTAGTGATGTATGACAAGAGATCCTGTGAGCCCTGTCGCAAGGTGATAAGTTCTCGGTCTAACGAAAGTTGGTGGGCCTTTCTATCAAATAGTTTGCGCATTTCTTCACAAAATGCAGCAAAGTTCTGTAGGACCGGATCATCTCTTTCTATCAGGGGAAAGGACCAACTAGCTGCATTCCCACCCAGATACGACATCACGAATGCCGTCTTGGTCTGATCATTAGGAAACACGGCAGGCTTGCACATAAAATGCAATTTACATTGCCCTAAGAATACACTGAACTTTTTTGGGTCCCCAAAAAACCTCTCAGGCGGGGCTAATGGCAAGTGTGCGGGTTGTATAACATGAATAGTGGAGGGTTCCCCGCTCCCCCCTTGCTCGCGTGTAATGTTAGAAGAAGGAGGAGGTAAAGTCCAGTTTCGCATGTATGAAGGCCCTCTAGCCCCTGCGGTGGGTGCACGAGACAGGCCCGCTACTTCTCTTCTCATGGTTCCCATCTCGTTTCTCAGTTCCTGGTTTTCGCCTCTAAAGGCGTCCACTTCCATTCGCAAGGCTGTCAGTGTTTCTAGCACCGACGTAAGGACTGTGGAGGTATCCATCGCTCAGGCTGCAAGTAACCGTGGGCTCGTCACTCTGTCACGGTGAGGTTAAACACTAACCTTAAGCCGGCTGCAGCAGAAGCGATGATGGGCGAGAGGAACCTCTTCCCCTATCTGTGTGTTCCCCCAGAGAGAAACGTTATTCACCTCGCCTGGGGAAGCCACAAGGAAGGGGGGAAAGGGAAAAATGGGACAAATGAAACCAGAACGTAGGGGGTTCAGCTCTCTCGGGAAGACTTCAGGGAGACGCAACAGTCACTCGCTATCGCCTGTTTTCCCTGCAGAGAAGACAAATAACAACACTATGAGTGTGACTCAATCCCTCCCCCTCTAATTCACACAGCCCTGTAAGTAATGTACATACCTTGTAGATTCTACCCCAAGCGTACAGGAATGAAGGAGAGAAGATAGAAGATAGAACACTACCCCAGAAGACGGCCAGTGTTCTTGAAAGGTAGCCTCCTAAGAACGAGGAGTGCTCCTCCGTGTGTCAAGGATGGAAATCCGAGCCTGGCAGTGGCTCTCCTTTGCTGAGGGGTGTAGCACTCCCAGGTGCTCGTGTGTTGCCAACCGCCACGTAACGGTATTTGATGAGGAGACAAAGTATTACTAAAGCAAGTACGAAAGCGCTCCGGCGCGTATGTATGTGAGCTCTCCCCAGCTCAACCTGGAACTGTCTTCAACTTAGATAAAACGCGTCCTGCGCGTAGAACTGTGAGCATTCAGCAGCTCACTCTGGCAATGGTGATTAACTAACATGGAAAGCGCTCCTGCGCATAGAACTGTGAGCCTTCAGCAGCGCACTCTGGCAAAGGTCATGAACTGAAAAGGAAAGCGCTCCTGCGCATTGAACTGTGAGCCTTCAGTAGCTCACTCTGGCAAAGGTCATGAACTGAAAAGGAAAGCGCTCCTGCGCATTGAACTGTGAGCCTTCAGTAGCTCACTCGGTTATCGGCTAGTAAGCGCTACGGCGCTGTGCAGTCTCGCTCCGCGTTGCTCTATAATGGCGGCCACTTGGAGAGTGCCCCAGGGGTACCGGCACTGGCTTACTGGGCGATGATGCAGGAAAGGGACCCTATCCCCTGAAGCCCCACCGAAGGTCCGCAAAAGGAAAGGAAGCCAGCGGGAAGGTGGAGACATGTGAGTACAGCGTAGCGCTGTTCTGGACTCGTACTTGGAGCACGGAACCCTCCGGTTTTCAGAGGCACGTACAGACAGGAGGCACACGTACCGAACAGGAATGGAGGTCGGCACTCGTACCGAACAGGAATGGAGGTCGCGTTGTTCCGATCAGGAGTTGATGCACAGATCACGGGCTTGTCGGGACTTCACGGAGATCATCAGGTGACGAGCCCCGAGTTCAGGGAAGAAGGAGGTTACATAGGGAGGATAAGAGAAAGAGAGGTAGGACACCCGTTCAGACAGTACTGGGGTGAATGTATGACATTGTTCTGCATTCTGTCCATCAATTGTTGTTTTTGCATTTGTCACCCCGAGTGGGAAGGGTATGCTCAGACGTGAGTCCCTTGCTCTCCATGCCACTGGAATCAGGCTATCCTGGCTGACGAGGGCTGAAAGCCCGAAACCGGTCCTAGGATGCTTGTTTCCAGTCCAGGGAGGACTTGGCTTGGCAGTTCGGGCTGGACTGTTCCCATGGGGCACAGGGTCAAGACTGATTTGCATATTGCTGGGTTCAAACTGGAATGGCATGGTGAGCTAAAAAACGATGGATTTAGGCCCAGATCTCTGTACTGGGGTGAATGTATGACATTGTTCTGCATTCTGTCCATCAATTGTTGTTTTTGCATTTGTCACCCCGAGTGGGAAGGGTATGCTCAGACGTGAGTCCCTTGCTCTCCATGCCACTGGAATCAGGCTATCCTGGCTGACGAGGGCTGAAAGCCCGAAACCGGTCCTAGGATGCTTGTTTCCAGTCCAGGGAGGACTTGGCTTGGCAGTTCGGGCTGGACTGTTCCCATGGGGCACAGGGTCAAGACTGATTTGCATATTGCTGGGTTCAAACTGGAATGGCATGGTGAGCAAAAAAACGATGGATTTAGGCCCAGATCTCTGTACTGGGGTGAATGTATGACATTGTTCTGCATTCTGTCCATCAATTGTTGTTTTTGCACCCGTTCAGACAGTGGCAGGCATTCTGGGAGTTGTAGTGTGTTCCTACCTCCTCACTGCTATCGCTACCTACGCGCTGTGACAAAACCACAATGCCAGGAATTAAAGAATAGATGTAAGACCTCGCAACATGTTTTGGTGTTGCTTTACATAAACTAGAAAGTAATTCAATATATTCTCAGGGTTTTTTCTCAAATGAAACACATGTTCCTTTTATTATTTAACTGATAGCCATTTTAAACAAGGCTAGTAAAAGATGCAAGGGGAATGCTGTATCTGAAATTCCCAAAATAATCTTTCCTAGTAATTTGTACCAAAGTTTTAGTGCCCTTGGTGTATACTTCAATACTATTAATATTAAAATCATCATTTAATTTGGTAATTTATAACAATATTTTGTTTGCATGTTATGATAAATTTGCTATGTTCCCTCAGTTGTACAGGTTTACATTTTAAAAGATTGGCTGGTATTTACACCTTCTGATTTTCTCTTTTGACAGTGCTAGTTGCATTCAACATATACTAGTTGTAAATACATTTTCAGTGTATGTTTTTATTCTACAAACTCACTTCTCACTCACTCGCCAACTCCCTTTCCCTTTCACTCTTACTGATCTACCCCCTTCTACATTCACTCACTCTGTGACACTCTCTCAGTCATTCTTTATTTATTTACAAAGTTTTATATAGCGTGAACTTGATCCCGAAGGATATCAGAGCACTTTACAGTTTGAGGGAAATGAAGGTAACAGATCAGTACATGAGTCAAATAGGGAATATACATAGGCATTGAACCAAATAGTGCACACATAAAAGACCATATATAAACCTGGGGTAAGCAAAGAATGGGCTAGTCAATGAAACATAATGACAAAAGGGGAGCAAATACAATAGTAAAATATAAGATTGACAACCAATACTGTAGTATGTCCGATGCGAATAGAGCTGACAGTCGCTCCTCTTGTTAAGGTAAGAACTTATTCATGAGGAATCTTTTTGCTTCCAATTTGAAGGCAACTTTGGAAGAGATTCTACGTATTTCCGGTGGAAGAGACTTCCAAACTTTTGGTGCAGAGCCCGAGAAGGCTCGTTGGCATGTTCTCTTTTTGCGGAAGATCTGGGGTTTCAAGAGGAGGGAATTAGCACTCCTCGACGGTCTACCCCCTCCGGATAGTTCTAGCTTTTGCACAAGGTAGTTGGGGGTTTTGAAGAGGAGGGCTTTGTGCGATAAGCAGGCAATCTTCAGTTGAATTCTAGCTTCGTAGGGCAGCCAGTTTAGAGATTTTAGGACCGGGGAGATGTGGGAGTTTCGCTTGGTGCCTGTTATCAATCTGGCCGCCGCGTTCAATGATGCCTTTAGGGGGGCCAAAGTGTATTTGGGGAGGCCACATAGCGTAGCACTGCCATTGTCAAGCCTCTGTAAAACAAGCGCTTGGACCACTTGCTTGAAATCTGCTTGAGGTAGGAAAGGTTTGAGATTCCTGAGTGTTCTCAGAAGGTGGTTAGCTCCCTTGCACACATTGCTATTATGAGACTTCATATTCCGATGTTTGTTCAGGGGGATTCCTAGAGATTTAGCTGAGTCAATAATGCGGGGGAGCAGTTGAAGGTGGTGAATTGGTTCATCCAGAGGTCAATATTAGGAGTGTGTTTCGGGGGAGAAATGAGGAGGAATTCTGTTATGGAGGTGTTTAGCAGGAGGTGGTTCTCCGTTAGCCAGTTTTGAGTAGTCAGTAGGGTGGAGTTGAGTTACGTGATGTTATCCGGGGAGGAGATTTTCAAGTAGCGTTGGGTGTCGTCTGCATACATAAGGAAGCGAATGTCCATGGATTTTAGAACATTAGCTCATGGTTCCAGGAACAAATTGAAGAGAATGGGAGATAAGGAGGACCCTTGAGGAACCCCCATGGTGACTGGGGATGGCTGGGAGAGTGAGTGGGACCTGTGCTGGAGGAAGGACGAGAACCATTGGAGCACCTGACCACCTGAGCGCCTGATTCTTGCTCATTCATGATTAGTATTGGCTTTGGATGGAGACACAGAGAGCCAGGAAAAGGATGAGCAGAGAGAGGCAGAGGTAAAGAGAGTGAGAGAGAGAGACAGAGGTTGAGAGAGAGAGACAGAGGTAGAGAGAAAAAGAGACAGAGGTTGAGAGAGAGAGAAAGCTAGAGAGAAAGAGAGACAGAGGTAGAGGTAGAGGAAGAGAGAGACAGAGAGGTAGAGAGAGAGACAGAGGTAGAGAGAGACAGACAGACGCAGAGAGAGGGAGAGACAGAGAGAGAGAGGTAGAGAGAGACAGAGGTAGAGAGAGAGCGAGAGAGGGAGAGAGGTAGAGGAAGAGAGAAAGAGAGACAGACGGAGATCGAGGTAGAGGTAAAGAGAGAGAGGGGGAGAGGAGAGAGAGAGGGAGAGGTAGAGGTAGAGAGAGAGAGGGGGAGAGGAGAGAGAGAGACAGCAGAAAGACAGACAGAGGGGTGGAGGTAGAAAGACAGAGGGAGCGAGGTAAAGAGAGGCAGAGAGAGAGAGAGAGAGAGACAGACAGACAGACAGACAGAGAGAGACACAGAGGTAGAGATAGAGAGAGAAAAAGAGAGACAGAGAGAGAGGGAAAGATAAAGGGACAGAGGTAGAGAGAGAGAGGGGGACAGAGGTAGAGGTAGAAAGAGATAAAGAGACAGAGACAGAGGTAGAGAGAATGAAGAATAAAGAGAAACAGAGAGAGAGGTAGAGAGCCACAGAGAGAGGCCGAGATAGAGAGAGGGCGAGAGAGAGGGAGAGAGAGAGAGAGACAGAGGTAGAGGTAGAGAGAGCGAGAGAGTGTGACAGAGAGAAAGAGAGACAGAGAGAGGGGTAGAGAGAAAGAGGGACAGAGAGAGAGGTAGAGAAAGAGAGAGGTAGAGTGAGAAAAAGGGAGAGGGGAGAGAGACAGACAGAGGTACAGGAAGAGCGAGAGAGAGAAAGAGAGGTAGAGAGAGACGGATAGAGAGAGACAGACAGAGGTAGAGTGAGAGGAGAGAGTGTGAGAGGAAGAGAGAGAGACAGACAGAGGTAGAGAGAGAGAGACAGAAAGAGGTAGAGGTAGAGAGAGAGAGAGAGAGAGAGAGAGAGAGAGAGGTAGAGGTAAAGAGAGGGTGCAAAAGATAGAGAGGTAGAGGTAGACAGAGCAAGAGAGAGAGAGAGAGAGAGGTCAGGAGAGAGATAGAGAGGGGGACAGATGTAGAGGAAGAGAGAGAGGGACAGAGGTAGAGGTAGAAAGAGATAGAGAGAGAGAGGTAGAGAGACATAGAGAAACATAGAGACACAGAGAGAGGCCGAGGTAGAGAGAGAGAGAGAGAAAGAGAGCAAAAGAAAGAGAGACAGAGGTACAGGTAGAGAGAGTGAGAGTGACAGAGAGACAGAGAGAGGGTAGAGAGAGAGGTAGAGACAGGGAGACAGAGAGAGAGGTTGAGAGAACGAGAGAGAAGTAGAGAGACAGAGAGAGAGAGAGAGAGAGAGAGAGAGAGAGGGGTAAAAAGAGAGAGAAAGAGAGAAAGGGGGAGAGAGACAGACAGAGGTAGAGGTAGAGAGAGAAAGAGAAAGAGAAAGAGAGAGAGATAGAGAGAGACAGGGACAGAGTGACAGAGGTAGACAGAGAGCGAGACAGACGTAGAGGTAGAGAGAAAGAGAGAGACAGACGTAGAGGTAGAGAGAAAGAGAGAGACAGACAGACAGAGGTAGAGAGAAAGAGAGAGAGAGCGAGGGAGAGAGGTAGAGGTAGAGACAGAGAGAGAAGGGGAGAGGGGGAAAGGAGGAGGTAAAGAGAGACAGACAGAGAGAGGTAGAGAGTGTGAGAGAGAGAGACAGAGAGAGAGAGAGCGAAAGAAAGAGAGAGACAGAGGTTGTGGTAGAGAGTGCAAAAGATAGAGAGACAGAGGTAGAGAGAGCAAGAGAGAGAGAGCGAGAGAGACAGAGGTAAAGAGAGAAAGAGAGAGAGAGAGAGAGAGAGAGAGGGAGGTAAAGGAAGCGAGAGAGAGAGGAACAGAGGTGGAGATAGAAAGAGATAAAGAGACAGAGAGAGAGAGAGAGAGAGAGAGAGGTAGAGAGAGAGACAGAGAGAGAAACAAATAGAGAGAGAGGTAAAGAGAGACAGAGAGAGGCCGAGGTAAAGAGAGAGAGAGAGAAAGACATAGAGACAGAGGTACAGGTAGAGAGAGTGAGAGCGACTGAGACAGAGAGATAGGTAGAGAGAGAGGCAGAGACAGGGAGACAGAGAGATAGGTAGAGAGCCAGAGAGAGACAGAGAGACAGTGACAGAGGTAGAGAGAGAGAGAGACAGACGTAGAGAGAAACAGAGAGAGAGAGGGAGAGGGAGGAGGTACAGGTAGAGAGAGAGAGAGAGAGGAGGAGATGGAGAGGGGGGAGAGGTAAAGGGAGACAGACAGAGGTAGAGAGTGAGAGAGACAGACAGAGAGAGAGAGACAGAGGTAGTGGTAGAGAGACAGTGCAACAGATAGAGAGACAGAGGTAGAGAGAGCAAGAGAGAGAGAAACAGAGATAAAGAGAGAGAGAGAGGGACAGAGGTAGAGGTAGAAAGAGATAAAGAGACAGAGAGTGAGAGAGAGGTAGAGCGAGAGAGACAAATAAATAGAGACAGAGAGAGAGGTAGAGAGAGAGACAGAAAGAGGCCAAGGTAAAGAGGGAGAGAAAGCCAGAGAGACAGAGGTACAGATAGAGAGAGTGAGAGCGAGAGAGAGATGGGTAGAGAGAGAGAGGTAGAAACAGGGAGACAGAGAGAGAGGTCGATAGAACGAGAGACAGAGAGAGAGGTAGTGAGACAGAGGGGTAGAGACAGAGACAGAGGTAAAGTGAGATAGAGAGAGAGCGACAGAGGTAAAGTTAGAAAGAGAAAGAGAGAGAGAGAGAGAGAGACAGAGACAGAGAGACAGTGACAGAGGTAGAGAGGGCGAGACAGACAGAGGTAGAGGTAGAGAGAAAGTGAGAGACAGACAGACAGACAGAGGTAGAGGGAGAGAGGGGGAGAGGGAGAGGGAGAGGTAAAGGGAGAGGTAAAGAGAGACAGACAGAGAGACAGAGGTAAAGAGAGAGAGAGAGATCGGGACAGAGGTAGAGGTAAAGAGAGCGGGACAGAGGAGGTAGAGGTAGAAAGGTAGAAAGAGATAAAGAGACAGAGAGACAGTGAGAGAGGTAGAGGTAGACAGACAGACAGACAGAGGTAGAGGGAGGGAGCTAGAGAGAGAGAGTCTGCCTGTCTGAGCGCTCACTGTGCAGTGATGGGATTCGCGCTGCCCGCGCAGGCTGAGCTATACTCTGAGTCGGCTCTGGCAGTCACATACCTCACACGGCAGACACGGGTGAAAGGACAGTACAAGCCCGGGGCAGTGGAGCTGAAGAGGTTTCTGAATGAAGCCATTCCTACCGAGTGGCTCACTGACACATCGGACGCAGTGTTACAGCACAGGCTTTTTTCACACAAGGCGTGTCGGTTGCCATGACAATCCATCCAAATAAAATATAATCCGCCTCAAATGGAAGGAACTATCTATTTGATCATTAAAATTGGAATTGAGCAGCCGCACACATTCGGACATTTCTGCTGACGATCCGACTTCAAACGAAACTAGTCCACCAGTTGGCATTATAACTTTAGGGTATCATAGCACACAGCATCACTCCAATATCTAGCGGTACCCAGCCTTCCAGAAACCATACCCATAAAAGCAAAGCAATGCTTATTTGTGACATTAGCTTTTTTACACCCACTACAATAACTATGGGACGCGACAGTATTGTGAAGGCGTTGTCTTCTTTAGTCAATAAATAGTCATTGTACTATGAGACGTGACAATATTGTGAAGGTGTTGTCTTCTTCAGTCATTAACAAATGCTTGCTATTGTTTAGCCATTAAAACTCTAATCCGAAAATTGTGCAAGGAAACACGTGTGTATAATCGGATGAATCTTTTTTGCACTGGAGACAAAGTAAATTAACCCTGCATCCCGATTTCCTTTAAAACTTGCAAACTCCGTGCTGTATAAAAACTGCACTACATGAAATAACATAAAATACTGATGGTGAACAGTGTGCCAGTTCTGTACTTTAGACCTGGCAGTATACATGACCCTGAGGACTGGTCGTAGAGCAAACTTTGCGTAACCCGGGACAGGTGGGAGGAGGATCTACCTCTGCCATTAACAGAAGGAGAATGGAAACGCGCATTCGCCCAGGTCCGAGACATCTCTAGCAATGCCCGGTTTAAGCTTACACAGTCCACCTATCTCCAGCGCACCTACCCGACTCCCCTACGCGTATCCAAGTTTGACCCATCACACTCGCCTAAGTGCCGGAGATGTGGTGCCACCCCTGCACATTTCGCACATGTGACATGGGATTGTCCCATGATCCGCCCTTACTGGAGCACAGTGCTGGACACTTTGCGAAGGGCAACAAAGCTCCCAATTGAGACATCACTTAATCACTGCCTTTTGGGGGTGCTGCCAGTCCCTGGGGCCACAGCCCGCATGCAGCATACATTTAACATGCTTGGGCTGGTATTGGCGAGGTGTCGCATAGCCATTCACTGGAAGTTGGCCACAGCACCCCCTCCCGGGGAAATGGAGGACGGATCTCTGCGAGTGGCGGGTAACAGAAGAACGCCGACTGCGCGCGGTCCGCCCGGATGAGAACGCGGACCGAGATTTAGAGACCTGGGGAATCATGTTGGAGAGTACTCGGGGGATAGACGGTGACCACACCGTAGGGAGCAACATTGATCACCCACGGTATGGGAATCTGTCACCCACACGGAGTGACCCCCCCCCCCCACCTCCACCGCTGTGCCCCCGCTCTCACATGGCCTCACAATGAATACAACTCCAGGCTCACCCCCCCCCTCATTGAGACAACATTTGTGGGCCCATAACACGCACCCAGGTGCATACATTGCAAAGCCCTGGGGACCTTGTGGACTAACTATGCCTTCCTCACTAGACTGCTCCCTCCTCACTTATGCCCCCCCATCCCCCACCATTGCCCCACCCTCCACCAACTCAGATATACTCCTGACAGGGACAGGAGTGAGGGACGCTGCATTACGTGAAAACCTCTCTTGACCCCCAACCAAAGATACACAAGTAGAATGCGTGGTAAGATGCCCCTACCGCCACACGCTGTCGATAGCAACAACACCTTTAATTGTTTTGTTTGGTTAAAACAGGAAAGAATAAAAAGTAATATAATGATGGGAAGATATTAATTTGTGATGAAATACGGTAGCATAGAAGTGGCTACCAGTTAGGCAAATGAGGTGAAGCCCACTCTGCTGGGTGTGTCTGAAAGGTTGCTTCTGAAAGGAGGTGTTATGTTATTATGTGGTTGGCTGTACAAAAGTAAACATGTACAAAAGTAAACATGCTGTTGGCACGGACCCTGTTTAGACTATTGATGTTCTAGAGTTTTGGGTCCGTGCCGTAGGGTTCTTTGAGGGCAGTTACTAGCCTGTCCGGGTTGTGTGCGGATGTCATCTGGTGGTGCTGCGTATTTCTAATAAAGCTACCCATCTACTTCGTTGGAGTTCTGACTTTCATTCATAACAAACTTGGCGACGATTGGAAAGCTCATGACTTTCATTCATAACAGGTCAGGGTTAACACACGAGATTTGCTGATGTAAGATACCTGTACTTTGCCGCCCTGTGCTATAGGAACTGCACCAAGGGGTCCCTTGGGTGAGAGTGATCACAAAATTACCGGTGTTCCTGAACTAATGTATGTATATTGCTCCTGAACTGATTACTACCAATAAAAAGAATTTAAAAAAAAGAAACTTAGCAGTATTAAAGAGCAGGCACCCCTAACCCACTAACCCCACGAATATCTACTGTGATCATGTCCCAGTACTCACTGCTCTTGCTTCCTTGAGTTCAGTTCCACACCACTATGCACACATTCATAAACAAACTCCGGGCAACGAGTCATATAGGAATTAAACAGATTTTGATCAAAATGTAAATCTTCTTCAAACAAACAAACAAACAAAATAACCTCAAATTTGCAAATGTGTATAGGAAAATAATTTTGTCAGCTCAAATTCCTGTTATAACTCAAAAAGCTGTTTTATGTTCCATTACTTAACCACCTGTATCAGAGCAGGGTTACATCATAAGACAGATTTCAGAACCCTAAAGATTTCTGGGAACCCTAAAGTGCAGTACAGGATGTGATTTTAGGAAAATAACACCTGAGTATTACATGCGTTTAATCATTTTACATTCTTAGCCACATCTCTATCCATTTAAAATATTAATAACCAACTAATATCCGAAAAAGCTATTGATTTCTACCAGGAGTCAGCATTAGAATAGAAGAGGAAGAATCTAAATATCTTTATTCATCAACTTAAACAAATGTTCCTTCAATACCGCCCAAAACACTGTTTGAAACTAGGAAGAACCTATCAGGATGAACAAGCTTTGTACTCAGAATCCGGAGGGGGATGGGGAGGCTGCATTCTTCCATCATTCACTGCCTACACCAATAGTAGGGCCAGCATTAGAAACTGGGAAAGAAGAATTAGATAAGAGAGGAAACAGAGGCAGAGGACTCCACAAGTCTTACTCATACATTTTTCTGGTTAAAGTTGCCTGCAGGTCAAGGCCTGGATGGATTCCCAATGGAATACCTGATGAAACATCCAGACTTACTTCTCCCCCATCTTCTCGCCCTTTCCAAACAGGCATGTCACCTAGGTTCCTTCCCAGAAGACCTGGACTCTTCCACAATAGCTGAGATCCCTAAAATGCAGCCCCCCTCCACCTCCTGTGCCCAATACCATCCGATCTCCCTACCCAACCCTGAAATAAAAATCTTTGCCGCAATCCTAGCTAATAGACTAAAAAGAGTGCTGCCGGCACCTATCCACCCTGGCCAATGTGGCTTCATGCTGCAAAGGAGCACAAAACACTGTATTTGATGGCTCCATGTATCCCTAGCCCACTGACATTCCTTACCGCACGACCTAGCCCTGCTCCTTGTTGATTTTGAAAAGGCATTCGATACAATGGACTGGGACTACCTCCGTAAAGTATTAGCCCGTGCTGGCCTTGGCCAGCATTGCAGAGGTATGGTTGATGTGCTTTACTCCCACCCCTCTGCACAGGTCCGAGTAAATGGAATCCTTTTCGACCCGTTCCCCATCAGGCGTAGCACGAACAAAGTTGTCCCATGCCCCCCCTTCTCTCAGCCTTAGCCCTTAGCTGGGCTATGGCTGAACCCTTAGCCCAGCTCATCCGTGGTGACCCACTATACAGGGGTGGAGCTGGGATGTCAATCATGAGGGCCGTATCACCTCGTATGCGGACGACATCCTCCTACACCTGGCAGACCCAACAAACAGCGGTCCGATGCCTTCACCTCTTGGAGGCCAGCCAAATCGGTGCTGGTTCCCCTGGCCCCTTCGCAGGACTGTTTTGACTGGCAGTCAACCCTCCTTCTCCGCAAACTAAGTTTCAAATGTCTAGGCGTATGGGTGGCACTGCACCCAGAGCTCACCTGGGCCTTGAACTACAACCGTTGCTCCAGAAAGCTAAAGCTGACCTGACCAAGTGGCAAAATCTCCCCCTTAATATGATGGGCCGTATAGCCCTGTACAAAATGATTGACACTGACCCATTTCCACTACATCCTTCTCAACTTTCCTCTCCAGATTCCAAGGTCCTGGTTCCGAAAACTAGAAGGAGACGGCCAAACCTTCCTATGGCGAGGCTCACAGCCACGACTGGCACTCCTCCACCGCCAGTGTGGTACCTCCAACGGTGGTCTGGGCATGTCCAACCTTTATCTTTATCATCTCACCTCTCACATCCTCATTGCCCAGGAGTTTATTCAACGGGGGTGGTCGGACATTGCCTATAAATTAGAACTCTCACAGCTTGGCTTTCCTACCCTGCAGGCACTGCTATACGGTGCCCTGATCCCCTCCAAATGCCCGCGGTCACACAAGTAGTCCTCCTGGCACGGCGCGCCACCCCACACCACGTGCAATGGGATAATAAACTTGCACAGCAAACTCCTCTATGGAATGGCACCTGGCTGAAATAAGTGGCAGCTCTTGGGGTCTTCAAACCGTGGTATGATATTGGGATTTCCCGATTAGGTGACGTACGGTCAGGAACACACATGCGCTCCTTCACCAATCTTAAGGAGACTTTTACCCTTGCATGCTCTCAATTCTACAAATATCTCTAGGTCAGACTTGCCCTTCACACCCACATACACAACACGGAACTCCTCCCAGAATTTATCCCACTCGATGCCAAAATTCTGATAGGTAACTTGGGACGTGATGGGGTCTCACAAATTCACTGCACCCTTATAATCAACTCCCCTGGCTCACTCCACCACCTCCGAACTTAGTGGGAGGATAGCGTGAGCCAATTAGAAGAGGAAGATTAGTGCAATGCCTGGATTGCTCCCTCTGAGCTCACCATCTGCTCCAAACTACGACTAATACAAACTTACTAACTCCACGAGGCGTACCTCTCCCATTCACATCTGCACAGGGCTGGTTTACTATCCGATGCCGCTTGTCCCAGATGTGCAACTGTGCCTGCGGACTTCTTCCACATGGCTTGGTCCTGTCTGGCCATACAAACATACTGGGTTGCAGTAATAAAATACCTGACAGAAGTGCTGGGATGGGTGGTTCCCCCCTACCTCAACCTGATCCTTCTAGAAATAACAGAGATGGTCGAAGGTACCAGGGCAGAGTATGCCTTCCGGGTATGGCCCTTCTGGTGGCAAAGTGTGACATCGCGGCAAAGTGGTTGAACCCCGCCCCTCCAACTGTTGCAATGTGGCTTCGTGGGGTTGATTGGTGTGCCCAGCAGGAGAGAGTGGTGTTTTAGGCAAAAGAATGAACGTGTGTGGGGGAAACGGTTGCACCTTTGACAGATTGTATCTCAACTGCAGCATGAGTGGGACTCAATAGCTTACTTCGTATATGTCAGGTGGCGCTTGGTTGTAACTTATATGCACAATACTAACTACCTAATATGTGCCTTGTTCTTGTTGGCCACCCAGTGGCTGTTAAAACCCAATAACATTTAATTGTTTATCAAAAAAAAATGCCTGCAGGATTTAGTGAATTTCTAAAGGCAAAGAGACATCTTTAGCAACTTGCCATAAGGTTCAGTGCTTAGCTGTAATAATGAAAGGCTATACTTTAGCAATATCTATGTGTAGCCAACTCTCTGTACTTTGGAATAGAACTTGTAATTCCTGAAAACTAAACATATAAAGAAAGAGTTCCTTGGGTACATATTCACTAACTCTTATCTCCGTGACTACAATAACTACCTCAAGCTTTGTCACTATGCACTTTCTGTGGAAGATGAGCTATAGATCCTACTTGACTCTTGTAGCACTTTAAGATAAATCAACATTTTTAATATTCTGCAGACTTCCCTAATTTAACAATCTGTATAAAAGTTGTAAAATGCTAATACCTTTTACTTAGACATTTACATATAGCATGCGCAACATAGTGCAAGTGACAATTCTTGTTCTATCACAGGATAACCCTTAGTAAAATATAACTACCGACAGTTAGAGAAGAGTTCAAACAAATGTTGAAAAATAGATCAAAGTCTGTGTGTATCCGCTAATAACAAAAATTTCTGAAATACTTCTCTATATTCCCAAATGTCCTTCAGTACAAATTTAAAGGGAAACAAAAGGTTCTTGAAATAGGAGGAACGTGTAGCAAGCACTTAGGTCAAGCAACATTCTGTCGCTCTTGCCTAGCAAAAACACTGTGGTCCACGAGAGAAGATATATGTAGATGTTGAAAACAGCTGGTATCTCTTCATACTTCTAAAGAGCTCATGGTCTGCTGGGCATTGTAGTTCATTGTCAGGATACTGTCGCATTGCGTGAACTCTGTGTACAAGAACTCTCAGTCCAGAGAGACACTCTGCAAAGACCACCAGCCTTTTCTTCCCTGAAAGAAATGCAACGCGAGTGAATCTGAAATATCCCCTAACCTAGGTCCAAGAAGGAAGTAGCCCACTTTCTGAGAGTACCAATCTACCATGGATTAATCTGAGTTTAAAAAACTGAATTTTTTATATTCCGAAATGACTAATTGCCAAGCCCAAATTCTGTCATACCAATGGGGGTATGGCCTGAAGTAAATAAAGGAATTTGAATATAAATCAATTTCGACTATGTCACATTTCCCCGTTAAGAAAAGGATGTTTATCCCTGCATATCTTTTGAGCAATGGCTTATCATTAATCTGTACAATAGTACAATATTCAATGCTTCTGGCATGATGTGTCTCCTAAATATAATACATGGGATTCTGCAATCTCTATATAAATGCACGTATATAATTTCTTTACAATCAGTGACTAATGATGCATGCAGTCACCGATTACAAGGCGTTAGAACTCGACTGTAATAAGTTATTGCAGTCGAGTTCTGATGTCACGATGCCTGCTGTCAGAGCCAGTAGCCGAGGTGAAAGTCAGGTCACGTCACGGATCAGCTGTGTACAGCAACACAAATGAAAGGTTGCTTTTCCATCTTCTGGTCTATGTTTCTAACTTAAAGTGACTAGCAGAATAAACATGATTATTGTTTGCATTCCTTAGATAATTATGGGAATGTTAGAATCTTTCTTCATGTTTCTACCCATTCTGAGTTACTGCAGCTTTTTTTTTTTTAACAAAAAACTTACTTTTTTAAAATATCTTTTTGCAACAAATATCTAATAGGTATTGATGTCATTATTGTTGCACTAGAACGTCTATTTGTATACTTTAAATATGCTCTCTTTCTAAAAGAGTTACACACCAAGGTTTTAAGAGCTTTGTGGGAAAAGTGTTGGTATGTCTATGTATTACATGGGATAAGTAACCCTCTGCTGTACATGATAAGTATATTGCAAGTTTTGTTGGAGTTCCATAACCTTATAAAGGTACTTGGCCCTCGGCCTTGTCCCTCTGTATGTTATTCCAACTCTGAAGTGTCTTGCAATATCCTTATAATGAATGGCAAGCGGTACTTTATCCCTTATAGTCAGCATAACAACCTCCATGGCCCGAGTAGAAACCTTCTTTGTGTCTTGAATTATTTTAGAGAGACAAATAACACAGCCCAAGCAGCTGCGTCAGTCTCCATAAGGCAGGGAGAGCATAATACCTAGATATTTTATGGCCATAGCCATATCATTATTTGGATATTGCTATATTCTTGTGAAAGCTTAGCTGAAATTCTGTGAAGCATCCCAAAGCTATAAGAGAACAGTCCAAACTGTGTCAAATAAGGTGGTTTTGGAATATATATGGCAAAAATGTAAAGAGATAAAGGGGCATCCATGCCATGCACTAGAATATTACAAAAATATTACCAGGCTGCGTGCCCATTACACTAATCTGATCCATTTGTGGGGAATGTAATACTAATATTTCCAAAGTGCAGCACAGCCAAAACTCCACCTGTGGCAGAAAAGAACAGAGAAACTGATACAACACTCTACCAAACATTTATTGGTCATCTAACAAAAATATTTTGACCGAGGGGGATTTAATAATTGCCCTTAAAAATGTTCATGACCACATGGCTAATGTGCAGAAAAATATCTTCACATTCAATTTAATGCCATCATTAAGTAAAGATATCGGATGATAAGAGCTACATTCAAAGCCATCCTATTTTTTCCACAATGTTTGATAGCCTACGAGTCTGGAATTCTACATTGATATCCAATCGGGGATAAAGCATCCATAATAAGAAAAAATAGGGGCTAAATCTTTACAGTTTTTTTTTTGTAATATTTTGATGGCATGTTTCCTCCCATGCAGCAGTCCTATTGGGAAGTTCCTAAGACCCTTCAAAACTTCTGTCAAAGTAAGGACATTTTCTAGTTATTCGGACTGAGTGTTCAAGCCCATTTCCCAAGGTATTCATCGATGGAAAACCCTTGGATAGTTCCTCACCATAATAAAGCTCTGGATAACGTTCCAAAAAGCAATATAGTGTTTTCACCTTTGGAATACAGTACTACTTTCTGTCTATTGTATATGACATCAATTTGTCCCTGAGATCTACTTTGCAACTGATCCACTGGAGATTTACTTAAAGACTCAGTGTATTCATAAACGTCATGCTGCCTCACAAGAACAATTTTATACGTACACAGTCTATGAGCTTTTACATCGACTACATGCACCAATTTATAAACATAGCAAGCTTTTTGGTTTCTTTTGCAACTGCATGCTCAATTTCCAATTGTCAGAGCTGCCTTTGGATCCATACTCTTCTCATCAAATAGCCAGAACAGCTGCTTTCAAAATATCTAGGACTACCTTCAATATGGCAAAACGCCTTCTCCAGCTAAGCACCCAGGATCTAGAACAACGCTTCTGTGTCCTTCAGTATAGACCCAACCCTGCTATAATTTAGAAAACAGCTGAAGACGCACCTCTTTGAAGAACACTACATCACAATGCAGGAATAATTTACTCCCCCCTGTAGAAGTCAGTTACCCCTTCAATCTCTAATCAAATGTGTCTCTGTATTTCCCCACCCACAGTATTGTGTTTCCTCTCTTCTACGTTTACACCATACACACATAAAGTCTGTATCTTCAATGATAATCATGCTGTGTATTGGGAACCAGAGAAAAATATATAGCCCTGCCGCAGTGTGTTAATAGTCCATTAGATTCCTTTTAACCACAGTTTGTCAGTCAACTGGATCACTGCACCACTAACCCCAGTCATCCTTAATGGGCACCTCTATTGGTTGTATCCAGGGCATTGACAAATGTGCCTTGACAGAAGGGAGTTTCATGGTAGCAAATTGCAACTAGTATGCCTGCCTACAAAGTTTAAAATAAACTTGAAATTAAAATAAATTAAAACAGGACTGCGAGGGGCCGGGGAGGCCCTGAGGAAGAGGGGTGGAGGGAGAATGTTACTGCTGCTAAGCAGTGGCGGTGAGTGGGAAGGGGCGGGGAAGCAACAGAGAGGGCTTATTAAAAACAAGCAGGACATGGAAGGGTTGGGGAAGCAACAGACAAGCTGGTCTATGTGACAGCAACATAGAGAGCATCTGGGAGCAGGGATGTGAAGGAGGAAGCAGCACAGTGGCGAGAGAGAGAGAGAGCAAGAAAGCACATGCATTTCCATGGAGTGCTACAAACAAAAGAAAATAGTAGTTCCCTGAATGTAAGTAGTGGAAGGATACAAGTTGAAGGCACAAGTAAAGAAGCTATTCTCCGGTGGTGTACCACAAACAAGCAGAGGAAGTGTTGTAATCTTGTGTGTAATAGAAATGCTCATGTCATATTTAGAATGTGATGCGGTCATTTTAGAATGTACGGGGTTGAGGATTCATTTGTGGGCTGGGAGCTTGGCCGTAATGTTGGTGCTGTCCGTGTCTCGTCTTTCCACATTAAATTATACTACAAACTTCATGGCCCTGGAGATGTCTGAACTTAACAGGAAGGAAAGCTATTGAGTAGGAACCAAGTAAATGAGGTTGACAACAAGGTTAACCAATGATAAGCAGTGAGCGGACTACTGTAAGTCCTGCTGTTTTATGCGATAGGTCTTTTGACATCAGACAGATAAAGTTGTCTGTAGGATAGTCCTATAAACAAAAATGATGTTTCTTTACCAAGCACGGTTTTCATCTGCTGGACTACGGACTGGATTGTATCCCTAAGGAAGCTACATAGCTCATATACTATGTCCTGTAAGTGTTTTGGGATACAGTAAGGCAAGTTAAAAAAAAATCCTGAAAGCCCACAATCTCAATGCTCCCTTACGGAGAAGAAATTCCTTGTAATCTCAAACACAGACTGCGGTGGATAGCATCTGTAATGATGGGATCTTCCATGTGTTTCAAAGGTAAGACTTGTTAATTAAACAGGAGCAGCCACAACACACACTGCAACAGAAATAGCCTTCATCTCCCAACTATGCTCTCTAGAATCTCCGCACCTTCTAGCCTTATCATTCCACCCGCGTGCTGGCCCTTCCAGAGCCCTGGCCAATACATAGAACACAACAGCATCATCTGTATTATTGTGAAGTTGTAACTCTTGAGTGTATGCATGTCAATCACCCCTTCTTTTTGAAGACTTTAGTGGTGACAATGCCTTACATCATAGACAGACAAAGGGTGCTCCATCCGAGTAGTTCCTTCTGCT
This sequence comes from Triturus cristatus, assembly GCF_964204655.1. Taxonomy (NCBI): domain Eukaryota; kingdom Metazoa; phylum Chordata; class Amphibia; order Caudata; family Salamandridae; genus Triturus; species Triturus cristatus. The sequence goes on along the minus strand of NC_140595.1, from coordinate 633,545,104 downwards.
CATCTTTCAGGCCAGCAAAGTGGATCATCTGCCCTTAAAATGTACACATAAATCACATAAATGATAATAGCAATAGGCTAATATATAGACGAATTTGCCAAAACCAATGTGTTAACCTCTAATAAACCAATCAAACAAGGTAATTATTTGTGAAAAAATATTGTAACTACTTCATTACTCAAGGGCCGAACACAAACGTCTTTAGCATTGGTTGGTTAGCATTGGTCGTATTAGGTCTCCATTCATTCGGCATCAGTGTTGTGGTTCTCACTGTGGACCGAGAAGTAATGGAGATGTTACTGATGACTGTCCTTGGTTCTTCTAGAAGGTGGTGGCGTGCAGCTGGTGGGGAGATTCTCTGTGTCGCCATATGTTGTAATGAAGGTTTATGTTTTATAAAAATATACGACCTTACAATTTATAGTACTGTAAAAAAAAAGTAACAAGCCTTTACACTGAATGAATTAGAAAAAAATACTTAATAATTATTTGTCAAATGTCATAGGCCCCATTGAATGGTAATGGTGGTGTGGGTAATCAGAAACCAGAGCCAAGTTATTAAAGCCTGTCAATACCATGCAATAATACGTTTAGCCAAATGGAATGTTGAATAACCCTGTTGACTTAGTGATCACAGGCATTGCCTTATGTGCATCGAGATGCGTATAGGCATAAGGAAAATATGTGCAACTCTTATTGTGTGTCTGTTCTTCAACAGCTTCTGCACCACTTTCTATTCCTTCAATATATGTATTATTCATGACAGTCCGGATTTGCTTTTCCCAGGGGCTCAGCTTCAGTTCTGGTGGATGCCCTTCTACTATAGCCAAACTTTCTTGTGGAGTTTGGAGATTAAATATCTGACCTAACACTTAAAGTCTTGAATGTTCTTTTTACAGACCTCCACTCTCCAAAGGTGTTGGGAAACTGCATGAAGTTTGTTGGTAATCTAGTGCCAAATACCGCTTCTCATCTTGGCACTGTTTTACCTGCCCAGTCAGTCTTGGCTCTCCCTTCACTACTTTTTTCAGATAGTACTTGAGGTTCATCAATTTCACTTCTTCAGTCCCACAGTGGATGTCATAATGGATGACTGATAAGTTATCTTCGGTGGATGGTTGTGAATACATGTCTACTAAGTTAGGGTGCTTTATTGATTTCTCGTTTAAAACAGTTAAACACATAGTTTGAGTAAATTCACTAATCCTACAGTAAATGCACCTTTGGTAATTATGTCAAGTGCAGCACTTATTTACTATCAATCTTTCAGAAATACTTTATTTGGTCAATTAGAACTATAAAAGCACACATATACATAAAAATCTTTAAATATACTCTTAAAAAGAGAATTGCATTACAAAACAAATCCCAGAAAGTGCATTTTACAAATACTAATGTACAAAATACAATTTAATTACAAATACTTGCCACAAATGGTTAAAATAATCTTCTTCTTAATTCTGAGGTCCTTTGCTTAAAAAATTGACTACATTAAAACACACTAAGGTACTTGAAAGCATTTGCAAATGAACCAGGGCTGGCCTTTCTTGCTGCAAGCATTTCTCTCTTAGCAATGGCAATATAAAGCACTGCCGCAGTGCACAATAATGATCACAAAACATAATGAAAGTGCATGGTGTCTTGCAAGGAAAAGCTATCACAAGAACAAGGGCCCAAGTCCTCCACTTTGTGCAGTACCGGCGGGGCTGCCAATAACTAATGTAAACGGTTTAACCTAAACCTAGTCAACAAGAAGCAATGATGGGGTATTGTGACCATAACTAAGTAGGGCTCTACTGAGGGATACGTTTTTATAAGATATAGGTCCATACTGAGGGTTTGATAAGCTCCCTTTCCCTTCTTTCTGACTCCATAATTGAGAGAAAATGACTTTTCACCCAGATCAGATCTCTCTTTGCGGCGCCCTTCGGGTTCTCAAAAAGTTCTCGACAGCCCAGTTTGATAACTAAATCCTTAATGTATCTAAGCCATGGGATGTGAGTAACCCTGTCCAGGGTCCAGTAATCATTTGTCACCACCTGGTTAAGGTTTAGTTCAGTGTTAATCCAAATCCTAACACATCTCAGCAAAGGAGCGAGAGCACATAGGTAAGAAATATTCCACGAACCCAGCTCCTCATGCACTACATATGAGGATGCTGACTGTGGGGCAGATAGCACCTGTCTCAAAAATGTATGTTCCACTATTTGCAGGTCCATAGTGTCCTTGTAGCCCCAAATATAACTCCCATAGCTGGCAATGGAAATACATTTCGATTGATAGACCTTAAAAAGTGACTGAACTGGTTTGGCTCCCAATCTTTTTGGTAAAAGGCAAAGGTAGCCACTACGTCTCTGGCCAGTGACTTCCTTTTAGCCTTTCTTTGGGGAAACCACGAGCCCCTCTCATCAAAAAGGACCCCCAGGCAAGGAAAAGTGGGTACCCTAGATATTTCTGTCCCACCTCCAAAACATTCCTTCTGACATTTATTTCTGGGCCTACAACCATGGTGTGAAATTTAGAACAGTTAGTGCTCAGATCTCATGAGCTCATAAAATCTATAAAAGAGTTAATCAACTCTTGTAATCCCACGGAACTGGTTTATTCACATATAACAGTGTGGGAATTAACTGGGATCTTGCCTGGGGAGTGTCCTTACATGCTGCATATAAAGTTGGGCCCAAATTATTAATATATATGGTGAATAAAAGTGGAGCTAAAATGCAGCCTCTCTTAACTCGGTCATGCACTGATGTTAGGTCCATAAAGGCCAGGTGTAACATGTCTCTCTTAGCTGCAGTACATTTTCCAATAATTAGCTGCAAATTTAGGCATTGGTCTAACGTGCCTTTCCCTGGTCTGAACCCATATTGTGGGCTGGAGATAACATTGTTTTGCTCCAGCCACTCAGTTGCTCTAGAGAGGATAATTCTCCCTGCAACTTTAATAGCCATGTCTATAATGGAAATAGGTTGGTAACATTGTGGATCAGATCTTAATCCCTTTTTAAAAATGGGGACAATAGTAGACCTGGACCAAGAAGATGGAAGACCTTTTCTGCAAGCAGTAGTGAACACACAGGTAAAGGTTTTGGGCCAAGTTGACGGGCCTACTTTATATAAATCAATGGGAACCCCATCAGGGCAGGGTAATTTATCTATTGACATGAATGTGATGGCGTTCAATAGTTCCCCTCAGAGAAAGTTAGAGCAAAATCACCTCTAGGAGCTACCAAGTCTGGATTCTGCAGATCTAATGGAACACTGCCATAGATGCTTTGGAAATGCAAGACCCATATATCTGTTGTGAAGGTACAGTCTACCACACTAGTACCATACCCAGCAAAACAAATGCTTTTTTATTTTCTCCCAGAATTTATCACAATTATTCAACATGTCTATCTGAAGGAGGTCGTCCCATGCCTTCTCTTTAATTGTTTTTTCTGGGCTGCCAGGACTTGCTTATATGTTTTCCTCCTCATGCTTATTTCGTTCCTATCGTTGGGGTTTTGCTTTAGTGGTTTTAGCAAATTCTGGTGAGCTTTTGAACATTTGCAATCAAACCATATCGCCTCTCCTGGTTTATTTTTCCTCTGGAATCTCCTAAGATTATTTGCAAACTGCCAGCATATCCTATTAAAGGCAACCAGGACAGCCTCATCACTGGTGGCATCATCTAGACAGGCACAAATGTCTTGCCCACAGTCAGACTAGAGATTATTAACAAAGGAATCAGGTGGAACCTTACTCCGCTTTAGTCCACGCGCCTGATCCGTAGGGATAATTTTGATGTTCCTAAGACCAACTCTCAGTGTCCCCCATGTCCCATTCAAACATCACAAATAGAGGGTTGTGATCCCTGATCTGGCTCCATTTAATTTCAAAGTATTGGACATACTGGGCCAGGACAACCGATATTAGGATATGATCAATTGTGGCACTACAACCTCTACCACTAAATGTTGGAATGACTTCTCCCTCTGCATCATGGCTGATGCGCTGCAAATTACTATCTGAAATGATATTCTCGAGAAGATCCCCCTGAGTGATATGCTCAAAATAAGCAACATCAAAACGTTCAGAGCAAAAATCATCATAAATAAAACACATTTGGCATAACTCAGTGTTGGTTCTGCCACAACCACTTTCAACGGTGGGACACCCACCAAGATGGCTGCTACAGAAGTAGATTGAGGGGGAAGCTGCAATCTAATGGTGTTGCCGAGGAATTCTCTCTTTTTCACGGGGGGGGGGGCATTTCTGGGGCACCTGGTTTTCTCCGCTCACCTGACAGGAGTCAGCCCTGAGAGGTTTCACATCTTGGAAAAAGGGCCCTTCCACCCTATTTCCCCTTGAGGTCTGGGCCGATGAACTGGGGTTTTCCATGGGCCCAACCCTGGGCTCTCGGAAATTGTCCACAGTTTCTTTGGGCCTTAAGCCAGTGGACCTGGTGTGTGAAGGGTATAACATTTAGCTAACACATGCTTCATGAGCAACTTGAATAGCTTGATGGCCAGAGGACGAATGACCACTCAGTGATTTTAAATTAGCAACCGAGGCTTCTATAGCGCCCAACTTCGCTTGCAGCCCCTCAAGTGATTTGGATAATGACTTCACAACATCATCATAAAAGACCTCAAATAAGGGCTCCAAGAGAGTTTTTAGCTGAGTCACAGGTAGGTTTATACCTGTAGGATCAAAAAGGTTAACATTAGGCAAAGGGGCACCTGAGTCATTAAACAAGTCATTATCCTCATTGGAGGCATGAGGTGCCATGCCAGATGGTTTAGAAGACTTATTTTCCCTTTTGTACCCCAATGGCAACCGCACAAGCATTTGGGGTCCACCAGTGGGATTGGCTTCAACTGTGGTGGACCTTCCTAGGGTGGCCTTGCCAAACGACAGACCCCCTTGCTCAGAACTCTGGTGTATTATATCTCCTTCAGCCTCAGCCCAGAGTACCCATTCTTTCACTGCAGTCCAGTAGTATGTGAGGTTTTATCCGCCCCAAGACACAGTTTTTTTCCCCGCACTTTGTATTTCTTCAGTCAACGCTCCCACCGCCGATGTAAGGTATGAATTAATAGAGGCTCACTTACGTGGGACTTTTGAGGCATCCAGGTCAGTGTTCTATGTCGACTTTCTCTTGCCCATGGTTGATGTTAAAAGACAAATGGAGGAGGGGTGGCCCAGCCTACTCTGTCTGCTGAAGGGCACAGGACGGGCCTGCCCTTGGGCCAAGCTTCACCCTGGCGTGGCCAGCACCGCAGGAGATCAGAAGGCTCTTTGTAGCGCTGGCAGCGCGGGAAACGCTGGTGCAGCCCCTCCTCCTGCAACTAGGGCTCGCTGAGACTGAGTCCCCTACCACCTCCACTGGCAGCAAAAACAGCAACTGTTAAGCGCAGCGAGTAAATTCACTAATCCTACAGTACATACACTATTGATAATAATGTCAAGTGCAACACTTATTTACTGTCGTTAGACCATAGAAGAATTGAGTGCCAAATGCACATTCATGTCATGTATCTGTTATGAAGTTGTGATGTATTTGTGACTTATAAAGTGTGGGTATATTTGCGCTGCACCAGCTGTTCGTTTGTGAGGAGTTCTTTGGATTGCAGATCCAAAGATGGCATCCAGAAAAGAGCAGCACAAAGACAAATTTAAATTTAAAAAAAATTGTCTCTCGAGGCAAGCACACAAAAGGATCGTCTGAAATGCGATGGGAGCAAAGAAGGCAACTACTAATTACATATTTCCTGTTTTTGTACGCCATTTTCTGTAGACTGGGGTTGCACCTGCTGTTTTCTTCTCTATGGCCATAACGTGTCATGAAAGGCCAAACCATTTGCGACACTGTTTGTCTATTCAGACATAACCACCTTTTATTTTAGAATTTCTTCAAATTTCTCCCTAGCACCCCTGGGTCCCGAATCAGTAAATTTCTTGAGACAATTCCAAAGTTTCCGTAATGCATGAGCCTGGTAAAGCCTTGGAAACTGATGCTCTCAAAGCTGTGGCAGAGGTTGTGCCTCCATACATTTGCTCTCCTTCTCTGGTGGAGCAGATGAGGTGTGGCCAGATACAATATAAAGCATCTTAGCTGCAGACACTTCTGGAGAGATTGGAGGTGGAGTATCCCTTAAGAAGAAAGGATCAACATCTACAGGGCAATACATTTTCTCTCCTGTTCTCTCCACAAGCTTAATGGAGACCAGAGGCAAGAAAGTATGCATGGTGGGCATGGAACCTTGGAACCAGACCTGCTGAAGGTGCAACCTGTGTTTTTGGTGGTTGAATATCAAAAATGGGTGAAGTCTCAGACAAAAGCAGATGACTCAGTGTCAAGTTTCCTTGATGCCAACATAGTCACTAGAGAAACTAAAAGTTAAGATTCTGGGAATCTGGTGAAAAAAACAGACAATTCAAGAGGAGAAATGATCTCTTCAGGAGGAGACCATCATCTGGATCTGCATGACCTATAAGACTCTCCATTATGGAATGAGATTGACAAGACTCTTTCTTGCAGTGCTTGTCTTCTGTGCAATGGTGATGGTAACTTTCTCCCCTCCGTTCGTCCTTCTCAGGCCACCTAGGAGAGGTAGGATGAAGAGCTGGAACAATGCTCTGCACAACAGATTTTGGAATAATAGCAGGCAGCATTACAAAGAGAGGCAATGCTCCTGGAGGCCTTGAAGGGTCAGTTGCTTATCTGTACTCATAGTTCACCTTCAGGAAAATCTCCACTGCACAAAAATTAACATTGAATTTTGCTGCCTGTGTGCAGGATGCCAGACAACCTTATTAAAGAAAAATATACAATTTCCTTGAGAAAACCAATTGGTCTTCCCAAAATTAAAATACATTTAACAGCCTATTGAAGGTTATATGGTACAAAAAGCAGTCAACATTAATTAAAAAAAGTTAGTAAAGAAGAACTAGTCCCAAGAAAACGTTTCACAGTGTCTAGACAGAAGAAGCATGGTGTGCTGCTGTTGGGGGCTTCCGTGTGCGGCTGGGCTTACGCTCCGCTGAGCACACTTTCCATCTACTTCCCTCTTCAATCTACCGACCGGCCGGGCCTGGCTCCGTCGGCCGGGACTACACCTCCCAGCATTCCCTCACCTGGTGACGCTCCCGCTGACTAGCTTTCCCACACCTGGAGGCGTTTAAATCAACGGGCGGTGGCGAGGACTTTGTGTGCTGCTGTTAGGGGCTTCCGTGTGCGGCTGGGCTTACGCTCCGCTGAGCAAACTTTCCATCTACTTCCCTCTTCAATCTACCGACCGGCCGGTACTACACCTCCCAGCATTCCCTCACCTGGTGACGCTCCCGCTGACGAGCTTTACCGCACCTGGAGGCGTTTAAATCAACGGGCGGTGGCGAGGACTTTGTGTGCTGCTGTTGGGGGTTTCCGTGTGCGGCTGGGCTTACGCTCCGCTGAGCACACTTTCCATCTACTTCCCTCTTCAATCTACCGACCGGCCGGGCCTGGCTCCGCCGGCCGGGACTACACCTCCGAGCATTCCCTCACCTGGTGACGCTCCCGCTGACGAGCTTTCCCGCGCCTGGAGGCGTTTAATTCAACGGGCGGTGGCGAGGACTTTGTGTGCTGCTGTTGGGGGCTTCTGTGTGCGGCTGGGCTTACGCTCCGCTGAGCACACTTTCCATCTACTTCCCTCTTCAATCTACCGACCGGCCGGGCCTGGCTCTGCCGGCCGGGACTACACCTCCCAGCATTCCCTCACCTGGTGACGCTCCCGCTGACGAGCTTTCCCGCGCCTGGAGGCGTTTAAATCAACGGGCGGTGGCGAGGACTTTGTGTGCTGCTGTTGGGGGCTTCTGTGTGCGGCTGGGCTTACGCTCCGCTGAGCACACTTTCCATCTACTTCCCTCTTCAATCTACCGACCGGCCGGGCCTGGCTCCGCCGGCCGGGACTACACCTCCCAGCATTCCCTCACCTGGTGACGCTCCCGCTGACGAGCTTTCCCGCGCCTTGAGGCGTTTAAATCAACGGACGGTAGCTCGTCCCGCGAGGACGCGCACGGAACGCGCCGGGCTAAGCCCGGGCAAAGGGCGGGCCGTCGTGTGGCCGTCAGGGGGCCGGAAAAGTCCGGGCCGTGCCACCACCCTAACCAGCCGAAAAAGGGAGAATCATCGCCACACCTGTTGGCAGGACACTAACGGACTATAAGTCGTTTGGTAAGGTTAATGTAAGTGCGCCCAAACTTGTTGTACCCAGTAGTATTTACAATTGTATGGTGTTTAAAGCCCTTGCTGATAAAAATGACAAAGAAAAAGACCCAGCCATTAGCGGCGAATGCCTGTAACACCATAAATACATATTTGGTCAAAGCGGTCAGCGCCCTAACCAAGGAAATTGACCGCACAGAGAGACGACTCTCCATGGGGCCTATTATAAATTTGTGTGAACAAATCGAAAAAGGCACGAATAGCAGGGAGAATATTGAAATAATAACTGATATCGATCTGGAAGATGGGGCGAACACAAAGGAGAAGGACGGCTCACGAGTGTCCCTAACTTTTGGGTCACCGTTAGCCGTTACACCTTCCAATACTCCACCTCCGACAAACAAATCTAGGGGACCTAGAAAAACGGGGGTTAGAGGTTCAAAACGGAAAAATGAAAACAGGCCTTCACCATTACAAGGCAATATGGCGGTCACAAGATCAAAACGCACCACTTCATTACCTCATAAGAATACCGATTGTGAGGGTATTTATGACAAACTAGCCAAGCTCATCGGACCCATCCATGAAAAAATAGATAACTTGGCTAGGGAAATACATAAGTTAAGGAATTATGTGGAGAAACCCAACATAGTGACCCAGTCCGACAGCCTTATGATATATCACGACAAAGGTGGGCTAACTGATAACGGTCGTCAGAGTGAACCATATTTACCTGGCCCCTTAAGAGGGTCAACAATTGTTAAAGAGACCCAGTCATCCAAAACTATTGATCCTAAATCCATCCAGAGGACAGAGGCCAATGTTCTAACTCCCCCATTAGTTAATTCATATACTGCTTGCCCTACCCCGGATGCAAGTCAGATAGTGCAAGGTAGACCTACCAAACCTGGCACTCGATCCCCGAGTAAATTACTGAGAAAAGTACCAGATAGAGAAATCATCAGATCGGATGCAAGTCAGACAGTGCAAGCTAGACCTACCAAATCTGGCACTCTACCCCCGAGTAAATTACTGAGCAAAGTATCAGATAGAGAAATCATTAGATCGCCTAAAGTCCCTGATGTTATTTACCTGCCCCCTGAATGCGCAGCCTACGTTGCAGTTCTTGTAAATATACCTAAACTAAGGCCAACTCAAATCGAAACCCATGACATGCTCAAAAATAAAATTTTACATTGGCTTTCCAGAAACTGTGGTTACCCTATGTATGGGGCCAATCAGATACTAACGACCCAAAGGGTAGGATGGGTTGGCCCTTTGCGAAAGGACATCAAGGGTGACTGTGTCATCATTAACTTCAGAACACCCGACTGGACCCGTGACTCTATCATGAATGCCCCACCTCTTTCTAACTGGGAGCATAATACAACCTTATATCCATTAGATTCCTTCTACAGATTACCAACAGGTAACCCAAGGAATGCCCACAACAACGGCTATCTTTATGATGACCATTATGCAAACTCTTATATACCAAATAATTTTTATAGATCCCGTGATTACTCTAGAATCCCGACCTCCAATCGATTCCAGGTTCTCGAATCACTGGAGGACGTTGATTGACTCTCAGGATACTGTACTGAGAAGTACATTGATAATACACCTATTCCCCCGAGGGCAGTAAGTGACCACAATAGTTACACCACTAACAGGGAAGCATTATTAGGGGTTAGACCAAGTGCCATATTTAGAAAACCACACGTGGTGGAGCCCAATGAAGTACCCTTGAGGACATCAGCAGTAGAACAAAATACTCCTGAGGCAGGTGTCGTCAAATCGACAACTAGCCAAATAACACGCAAGAATGCTATATTACCAGAGGCAGGACTTAACATCACAACCTGGAATAGAGCCGGCCTCAGTGCGAAGCTGAACACCCCTTTTTGGAATGACTTTATCACACAAGGGTTTGACATTATATGCCTCCAAGAGACCTGGTACAAAGAACCAATTCATGTGGAAGGCTATACATCCCATTGGGTACTGGCAGTGAACTCGGCTGTAGGAAGGGCGAAAGGTGGCCTTTTAATTTTAACATCAACCAAGCTATTCAAGTTTAAACCGAATACTCATCATGAGGTGGCCCCCTATGCCCAGTTACTACGCCTGGAGCATGTCACGGGCAAGGATTTAATTATAATTAATTACTATAATAATACCTTTGATGCACGCAGGGGTCCTATAGCGTATGAAATTGGGAGAGAGATTGATAAGATGTTGGCTCTATCTAAGAGCCAACCAGTCCTCTTATGGGCAGGAGATTTTAATATACAGGCCTGCCCATATGCAAAACAAAGGACATGCGGCTTTTTGGGGGAGCCAGACCTTAATGCTAGTATACCATATAACCATTTCCCACATAACGACTATGGAATTGCACTTAACAACTTGATAGCCAAACTGGACCTAGAATTACTTGACTGCTCCACGAAAAAGGGCAACATTAAATGCCCAACTTTCAAAGGCAGGGATGCCCACTCTAACATCGACCATATCCTCGTCTCCTGCAACACTGCGTATACCGATTTATGGATAACAGAGCAAGCAGTAAGTGACCACAATAGTATCTCTGTAACATTACTGACCTGGGGGCACATACACTCAGACCCCAGCAGTTTTGTTAGAGACATAGTTGCAGGAGACCCAATGGGGCAAGAATTAAGTGGGCCAATGTAAACCCTCTTGCACTTTTGGACGAGATCAAAACCAAATGTACAACAGAAATTGACTACTGTCTAAGTAATGAGATAGTACCTGCCATATTGCTCTCTAAATTTTATAAAATTAACATTGTCATTGAGGGCTTACTGACAGGTAGGAGTAGGCCAACGAAAACTAGGTTAGCTGGCTAGTTCGACAATAATTGTACACAGGCCTTGTCGAAAGTAAAGGCCGCTCTGGCCGCTAAACCCAGGGACACCACTCATATTAAGGCCGAACACCATAACTATAAGATTTCCTTGGAAGTTCGGAAAAAAGAAATACAAGAGGAGTTATGGCATAAACTCAATTTAGCGGCAGATACAAATAACAATAAATTATTTTGGGAGACCATTAACTGCCCTTTTTTAAAGAATGACAACATTCCTGAACTAACATCACATGTAAACTGCAACGCCTGGATAGACCATTTTACTAACATTTTTAACCCAGATAGGCTGGTTTTAGATTTTGTAACGAACACCAATTCTGTATGGCTATCGTCACCTTTATCTATCAGTTTGGATGAGGTTTATTTGGGGCTGTCAAAGAGTAGCGGGGGTAAAGCTCCTGGCCCTGATGGTGTTCCCGTGGACTTGTATAAACAGGAGATTAACTTATGGGCACCAATTTTAACCCGCTTCTTTAATGCTGCTATAGAAGGCAACCTTCCTCTGACCTGGGGACAATATATAATTGTCCCCTTATTTAAAAAAGGGTCCAGGTCCGAGGCACGTAACTACCGACCGATCTCCCTCCTGGACTCATCAATCAAAATCCTGAGCATAATCCTCCTAAACAGACTAGAAATATGGGCAGAGGATAACACCATTTTATCGCAAGTTCAGTACGGGTTCAGGAGGGGATTAGGTACAATGGAGCAGTGCCTGAACCTCGACCTCATCATAAACAAATACACTACGGTCCAAAAAGGGAACCTATTTTTATGTTTTGCTGATCTTCGCAGCGCTTTTGATTTGGTCGAACATACAATTTTATGGCCTATATTATTGGAGATGGGTTCACCAAAAGATATCGTACACTTCCTGGCTAGATTATACGAAAGGCTATCCAGTAAAGTGCGTTTTGGGTCTAATGGGGAATCTACACCTTTTTTTAAAGTGACCAGAGGCATCAGACAAGGTTGTGTTTTAGCCCCCCTGTTATTCTCCTTATTTATTAATCAAATTGATACAATCCTTAGACAGGTCCCAGCTGATGCCCCTCGAATAGATGGCGATCCAATCCCAATACTGTTGTATGCGGATGATGCCGTCCTCTTGTCACGTACCCAAATCGGCCTCCAACGCTTAATTGACAGCTTCCTGAGGTTTATCGACAGCAGGAAGCTGCTAATTAACAAAGAAAAAACATTTGTAATGTCTTGCGGGAGGAAGATTGGGGTTAAAAGGACCTTCCACCTGGATGAGGCAAAAATTCAAACCGTTAACAATTTTTGGTGTTACATTCTCTGGTGATGGGAGATGGGACAACGAATGCGAGAATGTGCGCCTTAAAATGGTAAAGAATAACAACGGCGTATTTAGATTTGCCTCCAAGCTTGGGAACCGTAGAATTAAGGAAATGATCTCGATTTACAAAGCCAGATGTCTATCATCTGCTTTGTATGGGGCTGGTGTGTGGGGCCACCATACCCATTGTGGTAACCGTATCCAACTTGACGAAAACTCTTTTTTGAGACGTCTATTGTGTGCCCCCGCATCAGCCTCTACAGAGCTAATCCACAGAGAAGTGGGTCCAGATTACATTAAAGATCTTGTAGCTTTACGGCCACTGGCCTTATGGCTATCTATTTGGTCCAAAACTGAAACCATTTTCACCCAAAAAGTAATCAGAGACTGCCTAAGGTTGGACCACTGATTGCATATTCCCTGGCTCAGACACATCCACTACTGGTATAAGCTTCTTTTTAATTTGGATCCTTTTTCTGCGCCGGACGAAGCTGCCAGTATATCTAAATCAGAGCTTAAGGTGACCTTTCTATGCAAATCAAGAAAATCTAGAGAACCTGTTTGTGCTAAACAATGTACCTCCGTTTTTTACTGTGAAAACAATGTGAATGAAGGTTTCCAGCTATACTTAACGGAAGTCTCAAGAAATTCTCACCGTTTTGTTCTTACTCGTTTAAGGTTTGGTATAGTACACCACCTTGTGTCTTTCCCCATTATTACGGAGCACAGTAACACTCCATGCCCCTGTGACGATATATCCAAACAGAGTTGCTGTCATTTTATGCTGTTTTGTAAATTCTATACTTTAAGAAGATATTTTTTTTAAAACCTATCTTTTTAAAATATAATGTCCGGTCTACCAGGAACGCGATGCAGTTAATGTTTACTCTGGAAAGTGCAGATATTTGTTTTTATGTAGCTACTTATATTTTAAAATGTATGGCCGCCAGAAAATCTATTGTTATTTAATCATTTAGAATTTTTAGCAAGTTGCATCTGTTACTCTGTCGAGTACAGCAGTCTTTTCTTTGCGATATTTTCACATGTTCCGATACGGGAACTGCACCTTATATAGCGCATTTTGCACACTACTCAGCACCTTAGCAACTAGTCAATTTACTGAGTTCACCAGAGCCTTCTCTTCTTGTACCTACACCGACAATTCTAATATGTATTGGTATTGTTAGAGGAGATTGTACCCTAGTTAGTATGTCCTGTACATATTTAATGTATTTGGTCTATGTACTTTGTTCCTTTTATTGTTTTATTGCACAATTGTATGTTTTATATTTTATGTCTGCTATATGGTTGTGCAAACAAACCGAATAAAGCATTTTTGAACTTGAGAGAACAAGCATTTACAATGCAATGGTCTCGGCATTGTTAAAGTTAGAGCTATTGGCATTGCTCATGACATTTTTGTTTAGGTTTTTGTTTTTAAAACATTTAAAGAAACAGCATTGTTATTTACAATGTCAATAGCTTAATCTCTCTCAAATGCGAGACCTATTGCATTTGCACCCACACACAGAGCCACCCACACAATCTTAAAGACTGAGTCACAGTCCTTTGAACCACTTGAGCAATTAGCCAGATGATCTTTTTCAGCCAGACCCGGGGGGGGAGGGAGCAGATTTACAAAACACTTGCGCCACTTTTGCGTCACTTTTCCCATGTTAAAAGTGACGCAAAAGTGGCACAAGGTGCTTGTAAATCTGCCCCCCGGTGTTTTGAGAGCACTTTTTTTTCTTTTAAGTAACTCTGCTTGTTCCCAAAATCCGGGAAGATGATCAGCCTGTTCTGCATTCTGTCCATCAACTGTTGTTTTTGCAATTAGAACAGAAACCCAGCAAGGTTTCCTTTACGCACACGCAGTGTGAGTCATTACAATCAGTTTGAATTATTGTAGTCTCACAAAGGATGTTATATATTACATTTTGGCCCAGGAGTGGACGGATAAATGTATGGATGGATAAATGAATGGATGGCCGTCTCAAGGACAGATGGGTGGATGGATGAATGGTCCCGGGACAGATGGGTGGATGCATGGATGGATGGATAGCAGGGGTGGACAGGTGAATAAAGGACCAGCTGGTGAACAGGTGGATGGATGAATAGAAGCACTGAGACATGCAAGAGGCATTTCAGTAAATTTACAGAGACGTTCCGTAAATGGAAGGAGAGACGTTGAGCTTGAAACGTATGAGTTATTTGGCGTGACTGAAGGTTTAAAACACTGCAGACATACTGTATTCGCTCTGAATAAATATACATTGGTCGGGTGGCGTGCGGTGCAGTGCTGTGGTTTGTGCAGCGATGTAATTTCATCTCCAACACCATGGGGTGGGGGTCCTACGGGGCAGTTATCCAGTGTCGAAAGCTATCTGTGTTCGCACGCTGTGTGTAACAGTGTACCGGGTTTCAAAAGAGAAAAAATAAACGGCTTGTAACATACAAACAATTCTCTGACTTCTGGAAAGGATGGCGCTCCATCCACTCCCATGTAACGAGCAAGACCCCCCCCCCCCCCCCCGTCCGACCGTCGCAAACTGCGATGTTCCTTTACTTTTTCATGCATGCAAGAAAAGCATGCGTTAGGTGGCCCCCAAGTAGCTGGAAGCACTAGCCAATATTTGACTCAGATGCTTGGCCATCAGATCTTCTTTTGTTTGCCTGCAAATGAATCACGGTGCGCGCAGCCGGCGCCAGTGTAGATTTATCGCACTCTGGAAAGGGAATGAGGCGGCCGGGGCAGGCAAAGCCAGTTCGCACCTTCCTGCGTTTGATCCCAGATTAGAGCAGCAGCCGTCAGCCACGCCAGGCTCCAGGGGCTGGCAGGGCACCGGCGGCAGCCAGGGAAGGCTTCCGCGTGACTTCACTCCACCCAGGCCCAGTGAGTGTGAGGGGCCCGGGCCGCCTGGCACTCACAGCCCAGCACGGGGCATGAGTCAGAGGGCCCGTTCACTGTTTATGTCATCGGTATCTGTATGCATCCTTCGCCATACATCCGAAGGCGTAACTGAAAACACAATTACATCGACAAAACAAAATAAACTGGCATCTTTTAAAAATGCAACCTGAATCTGCTTGGTTTTTAATTTTCAAGACGTGGGGGATATATATAGACATATAAACCCAAACAACAAAGCGACATGCTCCCACATTTTCACACGCACACATACACATACAAATTCACACACAAGGGCGCGTAAACACACGCACTTGCGGGTAACACGCACAACCACAGCATGCCCCTGCATCTCCTTAATGCAATCACTGGCGGTGCCTGTCTCCATCCACACACACCGACTGCTCCCCCCAGGAAGGCATGGAATTAAAGTCTGTCACCCCTACCTACCCTAACACACCATCCTGGAAAGCCACTGAAGGCCTAAACAACTACGCAAGTGTACGAACACACGTGGAAGTCACACGCCTGCATCTTGCTGCCTACTGCATCTATAGCCCTATTAGAAAGAGCATTGATTCCCATAGCACCCCTCGTTAGGTCTCGTGAGCCAAAGGCTCGAAGAGACATTTTATATCTGGGCTTTTCAAAGTGCTGCCGTGGCCTAAAGCTACAGTGCACGTGAACGTGCACGCGCGCAGCGCCATGTGTCTTTCCTCCCTAGCGATCGTAATCACGATCACTTTCACTTTCGCGGGCTCCTCTGTTGCTGGCATTCCCCCCTCCCTTCTTGCCCAGCCCTTCTTGTTGAACAGTGTGAATGCTTTTTTTCCTGTGGTATTTGCGCACTACTTGTGCTTTGTTGCTACCGGAGCACCCACTTTATGGGCGCTGCTCTTTCGTCCCTTTAAAGTTGGGCCCTGAATCTCGTTTCACTGGAGCAGTTCCCTTCGTTTACTTTTCGGAAACAGATAAACTAATATAATAGGCAGACACTCTTCTCAGCTCATGCCGCCATTTCATGTTCTCTTGTGTCCGCGGCTGTAAACCATGTCCTTACACAATCACTCTCCTCCTGCTTGTTATTTGAGCTGTGTTGGTGCCGTGTCCTCGCCCGCTTTGGTAATTAACCCACGTTGATTAGCTAAAAATAAACGTAGCATGCGGGAGGCTGTGGGGACTTCCCTGCTAATTTCGTCTTGACTGCCTCTGTTTATTTTCACCAATTAGTAGGCTTATCACACTGCTAGAACCGTACCGGGAAATCAATAGTACTTGTTTTTTAAGCAGGCGAGGCCCGAAGCTTCGTATTTGTTACATTCATGACGGTCCCTGTTTCACAAAGGCCCGGCACATGTAGCGTGTAAACACCACAGTAATAAACAAGGACATCAATCCTGCCCTGCTCCGCAGCTATTTTCTGAATTTGTAGAGAGTGTGTTTATAACGGAAATGATTACCTTGTCCTTCGAAGCAACCTGTAGCCTCTGAGGTCCATGCACCAGTATCACTGAAGTGCAAATTTCAGTGCATACTGCGTGCACACTATACGACCACTTATAAATGCAGTCACATCCTCGCCTCCACACTTGAACCCCCACCTCCACATGAGCATAAAAAGAGCATAAAATGTACATTAACAATCGATGCAAATATCTACATTAAGCAAAATACACATACGCTTTGGTAAGTAAAATTCAATATGTACATTTAAATGTGCTGTTAGTCACAAATGCTGAAAAAATGTGTGCTGGATCAATACGAATTCTTGTTTTTCTTTTATGGATGTTTCCAATTCGCTTCCAAGTGCATCACTCAGAATACTAAGGGCAACCTCTGAATTAAGCACAGATCTTTGGTGCGTGTTTTGTAATTGAGTCAAAGTCCGGGGGCTTTCAGTGGTCGGGTGGGGGGAGCTAGAGAGCAGGAGTTGATGCAATTCAAAGATTTGCTAAATATATTTGCCGGCAATTTCTCCTACACAAAGTGCAAAGATCTGTTTTGCAGAGGTTGAAGCTTGCTTTACCTGTGAGGTGGGGCGTGGGATAGTTCAATCATCTGGCCATTACTGACCTAGGAGTATACGCTGTAAGTATTCTGAAGCTGCTCCCTCGGTCGTTGTCTTTCACTCTGCCTGGAAGTCTCTTGGTCTGTGGATGCTAGTCTCCTTCTGTTGGGGTCCTGGTCTTTCTCCTTCTCTTCCTCCCCCTCTCTCTACACACCGCTTTCGCCTATCTCGTTATATTTATGTCTGTCTTCTCTCTCTTAAATACATCACTAGCTTTCTATCTTCCTCTATGGTTGCTTGACTGACTATAGTCTCACCAGCCTCTCCGCTCATGCAGTTGTCAACATCAGTTCATCCTTGTAGCTATCTACCTGCCAATCAATCTCTGATTCTCCAATAAAAAGAAACCAAATCAGTCAGTCAGTTACTGAAATTCTTTAACATGTGTGATGCATGCAAACTGTACACATTTGTGTCTTTTTGGAGTACAGTCTCTGGCACACTGGCTACCATCTTACACATGAGGCCTCCAGAGAGTGCCAAGGTTGGTGGTGCACCCAACGTAGAGGTAGGTAACCACAGACATACCTACAGACATACGTACATACATACATAAAAGCAAAACACAGCCAGCTACCCACACATCTAGCAGACACACACACCAAGTCCTGGTTCTCTTGGCACACCAATAAGCCGTCATTATTTCTCATCAATCACAACCTGCTGCTGTTTGTTTAATTCTGCTGTACTCAAAGGAGAGAATGGTGTTCTGCAGAGCTTTTAATCACATGAAAACTAGGGTGACCAACTGGCATTGGTGCAAATTTAGGGCGGTAGGGGAAAATTCAGGACAGAGGGTCAAAATTCAGGACAAAACGTGGGGACAAAAGGTAAGTTTTACAGACACATCAGAGGAAGTTGCACAATAGTATAAAAGTTAGTAAATAAACAACCACTTAAGTACAAGTCAAAATAAGTTTTATATGAGTTTGAGACAATTGTTTTTCGGTATGCGTGCAGCTTTGAGCAACTGCGCAGATCTGTGGTGGTATTTCATATGATAATAATCTATTTATATGGTTACTGCACTGGGTTGTCCAGTCTGATATTTTGCTTACAACTCCTGTTCCTGAGCAGGCATGTTTGGTGAGAGAAGTGGTCAGGAAACTTCTGTTCAGATAGACTTTATTACTAGCATCTCATATCTGAGTTCCATTGTGAGATGTAAAGCGGCACCCGTAGGTCAACTAAAAGGAGGATTGCTGTGATTAACCCACTATAGGGAAAGCATTATGGGTGTTTCAGCAAGTGGAACTTAAAATATGGAATCAGACATTGCTTATGGGGACTTTGCAGAGAGTTGCACAAGCTGACGGAAGTCACAAAGGTGCTTTTCCCTGCAGCTTTCTTAAAGAATGCACTGTCGATACACAATTACATAGTTTATTTTTGACGCCTTGCCTACTGCTATAAACACAATATACATCTCAAGCACAGCTCATGGCACTATGAGGCTCTCCCTAAAACCTTACAACTAAAGAAAAACATGCAAACATTTACAATTACTAGGGTAACATTCAAGTAGCAGTTGGGTGTCAGTCAAAATGTCATATGCATGATGTATAGACACATAAGCACACAGCAAATACAGAATAGTTACACATAGGCAAGGGAGTAGCCAGAAAATGTAAATACCTCCCACTTTGAACTAAAGCTCTTATGACACCAAGAAAGCAAAGTAAGTCATCACAACCCTCCCTAGAGGAGCTCTCTTGTCCAAGGATCTAGCCATTAATCCTTCCATCAATCCCCTGATATCCACCATTTCAAATGTACATTCTGTCATCTATAAATTCTTACATTCAGTCTTTCACCATTCATTCTTTCATACCATCTGTGTATCCATCGCTATCCAAACCTTTTCAACCATTTGCAAAACTATCCATCATCTATCCTTCCATCCATCATATCACACATCCATCCCTTCATCCACCCTTTCACTCATTCATCCATCATACATCCACCCAATTCATCCTTTCACTCATCCATCCACTCTTCCACCCATCCATCCACTCATCCATCAAACCATTCGCCCTTTCACTCATTCATCCATCCTTTCTTCTAGCTTTCCACCCTCCCGTTCACTCATGTATGCATTCTTTCACTCATCCATCTTTACATTCTTCTTTTCATTCATCCATGCACCCATTTGCCCATTCATTCTGTCAAGCATTCATCCATGCTTTTACTCATCCACCCATCCTCCCTTTCTCTCTCCATTCCCCTTTCACTTAGCCACCCATCCTTCCATCCACCCATCACCCATCTACCCACCCATTCCCCTACCCATCCAGTTGTGGACAAAAGAGGCCCATCAAGAACTTCACCCTAGCTGTAGTTCCTAAAGCAAGGGGTGGGGTGGGGTTGACTATGCCCCTGCACATACGCAATTTGAAAACGTAGTAGTTATGAGTCATGCATGATGGATGCACAGTGCCAGGATGTGAGGTGACTGTGACATGGTGTTGTTTCCAGGGCTTTAAGTGGGATGAAAAAACTGAGGTTCTCTCCAAGGGGCGTGTCTGATGTAATGAAGGGCGTGGCTTAAAACACCTCAGCTAAAAATATGTGCTGAGCATAATGTGCCGCCCGACTGGTATTTTGCTGTTTCTATCATTGCATCCAGGAACATTAGACGTACAAAAAGCCATGACCATTGGCTTTGTCAATGGATGTTAGTTGCATAAAATAAATAATCAAGCAGTGGCATAGCCAATAGGGCTCGCCTTTGGGCCCTTATAAGTGTTTAGCCATGCAACAGTTAATGTTGTTGCACCAAGGATATTGTGCTGCATAACTAAATATTTTTAAGGTCCCAAAGGCGAGACCTATTGGCTATGCCAATGCTTGTTTTGATTGACAGCAGACATGCCTAGCACGGGCTTCGAACGGGAAAGTCTCGATTGCATTACAAACAGTTAGATTCGGCCGTGCTCCTGCGAGGCCTGCACAGATGCAGAATGGTTGCTTCCTGTGCTGTATGCAGGGTCTGATCCATCTCGCTCCTCCTACGGTCCCCAGAGCACGGAAGAAGGGGCGAGGCCTGTCTCAAGTACTCTTGGAAGCAGAGTCCCGCTGTGTGTGTCTTTAACCTCCCGGGCCATCACCGACACAGAGAAGCAAATACTCCTGAGTGAGGCAACCCCCCCCCCCCCCAAATGAAGATACCCCTTTTATGAAGGTGCCCATGCACTCACCTGGAAGATTGGTGGACACGTAGGGGGTGGCGTGTGTGTGGATGGGGGTGAGGAGGTGGCGTGTGGGTGGCAGGAGACACGGGCACAGAGGACTTGCCGTTTCAAAATAACCCTTTCATAAAGGTGGCCTCTCACCTGGGATGGACAGCGGCTAATGGATATGTTTAACATTTGGGAGAGTGACACGGAGACGCCGAGGCTCAAGTAGCTAACCCTCCGTTTGAATATAACCCTTTATGAAGGTGGCCTCTCACCTGCGGGATGTGTGGGGGGCATACGGATATATTTAGAATCGTGGGGGATAAGGGGGAGGTCGTGAAGCTGGCCTCTCGCCTGAGAATGTGTGTGTGTGGGGGGGCATACTGATATATTTAGAGTCACGGGGTAAGGGGGGAGGGAATACCCCTTCATAAGGGTGGCTTCTCACCTGAGATTGTGGAGGGGGCGCAGATATATTTAGACTCTTGGGGTGCAAGGTGGAGGTAACTGTCATGAAATGTCCACAGCATGCGAGCAGAAAGAAAGGGAGCCACTTGTGCCCGCTCCCATTTAAAACAAGCATTTACAATGCAACGGTCTCGGCATTGTTAAAGTTAGAGCTATTGGCATTGCTCATGACAATGCCGTTTCTTTAAATGTTTAAAAAAAAAAATAAAAAAAAAATAATAGCTCTAACTTTACCAATGCCGAGACCATTGCATTGTAAATGCTTGTTTTACATACACTGAAAATACATAATTATGCAGAAAACTCTGCGGCCGCAAAATTCCCTTCTGCTTATTAGTAGCCCGACCCTGGCAGCAGTGTCTTGTAGCATTAATTTAATTTAATATTGTAATGAATTCCAGGCCCCATGCCCTGCAACAACAGTAGATGCAGCGGACGTAATATAACACGGAGCCAAAAAGTGCACAGCTCTCACCCTTGCATCTAATGCAATTGACTTTTAACCACTTTATCCAGACGCTTCCTCAAAGCAATGTTACACAACAAATGTGATGCTCTGCCCATCCTCATATTCCGCTCTAGAGATATGTTTATTCTGCAGGTGTAGGCTCCCCGAGGAGCTGCGTGGGTCCGAGAGGCTCTCACGTAACGGCGCATGACACTGTACTTGCCAGAATCCTCAGCGTGCACCGACTCTGTCCCAAGAGGCGTTTTACAGCCGAGTTCGGACTCTTCCGGTATTGGGAGGACTTCTCCCTCGCCATAGGCTCCCCGAGGTTCAGCCCTCCTCTTGTAACACAGCGCATTTCCCAGCACCTGCCACTCAACTGACAGGAATGGCTGAAGCCCGCCTACCTCGGAACATCAGACCAGAGCAGCTGCATGCAGAGCCATTTAGTGCTCACCATCCTCCTGCAGTGATGCGTTTCTCTTCATTATAGGTTACGTCGTGGGTATGGAACAAGGTATTGAGTTGGTAAACAAAAAAATGTCTATTCGGCCTGCCACCTTATAAATGGCCATCGCTGCCACAATATTTCCATTGTTAGGTGTCGGACAATAATACACTGCAAGTGTTTATTCAGCCGATCGTTGGTTGCTTAAGAGCGATTCTTTATTCAGATGCCCGCGGAGGAATGGTTGAAGGAAATGCTATAACGTAACATCCACGTCCCAGGCCGGCCACCCTAAAAGTAAAGACAAACGCAAGAGGCTGGTGAACGGGAAAAGCAGCTTGGCTCGGTGTGCTGCTGCACGGTCTGATTATTCCGAGGGAAGCAGACAGCAGACAGACACTCCTGTCCGCGAGGAGCAGGGGCTAGGAAAATAGATCGCTGTGGAGAAGTCAGAACTGCACGAAAGCATATAGCGAGGAGCTACCTCCTAGGCTAGAACCGGTGTAGCCGGGATCCTGGAAGGTAAAGTGTCACGCGCCTTTACATGAGTGCTTCCCAGATAAAGAGCTCATCGAAGAGCTTGGCACTGCAGCAAAGAAAACAAGTAAAGAGGGCACCGGAAGACACCACCGCCTTTCTCTGAGGCAAAACAGAAATGCCTCGGAGAAAGGCAGCGTCCTTTTCGGATTCGGGGGCGTGTTTTGCTGTTGTCTCCTCCCTGAGACTTCTCGCAAAAAACACGCCCCCCGATCCGAAAAGAACGGGGCCTAATGTGAATGACTGACCTCTTCTCCAATGGCTGGCCAGCATTCAAGAGGCCAGCCAATGGAGAACAGGGGAGAAGAGGGGCGGGTTCAAGCCCCTCTTCTCCAAGTCATTAAATCTCGGAGCGAGACTGCGCAAGCGCAGCCTTCGCAGCCGAGACCTAATAAAAAAAGCGGTTGTGATTGTCCCGGCACCTTAGCAAGCGAAAGCAGTAGGGGTGTGGTGTGTGTGTGGATGGGGGAGGGGGGGTGGCGTGCTGGTGGCAGGAGACATGGGCACAGAGAACTTGCTGTTTCAAGCTAACCCCTTCATAAAGGTGGCTTCTCACCTGGGATGGACGGCGTCCAATGGACATGTTTAACGTTTGGGAGAGTGGCACAGAGACGCCGAGGCTCAAGTAGCTAACCCCCCGTTTCAATATAACACTTCATGAAGGTGGCCTCTCACCCGTGGGATGTGTGGGGGGCATACTGATATATTTAGGATCGCGGGGGCTAGGGGGTAGGTATAATAGTCATCTCGATTTTTTTCATTTATTTTAGTTAGCAGCTAGACCACTTGAACTGGAAAAGCGTTAAATTGTATAATTTTGGTCACAGTGGGAAGAGTTTGGCCACCAAGAAGGCCTCGGCGCGGTTGTTTTATGCAGTGCTGCGAAGGATGGACTTCCGCCACACATGGCGCCTCGAAGGGGAGGCGCTTTATGCTGCTGGTCTCTGCCACCTCCCTTCCTGCTGCTCCGAGTCTGCCGCCACAGGCCCTAGGATATAGAGAAGGTGGGGTGGGGGGCTGCACTGGTGCAAGGCAGTTCATTAAAGTGGCCCTTTTCAAGCCTCACACCCTTGTCATCCGTGCCCATGTATATTATAGAACTATAAACTCTCGGCAGGGCATCATTGTGCATAACCACAATACACTTTTTACGAATACGGTATACTTGATTTTATGTCGTCACACTCCTGTTTTTTTGTTGTTGTTTTTTTTTTTGTTTTAACTGTGAACATAAAGTGAGCCCTTGTAGCTTTGTCATTGTTTGATGTTAATAATATCGTGTTTAATACCCCCTATGGGAGCCGCAGACGCGCCTCCCGGGACTGGCAAAGCTGTGTGAGAATGCGTGGTTGAATGAAAGCAGTGTTCGCCGTGAGTCCGTGGAAAACGTTTCCGTGTCGTGCGTGAGTGCCAGAGAGTGGCCGTATTATCTAGATCATTCTGTTTTTCTCCGACTGCTGCACATTGTGGCTTTATTTGTAAACGTGGGTAGCTTTTGTTGACGTTTCATTCACTAATGAATGCGCCACACTCGGTCGGAGTTTGTTGACCAGCCGCGGGATGTTGCTGACAGACTGAAACGCTCATCGTCGACAGCTTTTTCAGATAGAAGCCAAGAACCCATGTTGTAGTTGAAAGGCCACAGTCCGCGGGCGTCGAGTTCGGAAACTTTGCATTAACCTTCAGTGACGCAGATGGGACAGCGTTTGACGCTGGGCGGTAGCCCCCGAGGACCAGGGCTGAAAGCGCTCTCCAGTGTGCTAGGGAGAGCAGGAGGCGCGCCGCAACCTTTAGCACCGAAGCTATGTAGATTGGGACCGCAACCAAACAATAGCGTATCTGTCCGCGCTGGGCGCCGGCGCGACCTTTCCGCTTCGTCCACTGAGAGCCCCATTGTCGGCTTTGTCTTCCTCTGACCGCTTCTGAAAAAGTGGGGTTTTGTCGCGCTTTATCTTGTCGCCGAGACAAACTTTTCCGTCCTTTTTTGTTGTCCTCCATGAAGAGCGCTCGTTGTGCAGTCATGACTCTCGGACATACTGCACTCGGCACGGATTGCATGTTTCCCCTCGATCTTCGTGTCTTTCAGCCTTTTAAAAAAAATCAGCCGCTTCCTGGACAACAAGCGCAGCCTTCGGTAGCCGAGACGTAAATAAACAGAGAACGTCCCTGTAAAAAGTAAAAAAAAAGAAAAACACGCCCACCAATGAAAAAGGGGCGGGCTTCAAAAAAAGAGAAAGAATCGAAAAAACACGCCCCGAATCCGAAAAAGACGGGGCTTGTTTGGAGAGACAAAGCTCTTCTCCAATGGCTGACCAGCATTTAAGAAGCCTGCCAATGGAGAAGAGGGAAGAAGAGGGGCGGGTTAAAGCCCCACTTCTGAAAAGATTAAATCTCGCGAGCGAGACTGTGCAAGCGCAGCCTTCGCTAGCCGAGACCTAAAAAGGACATTGTAGAGAGATTGGCAGGAGCCTAAATAGACTGAAAAACTTGTAGTACTACTATAAGAAAGTACATTCCACTTGCATCCTATCAGGTCCTGGCAGAAACAGTTTTTCCAGTTGTTTGTAATGGAATTTAGGATGCTGTTCATAAAAATCCTATTCATCCACTGGGGATGAGGGAGAGTGGTTTATAATTAATGTATTAATAAACATTTTATTAAGTAACATTTACGAGCAAATACCATCATAATGAGATTACTCACATCACATATAGTGGCTGAATTTCATGGCTGCATTATCAAAATTACTTCATTCTACAATGTGGACAACACAGTCTGAAAATATTTAAACTATAGATCCTCACCTGCTCAAGATTTCTTATGCAGCCACTTGTCTTGTAGTTTCTTCTACCTTTACCCAGTAGTCCATACCTCTCATCCAGAAGTAAGATCATCTCATTTCTCCAATGGTGCGCTCTCTCTCTTTTGGCTACAAGAAACCCTAAAGCACTTAGAGTTCGGGCCCCTCTGGGTCCCTTCCACCCCTCCATTACGCCAAGGATTATTATTTTGAGATCCGATGCTACTTCTTGGCCGACTACTCAGTCTAGTATCTGGTGTAGGTGCTTTTGCAGCATGTGTAGTTTGGGCTTCTACTCCTACCAATGTACCATTACCTTTCGGAGTTCTAGTAAATCCTGTGATAGTATTTAAATTGAATGAGTCAGAGGCGTGAGGAGAATGCTAGAGATTGTGAAGCCATTTTTGGTTCCATCCACTTTCCCCCCCCCCCCCCGTCTTCCGAGATCCCATTCCCATCTGGCCCATAGGTTCTTTTAAGAGATCAGCATGTTGAGTACCAGTGATGCATAAATCCTAAAAATAACACTTCCACCAAGTTGTTGCATTGTTAGTTTAGATTCTAAGGGATTTAACTTGGGACAGCTAATTTGCCCATAGTTTGTAGGATTCAATGTCATGGTACAACTACATTTGTGAAGCACAAATTCAGTTAATTGTTCAACTGATTTTATGTAGTTGACGCCCATATATCTCCCAGTTTTGATAGGCCTATTCCGGCACCAAGACGGAATCTTAGTCATTCTGGCTGCCTGGGCCAGGCATATTCCGGTCTACAAGAGATTTTCATTTTCGAGTGCTCCCTGCCCTTGAATATGTTTAGAGCATTATGGCAGCAAATAAGGGGTATTCTGGTGACCGGTGGCATGTATTTTGTATTGCTGTGCCATATAGCATACAATGCAGGGCAGGTCTCCCCAAGAGGTCTACATTCAGATGGATTGTTTCGGTCACCAAAAAGCCACCCATTACTGGAGATCAGCTGCAAAGCCCAGTAGTATGACACTTGAGAGGCCACTGGCCTGTATAAACGTACGGATTAAGGATTGTAGGACAGTAAGGAAACCAGGTGGGGCTATGGTCAGGTAGTTTTATGAAACAAATATGCAGGAAGGTAATGCAATAATTTTAAACAGCCCTCCTCTACCTATTATAGAGATTGAAGGAAACTCCACTCCTCCAAATGTCACTTGAAACTTCACATCACTACGTTGGAACAAAGGTGCTATGTTCAGATCAAAACAATGGTGTGGGTCTCAGCGACGTAGATATCCAAATACCTAAAGCGATCACTTGCTTTGGCACAAATGGGCCCAAGCCCAGTTTAACTCCAAGCCAGAAACATTACCATATACTTCTAAAATGTTAATTAATCTTGGGATGGTATTGTAAAGTTGTTGTATGTACAGTAGCATATTAACCACATACAGTGATACTCTGTCCTCCTTTCCTCCTCGCCACTGAAATCCCTTTACTTGTCTCGTCTGATCTACTCTGCCAGAGGTTCTACTACAAGAGCAAACAGAAGGGAGGCAGCAGTGATGGTAATCCCTTTCTTTATGGGAAAGGGGGGGGGGGGAGGAAGTTCTTTGTTAATTCTGATCCGTGCCCAAGGGGTTGTGGTAAAGACTTCGATATATTTGAGAAACAGTTGGTGTAGAAAACTAGGATCTGCTTTCATGGTTACCCCCACTTTTTGCTGGTGTCATTCTGTTTTCTGACTAGTCTGACTGGGAATATCACAAAAGAGAGACTAGGGAGAACAAGAGCCTTCTCTGACTCCCCTACCAAACTATGAAACTCACTGCACAGAGAAGAACTACAAACAGATTATTTTAAAATATATTTCCAAAGCAATAAGATAATGACAGGAAAACGATTTTATCCTTCACTATCTAGAACCCAGAGGTATAGCATGAAGGAAAAAGCATTTTTGTTATAATACTGCCCCCACACACTTTGCAGTGTCATGCTTCATCATTGGGCCGGGTCAAACGCCCCCATGCAGACCAACACAGAGGGCAGAGCGCAATGTTTTTTAGAGTGAAGTATATAGTGGTGAGGTTGCAGAAAGACGAACAGAGTCAACAAAAAACACAAATAGTGAAAACAAAACCAAGGAGAATTATTCCCTAAAGAAGGGACCACAAAGTGCAGACATAAACACTTAAGACTGCCTAGGAGGGGACTATATCCAATTTATTCCTGTCACCCCCTGGCAGGATTAAAAGTAATCTCTCGGGATAATAAGAGGAGGTAAGGACCCCTAAATCCCTGCTGCGTAAGCCAACATGTTTCTGCCACTGTTACACGCTCATCTGAGTCGTACTGGCATTCATCAGGGTGTTGGTCCCGTTATACTCTGGGCTTCACCCCCATTTTTTTTTTTTTTTTACCTTATATCGACAAACAGCCAATATTGCTTACGTCCTGTACTCTGGAAAATTTTCAAGAGCAAACAAGTTTAAGGGTTTATTAGAAATTCTCCAAACCAGGGACCGTTGAGGGACCGTGGACTTGTTGTCACACTTACTCCAAAGACTCACGGCACGAAGATACCTCACATCGGTCCACCGTCGAACCACGGCACTAAGATACCTCACTAAGCAGGACCCCAGTCTCTGCGTTTCCCCCTAAATTGGACCATGGTGAGCAGTTAGTTACCCCCCCAGATTGGCTACGTCACCCTTGTAAGTCCCTAGTACATGGTACTAAGATACCAAGGGCATAGGTGCACCAGTGGTCACCCATGGGCTGAAGCATGTATTATGCCACCCATGGGAGACCACTTAAATTGTGACTACAGGCCCGCCATTGCAGCCTTTGTAAGCTGGTACTAGCAGCACTTATGACAGATATAAGTTTTCCTATATTGGCAGACATTACACGCAAAACCTAAGTGTCACCCACAAGGCAGGCCTTTCAATCCTGAAGGCAGGATTGGTAATAAGTGTGAGGGTGCCCCTGCCTGAGCAGGACACCCTACAAATGCTGGGGTCCATTCTCCAGGCGTTGTAAGTATGTCAGCCATTATAAGACATAAAGTGGTCATGAGTCATTACTTGATGGCTAACCCTAAACTGGCTGTAACAAACCCCGGCATGTTTGGTATCAAACAAGTTGGAATTATACCCCCAACAGCATAAACGGTGTCGGAGGTATGATTCCATGCACTGTGGGGCTTTTCCGGGAAGCCCTCCGTGTTCCCGGTACCAGTCTTCCAGAGTCTGACAGCAAGCTATGGCTGCTGCCGACCACAGACAGGATATCCCTCCTGATGCTGGGCCAAGCTCAAGCAGGGGAAGGTAGGACAATAGGTTTCCTGTCACACGGAGGTGTGATCACCTCTCAGACAGGACTTTGAGTATTAGGCCAGGGTGGGGGCGCTTGCCAGCGCCACTAGACTGCTTTGAAGGGCACATTTGGTACCCTCCTTGCATACTCCAGTTGGAACCAGTTCCCGCTCTGGCATAAAACTGGACAAAGGACATGAACGTATCCTCCCCACTGTCCAGCCCCTCCTCTGGGAGGGACCCCTGAAACTTCCCAACCCTCTCTTTAGGGTACTTAAGGGCTTACCTGTGGGTGGTTCATTAGATTCACCATGGGACAAGATTCAGATCCAAAACACCTCCATCTTCAACCATCTGGGCACTTCGGACTTCGTTGGACTTCGCTTTGGGATCCGAGACTGCACCAGGAATACTCCTGCTACTCCTGGTCTCATTGTCCTGCCAGTCTTCTGCGTCGTCTGTGCCTGTGCTCCATACAGGTTCTTCTCCAGGCCTGTGGACCTCCAAGACACCTGAAGCAATCTCCCTTGAAGCGAAGGAGTCACTTCCCTGCATCTGAAGCCAATGAAGCTGACCGGTCTGCTGTTCTTGAGCTCCCGCGGACTTCGAAAGATTCAGCAACACAGGTGGTGGTTCTGCAACTCCCTCAAGGCCTGCACTGAAGCCAGTATCCCTCGTCGAAACCGCAGGAGCAGTATCCCTGCGCACTGCGTCGACTTGCCGTTGCCAAGGAGTGCTCCAGCATCTCTTGCTACCATGATCTTCGCCCTCACCAAATCCTCTGCACCATGGGTCTGCATCATTGGTTAGCTGCTTGAGGTTCTCTTGCAACTCCTCTGCCTTCAGCCTGTGGGTCCTCTTGAGGGTCTTCTTAGTTCCTGTGGGCTTTCCTGTTTGCTCGGGGCCTACTCTGACTTACCTGCAGTTGGTGAGTCCCTTGGACCTTGCTGGTCCCGACACTGCACCTTTTTCGCCTGCCACGTTTGTTGCCGCTGCCAAGGCTTGTTGGTGCTCCTGCTGGACACCAAAACCCTGGCTTGTGGATGGCTCCGGGTCTTCCACAGCGTCACCTGATCCGCACAGCTGCAACTTCAAGGGCACCGTAAACTCTCCAGAATCTTTCGACATCGGTGGGCATTCGTCTTTTATAAGGAAGACTACCAGTAGTTCCTCAGAGAGAGGAGAGGAGTGGAGGTGAATCGGTGATTGAGCCTAAGAGGACTACATGTACACTATGTGTGAAGTGGGTAATCCTTTCGTTGGATTTTAATGCCCTCACACACCCTTTCAGGTGTCATGCTTCATCATCTGGGCTGCTCCTCGTCGGGCCGGCGGTGCAATGCCTAACGGGCTCCCTAAAAAGGGGCACTTTATCGGAGTTCTTTTAATCCAACAGCCGTCAGGTGAAGTGCGGGTGTGTGGGCCTGGTTATTGTAGATACACAAAGTGAGTTAAAACAGGGTCGAAAGTACCAGTATGGAAAATCAATTTATTCTAAAGGTCTCCTTCCCTGATTAAAATGGTGTATGTAGCACTAGGTAGAGTATAATGTCTCTAGTTGTAGTGCATAGGATTGGTGGTCAACATGTTTCTCGCAATGAGCACGTGCGCTCGCGATTCGTCAGGACCTATCTACAATAGTAAGAGGGGACTATCTATAATATAATGGTCTCCTAGTCACAGTCAGTCATGTGAACAAAAACTTGTTTCTAAAATACCTGTTAAGGTCTGGTGCTACCTGTTGAAAAAACGATACATTAAGTTGATCATTGTTGAGACATATAGCCACAAGTATCAGGAAATACAAATCAAAAAGGCTTGCAAGGTGATTCATCTCCAACGTAGTTAAAATGCAACAGTGGTGACTGCTGGTGCTTGAGCGTCAACAACTGCTCCTAAAAAGTGGTGTTCCAACAAGGTGAACTATAGTGGCTAAACACCTATGTGGGACATTAAAAAACAATCAAAGCGGCAGAAAACATCATTAAACTCACCCTATTCAGTAGAACTGTAGACCACAACAGGGCTCAGTGGACTCAGCGTGCGGCGAAGGACCTCTAAAAGTAGGTCTGAACTAAAAGGTGATAGCGAGTTTAAATAAAGCAAAAAATCACAATTTGACACATTTGGGGACATATGGCATTGTCAAGCTCTAGGCATTTGCTGACTGAATGACCCCACGGACAGGCTATACTCCCAAGGGATGTGGGGTGAAATTACATGTGATTGAGGGCTGTCTACTCGTGCAGCAGGGGTCTAATATATGTCAGTGGGGGCCCAATCATATATCACAAGTTCCTTGCTTTAGGACCCAGTAATTGTGGAATTACAAATAAGGATGGAGAATTGCTCAGAGCATCGCTAATTCACCCGATGCAGCCAACCGGGTGTCAGCGGGAGAGTCGATAGCTCGCGCTGATGTTACGAGAGTGTCACAAGCGCTCGGGGAGAAGCTGAGGTATTTAACCGTCCGGAAAACATAAATGCACGGACTCCGTATATTAATACTTACATCTGCCCCGCTCACGCTCTGTCTCTGGACCTACCCGAGCCACCGAGTCTGGGAGGTGGCGACCAGGACGCTGGGTGAAGGTTAAATGCATCCGGTCATATCACGTGACAAGGTCACATGATCGGAACTAAAACTCGTTCGAGTAGCGCGGGGTTTATTTTTCTTCAGCTGGGATTATGTATCAATAAAATGTTGATGCGCAGTTTAATCAGTCTTTGGATTCCAAAAAATCAGTAGATGTATGTAAATTCCTTTCCATGAAGGAAAGAAGGACAACATCTGAGGAACTACTGGTAGTCTTCCTTCTAAAAGTCTCATTGCCGGGGCACTTTACCAGTTTGGACCTCCCACTCACTCTTTGTGAGCGGAAAATGCCCCTCTGATCCCTCCTTTATTGGTACCTACGTTCTGCACGGCTTAAACCCCCGTGGGATTCTCTTATTGGTGGGTGAGATTGGTTCTATCCCCCGACTTATCTAATCCTTCCCTTTCCCTTTTGGGAAAGCAGTACGGTTACCCATTTTGTAACGGTTTTTACACCCCAGCCTCCTATCCAACCCTTCCATCCATGGAGGGACAGGGTTTGAGTTATGGGGATGATCAAGCAGCAGAAATTCTCCGGACCCCGTCTATTCTGGGCCTCGACCAAGAATTGGCCACTGGCAG
Source organism: Triturus cristatus (assembly GCF_964204655.1). Taxonomy (NCBI): domain Eukaryota; kingdom Metazoa; phylum Chordata; class Amphibia; order Caudata; family Salamandridae; genus Triturus; species Triturus cristatus. The sequence goes on along the minus strand of NC_140595.1, from coordinate 633,513,394 downwards.
CCAATCAGCCGAATGGCAATCACTCTCGGATATGAAAAGAGAATGGGTACGCATCACACTACATGGTGCCCTTATGACAGAGTACTTCAGGGCCAATATCTCTCCTAATGGCCTTGTAGTGAAGAATTTTCCCAGAATCTTCTGGGAAGATGGGCAATTTAAAGTCGAATGGTCTCAGATATCGTGGAAGTGTACCAGGGACCTACTCATTCTGATAGTGAACACTGCGAAGAGATTGGCAGATGAGTTACTTTTACGTATTCAGACGATGGAAAGTAATCTCAAACAAAACAACCCTGGCTCCCAGTATAAATCGAAACTAACTGAGATCAACAATGAGATAGCTGAACACAGAGAATACTTGATGAAACAGAAAGTAACAAAGCTCCAAAAAGACATCAAACGCTTTGATAAGGAAAAAGTCTACCCTTACCTGAAAGCAGATTATGTCCCGCCCAATACCAACTACACATCAGACATTGATTCTGATTCCTCAAGGAGAGGATCCTCTACCAACAGTGACTCTAGCACTGAGAATATGAGACCTAATCAGGCTAGAGGGAAGAAAGGTAGACGTGGGTACAATTACTTTCCACCCATACCTTATCAGGGACCAGCCTTCTGGCAATACCCGATGTACACACAAGGCCCCCCTCAATTTGGCCCTCAAGGTTTACCACAATTTGCACCTCAGGGCATGATCCAGCCCTCACCTTTTTTAGGCAGAGGTTGGGGCAGAGGGCGAGGGCGAAGAAGAGGGGCCCCACAAGAGAAAAGAGTACAATGGGAAGAACCACCACAACGGGGAGTGGAAACCAGGAGTCACACCAGGAAACAAACTTAGTTGTCAATTTGTCCTCCAGACAATTGACAGCAACAGAGGACACCGTCCTACAGAAAGGACTAGGATTTGTCCCCACCCCCAGGGTAGACCCTTTCAACCAAACTTGCGAATTACATCAATTCTTCCGCAAGATCAGGTTGAAATTTTTCTTTGAGGGTAAAGACTATATACCGGACAATGATTCAGGTTTACGTAACCCTTCCACCTTTACTCCCCACTCGGGGATGATACCAAATGAAGTACTCACTTATGAGCAGGCAGTACTTAAGGACATTAAAACCATACCTACACATAAGCAATTCAATAACCTCAGCAGAGCAGAGAGGCTTGCTATTACAACGTTGGTGGACGACCCGTCTATTACCATCAAACAGGCCGACAAAGGTGGGGCCACTGTTATAATGGCAACCACTGATTATGACAACGAGTGTTTGCGTCAATTGGGCAACAGGAAGTACTATACACCTATTCCGAACAACCCCACTCAACGTCTAAAAACCACAATTACTGGTTTGGTAGACTCCGCAGAGAGTAACGGTTGGTTAAGTGAGAAGGAGGCTTCCTTCTTAATCCAAAAAGAACCAAGGACCCCCTATTTCTATGTTCTACCAAAGATTCATAAGGGGGTCACACCAGTACCTGGACGCCCGATAGTATCGGGCATTAACTCAATTCTAGAACCTTTGTCGCAATTTTGCGATCATTTCCTGCAACCTTTAGTGAAACGCACGCCCTCTTACATACAGGACACGACGGATGTTCTACGCCTACTGGACCAAACAGAGGATACCCACAACGTCAACTTCCTCATCACTCTAGACGTGGAAGCCCTGTATACTAACATTCCACAAAGGGCAACTCTCGAAGTGATTGAGGAAGTACTTGGAGGTGAACCTTGGGAATCACCCACCCCAGTGTCCTTCATCATTGAATGCGCCACCTTAGCCCTGACAGAAAACTTCTTCGAGTTCAAAGGCCAATTATATCACCAGACTCAAGGTACTTCCATGGGAAGTACCTTTGCTCCGAGTCTAGCCTGTTTGTACATGGCCTGGTTTGAGGGGTTACATATCTTCTGTGATACGAATCCATACCGTCAAAACATTCTACTATGGAGACGATTCATAGATGATATTTTGATTTTTTGGTCAGGAGATTCTGGGAGCTACGAAGCATTCTATACATGGCTCAATCAGTTGAATCCCCACCTTAACTTCACCATCACAGCGTCCCCCTCGGTGATCGCTTTCCTTGACTTAACCATTATGTTGACCGAGGGCATTCTTTCCACGACTCTTTACAAGAAGAGTACTGATCGTAATAGCCTGCTGCACTTTACCAGTCACCACCCGAGAGCTCTCAAGGAGAATTTGCCCTTTGGGCAGTTCCTTAGATTGAGACGAAACTGTAGCACTATCGATACTTTCAAAAGTGAAGCAGAAATCCTCTCCCATAAATTGAGAGAAAGACAATACCCGCTGAAAAGTATCACCAAATCTAAAAAACGGGCACGTAATAACAACAGAGAAGCCCTTTTGGAACCCAGAGAGAACACCACTGCTGTTTCTGATATCCTTACCTGTGTCACAACCTTCACACCCAACACCAACCGAGTAGTTAAGGTCCTAAAGAAACACTGGAATATTCTCAATACTGGGAAAATGAACCTTGAACCACCTAGATTTGCATACAGACGCACCAAAAACATCAAAGACTTGGTAATACAAACCAGACCCAGACCCAAAATCAAACCCACTCAGAACACACTCTGGCAACTGCCTGCAGTAAAAGGACATTTCCCGTGTGGTATGTGTACTGCCTGTACATTCACGTCTGTACATAAAACCGTCACCCTTAATACTACTTTTACTTGGGAATTGAGGTCACATACCAACTGCAACACCAGTAATTGCATTTATCTCCTTACATGTCCCTGCAATCTGTACTACATAGGGATGACGACTAGGCCAATAAAATTGCGAATCTCTGAACATCGCAGCAATTTTCGGTGCAAAAAACAGAACACAAAGATCAGTGCCCATTTTCTAGAGAAACAACATTCCCCAGACTCTGTTAAATGGCTGATTCTAGAAACCAACCCTCAATTATCACAACAAAGTCTCTTTAAGAAGGAACAGAGATGGATACACCGTCTGTCTTCGAATGTCATTGGGCTTAATGATGATATTCCCTGGGGAGCCCTTAAGCTCTAACGTGGTATACTCTTGGCAACTAGTTCACTCTTCTGCCTTTATTTTCACTTAGGCTTAAGACTAAAAAACAATTGCTGTTATGAATATGCTTTTTAGTGCATGCCAAGGTTCACATTACCAACCACAACCCGTTGTTACATACTACTGAGGTTGTCTGTGCATCCTACCTCCTCTCTGCGCTCATTTGATACAATACAGATAACTTTATTGACACCTCGCTTCCCAAACCAAGATGGCCGACAATGTTGTCCTTCTTTCCTTCATGGAAAGGAATTTACATACATCTACTGATTTTTTGGAATCCAAAGACTGATTAAACTGCGCATCAACATTTTATTGATACATAATCCCAGCTGAAGAAAAATAAACCCCGCGCTACTCGAACGAGTTTTAGTTCCGATCATGTGACCTTGTCACGTGATATGACCGGATGCATTTAACCTTCACCCAGCGTCCTGGTCGCCACCTCCCAGACTCGGTGGCTCGGGTAGGTCCAGAGACAGAGCGTGAGCGGGGCAGATGTAAGTATTAATATACGGAGTCCGTGCATTTATGTTTTCCGGACGGTTAAATACCTCAGCTTCTCCCCGAGCGCTTGTGACACTCTCGTAACATCAGCGCGAGCTATCGACTCTCCCGCTGACACCCGGTTGGCTGCATCGGGTGAATTAGCGATGCTCTGAGCAATTCTCCATCCTTATTTGTAATTCCACAATTACTGGGTCCTAAAGCAAGGAACTCGTGATATATGATTGGGCCCCCACTGACATATATTAGACCCCTGCTGCACGAGTAGACAGCCCTCAATCACATGTAATTTCACCCCACATCCCTTGGGAGTATAGCCTGTCCGTGGGGTCATTCAGTCAGCAAATGCCTAGAGCTTGACAATGCCATATGTCCCCAAATGTGTCAAATTGTGATTTTTTGCTTTATTTAAACTCGCTATCACCTTTTAGTTCAGACCTACTTTTAGAGGTCCTTCGCCGCACGCTGAGTCCACTGAGCCCTGTTGTGGTCTACAGTTCTACTGAATAGGGTGAGTTTAATGATGTTTTCTGCCGCTTTGATTGTTTTTTAATGTCCCACATAGGTGTTTAGCCACTATAGTTCACCTTGTTGGTACACCACTTTTTAGGAGCAGTTGTTGACGCTCAAGCACCAGCAGTCACCACTGTTGCATTTTAACTACGTTGGAGATGAATCACCTTGCAAGCCTTTTTGATTTGTATTTCCTGATACTTGTGGCTATATGTCTCAACAATGATCAACTTAATGTATCGTTTTTTCAACAGGTAGCACCAGACCTTAACAGGTATTTTAGAAACAAGTTTTTGTTCACATGACTGACTGTGACTAGGAGACCATTATATTATAGATAGTCCCCTCTTACTATTGTAGATAGGTCCTGACGAATCGCGAGCGCACGTGCTCATTGCGAGAAACATGTTGACCACCAATCCTATGCACTACAACTAGAGACATTATACTCTACCTAGTGCTACATACACCATTTTAATCAGGGAAGGAGACCTTTAGAATAAATTGATTTTCCATACTGGTACTTTCGACCCTGTTTTAACTCACTTTGTGTATCTACAATAACCAGGCCCACACACCCGCACTTCACCTGACGGCTGTTGGATTAAAAGAACTCCGATAAAGTGCCCCTTTTTAGGGAGCCCGTTAGGCATTGCACCGCCGGCCCGACGAGGAGCAGCCCAGATGATGAAGCATGACACCTGAAAGGGTGTGTGAGGGCATTAAAATCCAACGAAAGGATTACCCACTTCACACATAGTGTACATGTAGTCCTCTTAGGCTCAATCACCGATTCACCTCCACTCCTCTCCTCTCTCTGAGGAACTACTGGTAGTCTTCCTTCTAAAAGTCTCATTGCCGGGGCACTTTACCAGTTTGGACCTCCCACTCACTCTTTGTGAGCGGAAAATGCCCCTCTGATCCCTCCTTTATTGGTACCTACATTCGTCTTTTATGCCTACTGGTCACTTCTGAGTGGCAAAGACTCTGTCCCCTCTGCTTGCAGGTACCTCTCATCCTGAATCCACCCTTGGATTCCACCGGACTCATTCAGCTTCTTCGCCAGCAGCATCTTTACTGAAGTCCTCCATTGTGGTCTACGGCGGTTTCTGAAGTTACTTCACTCCTATGCACCCAGCTTTCCTGGTGTAGGTATCCCGGTTCCCGGGGTATCCACGGGTGGTGTGACTCTCCACCCTTCCATCTTCCACGGGGTTTCTTCAGGGTCCTCTCGGTAGGGTCCTTCTTCTTGGAACCTGCAACCGCGACTTCCCCTTTGACTTGTATTGAGCACACCGTCGTGTTTCCACTCTGCACACGGCCTCCGAATGGTTACTGGGTACTTACCTTGGGTGGCTCTTCTAAGTCTTCTGGGTCCCGTCTTGACTTAGGTCGTGGGTCACATTCCACTTTCTTATTATATGGTTTGGTCTTCCCCGGGAGACCACTGTGTGTTTGTGCTACTTACATGTTCTATTACTGAAGTATTGTGTGCATTGTGATTATATCTCCGGGGGAGGACATATTGCAAGGTGTTAGTGAGTGTTTATAATATATACACTAAATGATTAGTACTGGTAAAACAAGCTGCTTCACACTCCTTCTGGACTAAGCCGGAAGGTTGCTCTCCACAGCTACCACTTAGAGAGCTTTCTAAGGTTGCCTAAGACCCCTAAAATCACCACAAGGGTTGTCTGAATTTGTGCAGGGTGCTCCACTTACATAAGTGCGCACCATATACTAAGCCAGCCTCCAACAGTTGGTTCTTCAGAGGACCTGATGGAGATGTAAAATTCCTTTGAAAATCTACCAGCATCAACACACATAAGCCCTGGAGTTCCTCAACCCTTGCAAGAACACAGGGTGGTGCCTTACACAGTGACCATAAAGCCATTTTGGTTGCTATGGACTACAGAGCGTATCTCCCTAATCGACCTTTTCAGTGTGTTAGTTTCAATGTGAATTTTAAAACAAAATTGTGAGATTGACTTAACGTTTGCTTGGCAGCTTGTTTAAGTTTAAGAGCACACAAATTGTGGCACCAGGGAGTTTCAGGTGCAGAGAGCCTGTCACAGGGCTTCTTCAAATTTTGCTTCTGGATGCGCTATTATAAGTGATGCATATTCTGTCCGGAGTCTCTTAGGGACAGGTGTCTTACAAGTTGGCATCTCAAAAATGGCTACTCAAATCCCTTCTGGGCTTCTAGGGAGACTTAACTCTAGTTGATCTTCTGGTGGTAATGTATGAATAAGGAGGTCTTTTATATGTATTTGATTTCTAGCGGCAGTCGGGTTTCTTATATAACTGTCTATAATAATTAGCATGTTTCGCTATTGTGATTGCTTCAGTGATTAACTTCCCCTTAGGGTTGAGCACTGCAAGAACCAGCCTATCTTCCGCTTCTGTATTGGCCAGCCAGAACAGTAATTTTGGGTTTCTTATATAACGGTCTATAATAATTAGCATGTTTCGGCTATTGTGATTGCTTCAGTGGCCAACTTCCCCCTAGGGTTGAGAACTGCAAGAACCAGCCTATCTTCCGCTTCTGTATTGGCCAGCCAGAACAGTAATTTTGGGTTTCTCCGATAACGGTCTATAATAATTAGCATGTTTCGGCTATTGTGATTGCTTCAGTGGCCAACTTCCCCCTAGGGTTGAGAACTGCAAGAACCAGCCTATCTTCCGCTTCTGTATTGGCCAGCCAGAACAGTAATTTGGGGTTTCTCCGATAACGGTCTATAATAATTAGCATGTTTCGGCTATTGTGATTGCTTCAGTGGCCAACTTCCCCCTAGGGTTGAAACCTGCAGGGACTAACCTTGCTTCTGCATTGGCCAGCCAGCACAGTAATTTCAAAGCCTTACCACCAGATCCCTAAATCCCGTAATGGGAAATCATCCAGCCACCCATGCTAGTTCAAGCAGACTTCACCCCACTGAAAGTCTATCTGTCTTTAGCCAAGTGTGTTATCATCTTGCACAACCATTGGTTGTTTGTCCAGATTATTAATCTCCTCAGAAGTGCCATTATACACCCAGGTTCTGAGGGACACCAGGTAACTCCATTACTTTTTTAAGGTATTGCTCAGGACTCGGAGCAAAGTCTGGACACTACCCAGAAGCAAAGGACATTTCATGTAGCACTTTGTCATTTATGACCAACTAATGACTCTTACAGATAAACATATTTAATGAGTCTGCCTCCACATTCTGGACACCTCAAAGGTGAAACATCATGATGTGTAAGTTCCTGGCTATGAGCCATTTCCAAATCATTTGTGCTAAGAATGACAACAGTATAGCTTTGGGATCATATGGTCAGTTTAAACAAGCTAAAAACGGTTTATTACAAGTAAAAAATGTGAGAACCAGGTTGCCCTCCTCTCGCACAGGTTTATATAGTACAGACTAGCTTTCTGGCACCATGTAGGTTGTATTTAGGGAGGATCCATATGAGCTCTACATCCATTACAACTGTTGGAATGTATTGTTGAAATAGGATTATTCTGAGGAAATTTTCCACCTAAGATTGTATTGCTGCGGATGTGAGTCTGAATTCTCACATCCAGACACTGCTGAGGCAGTCCCATGTGAGGAAAGGTGTGAGGTACTAGGAAAATAGAGGATGCTACAGATCACAGTGGTGAAGAGATCTGATAAACTGGAGTTGTGATGTCTTTAGAAGATTATGACATTTCAGACAGATGGATACAAATCTCCCCTCAGAAGGATTCACTTTTGCAGACTACATGTTACGTATTACTGCTGAGCCGTGAACGCACTACACTTGCATTTAAAGTGATTCTGCCGGGCTGACTTGTAGATCTAGCTTGCTCAGAATGTCTAGAGCTCCATTGAAATGCAACTTTTTGCAGCGTTGATGCTATTATGACCTAGTCATGTAAGTATGGGTAGACTAAAATCCTTTGTCTTCTCTGACACACAGCTACTATTGTTTTGCTCTTTGAGAATATTCTTGGGGCGAATTAATGGTCAGTCTTTGTATTGGGAGTGATTTCAACAACAAACTTCAATAACTACATTTTTCTAATTGGAAAATGGAAACATGCATCCAA